>NC_135232.1:360325049-360945883 GCF_051348905.1 Ranitomeya variabilis
TTTACAGAGATAGTGACTTTGGGGTTTTCATTGGCTATAAGCCATAATCATCAACATTAACAGAAATAAACACTTGAAATAAATCACTTTGTTTGTAATGGCTCTATATAATATAGGAACTTGTCACTTTTAATATTGAAGAACTGAAATAAATTAACCTTTTGATGATATTCTAACTTCGTGAGAAGCACTTGCATATAAAACAAAAAAAACAAAAAAAACAAAAAAAATTATATATATATATATATATATATATATATATATATATATATATATATATATATATATATATATATATATATATATATATATATATATATATACACATACACACTCACTGGCCACTTTATTAGGTACACCTGTCCAACTTCTTGTTAACACTTAATTTCTAATCAGCCAATCACATGGCGGCAACTCAGTGCATTTAGGCATGTAGACATGGTCAAGACAATCTCCTGCAGTTCAAACCGAGCATCAGTATGGGGAAGAAAGGTGATTTGAGTGCCTTTGAACGTGGCATGGTTGTTGGTGCCAGAAGGGCTGGTCTGAGTATTTCAGAAACTGCTGATCTACTGGGATTTTCACGCACAACCATCTCTAGGGTTTACAGAGAATGGTCCGAAAAAGAAAAAAAATCCAGTGAGCGGCAGTTCTGTGGGCGGAAATGCCTTGTTGATGCCAGAGGTCAGAGGAGAATGGGCAGACTGGTTCGAGCTGATAGAAAGGCAACAGTGACTCAAATCGCCACCCGTTACAACCAAGGTAGGCCTAAGAGCATCTCTGAACGCACAGTGCGTCGAACTTTGAGGCAGATGGGCTACAGCAGCAGAAGACCACACCGGGTACCACTCCTTTCAGCTAAGAACAGGAAACTGAGGCTACAATTTGTACAAGCTCATCGAAATTGGACAGTAGAAGATTGGAAAAACGTTGCTTGGTCTGATGAGTCTCGATTTCTGCTGCGACATTCGGATGGTAGGGTCAGAATTTGGCGTAAACAACATGAAAGCATGGATCCATCCTGCCTTGTATGGAGCATCTTTGGGATGTGCAGCCGACAAATCTGCGGCAACTGTGTGATGCCATCATGTCAATATGGACCAAAATCTCTGAGGAATGCTTCCAGCACCTTGTTGAATCTATGCCACGAAGAATTGAGGCAGTTCTGAAGGCAAAAGGGGGTCCAACCCGTTACTAGCATGGTGTACCTAATAAAGTGGCCGGTGAGTGTGTATGTATGTATGTATGTATGTATGTATGTATGTATGTATGTATGTATGTATGTATGTATGTATGTATGTATGTATGTATGTATGTATATATATATATATATATATATATATACACATACATACATACACACACACACACATACATATATACACATATATATTTTCGAGTATAAGCTGAGTGTTTCAGCACTTTATTGTGCTGAAAATGCCCCCTAGGCTTATACTCGAGTGACGGTCCTAGAAGATGGAGGGGGAGCGGCAACAGTGGAGCAGTGGGTCACAGGAGGCATGAGCCGGCCTGCTGCAGCTGAAGCCTGTGCCTGCTGATAAAGAGATATGAATATTCAATGCGCTGGCAGTGAATATTAATTTCTCCGTAATAGTGGGCACAGTAGTCGCAGCAGCCGGCTTCCTACAGTTTCTGGGTAGTCACGTGTGCCCGCTACTTAAGAGAAATATTCACTTCTCTCCACTCCCATGTGAGTGACACTCTGCGCGCTACTTAATAGCAATGGATACTCATTGCCCTCCATGCAAATAGTCCCGGCGTGGGGAGCTGTGAGTATTCTGGCAGCTGTGCTCTGCTTATGAGCAGTGCATGACGTCCCTGCCATGTGCTGTTTACAAGCATAAAGCTCCTGCTGGCATCGGAACAAAACGCTGTTTGAGAGCGCAGGAAGGTAAGTAGGATGTGGATTTTTTTGTTGCTTTTTTATGTTTTTTGTTCGGGGCCATGCATACAAGGATGGAAATGGGGCCAATCATACCAAGATAGAAACGAGGAGGCCACGCAGACAAGGATGGGGAGGAGGAGGCCACGCATACCAGGAAAGGGATGAGGAGGCCACACAGACCAGGACGAGGATGAGGAGGCCATGCGGACCAGGACGGGGATGAGGAGGCTATGCGGACCAGGACGGGGATGAGGAGGAGGCCATGCAGACCAGGATGGGGAGGAGGAGGCCATGCAGACCAGGATGGGGAGGAGGAGGCCATGCAGACCAGGATGGGGAGGAGGAGTGCAAACCAGGATAGGGATGAGGAGAAGGCCATGCAGACCAGGACAGGGATGAGGAGGAGGCCATGCAGACCAGGACAGGGATGAGGAGGCCATGCAGACCAGGATGGGGAGGAGGAGGCCATGCAGACCAGGATGGGGAGGAGGAGGCCATGCAGACCAGGATAGGGATGAGGATTCATGCATACCAGGAAAGGCATGAGAAGACAATGAATACCCTGGTTATACACAAGTCAATACACGTTTTCCCAATTTTTTGTGGTAAAATTAGTTGCTTCTGCTTATACTCGGTTCGGCTTATACTCGAGTATATACGGTATATAAAATTATATATATCCAAGTTAGAAAACATATACGTACTTGATGATCAATAACAAACGATCGGCCACAGCAAAAACCTCCGATGGAAGCAAGAGCATTCTCCATATTTGCACTTATCAAGTCAATGTCATCAATCTAAAGAAAGATGAAAAGACATTACACAATAATTTCATTTTTTCTTTTAAACAGTCATATTATGCACGGCAGATCCCACGATTCGGTTGTATGAAAAGGATTCCTGTGACTTCGTTGTTAGATCATATGGCAAATTAAATGTGGACTGTTGGTGATGAGTGAACACTATTCACAATTGAAGGGAGCCCAAGACAGCTGAAAGCGAAAAAGTAAGGCAACAATTGCAAGTTTTCATTTTAAAAAGGGTATCTATCAGCAGCACGATGTAGGAGCAGAGAGCCCGATTCCAGCGATGTGTCAGTTGCTTGTCTGCATGGTGTCATTTTGTTACTATCAGTTTTCTCTGCTGCAGATCTAGCAGAGCTCAGAATGTGGCGTTCTGTATAACCTTGAGTACAACACTATACATTGACAGTAAGCTACTGATCGGTGCTGGGGACCGGGTTACAAAGAGATGGAGGGCTACAAGCCACAAGATAACTAGTCCTGTAGTGAAAGTCTCCTGCTTATAAAACACTTTTTGATTTTATTGAAATAGCAACAAAAAGCTTAATAAGTGACATATCACCGGAATCAGGGTTTCCGTCCTTAGATCATGCAGCTACAAGATTACCTAGTTTAAGCATGCTGATGGATTTCCTTTAAGAAAAAAATTGTGTAAGTTGAAGCCCTATTTGCATTGGATCCACATACGGTATATCAAAACTGTGCAGAATATATCATTACTGTCAGTTTCTCATTTAAGAAATTAGAATTGGCTGCTATTAATGAGGCCAATCCTTACTTTCTTAAAGGGATCACAGGAATACTGATAGTTAAATATAGAAATAGCAGTGCCAGTAGCATATTTTCTATCAGAATAAATTATGGTCAAGAAAGCTTTTTTTAAAAGAAGAAACTCCAAATAAATAGTTGAACAAAAAGAAAGGAGTTCTGACTTCATCAGTAACAATATAGCCACACAAGAGGAAAAGAAGAGCACAAAAAGTCCCACAATAAAATATCAAATTTATTCGGTAACAATACCATACAAATAAATGAGTAGTAATAATCAATTGTTGAAGATAAAGCTAAATAGTAAATATCCTAGGTGTACAGCATTGGATCCACCAATGTTCTAGAGGAGGTGGGGTAGTAGATAGCAGCAAATCAAAAATAGAATAAAGTGCAAGTGCTACCCAACACTGGGTGTTCCCAAGTTATTATAAGTCTAAGTACAGAAAAAAAGCACACAGTCTAATGCTCACCTAATATCAGATAAACACCACAGAGTTAACAGGTGGAATATATTAAAAATAGTAGGTGGACAGAGCCAACACCAAGGAGTCATATGAGACCTCCTGGTAAAGTGTATGTCACTTTAAGGGAACAATAAATATTTTAGATGAGCCAAAAGCTACCCTTACCCATTTTCACCACCTGGGGACCCAGTGTAGCAGCCCCAACGCGCGTTTTGCATGGGCTTCCTCGGGGGGCTGTTTGACACTACCCCCCCCCCTCCACTAGAACATTGGAGGATCCAGTGCTTTACACGTAGGATATTTACTATTTATCTTTATCTTCAATTGATTATTACTACTCATTTATTTGTATTGTATGGTTACTGAATAATTTTGATATTTATTCTGGGACTTCTTGTGCACTTCTTTTCCTCTTGTGTGGCTATATTCCTTGAGCTACTATAGCCCCCTTACCGTTGAGTTTAGGGTATGATGGATTGAGAACATGTTTTCTGATCGGAGGATTGTGTTTATATCAGTAACAATATAGTATAAGTTTATTGAATACCTTTTTATATAAAAGTTTCAATACATATGACAATAAATGACAAGAAGTAAACATAAGAGAATTCAGAGGATCACCCCGGGAATAGGAAATTGGGCAAGAGAAGTTATCAGTCATAAGGCAGGAGTCCGATAAATTGGGATTTCATGCCACAGAATTTCATAGATTACATGCATCACACACAGAAACCCCACCTGATTATGGGGGATAATAAGGTGCTTAGGCTGAAATCAAGAAGCACACCCGAGTATCTACAAAGGGTAATTCATTATGCCACAATGGCAAGATGAAAAGAAGAGAATATGGTAAAGTGCATGTGCATTGATAGCAAATTTGAACACTTACCCATGGTAACATGGGAGTGCAGAAACAATTCCCAGAGGGCACTTGCACTTTGCATGGGTGTTCTCTCATTTGATATCTATGGGAGTAATGTTCAATTGATTCCCAACCCCATTTAAACTGTTTGGCCCCAGACAAAATGTATTGTCTCACACCGGCTACTCACTCATATGTAAATGATAAATGAATATTCATCCCTTTCCCGCCAATAATCTGGCCCACCCCTCTGCACTGTCCTCACTGATTAGCCAAGAGTATATATGTTTAATGAATAGTCACCCCTTTTCCCACCTATAATCCCAACCACCCCTCCCAGCCAGTGTCACTGATTCAGTCAGACTGCCATATACCCAAGGATCGCATCGCAATCTTCAGACTGGCCGTCTGATCTCCTGACATAAGCATGACCGTATGTATTTCTAGGTAGCTATCACTATCAAAGGCAGGAGATACAATGACCAGTCCGAGGATTGCGATGCAATCTTCTGGCATATGGCAGTCCAACTCTGACGTCAGCACAGAGGGGTGGGAGGGATTATGGGCGGGGGAAGATGATTATTCATTTATCATTTACACATGCTTGAGATGCTGGCACGAGGCAATAAATTTGTCCTGGGCTTACAGCAAGGCAATGGGGTCACGTAGAAAAATAAAAATTACATATGCTGAAAGGGCTGCCCAAGCCCTATTTAAGGATACTATTACTACACTACAAACACATTACCTGGCAGATTCCCTTTAAGCACACGCTATATACACAATGGATATACATATACAGTGGTCAGATATGCAAATACAGGTGACAGTACATTAACTAAAGGCAGAAGATACAACAGTTACCAGTTGGTTGCTAGGCCTTGGTGCTGGCAGCCTCATGGTAGATATGGGGTGCCAGCGGGTTCTGGTTTCTTCCAACAAAATACATGGTGTGACCTCCCTTAGAAGAGAACAAGGGCCAAAGCCTTGCATGAGCAATTAACACCTTGGTTGGTCACTCCCTTTCCCACCCCCGGGATGGTCCTAGTTTCCATCCCCTCGGATCTGGTATGAAATAATGGCTCCCGTATGTCAGGAGGGAGATCTTTGAAGCAGTTAAGCAGATTGGGCTCCCAGCAGGGGTCCTCCCTGCCAGAAAGGCCTTGGTACCAGCCAGGATGCTTGGGGTGTGAGCTTTTCCATTTGGAGCTTTTGAAGATGGACCACCAGCTGCGCCAGGTGTCATATCTCAGCTTCACAATTTGAGGGAGGGCCAGAATCTCGAACCAGATATGGTACAGTTGATTGGCATGAAATAATATCACCCATATTCTGCACAGGGGTCTCTCAGCCCGTCAAGAGTTTTGAGCGAGTTTTGTGCCATGCTGGCGGTCATATGGGCCACCCTCTCTCACTCCCCATGCCGTTGTGGATAGGGGATGCGTGTAAAACTGCGCCAAGCTAACATTACATATCCCTTAAGGGCTGCGGAATGTGACGTTGGTGAAAAAGAGGAGGCCGTACCGTGTGATGCCAAACGTATTCGGGACATCGGAGGGGGAAGCTAGACAGTGCGGTTCTTCACATAGAGCTACAACAGATCAAGAGGTCATGCTGAAGTCTGACCTCAAGGACAAGGTACATAAAGCAGCACTTTCAGCATGTCTTGCTGGAAAGAAATAGTTGTGACAATAGCATGGGACCGGAAGTTTCTACTATGCGTAATAACTCCATAAATCAGTTTTAATTGGCTAGGGATGAATGCAGGCAGCCTTGGTCTGCAGATTTATAGAACTGAAACAACATTACTTAGTTACACAGACCAAGGATTTATAACTAGGGTTCATATGTTAAATAACAATGTTTTTGTGCAGAGGTTCCAAAGAGCTCACCATCAGCATTCATGGGGCTCTCCTCCATGCAGTCTTTTACTTGATAAGGTAAAATGGACTAAAAAGCCATTCTCCAGCTATAAAATTAATTTCAATTTCCTCTGCTGAAAGCAGAACGCTGCCCCATTGATATTTTAGAATGCACACTCTCTTGCTCATGCTTTGGCAAGGTCACGTCTCAGCCCATACAATTAGAAAATATAAACACTATTTTATGCTATTCACATAATGACCCTGTCCGCGCTACATCCTATGACTATGGTTTAAAAGCAAGTAACACGTCAAATGAGTTTAATTGCTCTCATTTGACTCCAGGAGGGTAGAGACAATAAAGATAACTTCTGGGACTTCCAAAGATGACGCCATATCAACAATAACCACTATGGTGATATATACATGTATGTTAAAGAGAGCACGTCGTCAGTAAATGGGGTACTTTTTAAGGATAGGGTTTTACATTAACAGGTTCCATTGGTTAGGTATTACAAAGGGGACATCATAGAGGGTGGTAAAATTAGAAAACCTTTTTTTCTTATTTCAGTTTCTTACATGTGTGTGCCAGGCACACCCATTTCTAAACATAGCAGTGATCTACCCATATAATATGGTAGTCCATAGTACATCAATTGTATTTTTGCCTTCAACTGATCAAACTTACATTTATTCCAAAGTGTTCAGTAACTCCACGTCCATGTTCCCCTAAAACGCCAAACGAGAGGCTTTCCTCTAGGAATATTCTTACTTTGTATTTGTATTTTAACTCAACCTGCAATTTCCAAAAACATCAAGAGTTAAAATTTTTTATAAAAAAGGAAAGGGATGTAAACACTGGATGAAAAAAAAAAGTTCATGAATTACAGGACGCAGCAAAGCTGTTCCAATAGAGTCCGAGAGATGGTTTATATTATGGCAGAGAAAAACGATTTGCAGCCAGTGATTATTTTTGAATAGTCACCACAAAGTAGGAAAAGAAACATAACACATTGCTGCAATTCCTTTTCTATAAAAAAATATTTTATATGTTTGCTACCTTAAACATGCAGCATTTCGGCAACTTAGTAGGGGATAAATAAGGCAGTAGTTTCCCAATCCAAGGAAAACAGGTTACAGATATAACTTCGTAAAATATGGATGACTGCCACATGAGAAATATTTGGCAACAGCATGAGTCTTCAGCAACTTTCAACTTCTGTGATCTACAACTGCGGTGTGTAATCCACATCCTCCATCAATCCTTACATACAATCCCATAGCCAGCAGCATAGCTATTGGGGTAGCAAGCCAATCATGTATGAACATCTACCAAACCCTGTACGGTAAGTGGAGAAGCTCGGTCTGTGAATGCAATGTACTGAGGGTGGCAGCCAGCTCCCATCTCCCATTTAGGAGCGACACCGTGGCTCTACCAGGGGCGGACATACGGCAGATGCAGCTGCACCGGGGCCCGGAGCTGGAGGGGGGCCTGCAGGCAGAGGCGTACTGCCAGGAGCAGGCTTATGCGTGGGGCATAAGAAGCACATTGCGAAACGCGCGTTGGGTTCTGCCTCATCCACGTCTGCAGCAGGTCAGGTTCTCTCAGTCTTCTTATGCCTTGTTACCTTGTCAGAGGATATACTAATGTCAGTGCCTTAATTTAACCTGGTTTCCCTCTGGATGTGTATCTTATACTTATTATTTACCTTACTCCATTAACATTTAGCACGTGTGTTCTCCATTAGTAGGTCTTTAATTGTAAAGTGCTGCGGAATATGTTGGCGCTATATAAATACAAATTATTATTATAAAAAATTATTATTCTACACCACTCATATGCACTTTAGATCACTCAAGTGAAACACTTTTGTGTGTATGGGATGTATGTAAGTATATATAGCTACATGTTGTATATTTTCTTCTGACGTTTTGGCATTTATATAGACTTGTACACCATAACCTTGCTCCATCGTGGCACTAAGGTGTCGCTGCCCTCTGAATTTTATAAGTATAGGTTTATGTTTTAATAAAATATAATTTGTAGGTTTAAAATTACAATAAAGCTCTTTATATATTTTTATTATTGCTCGGTTCTCCATTTCTTGCTTTGGGTATATGTACTTCAGATGTGTCAAGTGCCGGCATCTCAGTGCGCCCGTTTCACTCTGCCGGAGAGGAGCGATGAGGTCAGCATAGAGCCAGGGGTCAGGGCAGGAGGTATGTGACAGGGCATGATCTGATTCCTGGGTCTTGTTTCTTTGGAGGCTTTTTCTGAGGTACTGTGACATTTTTTGCACCATCTTAAACCTACATACAGACCACATTGCTCTGTCAGTGGAGGCATTGGGTCCAGTGTCACCCGATCTGTATGCAAGCTGAAGCTGCGGCAATAATTCAGTGATCCTCAGCGTGACTGCAGACACCAATATATAGCCACACTGCAGTGTGTGACCCTGAGCCCAGCTCCAGGACTTCCTGCATTTATATTGCAGAAATACATTATAATGTGTGAGGTCCTGCAGCCTCCAGGAGTGCTCAGTCACTGCATGTAACACTGTATATGTACACATAGTATAGTACATAGCAGTCAGTGCAGATTAGTATATGTCTCACACATACATATACACATAACAGACCTGGGCAAAGTGGGGCCCTCAGACAGAGAATGCCAAGGGCCTGAAAACACTGGTCCGCAGGTTGTACTATACGGCCGCCCTGAATCTAGATTTCACCGCAATCTGCATCTTCAGGAAGCACATAGCGATGAACATAATGGTGGAGGACGGAACAACTGGCTCCTTCCACCAGTCAGCGTGTGCAACTGAGACAGCAGACACAATGACGTCACTACATCGCTTCTGCTGTGCGGAGAGTTAGAGCACACTGCAAAGACCAGAGCAGAGCGCCGGGGGAACGGGAGCGAGGCGAGTGCGTTTTGTTTTCTTTTTTTAAGTGTGTGTGGGATTTGTTCCTGTATATAGGGGGCTAATGCACAATGAACTGCATGGTTGCAGCGCACGCGCCGTGTGAACGCCGTACGCTGCACACGCGCTGTATGAATGCTGTATACATCACTTTACTCAGAGCTATAACTAAGTTTTCCGTTGATGGAGCTGTTTGGGGGCTTGATTTTTGCACGACAAGATGACATTTTGTGTATTTTTTTTACAGCGTTCTCTGTAGGGGTTAACTTATGTGACACTTTAATAGATTGTATTTAAAAATGGGCCTAACAAACAGACAATCCCTGCATGTGCTGCAGCTGTTGAGATATGTAGCTGCAGTGACTAGCATATTTTTCGAGCTGGCCGAAAATACTGGATTAGGACACGAGCAGGCTCGCTCATCACTACTGCTTATACTCAATGCCCATGTCACACAGGTCTGCTGAACCCAATTCAGCAGTCTCCTATATTTCTATAGAACGGTTGAGCTCAGGTCAGAAGGCCCATTACTAGTCTGTACACTGCAGTCCATGCTTTGACCGTGAATGTCGGCTGTGTGTATCTAACCTAGATCACAAAAATGTTTGGCCAACCCAAAAAGGTTTGGTTTTTGGAGTAAAGGGAAATGGTTGTTGCCCACACAGTTTCACTTCTAAGACCTGATTTAAATACATCATAGAATACAGAAAGTCTCGTACCAATTGAGGAAGAGGACAAATGTCACCAGTGTTCATATAGACTCCTTCAGCAACAATAAATCGTCTGGTCACCCTGGCTTTACGTGGATTCTAAAGGAAGGAACAATACAAAACTATTAAATGTTTATATACAACAAGTAAAGCATAAAAACCTTTAGACACACAAGTATGGTACAGATCGATGACTTGTTTGTTTTCTAGCTTGTCACCTAGTTTTCCTTTTCACAGATTACTATTCCCACAGCGGGTTTCATTCTCCGCCACAAGCAAAGTGATCTTTTCCTAATGACTTACACCACTGAGGCCATTTATCACGCAACGCTCAGTTCTTGGCTGCAGCCAGCAAAGTCAATTTGCAAAGGCCAAGAAAATGGAAAAGTAAAAATAGTCATAAATCCATGTTTGTTCCACATATTTTATCAAAGCTTTATTTTTATTTTTCAATACACATGGATCTCCTGGGTAATGGCCCATACACAGGAATTCCATGAATTATACAAGCATATGACCCATAAAATTTACAAGTCCACGTGTGTGTTCCCTTGCGGTGGGGGCTAGGTTGTCACCGCTTTCATTTTTTGTCTGTCCAGGTTTCGCACAGGAAAAGTAACAAGTACAAATAACACTGTTTTATCTATTCTACCTTTGGATGCACGAGCTATATACCTAGCGGGATAATTGACTTCTGTACTGGAGCTGTGTACATTAAATCCTCATGTTACATTTGTATGCAATTTGTTACACCACATTAAAAGAGACTGACCCGGAATCCAAAGAACTTATTATTACTTCTACTTTTATTGGCCAGTTGAGGTTACTAGGCCTCATTTTTCTAGTGTTGTAAAGTAGTCAAATAATTATCATATATTGCCACAAGTGAGATTTACATGGATACATGATTTAGCTGAAAGACTTGCCATAAACTGACATCAGTAAAAGCGAGTTTAATATAGAGGTTTCCATAAAAGATAATTTTCCCCGGTGGAACAACTCTAGCATTGGAGAGCAGACAGACTGTTTCAGAATCATTCCTTTTATTAACAACTTGCTAACACAAAGTCTATTCTATTTATTAATGCAGGCCGATAGCTCAGGGCTCCCGGTCATCTATCATCAGAGAACTAAGCTGTGAAGAATGGCAATGACGTTTCATACAAGTTCTTATTCTACCTATATACTAGAAAGAGAGGTTTCACAACCAAATCTAAGATCAGCTCAAAACAAGAACCATTACTCTAGTGGGTTGACAAGTAGATCGTGAATTTAATCTACACGTAGGAGCACAATGAAGAGTCATACAAAGACACGTCTGCTGATGGTCAACACTATAAGGTGCACCACTTAACCCCTTCATGACCTTGCCATTTTTTGCAATTCTGACCAGTGTCCCTTTATGAGGTAATAACTCAGGAATGCTTCAACGGATCCTAGCGATTCTGAGATTGTTTTTTCGTGACATATTGGGCTTCATGTTAGTGGTAAATTTAGGTCGATAATTTCTGAGTTTATTTGTGAAAAAAACAGAAATTTGGCAAAAATTTTGAAAATTTCGCAATTTTCACATTTTGAATTTTTATTCTGTTAAACCAGAGAGTTATGTGACACAAAATAGTTAATAAATAACATTTCCCACATGTCTACTTTACATCAGCACAATTTTGGAAACAAATTTTTTTTTTGCTAGGAAGTTATAAGGGTTAAAATTTGACCAGTGATTTCTAATTTTTACAACAAAATTTACAAAACCATTTTTTTTAGGGACCACCTCACATTTGAAGTCAGTTTGAGGGTTCTATATGGCTGAAAATACCCAAAAGTGACACCATTCTAAAAACTGCACCCCTCAAGGTGCTCAAAACCACATTCAAGAAGTTTATTAACCCTTCAGGTGTTTCACAGCAGCAGAAGAAACATGGAAGTAAAAAATGAACATTTAACTTTTTAGTCACAAAAATGATCTTTTAGCAACAATTTTTTTATTTTCCCAAGGGTAAAAGGAAAAACTGGACCACGGACGTTGTTGTCCAATTTGTCCTGAGTACGCTGGTACCTCATATGTGGGGGTAAACCACTGTTTGGGCGCACGGCAGGGCTCGGAAGGGAAGGAGCGCCATTTGACTTTTTCAATGAAAAATTGGCTCCAATCTTTAGCGGACACCATGTCGCGTTTGGAGAGCCCCCGTGTGCCTAAACATTGGAGCTCCCCCACAAGTGACCCCATTTTGGAAACTAGACCCCCCCAAGGAACTTATCTAGAAGCATAGTGAGCACTTTAAACCCCCAGGTGCTTCACAAATTGATCCGTAAAAATGAAAAAGTACTTTTTTTTCACAAAAAAATTATTTTAGCCTCAATTTTTTCATTTTCACATGGGCAACAGGATAAAATGGATCCTAAATTTTGTTGGGCAATTTCTCCTGAGTACACCAATACCTCACATGTGGGGGTAAACCACTGTTTGGGCACATGGTAAGGCTCGGAAGGGAAGGAGCGCCATTTGACTTTTTGAATGAAAAATTATCTCCATCGTTAGCGGACACCATGTCGCGTTTGGACAGCCCCTGTGTGCCTAAACATTGGAGCTCCTCCACAAGTGACCCCATTTTGGAAACTAGACCCCCCAAGGAACTCATCTAGAGGCATAGTGAGCACTTTAAACCCCCAGGTGCTTCACAAATTGATCCGCAAAAATGAAAAAGTACTTTTTTTTCACACAAAATTTCTTTTAGCCTCAATTCTTTCATTTTCACATGGGCAACAGGATAAAATGGATCCTAAAATTAGTTGGGCAATTTCTCCTGAGTATGCCGATACCTCATATGTGGGGGTAAACCACTGTTTGGGTGCACGGCAAGGCTCGGAAGGGGAGGCGTGCCATTTGACTTTTTGAATGGAAAATTAGCTCCAATCGTTAGCGGACACCATGTCGCGTTTGGAGAGCCCCTGTGTGCCTAAACATTGGAGCTCCCCTACAAGTGACCCCATTTTGGAAACTAGACCCCCCAAGGAACTTATCTAGATGCATAGTGAGCACTTATAACCCCCAGGTGCTTCACAGAAGTTTATAACGCAGAGCCGTGAAAATAAAAAAATAATTTTTCTTTCCTCAAAAATGATTTTTAGCCCAAAATTTTTTATTTTCCCAAGGGTAATAGGAGAAATTGGACCCCAAATGTTGTTGTCCAGTTTGTCCTGAGTACGATGATACCCCATATGTGGGGGTAAACCACTGTTTGGGCGCACGGCAGGGCTCGGAAGGGAAGGCACGCCATTTGGCTTTTTGAATGGAAAATTAGCTCCAATCATTAGCGGACACCATGTCGCGTTTGGAGAGCCCCTGTGTGCCTAAACATTGGAGCTCCCGCACAAGTGACCCCATTTTGGAAACTAGACCTCCCAAGGAACTAATCTAGATGTGTGGTGAGCACTTTGAACCCCCAAGTGCTTCACAGAAGTTTATAACGCAGAGCCATGAAAATAAAAAATAATTTTTCTTTTCTCAAACATGATTTTTTAGCCCACAATTTTTTATTTTCCCAAGGGTAACAGGAGAAATTGGACCCCAAAAGTTGTTGTCCAGTTTCTCCTGAGTACGCTGATACCCCATATGTGGGGGTAAACCACTGTTTTGGCACACGTCGGGGTTCGGAAGGAAAGTAGTGACGTTTTGAAATGCAGACTTTGATGGAATGCTCTGCGGGCGTCACGTTGCGTTTGCAGAGCCCCTGATGTGCCTAAACAGTAGAAACACCCCACAAGTGACCCCATTTTGGAAACTAGACCCCCGAAGGAACTTATCTAGATGTGTGGTGAGCACTTTCAACCCCTAAGTGCTTCACAGAAGTTTATAACGCAGAGCCGTGAAAATAAAAAATAATTGTTCTTTCCTCAAAAATTATGTTTTAGCAAGTAATTTTTTATTTTTGCAAGGGTAACAGGAGAAATTGGACCCCAACAGTTGTTGCCCAGTTTGTCCTGAGTACGCTGGTACCCCAAATGTGGGGGTAAACCACTGTTTGGGCGCACGTCGGGGCTTGGAAGGGCGGGAGCACCATTTGACTTTTTGAACGCAAGATTGGCTGGAATCAATGGTGGCGCCATGTTGCGTTTGGAGACCCCTGATGTGCCTAAACAGTGGAAACCCCTCAATTCTAACTTCAACACTAACCCCAACACACCCCTAATCCCAACTGTAGCCATAACCCTAATCACAACCCTAACCCCAACACACCCCTAACCACAACCCTAACCGCAACACACCTGTAACCCTAATTCCAACCCTAATCCTAACCCTAATCCCAACCGTAACCCTAATCCCAACCCTAACCACAACTGTAACCCCAACACACCCCTAACCCTATCCGTAACCCTAACCACAAGCCTAATCTTAACCCTATTTCAAACCCTAGCCCTAATTCCAACCCTAACCCTAAGGCTATGTGCCCACGTTGCGGATTCGTGTGAGATCTTTCCGCACGATTTTTGAAAAATCTGCAGGTAAAAGGCACTGCGTTTTACCTGCGGATCTACAGCAGATTTCCAGTGTTTTTTTGTGCGGATTTCACCTGCGGATTCCTATTGAGGAACAGGTGTAAAACGCTGCGGAATCCGCACAAAGAATTGACATGCTGCGGAAAATACAATGCAGCGTTTCTGCACGGAATTTTCCGCACCATGGGCACAGCGGATTTGGTTTTCTTTAGGTGTACATGGTACTGTAAACCTGATGGAAAACTGCAGCGGATCGGCCGCGGATCCGCGGCCAATCCGCTGCGGATCCGCTGCCAATCCGCTGCGGATCCGCTGCCGATCCGCTGCGGATCCGCTGCGGATCCGCGGCCGATCCGCTCTGTGTGCACATGCCATAACCCTACCCCTAACCCTACCCGTAACCCTAACCCTACCCCTAGTTCTAACCCTAGTTCTAACCCTAACCCTAGTGGAAAAAGAAAAAAAAATATTTTCTTTATTTTATTATTGTCCCTACCTATGGGGGTGATAAAGGGGGGGGGTTTATTTATTATTTTTTTATTTTGATCGCTGTGTTAGAACCTACCACAGCGATCAAAATGTACCTGTAATGAATCAGCCAGCCGGCAGATTCGGCGGGCGCACTGAGCATGCGCCCGCCATTTTGGAAGATGGCGGCGCCCAGCGAGGAGACGGACCGACACCGGGAGCCTCGGTAAGTATAAGGGGGGGGAGATGGGGGCACGGGGGGGGCGTCGGAGCACCGGGGGGTGACATAGGAGCAGGGGGGGAGCGGGCAGGAGGACGGGGAAGCGGAGCACAGGACGGAGGGGACCGGACCCCATAACGGAGCACTGGGGGGGCGATCGGTGGGGGGGGTCACTTCAGGTTTTCCAGCCATGGCCGATGATATTGCAGCATCGGCCATGGCTGGATTGTAATATTTCACCAGTTTTTTAGGTGAAATATTACAAATCGCTCTGATTGGCAGTTTCACTTTCAACAGCCAATCAGAGCGATCGTAGCCACGGGGGGGGTGAAGCCACCCCCCCTGGGCTGAAGTACCACTCCCCCTCTCCCTGCAGATCAGGTAAAATAGGAGTTAACCCCTTCACCCGATCTGCAGGGACGCGATCATTCCATGACGCCACATAGGCGTCATGGGTCGGGAAGGGGTTAACAACCCAAATACTGAGCCCAGTGATGGGTTGCTAACATTATATGTCCACAATCACACATCCAGACAAACTATTCTGGTTCTCTTCCTGGTCAGCTCCTCCTAGAACTGCTGTAGGTGATTGACAGGTCTCACCAATAGCCCAAGACTTGTCAATTATCTGGAGCAGTGTTCGCAAAAGCTGACTGGGGCAGAGCCAGACTAGTGTTGTCTTTAACGCTGGTCTCCAGCCAATATTTAAAGAGAATTTGTCACCAGGTTTTTCCCCAGAGGTAAGCCCAGTACATAAGAGCCCTCATAGCAGAATTCTAATAAGCTCTATATATGCCCCCTATCCAGCATGCAAGACAAGAAAAAGCCATTTTATTATATTCACTTACGTGGTGGTCCAGTCCAATGGGCATCACTGGTCTGGATCTGGCGCCTCCTCTCTTCTTGCTATTCAGTGCTTCTTCTGTGCTTCCTGTGGATGACGTGTCTACGTCTTCCACACAGTCTCACGCACTACGCTCCTGGGCAGGCATACTTCTCACTGCCCTACTGAGGACAGAGTAAAGGACTGCAGTGCGAATGAACAGGCGCTATTTGGCCTTTTCCTCCGCATGCGCACTGCAGTACTTTGCTCTGCCCTCGGCAGAGAGAAGTATGCCTGTCCAGGAGACTGTGTGGATGACGTAGGATGAAGCAAAGAAGGAAGATCGTGATCGCGGGAAGAGAAGAGGCACTGGATCCAGACCAGCTACGCCCATCAGACCAGACTGCCCATAGATAAGTATAATAAAAGGTCTTTTTTTGCCTTGCAAGCAGAATTGGGGGGCATACACACAACATGTTAGATTGCGGTCACAGGGTGGTAAAAGGTGCTGGCCTTACTTCATATGGGAAAAACCTGGTGACACGTTCCCTTTAAAGTATATGAGCTCAGTGATTGGCTGCGGTGCTTTTGATGTTAAGTCCGTGCCATAGGCAATGACTGATGCCGTGATCAGCAGTGGAGACCCAGGGAAGATGAGTACAGGGAAGTTTGCTGCTCACTATCAAACTTGGGCCGAACATTTTCTGAAAAGGGGCAACACCTTTAATGTATTCTCATGGAAAGCAATAACTCAGATTTTTTTTTGTAGCAAGATAAAAAGTCTAGGTCTATAGTCTATATAGGTATAATGTCAAACAGCTAATTACCATGTTCATTTTGCAACATATTGCTCTCAGCTTTTGGCAAGAAGCACCCACAAACACTACACCTAGATCTTACATTTTTATTATATTTAAAAAAACACCTTTAGATGTCTTTACTAACCACTGTAGACCACAACGGGCACTAGTGTATTAGAACAGAGCAAAGCAGGACATAGGCACAAAGAAGTACAATTCAAAGAGATGATAAATATAACAAATATTAATTGTGAGGCTTTTCTTGAAGTCCAAATCTTTTTTTTAATTTGTGATGAAGTAGATTTATGTAAATATCATGCTAAGTTGGTAATTTCAGTGAGCAATTAACATGAAAGGAAAAAAAAAAAAAAAAAAAAGACATAGGCCCATCAACTTCTTGAACTTCTTGACCAATTGTACATTAACCATCACAAAATCATTTATAACCCACAATTATTCACCTTTTGATCTTCCAGCTCCTGCTCCTTTAACAATCGCTCCAAGTCACTCATATCGTTATGTCTGAAGTACTTGATGTTGCTTCTTGAGGCCTGAAGGCCCTTCTGAATAGCAAAACATGCAGCTTCATCCCTGGAATCACAAAGGAGGACAGCACTTACAATAGTATAAGCTCCTTGGCTGTACTATAGCTCCCCAGTCCTACGACACATTTCATGTGTAATAAAGAACTACCCCTGTGTCATTTTCAACAGATCATTAATCTAGACTCATATAATTAAGAAAAACTGCAGTAAACAATGCTAATTGTGATTCATGGTGATGTCAGAAACCCTACATGGGTCAAGCAAGTGCATGAAAAGCAGTGACCTGAAAACACAAAAGATCCAACTTTGCACCTCGAACTTACACTTTGTCTACTCTAGTAAACTTTTATATTAAAGTTAGGGAATGTAAAGTTTTTTGGCAGCTTCCAGCTCCCACCAGTTCACTTCTCTCCCTGCACTGGATCAGTATCAGTCTATATTAAAATATATTTGGGGGTTTAGGCTGTACGGATCTGCACACATGGTTTCAGTCATATATAAATAAAAATAATAACTTTGCCCCAGAGCGTCACAGCTGCACGCCAGTAATAAAGGGCATGCTACAATGGAAGAAAGAAAAACAAGAGGCAAAGTACACAATTCCATAGAAAACTGCAGATGCTGCAGCTCAGAACTACACATAGGCTTCTCAACACTCGAGAGGAAGCAGAGGCAAAAAACATTACTCCCATCCTTAGAGCAGTGTTCCCCAACTCCGGTCCTCAAGAGCCACCAACAGGTCATCTTTTCAGGATTTCCTTTGTATTGCCCAGGTGATTGAATGCTTGCCCGTCCAGGGGATGCAATTATCACCTGTGCAATACTAAGGAAATCCTGAAAACATGACCTGTTGGTGGCTCTTAAGGGCCGAAGTTAGGGAACACTGCCATAGAGTAATGACATGCCAATACTGTAAACTAAGAGCGGGGCCCACCATGTACCTGGAGAAAAAGGCCTGGGTGCCCTGCTGTCAGTGTACAGCTGGAGGAAATTTCCATTCATTTGGGAAGAAATTCTACCAGGAGAAAGTGATCTAATATATAATTGCCTAGAATACTACTTCCTGCAATTTGTGCCAACTTCCGTGGCTTTGTCCGGAGCTAATGTCCGGAGCTAATGTCCGGAGATAAGTGACGTCACCAGTGTCCTACACCCAGGCAGAGCACAGGGGCCCCAGGCAGCATATGGGACCCCAGGCAGAGCACAGTGGCCCCAGGCAGAGCACAGGGGCCCCAGGCAGAGCACAGGGGCCCCAGGCAGAGCACAGTGGTCCCAGGCAGAGCACAGGGGCCCCAGGCAGCCTATGGGGCCCCAGGCAGAGCACAGGGGCCCCAGGCAGCATATGGGGCCCCAGGCAGAGCACAGTGGCCCCAGGCAGAGCACAGGGGCCCCAGGCAGAGCACAGGGGCCCCAGGCAGAGCACAGGGGCCCCAGGCAGAGCACAGGGGCCCTAGGCAGAGCACAGGGGCCCTAGGCAGCATATGGGGCCCCAGGCAGAGCACAGGGGCCCCAGGCAGAACATGGGGCCCCAGGCAGAGCACAGGGGCCCCAGGCAGAGCACAGGGGCCCCAGGCAGAGCACAGGGGCCCCAGGCAGCATATGGTGCCCCAGGCAGAGCACAGTGGCCCCAGGCAGAGCACAGTGGCCCCAGGCAGAGCACAGGGGCCCCAGGCAGAGCACAGGGGCCCCAGGCAGAGCACAGTGGCCCCAGGCAGCATATGGTGCCCCAGGCACAGCACAGTGGCCCCAGGCAGAGCACAGTGGCCCCAGGCAGAGCACAGGGGCCCCAGGCAGAGCACAGGGGCCCCAGGCAGAGCACAGGGGCCCCAGGCAGAGCACAGGGGCCCCAGGCAGCATATGGTGCCCCAGGCAGAGCACAGTGGCCCCAGGCAGAGCACAGTGGCCCCAGGCAGAGCACAGTGGCCCCAGGCAGCATATGGGGCCCCAGGCAGAGCACAGGGGCCCCAGGCAGCATATGTGGCCCCTGGCAGAGCACAGTGGTCCCAGGCAGAGCACAGGGGCCCCAGGCAGCTTATGGGGCCCCAGGCAGAGCACAGTGGCCCCAGGCAGAGCACTGGGGCCCCAGGCAGAGCACAGTGGCCCCAGGCAGAGCACAGGGGCCCCAGGCAGAGCACAGGGGCCCCAGGCAGAGCACAGGGGCCCCAGGCAGAGCACAGGGGCCCCAGGCAGCATATGGGGCCCCAGGCATAGCACAGCGGCCCCAGGCAGCATATGGGGCCCCAGGAAGAGCACAGTGGCCCCAGGCAGAGCACAGGGGCCCCAGGCAGCATATGGGGCCCCAGGCAGAGCACAGTGGTCCCAGGCAGAGCACAGGGGCCCCAGGCAGAGCACAGTGGCCCCAGGCAGAACTTGGGGCCCCAGGCAGAGCACAGGGGCCCCAGGCAGAGCACAGGGGCCCCAGGCAGAGCACAGGGGCCCCAGGTAGAGCACAGGGGCCCCAGGCAGCCTATGGGGCCCCAGGCAGAGCACAGGGGCCCCAGGCAGCATATGGGGCCCCAGGCAGCATATGGGGCCCCAGGCAGAGCACAGGGGCCCCAGGCAGCATATGGGGCCCCAGGCAGAGCACAGTGGCCCCAGGCAGAGCACAGGGGCCCCAGGCAGAACATGGGGCCCCAGGCAGAGCACAGGGGCCCCAGGCAGAGCACAGGGGCCCCAGGCAGCATATGGGGCCCCAGGCAGAGCACAGCGATATTTTGGACCACTGTGCGGTGTTTCAGACCCCCTGTGTGATGTCTGGGGCCCTGTTCTTAAGTATATTAAAGATTAAAGTAACGTATATTAAAGTATATTATAGATCAAATTTGACACGTTTATGAGCACCATTGAGTGATATACTCAAGAATGACATAATTTTTCAACATTTTATGGTTTCAAACTGTAAACACTCAGTTTTTTTTCAACCAGAAAACCTTAACGGTTCATAAAAAAACTTGACTGTTCAGGATATGATAAAAGTCATAGTATTCTGAATCTTTAACTTATAAAGATACCTTTACATGGGGTGATTATTGGTTCCAGAGAGGCTTTCGGCCGATAATCGTACACATGGCTGGTGACAGGACAATACAATATAAACGTTCAAAGGTAAACACTGATAACATTAAAATCTAATATATAATTGCCTAGAATACTACTTCCGGCAATTTGTGCCAACTTCCGTGGCTTTGTCCGGAGATAATGTCCGGAGATAAGTGACGTCACCAGCGTCCTACACCCGCTCAGGGTGGACAAAGATATATGCCTTCGTGATGCGCGGCACTTTTCTGATTGGTTGCCGCCTGCCGCGAGCGACCAATCAGAAATGTGCCGTACTGTCAAGAATTGTCAAGAGCTGGTGAGTGCAGCCATTTTTTGTTCTTTCTTACTATTATTTATTAATTGTATTATTCTTACATTTGAATAAATAAAGTATATATGGATTCTAGACTCCCGATTCTTTAGAATCGGGCTGCCATCTAGTACATTATAAAGCCCTGACGCAAAAGCTTCAACAAATAAACCCTTTCTATGTTCTGTGCAGTGCTTTCCATTTTATAGTAAGATGGGCCAGTCAATTGGTGTCTGGGCTAGACCATTATCTCCGCACACTTATAGTCATGGGTATGAATCTGCTCTCCGTTCTACTAATCCAAGACTAATCTCCTCCATAACCTCTGTATATTGCATTGACTTTCTATGGTTTCCCTGGCATCTGAGTGTCTATGTGCAGCACATAATCTCTTTCTGGTATGCTTTCTTACCCATCATCTCGTTTCCATGACCTGTTTCTTGTCTCTCATTATGTTACCCTGGCATATCTTTGAGTGATCACTCCAACCCCTCCCTCTCTTTATGAACTTTGCTTAACTCAACATTTGGTCTCGCCATACCCACCCACCTACTCATTGCCCTTGCTGGGGATATATTCAGACCCAGGAGTCTGATCAAGACTTCAGTCTGATCCATGTATCTTTCACATTACAGATTTCTAATTACTATACTTTGAATTAGACTTGAATTGGACTGGAATTTGACTGTAAGGTAACGGAATATCAAACGACTACAATGTTTTGGTTTCTTTTTTCTTTCACACCTATTTTTCTTTTTTTCCCTACCTCCTGTAATCCCCCCACCTAGTAAGGAATTAGTAATTTCACCCTCTATTCTCCCCAGCCATCTCACCTCCTCCTCACAGCTGTTCCTCCACATACAATCCTCTTTCTCCAGACACACACGGCCGCATCATGTCCTATCCTGCTCCCATCTTCTAATGCTCTGTCTGCTGCTCCTCATCGCTGGTAACGTATCCCCAAATCCTGGCCCTCCTCAACACCTCCCCACACTCATTTCTAACCCCTTGCCACGATCCTCTACAGCTGTGCTTTCCTATGGCGGATTCCACCTCTCTCACATCCCTTGCCCCAGCAACAAACGTGGTGGAGGAGTTGGCTTGCTCCTGTCCACCACCTGCTCCTTTACTCCAATCCCACTACCACCCTCCACTACTCTTCCCTCGTTTGAGGTGCACACCGTCCACATCTATTCCCCCTCCAGCCGGCTGTCATCTACCGCCCCCCAGAACTAGCCATCACCACCTTTCTCGACCACTTCACCATCTGGCTACTTTATTTCCTCTCTGCTGACGTCCCCACTATCATCATGGGTGACTTCAATATCCCCATTGACACTTCCACCTCAGCTGCCTCTAAACTTTTATCGCTTACTGCCTCCTTCGGCTTCACTCAGTTGTCTTCTGCAGCCACTCACAAAGATGGTCACACACTAGACCTTATCTTTACCCGCTTCTGTTCCCTTACTAATCTCACCAACTCACCTCTCCTCCTGTCTGACCACAACCTACTGACATTCTCTTCTCTCTCCTCTCCTAGTGCGCAACCCCCACTCCACAAACTCCTCACCCTCGCAGAAATCTCAAACACCTCAATTTACAATCACTCTCTGAGTTCCTTCTCCCTCTTACAGACATAGCTTCCCTTCATGACACAGATGCTGCTGCCACTTTTTATAACACCACAATAACAGCTACACTTGATTCGGCCGCCCCCCTCATGCATAGCAAAACTCGTACAATCAACAGACAGCCCTGGCTGACCAGCCTGACGAAAGAACTGAGACGGGCTTCCAGGGTCGCTTAGCGGAGATGGAAAAGATCCCACTCTGCCAAGCACTTCATCGCATACAAGCAGTCTCTCGCCAGCTTCAAGTCCACGCTCACTGCCACAAAACAAACTTATCTCTCATCTCTCATATCCTCCCTGTCTCACAACCCTAAACAGCTTTTCAACACTTTCAAATCTCTACTCCGTCCCCCAACACTTCCTCCCTCCCCCCTCATTTCTGCTGAATATTTTGCCTCTTTCAGAAGATCGATACGATCAGAGAAAGCTTTGGCCCGCAGCGCCCAATGCCCCTCTTAGCTGCTCAACCCTGTTCCTCCAAAACCAGCTTCTCCACCATGACAGAAGATCAGCTCTCCACCCTCCTGTCTAGATCACATCTCACCACTTGCACGCTTGATCCGCTCCCGTCCTACCTCATCCCTAACCTCACCACAGTGTCTCTACGCCGATGACACGCAGATCTACCTATCCGGACCTAACCTCACCTCCTTACTCACCAAAATCCCACACTGTTGTCTGCCATCACTGCCTTCTTTTCTGCTTGCTTTCTAAAAGTGAACATGGACAAAACAGAATTCATCATCTTTCCCCCTTCTCACACTACCCCTCCACCAGACCTATCCATCAATGTCAATGGCTGCTCACTTTACCCAGTCCCACACGCCCGGTGCCTCGGGGTGATCCTCGACTCTGCCCTCTTTCAAGCCACATATCCAAGCCCTTACCTCTCCTGCAGTCTCAAACTCAAAAATATTTCCCAGATCCGCGCATTCCTCGACAACGAAACCACAAAAACACTAGTGCACACCCTTATCTCCCGCCTTGACTACTGCAACCTCCTACTCTCTGGCCTCCCCTCTAGCACTCTGGCACCACTCCAATCCATCCTACACTCTGCTGCCCGACTAATCTACCTGTCTCCCTGCTATTCCCCAGCCTCTCCCCTATGCCAAGCCCTTCACTGGCTTCCTATCGTCCAGAGGCTACAGTTCAAAACCCTTACTATGACATACAAAGCCATCCACAACCAGTCTACTCCATACATCTGTGACATGGTCTCCCGATACTTACCTACACGCAACCGTCGATCCTCACAAGATCTCCTTCTCTATTCCCCTCTTATCTCTTTTTCCCACAACCACATCCAAGACTTTTGCTGTGCTTCCCCCATACTCTGGAACTCTCTAACCCAACACATCAGAATCTTACCTACCATAGAAACCTTCAAAAAGAACCTGAAGACTCACCTCTTCCGACAAGCCTACAGCCTGCAGTGATCCTCAACCTACTGAACAGCCGCACGACCAGCTCTACCCTCTCCTAATGTATCCTCACCCATTCCCTGCAGACTGAGCCCTCGCAGGCAGGGCCCTCCCTCCTTATGTACCTGTGTGCCTTGTTTTTTGCTCATGTTTATTGTATGTCTATATTTTCCCCCTTTTCACATGTAAAGCGCCATGGAATAAATGGCGCTATAAAAATGTATAATCATAATAAATAATAATCCAAAATACAGTGGGGCAAAAAAGTATTTAGTCAGTCAGCAATAGTGCAAGTTCCACCACTTAAAAAGATGAGAGGCGTCTGTAATTTACATCATAGGTAGACCTCAACTATGGGAGACAAACTGAGACAAAAAAATCCAGAAAATCACATTGTCTGTTTTTTTATCATTTTATTTGCATATTATGGTGGAAAATAATTTGGTCAGAAACAAACAATCAAGATTTCTGGCTCTCACAGACCTGTAACTTCTTCTTTAAGAGTCTCCTCTTTCCTCCACTCATTACCTGTAGTAATGGCACCTGTTTAAACTTGTTATCAGTATAAAAAGACACCTGTGCACACCCTCAAACAGTCTGACTCCAAACTCCACTATGGTGAAGACCAAAGAGCTGTCAAAGGACACCAGAAACAAAATTGTAGCCCTGCACCAGGCTGGGAAGACTGAATCTGCAATAGCCAACCAGCTTGGAGTGAAGAAATCAACAGTGGGAGCAATAATTAGAAAATGGAAAACATTCAAGACCACTGATAATCTCCCTCGATCTGGGGCTCCACGCAAAATCCCACCCCGTGGGGTCAGAATGATCACAAGAACGGTGAGCAAAAATCCCAGAACCACGCGGGGGGACCTAGTGAATGAACTGCAGAGAGCTGGGACCAATGTAGCAAGGCCTACCATAAGTAACACACTACGCCACCATGGACTCAGATCCTGCAGTGCCAGACGTGTCCCACTGCTTAAGCCAGTACATGTCCGGGCCCGTCTGAAGTTTGCTAGAGAGCATTTGGATGATCCAGAGGAGTTTTGGGAGAATGTCCTATGGTCTGATGAAACCAAACTGGAACTGTTTGGTAGAAACACAACTTGTCGTGTTTGGAGGAAAAAGAATACTGAGTTGCATCCATCAAACACCATACCTACTGTAAAGCGTGGTGGTGGAAACATCATGCTTTGGGGCTGTTTCTCTGCAAAGGGGCCAGGACGACTGATCCGGGTACATGAAAGAATGAATGGGGCCATGTATCGTGAGATTTTGAGTGCAAACCTCCTTCCATCAGCAAGGGCATTGAAGATGAAACGTGGCTGGGTCTTTCAACATGACAATGATCCAAAGCACACCGCCAGGGCAACGAAGGAGTGGCTTCGTAAGAAGCATTTCAAGGTCCTGGAGTGGCCTAGCCAGTCTCCAGATCTCAACCCTATAGAAAACCTTTGGAGGGAGTTGAAAGTCCGTGCTGCCAAGCGAAAAGCCAAAAACATCACTGCTCTAGAGGAGATCTGCATGGAGGAATGGGCCAACATACCAACAACAGTGTGTGCCAACCTTGTGAAGACTTACAGAAAACGTTTGACCTCTGTCATTGCCAACAAAGGATATATTACAAAGTATTGAGATGAAATTTTGTTTCTGACCAAATACTTATTTTCCACCATAATATGCAAATAAAATGATAAAAAAACAGACAATGTGATTTTCTGGATTTTTTTGTCTCAGTTTGTCTCCCATAGTTGAGGTCTACCTATGATGTAAATTACAGACGCCTCTCATCTTTTTAAGTGGTGGAACTTGCACTATTGCTGAATGACTAAATACTTTTTTGCCCCACTGTATATATTAGATTTTTGTTTTTACCAAAATGGGAGTGTGTGTAATAGTATCAAATTATGGAACAAAAGCAACATTACTTCACTTGAATTGTTTAAACTGATGAGGAAGACAGAAGCCTTTGAATGATCCTTTAAGATGCATTATCTGTTTGAGCAATAGTGATCTATCCAAATGATTTAGCAACGAGGAAAATGTGGATTGGATTACAAAGTGAAAATACAGGTTAGAACAGTTAGTCAGATCACCCATTGATACAGTTTCTCTCAGCAAGGTTTTCCTTCCAGGAAGCCACATCATTACTAAAGCAGTAAACCCGTGTTACGCAGAATATTAAACATTAAGTCACAGAGAAAATGACGGGGGCTTAACAACCGCCTACCGCCTCACCAACGCCGGAGCTGCAGCAACCCTCAACCTATGGTCTCCTTCCCCATAATCCTGTAGAATGTAAGCCCGCAAGGACAGGGTCCTCGCCCCTCTGCATCAGTATGTCATTGTTAGTTTGTTTACTGTAAGTGATATCTGTAACTTGTTCTCATGTACAGCACCATGGAATCAATGGTGCTACATAAATAAATAATAATAATTCACCATGCCGATCTCGCCACCTGATCATACCCACCCTTGAAGATATTTCAAGGGGTATTCTCAAGTTCAGTAATTACTAAGAATCCATGAAAATAAACAAGAATGCAACTGATTTGCTTTTCTCTCTGCTGTAATTCACCTGCAATTACAGTGTTCATCTTTTATGGTGTGCAGCTCATTACCATGGAGCTTGACCTCCAGAACCTGGTCAGAGTGTGCAGTACATTCCAGAAGATAGGTTAACTCTTAACCTACCAGCCGGACCTTCTTTTCACTTGTCTCCAGGCCATTGATTTCTATACAGCAGTTAGCTGCTCACTTCCTGAAGAGATGCAGTTCTAAATCACCAGCAGGTCTGCTAATCACAGCTCTGAGCTTGTTCAAAAACCTTGTTAGGGTGTGTGTCCACGGTCAGGAAACGCTGCGTGTTTGATGCTGCGTGGGGCCGCAGCGTGAAACACGCAGCGTCCAGATGTTCCAGCATAGTGGAGGGGATTTTTCGAAGTCCCGTGTCCACTATGCGTGGAAACACGCACGCGGCGGCCCTGCGACTCCGGACATGCATCGCGTCTTTTCAGATCGCAGCATGTCCGTGTTCCTTGCGGCGACGCTGCGTCGCCGCAAGGAATAACACAGGGCCCTATGTTTGGGGTGCGATGATCCCGGATGTGTACAATGAACACATCCGGCATCATTGCGTCCCAGAAGGGGGCGGGGCTTAGCGCTCCGACGATACCGCCGGCCATCCTGACCGTGGACACGCAGCCTTATCCCCATGTGTGAACGTAGTGATAGCAGTGTACACTCCAGAACAACCACTGAATGTTGAATGTGTCACAGCAAAACTTGTGCGGAGTTTTATAGTTCCACTCATGGGAGAGTTCTACTTTTCATTAGAGAGATCAGTCAAGGAGCAGTGCCTGCCCTGCTACAAACCAAGACGTAATAAGAATGAAAGGGCTACGCCACGTTCCCATGATGAGTTTTTGATCCGTTTTTTACACTCCATATTTTCTAAAAGAAAAAAATGCAAGTAACGTATTTTACTTAATGGGTGCAGAAAATATGCAACATCAAAAAGTCACCAAAAGTGCGAACATAGTCTAAGGAAGGACAACTTGAGAATAACCCTTGCCAAGAGATCACATGTAATAATCAGATCCACTGATGGCAAAAGCAAATTTTAAATTTTAGAGCCAAATCGGAGAAAGAAGAGTCAAACTTTGTTGTTTCACCACCGATGTAACAATTCCAGCGATACGCCACAAATCGGTCATTAAATAACCTCTGTAAAGTATGAGTGCTATTAAACAGCTTACTAGCCATGCTACAGGCGGGCAGGGACGCTATCTGAAGCAATAGACCACAGATATCCACTGATTTCAGTGGGAGGGTGCCACTCAGCAGTGAGGATGTCAGCACTTTTAGGCCATGTAATTCTTTTACACATTTAGATCTAGAAGTACGATGATAACAGACCATGAAAACTCTGCACTTACACAAACACTATGTCTCCCCGTTTCGAGTAAGCTGGAATAGCACTTGCAATGGTGGCAAATCCATAGGAATAAATGATTGCTTCTTCTGTCCTCATAAACTTGGCCAGTCTTTCTTCCAGTTCCAAATGTACATCTGCAAGAAAGTTTGTGAAGGAGTCAAGTAGTGTGGTTAGCCAGTTCCACAGAAAAAGGTGGCAGACATATTTGGACCCTCCAGAAAACATCCTAAAGACGTGTGAAGAAGCAGTGGTAGCTTTGAAATGGGTTTGTGCGGAATCTCCACACTTTGTGAAGAGCACATATTGTTCTTTAATCTTGGGGCATTCATGTCCCCGATAACTGCCCATAAAACCTTTATGGTTTCCCCCACACTACCATTTACAAGAAGGATATACTACAAATATTCTGAATTCAAAATAAACAACGATCCAGAATTAACTCTTTATGGAGAGCCGCACCCTTCTGGTTCTTGGTAGCACCCAATAGATCCAGGGAGTGACACAGATTATGTCTGACATATCTCTAAGACATGGAAAAAGATAGGTGATGTGAAAGACATCAGCAGTCAGCGACTAGCAGATAGGAGCACTGCCAACTGCCTCCTGCTTTCTGGAGAGTTCGGTGCCTTTTATAAATAGTAGGCCCAGAGCGAAGTGTGTCACACCACAACAAAGATGTCGAGGTGAACCTGCAAATCAGAAGAGACGCTGGGGATTCTGCCAAGTAGAAGGAGGTGTGCTTAGCTCCCATCCAGGGCTCATGGATTAGTGACATGACAGCTAGACTAGGGTCCTACAAATCAATTCACTCATCGCTAATCACTACTATAAGAAAATAAAAAAAAAAGCGACAAAAAATACGGCATTACAGTTATTCTCTGTAGCAGATACTAAATACAATCTGTATAACATTACATGGTATTTTTAGGGAAAATGTAAAGCTTATTATGCAGAAATTGGTTGTTTCCACTGATCAGAAAAGTAGGGAAAGGCTGCCCTCTAATGGCCACTTGAGGTATCACAGACAAGTAAAGTAAAGCAAAGAATCAAACGGAAAAATGGACATAATAAATAATTGTGAAATATGCAAACAGTTATTTTCAGCACAATGCCAGAAAGTGTCTGCCTGAACCTCTGACTAGAGGCCCTAAGTAGCACATGGGTGTCTCACAAGTGGGTCTCTCCTTCTGCAATAAGTAGGCACAGCAGGTACGTGCTGCAATGTCCTGATATTCAGCTGGTGCTGATTTAGAGACCCCACAAGTAATCTACTTACCAAATGTACCATAAAACCCTCTTGGACCACATGTTCCAACACCATACTTTCTAAGTGACGCCAATGCTGCACTCTGCAAATAATACAAGATTAGATGATTGGTGGGACAATTGCTTCAGCGAAAAAAAACACACAGGCACGACTAGTTACCCACTAATTAACATATTGCCAAAATGATAAAATAGTTTTAAAAAAGAAAAAAAGAAAAAATTGTTGTTAGAAAGGGTATTCATGCCGCAAGGCAAGCTGGCAGGTTCACTTTAATCTTAGTAGATGTAGTAAGAATTTTCTTGGAGGTTATTTCTTCACTCCCCTGCCTTTTAGAATTCATTTCTTGTTTTTACATATGTAACCAATAAAGATTTAATTTTTAACATTCTTTTCTCTGGGTCACTTCCTACTGGTACGGTATAAATGCATACCGGTGTGGTAAAATAATGATATTCTTTAAGTGAGACGCCAGAAAACATTTAGACAGAATTTGTCACCAGGTTTTTGCCACTTAAAAAGCAAAACAGTGATTTTATCAAAACTTCAGTAAGCAGCCTAGTAAGTGACACATCATTGAAATCAGGGTCTCTAGCCCTACATCATAATGCTCTCAGAAGGGGTGGCAAAATCCTAGTGACAGATTCCCTTTAACAAGGTGAAGCTTCCTCAGAAAGTTTATTACATTTTAACTGAATCTTGTTTGTGCCAGTGGGGTGTGATTATTTTTTAACTCCATGAGGAGCCTTGACTCAACATCTGGCGGGGGGGAAAAAATCACATGAGCGCTGCAGCTATTTAATTTCGTCGATCAGTATCAGTTGATTGGCTGCAGCAGTCACGGAACGCACTCCCACTGTCAGATGTTGATGCCAGAAATCCGGTCAGCCACGGAGGGGAGGTGGTGGATTTGAGATCAGGCGACCTTGTGTAATACTGGATGTTGAAATATTAAAGGACATATGGAAGCGAGATCTCAGTGTCTGTCAGACCTTATTAAAGGAGAACAATTTGCATGAGATTCTGCAGAATTTAGTGTATTACTATATTACTAAAACATGTCATATTTACACAATGATTGAGCACAATACAGATCGTTACCAACCTTAACTCTATCGTTATCAAGAAGGCCAAGAAAATTAAATGATGAAAAATTAATACATTCTTTCCCATTGACAACAATCTTGTGGCTTGGAGGGCTGCAAGACAAAAATACATATCAAAGGATCCAAATTGAAATCATCTGGAAGCCAGAAACAAGAAGAACATACACCCAAGAACGGTTCCAGACAAATTATGTAAACCTAGCTGTCCATTCTGCTAACTTAAAGGGGTTTTCCATCCCTGAAATGTTATTTCCTATAGCAGGCTCTAAAATAAACATGTGACCAATGCACCCAATCACACCTGTGACACAGTAACATGCCCGTCTGGCCAGAGAAGGAATCACAGAGACCAGGGCAGCACTGGAAGAAAAGCAGTATGGGGAGCTGGAAGGAATTGAGGATTTATATGTGTTTTATTTTTACTTCTTTTCTAAATAGTCATAACCTTTTATTTTTTTCTCCATACAGATATACGATGGCTTGGATTTTATTTTTTATGTAGGACAAGTCGCAATTTTGATTGTTCCAATTAATTTTAACATTAGTGACTTGTAAAAATATTCACCCCCTTGGCTTTTTACCTATTTTGTTACATTACAACCTGTGTTTAACCCCTTAAGTTCCGAAGCCACTTTGTAAGTTAATGACGGTCTAGTTTTTTAAGTCTGACCACTTTAGGAGGTTATAGCTCTGGAACGCTTCGATGGATCCCAGTGATTCTGAGATTGATTATTTCGTGACATATTGTACTTCAATGACCATGGTAAAATTTGTTCAATACTTTTTGCGTTTATTTGTGAAAGTATCGGTAAGTTGGAGAACATTTTCAAAATGTTGCAAATTTTGAAACATTTTTAATTCTTACGTCCTTAAATCAAAGTCATGTTGCACAAAATAGTTAATAAATAACATTTCCCACATGTCAACTTTACATCAGCACAATATTTAAAAAAAAAAAAAAAAAAAATTGTTAGGAATTTAGACGGGTTAAAAGCTAATCAGCAATTTTCCATTTTTCCAACAAAATTTACAAAACCATTTTTTTTTTTTTAGGGGACCTCACATTTAGGAGGGCCTAAATGACAGAAAATACCCAAGTGACACCATTCTGAAATCTGCACGCCTAAAAGTCTTCAAAACCCGAGAAGTTTATTAACCCTTCAGGTGCTGCACAGGAATTAATGCAATGTGGAAGGAAAAAAAAAAAAAAAGCTTTTTTTTTTTTTTTTTTTTACAAAATGTTACTTTAGCCCCAAATTTTTTATTTTCACAATGGTAACAGGATAAAATAGACACCCAAATTTGTTGTGCAATTTCTTCTGAGTACGCCAATATGTGTTTTCCAAGGTTTTATTATTTTTTTAACAAGTATAATGAACAGGGGAGGAAAAAGAGGGGAGGGGGGGGGGGGTATGGGTGTTCAGGAAAAAAAAAAAAAAAAAAGGGAAGTGAAGCAAACAAATCACACAAAGTGCGGAGAGGCTACAGTAAGCCTTAATGAAGCAAGGGACGTAGCCCTTGGAGCAAACTGTCTAATAACTGTTCGTTATATAAAATATAATGTATAACGTAAGCAGGAAACAGGAACATTAGGTTTAGGTACATCAGGTACATTTTAGGTACAAGATTAGGTACATTTTAACTTGTATAGAGCAAGGGTCAAGCCCTCGAGCTAGGCATACTTTGGCTCATGTCCCTTGGACGGACTATTAATTCTAACAGCAAGATTAGTGCAGAGGCTATATAAGTAGAGAGCTCCCAGGCGAGGCAGATATGCTATCAGGGAGGAATTAGGTGTGAGGCAGGTGCCATCTTATGTTACCTTATGGTAGTGAAAGTGAGTTGAGGTAGCAGCAGACATTCAAGGAGGAAAAAACTGGTCCCACTTATACCATTTCTGGTAGAAGTTGCTAAACTCGTTATTGGATAAAGCGAATTTGAGTTCGAGGTCCCTATGTTGCGACATTAATTTAATTATAGTGGTTTCGTTGGGGAGGGTCGTGTTTTTCCAGTGGTATGCTATGGAGTTTTTGGCGACCCTGCATAGGTGTAGGATTATTTTTACCAGAGAACTGTCTAGGAGGTGGGTGTCCAATGAGGAGAGCTAGTTGAGGAGAAAGGGTGACTGTAGGGCCTGGAAGTTTGGCGATTATCGAGGAGATGTTTGACCAGAAGGTAGTAGCAATGGGGCAGTTCCAGAAAACGTGTAGCAACTCACCCCTGTATCCGCAATTTCTCCAGCAGAGAGGGGAGATGGACAGGTTTATGTGTGAGAGTCTAGTTGGGGTGTAGTACCATCTGGAACAAATTTTGAAATGGGATTCTAGAAGGGACATAGAGATTGTGGAGAAGTATGTGGTTGAAAAAGCCTCTTCCCAGTCGTCTGTGGAAGCGGATAAGTTTAGGGACTTCTCCCAAGCTAGGATATAAGCATTTTTTACAAAAGTAGTGTCTTTATTGAAGCAGTCGTAAATAAACTTATGGCCCCAGAATATTCGGTGGTTTAGGTTGGTTAAGATTTTTAAAGATGGCTCCGAAAATCTAAGTTTGAGGCCTAGAAAAAGTTTAACGTTTTCCCTCAATACAATGTATTCAAGGAAGGAGGACGAGGGTGCGTTGAATTTGGACTTTAGGGAGCTAAAATTCAAAAGATTAGGACCATCCGAAATGTCCCCCAGGGTTAGGATTTTTAGGTCGGCCCAGAAGGGGGGCAGAGGTAGGTTAAAATATGAGTAGATAAATGTGAGAGGTAGCTTATGGAGAGTGGATCTGTTCTGGCTGCGGCCCTCTACTCTGGATACTCTGGACCAGGCAAGGGAAATTGCTTGGAATATCGGGTGCTTAGAGGTGTTTAGGTGGGAGCTAGCTATGGCTTTAAAGATCAAAGATTTGAGTGGCTTGCCCTCGTTTATTTCCAACTCCAAGTCGTACCAAGCCGGGGTTTTTTGGTCTGAAAACCAGTGGGCGCTCTGTTTAAGAAGAAGTGAGTGGTAGTGAGCATGAATGTTCGGAAGGCTCATTCCACCATGGTTTTTCTTCTTATATAGAGATCTAGTATCTGTTCTAGATTTTTATTGTTCCAAACAGAGTTATTCAGATGAGCTTGTATCACCGTCAGGTAGGACGTGGAGATGGGGAGTGGGATGCATCTAAAGATGTATAGGATTTTGGGGAGCGTAAATAGTCTGATTGCCAAATTTCTCCCCCACCAGGACAGGTCCCTGTCTTTGAAGGAAATGCAGTCTTTTAAAATTGAGTCAGTTAATTTTTTCATATTTGATGTGGCTGTTTTTTCTAGGTTTTTGTTGATGATGACACCTAAGTAAGGGAATTCTTCTCTGCACCAATTAAATGATACAGAGGTGTTTAGGCGTTGAATTTCTTTTTGGCTAACGTGTATGGGAAGGATGTTGGACTTTGAGTTATTGATCTTAAATTTAGAAAGGGCCGAAAAAGTCTTCAATTCGTTCAGGGTTTTTAGTGTGGAGGATACTGGATTTGTGAGAGTCAGGATAATATCGTCCGCGAACAGGCTGATCTTGTGCTGGCACTTATTTGCGGGTATTCCAGTTATATAAGGGTTTTGTCTGATATGCTCTACCAGAGGTTCTAGTGCCAGATTGAAGAGTAGGGGGGAGAGGGGACAGCCCTGTCTCGTGCCGTTGCTGATGGGGAAAACGTCCGAGATATGGTTGTTGCAGATAACTCTTGCCGTGGGACACTTGTAGAGTGTCATGAATGTGGAGATAAGGTTATTGTTGAAGCCAAATTTAATTAGGGTCTGTTTGAGGAATAGCCAGTCGATGCGGTCAAAGGCTTTCTCGGCGTCTAGGGATATAAGTACTGTTGGTGATCTAGTAAGATTTGTAAGTTTGATGGAATTCAGAATTCTTCTCGTGGCGTCGGCGGGTTGTCTATTTTTGACAAACCCCATTTGATCGTTCGCTATAAGGTTAGGTAGGATATCACTGAGCCTGTTGGCAAGAATTTTTGAAAAGATCTTAATGTCTGTGTTCAACAGGGAGATCAGTCTGTAATTGTTGGGGGAAGTGGGGTCACCTGTTTGTTTGGGGATTAGAATGATAGACGCCTCCAGCATTTCTTGTGGGAAGGACCCTATTTTGGCAGCGTGGTTAAAAAGCTCTGTTAGATGGGGGGCAAGGATTTTGCTGAAGGCTTTGTAGTAAGCATTATTGAAGCCGTCTGGCCCAGGAGATTTGTGGGGTTTAAGGTGGTTTATGGTATCCTCTACCTCTGGGATGGAGAAGGGAGCGGAAAGTGATTCAGTCTCTTCTTTTGTTAAGGACGGCAGATTAATGTTGGCGAGGTATGTTCTGATGTCTAGTTCTTTTGGGGGAGAGGAGGTAGGATCTGAATTTAAGTTATAGAGTTTGGAATAGTATTTGGAAAACTCATTTGCTATGTCTTGGGGGTGGGTTAGTGGAGTGCCATCTGTTGGGGAGGAGATTCTGTTTATTTTGTTTTGGGTCCTTAGTTTTTTAATTCTGTTGGCCATGTATCTGGTGGGTTTGTTCAGGGACGAATAGACCTTGAATTTAGAGGAGTTGAGGGCGGCTTCATAGGGAGAAAATATTAAGGACCTAAGTTCCCATCTTAGGGAAAGGAGGTCGGATTGCATCTTAGGTGAGGGGGAGGGGAGGCCTATTAAGGTGTTTTCGAGTGTGCGAATAGATTTTTGTAAATTCAGAGTTTTTTCCCTTTTCTCCCTTTTTATTTTGGCGGAGATATTCATTATAGTGCCTCTGATAACGGCTTTATGGGCGCACCAGTTATTAGGAGGGTTGGTTGTTTCTGGGGAATTTTCCTTGAAATAGTTGGTTAAAGTATTCTGGATTGTGGCAATATGGATGGAATCATGGAGGATATGAGAGTTGCATTTCCATAATTTAATGTTTTTTAAGGAAGGGCCAATCAGTATTTCACCACTAACTGGGGAGTGGTCCGATAGCGTTCTGTCGCCTATGGATACTTTTTTAAATTTGTCCAGGGAAAAAATGTCAGATAGGATCAAGTCGATCCTGGATGCCGAATGATGGACTGAGGAGAAGTGAGAGAACTCCTTGGAGGAGGAGTTCAGGCATCTGAAAATATCATAAAGTTCATTTCTGTCCAGCCACCAATTTAAGTTGTCTGAATTAGGTCTAGAGTTTGATGAGGAATCTAGGATTCTGTCTGGGGTTATATTGAAGTCTCCCAGGAGAATCAAGGTGCCTCTCTTGACTTCGTTTATCTTTTTCAGCGTTTTAGAAAGGAATCTAATCTGATTTTTGTTTGGAGCATACAAATTCGCTAGGGTGCATGTCTGACCATTAATGGTACAAATTAAGATGTGATACCTGCCTCCAATATCAGCATGTTCCTCAGGAGCCTCGAAGGGGACGGAGTTCCTGATCAGAGTGATCACCCCAGCCTTTTTACTTGAGTTGCAGGCCTCAAAGATATGAGGGAAGCTGCGGTGATTAAAGTAGGGGTGATTCCCTGCCAAGAACTTCGTCTCTTGGATGCAGGCAATGTCTGCCTGGGATTTAAGTAGTTCCCTCCACAGAGTGTGCCTCTTTTGGGGGCTATTTAGCCCTCTAATGTTATATGTTAGGATTTTGACTGACATTATATTATACCCCAGATGATGAAGACGAAGAAGGTAACACTAGCATTTGGGGGTAAAGGTAACCTGAAAAGGAAAGATTAGTGTTGAAACAAGTAAGGTTATAACCTATAGACTACAGAGATCTTTCTTCTTGAGAGGTTCTTGAGCCGACGGTTCTTGGGTGAAATCTTAAAGATAAAATAACAGTAGAATAAAACAGTAACTGCACAAGTAGGTCAACAGAACTACCTGGAAATAGAAAAGAGGAGGTTACTGAAAGTGAACGGGAATAGGGGAGATGTCCCATCTAGAATTTAAGAGGGAGACCCCCACAATTGGATAACAGAAAAAAGTAGGCCAGCTGAGTGATAGGATGGAAGTAGTTCAACGGTCAAGTGACTTGACGAAGGCCATCTTCGACAGAGTGGATCGGAATGATTCTTCCCCGATGTGAAATTAATAATTTTAACGGGAAGCCCCATTTATAGATTATTCCTTTTTCCCTGAGGGCTGAAGTCACAGGTCTAAATTCTCTGCGGCCTTCTAGGGTTTCCATTGAGAAGTCTGGGAAGACTTTTCAATCTCCATAGGGCTCTGGGAATGTTCTTTTTTCCTTAAGATAGTTGAGAATGGATTCTTTGGTTTTAAAGAAGTGGAGTTTTAAAATGGTGTGTCTAGGTAGATCCGCAGAGACCTTGGGGGGTTTGGGCAGCCGGTGGGCCCTGTCAATCGTGAGGTCTAGGTCTGAGAGGTCTGGCAGAGTTGCTTTGAAGATATTTTTGAGGTGAGAAGACAGCTGGTCTTGGGGTATGTCCTCTGATATGCCTCTAATTTTTAGGTTATTTCGCCTGCCTCTATCTTCGAGGTCTGCCAATTTAGATCGCAGGTGTTTCATTTCAAAGTTGATCCTATCCAGCTCGTCAAAAGAGATAGACGACCTATGTTCCAGTCTATTCAGCCTCTCCTCGTGTCTGGTCAGTTTGTCAATCTTGTCGATTTTGTCACAATATTTTTGGAAATTTAAGTCCATTTCACTTTTCATTGTATTTACCAGGGAGTTTATTTTATCGTCCATTATGTTTTTTATTTTAATTTATTAGATCCTCTTGATCTGGTTGGCTTTGGCCTGTAACGTGTGTGAGTATGTGCCTGCCGATTTGACGCCCCTGTTGGGTTCTGGGTCATCATATTTTGTTTTACTTTTTTGTGGGGATTGATTGGGGGATGTGTCACTAGATACAACATCTTCCTCCGCTTCTGAATAGTTCCCATAAGAATCATATTTCTCATTCGTGGCTCCTGTGTTAGATCTCTTTAAGCTGGCAGGGGAGTCCATTTTTGTAGGAGAGGATTTGTTATCAAAGGATTTGTTGTTGGACCCATAGTCCATTAAATGAGGTGTGTCTCTCCTGGGGGATCTAGATCTGCGCCTGGGTGAGAAGGAGCTAGGTCTGGATTTCTCTAGGTCCCTGCGACTCAGAGATTTGTCCTGTTTTTGGCTGTAGAGTGGTTTTTTTGGAGTGGAAGGGTTAATTCTCCCTTTAGATTTTGCGTTATTCATGGTAGCGGTTAATGGACGCTGTCAGAGCAGATTTTAATGGGTGTTGACCAATTAGTGCTATGCCCCACAGTTAAGTCTTATGTGGCTAAAGCCCCCGTCACACTAAGCGAGATCGCTGCTGAGTCACAAGTTTTGTGACGCAACAGCGACCTCAGTAGCGATCTCGCTATGTTTGACACGTAGCAGCGACCAGGCCCCTGCTGCGAGATCGCTGGTCGTGTCGGAATGGCCTGGACCTTTTTTTGATCGTTGAGGTCCCGCTGGGTAGCACACATCGCTGTGTTTGACACCTTACCAACGACCTCGTTGACGACTCAGACACCGACACATAGGCGTGCATTTGCGTTGCCTTTTCCGCACCCCTCCGCTCCGATTGGTGGTCGCTACTGCGTTCTGATTGGCGGTCATGCCTTCAACAGAAGGCGACATAGTAGCGCTTCCATCCTTTGTTCCTGACCGCGTGGTGGTTTGCAGATCGTTGTAGAGTTCTCCGGCCTGCAACTCCTCTTCGATTTATCTATTCTTCAACGGTTCTTCTGACACCAATCAGAACACAGTAGCGACCACCAATCGGAACTGAATGGGCGCGGAAAAGGCAACGCAAATGCACGCCTGTGTGACTACGACGACCACAGGACGTCCCTCATCGAGGTCTGAATCATCATAATAGCTGCCTTGTGACAGGGTCACAACGACCAACGACATCGTTGTACAGGTCGCTACAGGTCGCCGCATCGCTGCTGCGTCGTTGGGAAGATCTCACTGTGACATCTCACCAGCGACCACATAGCGACGCAGCAACGATCCCTGACAGGTCGTATCGTTGTCGGGATCGCTTTAGCGTCGCTAAGTGTGACGGGGCCTTAAGGTTAAGAGAGTGTTTTACTCCTGTCAAAAAGTAGGTATTCTGTGAGGGCTGTGAGAGGGAGGCGTTTCTGGTTTTGTTTACCTTTTAGAAGATGGAGGCTTAATTACAGTGTGCCTTTTACAGTGAGAGCAAGAGCGTTGTTTTGCAGACTCTGCTCTCTGCTGTCAGCTTTGTAGGGCGCTTGGGATGGTGCCGGCGTAGTTATTCCTACAGGGAGCGACCGGAACTACTTCCCATAGGCTTTTATTGAGGAAGCCTTGAGATTTAATAAAAGATGTTTCAATTCCTTTTCCCCAAGTGGATGAATTAGGGGGTCGATATAGGAAGAGCGTTAAAGAGTTAATTCCCCCTTTTTCTTTTTTTTCACCGCGATTTTGCGGTAATGTGAGTGGTTGTTTGGGGACTACTTTTTTAGGTTAGGCCTCCGAGAATCGCCGCTTTGGAGCCGAGGGCTCGATTTTTCCAGACCACTGACCTTGCGGATTGGTGCCGGAGAGCTTCCTGTGAAGATCCGGGGCTGGATCGGAGGGCAGGGTGAGGGTAAGTTGGATCACCAGCGGCGCCTCTGCAGAGCCGCCGTCCGCTGGACTCCTATCGCTGGGGTCCGGGACCTGCCGATCAGCCGGCGCCGGTGTCCGGGGCACTGTGGAGCGGCTTGCTTCTCGGGCTGAACCGCTTGTCCTGCTCCTCAGGCGGTGCTTCCCCGGGGGCGCCGCTACAGTGTCGCAATCGTCGCCGGCTGCTGCTGATCTTCTCGGGCGGGTCCGCAGCGGCGCTGCACTCCGAGGGGACGTCTGACGCCGCGGCCCACAGTCAGGGCTGTGCCGCTCGGGGATGCCCGCTGTGTCAGCTTACCGGAGGGAGCGCAGGGCCGGAACCTCCGTTCTGCTGCTTGCAGGTCCTCCTGGAGGGGGAAGCTTGCGGCGCTTAGTCTCCTGAAGTGAATATCTGGCAGGGGAGGAGTCCTCCTCTTCACTGCCGTGCAGGGCCTTCCTGTTCACTAGGCCTGATGGGCCCCAGAGGCCTGCTCCGGCTGGAGCTGTTCTGGGGGACAGAGATGAGGAGGAAGTTGGTTGGAGGGGTTCCCCTTGGTATCAGGGGATGATGAAGGGGGATTATGTGGCAAGGGGCCTCCAAAATATGCTGTGGAAGTCGCGTATAGGGATTTTTCCCCTGGAGCTCCCTCTTCACACGTCTGCCTCCATAGACGTCCGAAGTCACGCCGAAAACTGCTGTTTGGGTACACGGCAGGGCTCAGAAGAGAAGGAGCACCATTTGACTTTTTGAACACAAAAATGGCAGGAATTGAGAGCGGACGCCGTGTCATGTTTGGAGAGCCCTTGATGTGCATAAACCGTAGAAATCCCCCACATAAGGTATGGAATTTTTCTTGCTCCTGGATTCTTAGTGTTATTACAAAAAGAGGGCAATGTAATCTCTTGGCTCCTATGGAATTTAAGAAACCCCTTGGAGAGATATGCCGTGTCCAGCCTTAGAACAACTCTGTTGTCACACACCTGTGTGTAGGGTGGGGAATAAAAACCAGGGCCTGTATATAGCTCACCCTGATGTCAGGGCCACTAGTACAACCATCTTAAGTGTGATGAACTTCACAGATTAATCCTGTAAGGGCTCAAACTGGTCTCTAGTTAGCACCTCTAAAACTAGGTTCAGGTCCCATGGAGGAATTTTTGGGACTATAACCAGTCTGGATCTACTACAGGATCTTATAAACCAATACACCCATTTATTTGCTGGTAGGTTCCAATTATACAAGGCACCCAGGGCCCATACCTGCACCTTGAGAGTGTTAGTTGCTAACCCTAGTTCCAACCCCGACTGCAGAAACTCTAGAATGCACCCAACCAGGGCCTCACTCCCAAGGGCTGCAATTAAAACTCCAGGAATCTCTTCCATGTTCTACCATAGATCCTTGATGTAATTTGTTTCCTACTTTTCAAAAGGGTGGAGACTAGCCCTGTCGAGAACCCCTGCCGACTCCGTAATGCCCTCTCAAATTCCATGCTGCTAGATGGAAGCCTTTCACTTGAGTGGTAGACCGGTCCCTGGGTAAGAAGGTCCAGGATCTCTGGTATTATCAATGGATAGCACACGGACATTAGCCTTAGAAGGAAAAACCATGGTCTCTTCAGCCAGAATGGAGCAATGAGAATCACCCTTGCCTGATCCTTCCTGATCTTCCACACGACTGTTGGAATCATCGTTAAATGAAGGAAATGCATAGGCCATCCTGAAACTCCAGGGAATCTGAAGAGCATCCACTGCAAATGGTTTCTCCCTTGGTTTTAACGAACAGAAGTTCTTTGATTTTCGGTTGTGTAAGCTGGCAAACAGATCTATCTCCGGCCGCCCCCGTGTCGGCACTCTGCTGGAAAATTTGGGAATTTAGAATTGAGACCATCCTCACGAGTCAGGAAGTCTGCCTTTGTGTTGTCTATTCCCCTTATGTGAAGTGCCATAAGGAACAGTAGGTGTTGGTCCACTAGCTGGAGTAGGATGTCTGCTGCCATAATTAGGGTATGAGACCTTGTTCCCCCCCCCCCCTGGTGGTTGACATAAGCCACGACTGCTCGATTGTCCGGCATGACTGACATGGTGACCCCGGTGGAAGGGGAGAAAGTGTCTCAAGGCTCCTTCCACAGCTTTTAAAAGTTAGAACCTTGGCCCCTCTCTAGAGGAGACCAGGTCCCCTGAACTGAGTGAGACTTTAGATGTGCCCCCCATCCGGTATTGCTCATATCTGTTGTGATAACATCTTCCACTGGTCTTATCCACTGGTCTCCTGGCGACAAATGTTTTCCTACTGTCCACCAAGTCAGGGAATCCATTATTGCAGAAAAAAGATGTAACTTTACCTCGAAATGCCCTTTTAACAACCTCAGTGCAGACAGGACCTTCCAATGTAGCTGACTTAGGTGAAATTGGGCCCATCTTATTGCTGGGATACAAGATGTTAGGGATCCTAGCAAGGACATTGTTTTTCTTAGTGTCATTCTTGGCTGATTTATCGTTGACAGTGCCAGGACCAGTACCTTGGCTATTTTGTCCTCTGGCAGGAGACAGACCTGGCGCTCGGACTCCAAAATCAACACCAGAAGGCCTGTATCCTTTCTTGTTTTAGTCCCGATTTGAGGGCATTTACCATCCAGCCCAGCTCTTCTAGGACCACCATTACCTCCCTCAGCTGTTCTGCACAGTGATCTTCTGACCTTCTGACTATAAGGAAATTGTCCAGGAATGGGAAGATAACGGTGTTTCGAGAATGAAGGTAGGCAATCACCTCCAATATTATCTTGGTAAATACAGTTAGGTCCATATATATTTGGACAGAGACAACATTTTTCTAATTTTGGTTACAGACATTACCACAATGAATTTTAAACAAAACAATTCAGATGCAGTTGAAGTTCAGACTTTCAGCTTTCATTTGAGGGTATCCACATTAAAATCGGATGAAGGGTTTAGGAGTTTCAACTCCTTAACATGTGCCACCCTGTTTTTAAAGGGACCAAAAGTAATTGGACAATTGACTCCAAGGCTATTTCATGGGCAGGTGTGGGCAATCCCTTCGTTATGTCATTCTCAATTAAGCAGATAAAAGGCCTGGAGTTGATTTGAGGTGTGGTGTTTGCATTTGGAAGGTTTTGCTGTGAAGTAAACATGCGGTCAAAGGAGCTCTCCTTGCAGGTGAATCAAGCCATCCTTAAGCTGCGAAAACAGAAAAAACCCATCCGAGAAATTGCTACAATATTAGGAGTGGCAAAATCTACAGTTTGGTACATCCTAAGAAAGAAAGAAAGCACTGGTGAACTCATCAATGCAAAAAGACCTGGGCGCCCACGGAAGACAGTGGTGGATGATCGCAGAATAATCTCCATGGTGAGGAGAAATCCATTCACAACAGCCAACCAAGTGAACAACACCCTCCAGGAGGTAGGCGTATCAATATCCAAATCTACCATAAAGAGAAGACTGCATGAAAGTAAATACAGAGGGTTCACTGCACGGTGCAAGCCACTCATAAGCATCAAGAATAAAAAGGCTAGACTGAACTTTGCTAAAAAACATCTAAAAAAGCCAGCACAGTTCTGGAAGAACATTCTGTGGACGGATGAAACCAAGATCAACCTCTACCAGAATGATGGAAAGAGAAAAGCATGGCAAAGGCGTGGTACAGCTCATGACCCAAAGCATACCACATCATCTGTAAAACACGGCGGAGGCAGTGTGATGGCTTGGGCATGCATGGCTGCCAGTGGCACTGGGTCACTAGTGTTTATTGATGATGTGACACAGGACAGAAGCAGCCGAATGAATTCTGAGGTATTCCGAGACATACTGTGTGCTCAGATCCAGCCAAATGCAGCCAAACTGATTGGTCGTCGTTTCATACTACAGATGGACAATGACCCAAAACATAAAGCCAAAGCAACCCAGGAGTTTATTAAATCAAAGAAGTGGAATATTCTTGAATGGCCAAGTCAGTCACCTGATCTCAACCCAATTGAGCATGCAGTTCACTTGTTAAAGACTAAACTTCAGACAGAAAGGCCCACAAACAAACAGCAACTGAAAACCACCGCTGTGAAGGCCTGGCAGAGCATCAAAAAGGAGGAAACACAGCGTCTGGTGATGTCCATGAGTTCAAGACTTCAGGCAGTCATTGCCAACAGAGGGTTTTCAACCAAGTACTAGAAATGAACATTTTATTTAAAATTATTGAATCTGTCCAATTACTTTTGGTCCCTTTAAAAACAGGGTGGCACATGTTAAGGAGTTGAAACTCCTAAACTCTTCATCCAATTTTAATGTGGATACCCTCAAATGAAAGCTGAAAGTCTGAACTTCAACTGCATCTGAATTGTTTTGTTTAAAATTCATTGTGGTAATGTTTATAACCAAAATTGGAAAAATGTTGTCTCTGTCCAAATATATATGGACCTAACTGTACTTTTGGAGCTATTGACAGTCCGAATGGAAGGCCACCCTCAGGAATTTTTGATGGCCCCGATGGATTGGGATGTGATAATAGGCATCCTTCAAATTGATAACCACCATGAAACAATTCTGGAATAACAGCTTTATAGATGTGTTCACTGACTCCATCTTGAAGGAATAATTCACAATCCATTGGTTAAGCTTCCTCAGGTTAATAATAGTTCTTAGAGAACCGGCTTCTTTATCAAAAAGAGGGGGGAATAAAATCCCCTTCTTATCTCTTCCACCGGGACATCACACAGAACACGCTTTTGTAAGAGTTCCAAGATTTCTAACTCCAGGGCCAGCTGTTCTCCTGGTGATTTCCTGCGGGGTGTTACTACAAAGGTCTGGCTAGGTGGATGGACAAAGTCTATTTTCAGACCGTCTTTGATGATACCCAAGATTCAGCCACTGGGGGGATTTTTACCCAGGCAGGGAGAAAGAGGGAGCGCCTTTCCCCTACTGCTGACCTGACGTCAATGGGAGGGCTTTTTTAGTAGATGTACAGGGTCCTCTGGACATATATCTGGACTCCTTTCTATCCTTTAACTCCAAGCTCTTCCTTTCTCTCAGAGGATATCCCCTATTAATCTTACTCCTCTAAAAGGAAGGCTTCCTAGCTTCAGCAGGGAAACCCTTCTTTTTGTCTCCTGCCTTCTCTAGAATGTCTTCTAGTTTCTGTCCAAAGAGAAAATGGCCATATGGGATGGAGCAGAGTCGATTTTTTGAAGGCAGGTCTCCGGGACACCCCTTCAGCCAAAAGGCCCATCTAGCTGCATTGGATAGGCTCACCGACCTAGCCGCCAACCTCACAGAATCTGCTGAGGTGTCTGCCAGAAAGGCTGTTGCTCCTTGTAACAGAGTCATATTGGCCAAGATTTAATCTCTTGGGACTTTGCTCTTATAGCTGCTCCACCATTTGTTGCAGCCAGATCATAAGGGAGCGGGCAGTACAAGTCCCAGCTATTGCCAGCTTCAGACTCCCTGCGGCTGTCTTCCAGGTGTGCCTCAGGAACCCATCAGCTTTGTTTTTTTCCAATGGGTCTCTAAGTGTGCCGGAATCCTCAAAGGGCAGGGCTAACCTCTTAGAGGATTTTGCCACTGCCCCGTCGATTTTAGGGATTTTATCCCAACTGTCGGAGTCTCTTTCCTCAAAGAGGTATCTCCTCTTTGAAGATGAGGGCATGCTACCAGATCTTTCTGGTTTCTTCAACTCTTTAGCTATGAGCGCTCGTATCCTGGATTTAACAGGAAAGGTGCGCTTCCGCCTTTCCTCTAGACCCCCAAATATTATATTTTTTAGGGATTTAGGTGCTTTCTCATCCTTCAGGCCCATTGTTGACCTGACTGCCCTAACCAACCTATCTGTATCCTCAGCCGGGAAAGCAAGGTTGGCCACACCTGTATCACTGTCCATGATGAGGAGGAGGACGGGGATTCACTATGGCATTCTCCAACAGACTGTGGAGATGCCTCAGATTCCGTAACGACCTCCTGAGCTCTCTTGTTCCCTTTTTTTTTTTTTTTTTTTTTAAACAGGGTCTTTAGGGAACCTTGCACCTTAGTCCTGATCATGGACCTAAGCCTCGTGGCGAAGTCAGGGGTCTCATCCCGTATAGTTTTCTGCCAATTAACTGCCAGCGGGGTCCTACAAAGGGCACACTCTTTATTCTTTTTGTTGCTAGCCTTCCTAGGCCCCTAGTGATTTAAGCAAGAAATGGCCCTTATTAACAAAAGGTGACATTCTCGTAGATTCAGAGGCTGATCGAGGGTACATACGACGTCCCACCTGTATACCGAGGAGTCCTGTGACCTCTGACCGGGACGGCTGCCACTCCTGCCACTTGGAACAGCTGCTCCTTAGGGCCCCGTCTCACATAGCGATTTACCAACGATCACGACCAGCGATACTACCTGGCCGTGATCGTTGGTAAGTCGTTGTGTGGTCGCTGGGGAGCTGTCACACAGACAGCTCTCTCCAGCGACCAACGATCAGGGGAACGACTTCGGCATCGTTGAAACTGTCTTCAACGATGCCGAAGTCCCCCTGCAGCACCCGGGTAACCAGGGTAAACATCGGGTTACTAAGCGCAGGGCCGCGCTTAGTAACCCGATGTTTACCCTGGTTACCAGCGTAAATGTAAAAAATAACAAACAGTACATACGCACCATCTGATGTCCGTCAGGTCCCTTGCCGTCTGCTTCCTGCTCTGACTAAGTGCCGGCCCTAACAGCAGAGCGGTGACGTCACTGCTGTGCTGTGCTCTCACTGTACGGCAGTCAGTCAGAGCAGGAAGCAGACGGCAAGGGACCTGACGGACATCAGATGGTGAGTATGTACTGTTTGTTATTTTTTACATTTACGCTGGTAACCAGGGTAAACATCGGGTTACTAAGCGCGGCCCTGCGCTTAGTAACCCGATGTTTACCCTGGTTACCAGTGAAGACATCGCTGGATCGGTGTCACACACACCGATTCAGCGATGTCAGCGGGACCTCAACGACCAAAAAAAGGTCCAGGCCATTCCGACACGACCAGCGATCTCACAGCAGGGGCCTGATCGCTGGTACGTGTCACACATAGCGAGATCGCTACTGAAGTCGCTGTTGCGTCACAAAACTTGTGACTCAGCAGCGATCTCGCTATGTGAGACGGGGGCTTTAGTGCGCCCGAGCTGATGACAAGGCACTGATATTGGCAACTGCTGCAAAAGCTACTGCAGCTGCTGCTGCTGTTGTTCTCTCAGATTCTCCATGATGGGGAGTTTTAGACATAAGCGTCTCTTCTGTGGTCATCTCATTTTATAAGGGATCCACCGTGCTTTCCGCCTCCCACTGCCCCCCCGCCAGGATGTGACAAGTCTCCACATGTCCCGGCCAGCTTTTTTGCCCAGGGCGCCGCCATTTTGCCTCCAGCACACCCCCTCCGATGTCACTTGGGCATGCCCATTCCCAGCGTACCTTGCCTGTCAGCGGAGCAAGCCCCCGGAAGCCAGGCTCACTACGGAGCCGCAGCTGGAAGAAGGAGGGAGAGCAGGGCAGCGGATCGAAAACATCAGACCCGGCCCGCGTCTGTGCCGCTCACGCTAAGGCCCCCTGGATGGTGCCTCCAGCACCTGAAGGTTCTTCCAGTGCCGGGACAGGAGTGAGCAAGTAGGAACAACAAAAAAATAAAACCTTCAACCCACCTGGGTCTCGGCACGAGGGTTACTGTCCGGACAGGAAACCCAGCTAAAGCGGGGAAAAGGTACTGCCCTTTTATTTCAGTAGGTCTCCAGTCCTGACTGGGTGGATCCCTCTCTCAGGTGTGCTGTCATGGGTGAAGTGAAAATATGCATATTACTCACCGGTAATGTGTTTTTACAGAACCCATGACAGCACCGAGAGAGGAGATCTGCCCTTCAAGGTCAGGAAACCTTCAAGATAAAAAGGGGGGCTCCTCTCTCCGCATCAGTGGATTACAAAGCATGAGGGGACCTTCAAGTTAGTGTACACATATCTAAATACATTTATACAAACTATCTTTAACCACAACCATAAGTGTTGTACTATATACAATAAACCACCAACCAGAAGGTGATGACTTAGTAACGGGAGGGAATATAAGGGTGCTGTCATGGGTTTCGTAAAAACACATTACCGGTAAATAACATACGTGTTTTCCAGTCACCCAAGACAGCACCAACGAGAGAATTACAGAGAATTACTCAATTAGGGAGAGACCACAGCCTGTAGAACCCTCTTCCCAAACGTGTGATCAGAAGAGGCAGAGATCCAGTCTATAGCGGCTATAAAAGGTGGAAGTAGACGACCACTTAGCTGCCTTACAGATCTGTTCTATGGACACCCTCTGCTCTTTCTGCCCAAGACGTTGCCATCGCTCTCATAGAGTGGGCCCTCAGGTTGTCAGGGACCGGTCTTCCTGCGCCTGTACAGACCAATTCGATTGCCTCTCTTATCCACCTGGATAGGGTACCCTTTGAAACTCTCATTCCTTTCCTAGAGCCCTGAAAGGAGATAAACAGAGCCCTATCCTTCCTCCAGTTTTGTTGCTGACAAATAGTGAAGAAGGCACCTCCTAATGTCTAGAGTGTGAAACTTTTTTTTGCCTACAATTCTTAGGGTCAGGACAGAAGGACAGCAGAGATATCTCCTGTGACCTATGGAACTTAGATACTACTTTAGGTAGATAGGCCGGGTCCAGTTACAAGACTAATCTATTGTCCATTACCATGGTAAAGGGAGAGTCTGCTTGTAGAGCCTGTATATCGCTCACTCTACATGCTTATGTTAGGGATACAAAGAGTATAGTCTTAGGGTAATCAACTTTATAGACCCTTCAGTCAGAGGCTCAAAGGAGGGTTCTGTCAAAGCATTCAAAACCAAGTCCCATGGAGGGGTCCTGGCTACCGGGAGTGGTCTGGATCTAGCACATGCTTTAATAAACCTAACCACCCACTGAATAGCCATGAGGTTGTAATTATACACAGCCCCTAAGGCCGAAACCTGGACTTCCAAGGTGCTAACCGCCAGGCCTTGTTCCTGCCCCTTCTGAAGGAATTCCAGGATTTGTCTTAGGGGTACCTTTCCTTCCAGAGTACACCCCGTAGATGTAAATAATTTTTTCCAAGTCCTATCATAAATCTTTGTAGTGACCAGAGTGAGATAGCGCTACCTGAGTGGGTTGGGGGGACACTCGTTTGGCAACGGGATTAAAGCACTCAGGTACGGTTTCTCACAAAAACAGTCTACTTGGTTTATTTAAACGTCATAAACCGCACTGTAGGCCATGTTAAAGAAATATTCTGATGAACATTATTGGTGGTGGGTACCTAAAACATCACGGAGTGGAATACAATGTACATGTATCTATATGTCTACCCAAACACCACCCAAGTATGGAAGTATATGGATAACTGCAAGACCAATCGCAGGATACCTCAAACACCACAAAGCAGTCATGAAATCCAAAAACACTATTATAATCACAATCAAAGATTAAAAAATAGAACAGAGTATACCAGACAGACAGATACAATGGGGCTAAAAAAGATGACAAAGGATATCATCAGCATCAAGCCAAGCCCAAGGTAGGGTATATCCCTAAAGAAGGTAATTGTATGCAAATAATCCACAAAATATAAAGTGCAAAAAGTGCAATACTGGTAATAACCACTGACACACACAGCTATGCCAACCGTACAAACAATCAACCGTCCACTCCAGGGCATTCCAACACACAGGCTATCTAGGACTTCACACTCTGACCATTCAGGTCCATACACTCAACATGCAACCCAAACCCTGGTCACATTATGTACCTGTAACCACCCCCATAGGTGGGAGGTGTATGTGTGGTTGGCCAGTCCTACCCAGCTCTCAGACTAACCCTGCAAGTCTCCCTTTTAACTATACAAATACTTGTGGGACTACAGGTCCCAGAACATCAATACTACAGGCTTACATAGACTCCCTCTGCAACACATTATAACCATTACAGATACGCCTCCATGCTTATCCTGAGAAGCACATACAGCACCCCCTGGATGTAACATGGGTCACTGCATCACATACCCCCCCCCCAAACTTGCGGGGTTGAACACTTGACAAACCAGGGGTCCCGAGACCAGGTACCCATGTCACCTTGCCCTACAAGTCGAGAGGACCATCTCAGTCGGTTTTGGGCGTCATTCAGCATCACCTCTTTGTTAGGCCTCCCCCACCCCCAGAGGTCAGTTTGTCAGCCTTGGGCTTCAACCCTTGAGTCACCATCTGTCTGTCACCAGACCCTTATTAGTCAATCCACTTTCCAAGTGTGCCCCTTTGTGACCTTTCTTTCCATGGCCGCCACCCACGGTTGTTGCGGTCATGAGTGCACCGTCCAGTCGAGCCTAGCGACTGATCTGAGTCTGACTCTTCGTTACTATGTCTGCTACCGGGTCTCCCGCCCGGGTCACTCGGCCCGGAGCAAACAGAGGAGTCACTTCTTTGGGCGCTTTTATTTTTTAGGGTATCTGAAAGTGGTCACCATCTTATATTCTGCAGCTGTTTATTAATCTGCAGACGGTCCAGTCTTAGCTGCTCTCTCTCCTTCAGATACGTCACCCGGTATTCAAGAACCATTCGAATGTTCCTAAGGCTTTCCATTGAGCCAATTACGACAAATGGAACCATGCCATCTTCACCAGCTACCTGTACTTCACCATCGTCTGGAATCCTCACTCTTGCCTCACCAGATCTATTCACCAGGTCTTGCATCACTTTTCCAAATCTTCCAACGACATTCCCCACCAGATTTCTGGGTACTTGAATTATGTCTTCCACAAAGCCCAGCCGACTAAGCTTTCCTGGCATGCTCTAAACGTCGAGCGGCTTCCTTTTTCTCAACAGGATCATCTGTTTCGTGCGGAGACATTATAGGTGTATATCCTTCAGGATAGCCACCCGCTTCACTGTGACTTCCCTAGTCAACAGTATCACCAACTGTTTCGTCTCTGGTGCCTAGTTCACACTACATGCTTGTATTTCCTTTTTAAAGGCCTCATGCACACCCTCATCGGTACATGCATCTCACACGTCTTCGGGTACCTCTACCACGGACTTGAAGAGTGAGGTTTCAGTCTCTTCATGGACGGACGGCTCCTGTTTTGCCTCGGACATTTCCATCAAGACATCTGCCACGACTGGGTGACGGTCTTGTTCTGCTTTTAGAGCCAAAACTTCCTCCGCTTTACACTCTTCCAGACCTCTGGCCAGGATGGGCATTGGCAGCTTTACCTCGTTACCACTCTGGCACCGCCGCTGCAAGTCTGCGACCAGCATCTTCTCCTCTGGCAGAAGACCACTTAATGCTTCTCGGAGCACTTCCACATCTTCCCTTAAGGCCTTATTCACACTTTGCCATGTTGACACCTCTTAGAGACTTCCTTCTCCAGCTCATCCACCCTGTGCTCAGCCGCTTGTCTCAGTTGCCTTAACTCGTCCTGTAAATCTGTCACCTTTTGCTTCTCATGAGAAAACTCATTGGCGAGATCCTGGGCCTCCTGCGCTTCCTTCTCTCCGAGCTGAGCCTTGACTACCGAGAGCCCAGACTCCAGGTGAAGAACCTGATCTAACTGTGCCGAGTTGGCAGCTTCCATACTCGACACCTTCAACTTGTCATTCGCCAGCTGTTGACAGACCTCCTCTAGTTGTCGGGTGACAGCGGTCGAATTCTCCTCTTTATCAATCTTTTCAGAGGGTGCAATTTGTTCAGCCCCTTTGCCTCTTTTACATCTCCAGCGACGGGAGGAAGACTTGCCATTTGTACCAGAGTTAGCTTTACTGCACTCTTTTCCGCTTTCGTCACCAACTGAATGGGAGTCACCACCACCCGATCGGTCATCCTGGAACCAGTTGTCCCCATTCTAACAGTGTCAGACCCCATTCCTGGAGCTTCCTCGTCTTCAACGGTCACACCTTTGGTCACCTCTGACAAGTCCCAGAGTTGGTCAGACCCACACTTCCGTCCGGTCATACGTTCTGGTATGGTTACCACAGTTATCCTGACTTCACCTTGTGGAGCACTGTCATTCCACTGTGTCAGTGCTTCTGTCAGCACACCATTGTACTCAGCCCTAGCAATTGCTACTGGCAAGGATACGTCACAGCCACCCCCGGAGTCTGATTCACACCCCACAGTATGGTGAACCCTCAAGTTCCTCTCTGGGTGTCGGCTCCGCTCTTTTTAACCACCACATAATTATCAGTCATCTTGTGGTACACGTCAGGTGACACCATGTCCGTAAGTTGGGCAAACGCACCCTTCCCACTGGTCAACCCAAGATCTGACCCATCAATTTTGGGAAGTATTACTGCCTTAATGTATGCCCCTGCAACAGTAGAGAGAGACGTCCAACCTCCTGCTGTAGAGGAATGCCCTCCTCCCACAAGACTGAGAACAGCCTAGAGTCCCGGCCCACTATCACCAGACAGGCTAAGTTTGGGACTATGGCAGCCTCAAGACTTGTATGGCCCCTGACCATCTCGAGTTGCACTCAGGCCATTGAATAAACCTTAATGTCCCCATGGATGCAGGTGACCTTGATCTTCCTTTCGGACATTACAAAATTTATCTTTCACAGCCCTTACTAGGGTCACCGAGCTCCCCGAATCGACCATACCAAATACATCCTCTACCTCTGCATTCAACTCCAGAACACACCCACGTAGCCTCTTGCCAGGAGGGTAGTTCTTATGGCAAATTGGACACACATAGTACCATTGTCCCTGGCAACCGTCTGTCTGTGCCACCCCTTTAACTATAAGAGGCTCCACCATTTTTGGGTAGCTACCACTTCCCAGGACTCCTTATTGGCTGAGCAATCCACAGCACAGAATGGACCTACATAGCATGAACTATGTTGTCCCTGGCTACAGTTCAATGGCGCATTCGCCGCCACCTCTTTTTTTTGCCACCACCACTATTTGGGTAACCGTCCCCTTTTGGGACTCGGACCCCTTTAGGGTCACCACCCCCTTTTGGGACACCACCTGTCATGAATCCCAATGGCTAGGGATAGCAAGGGACAAGCAAAGTAATACAAAATATCGGACGAGCTCTAGGGTGATGGAACCTGGGCTGACCGCTGCCCTACGCCTGACAAACGCAACTAGAGATAGCCAGGGAGCGTGCCTACGTTGGTTCTAGACGCCACGCACCAGCCTAAGAGCTAACTAGTACTGCAGAGAAAATAAAGACCTCACTTGCCTCCAGAGGAATGAACCCCAAAAGGTATAGTTGCCCCCCACATGTATTGACGGTGAAATGAGAGGAAGGCACACACATAGAGATGATATATATAGGTTCAGCAAATTGAGGCCCGCTGTAAACTAGAAAGCAGAACGATACAAAAGGGGTCTGAGCGGTCAGCAAAAAACCCTAATCAAAAAACCATCCTGAGATTACAAGAACCCATGTGCCAACTCATGGCACATGGGGAGAACCTCAGTCCACTAGAGCTACCAGCTAGCATAGAGACATAATAAGCAAGCTGGACAAAAAAAACAACAACTGAAAATCAGCACTTAGCTTATCCTGAAAGATCTGGGAGCAGGTAGGCAGGAACCAAACAGAGCACATCTGAATACATTGATAGCCGGCAAGGGAATGACAGAAAGGCCAGGTAAAATAGGAAACACCCAGCCTCTGATGGACAGGTGGAAACCAAAGGCCGCAACCCACCAAAGTCACCCAGTACCAGCAGTAACCACCAGAGGGAGCCCACAAACAGAATCCACAACAACCACCCCCTTTTAAGCAATGACTCCCTTTTGGGATACCGCCCCCTTTTGGGACTCAACCCCTTTTTTGGCAACCAGCCCTGTTTAGGTTACCGCCCCCTTTTTGGGACACCACCCCTTCCCAAGGGTACACCCCGTGGACTCCCCCATGGCACTCAGGCACCAGTTTGCACAGTAAAAAAAAAAAAAGTCTCTTGAGGTCAGCACTGGCCCTTTAAGAGTCTGAATGATCTGGACCAATGTCCTCTCACGACACCTCATCAACTCTAGCGCCACAGCTCCTGCTGCAGTTACAAACTGCCAGCACCTCCGGGTGCTGATCAAAAGCCGCTGCTGCTTCAACTGCAGCTCTTGCTGCTGCAGAACCTCTTGCTGCAACTGCAGCTCCTCTCTGCAAGGCTCTGCACCGGAGACTTCATGGACCCGCAGATCCACAGCAAATCTCCGTAACCCCGCCGAGTTACAGTCAGATGCTTGTAAGCTTTGTGGACCCGCCGATCAACAGCAAACTTCGTAACCCCGCCGAGTTACAGCAATCACCTCTACACGTGCTTTCTGGACTAGCACCATATGTGAGATAGCGCTACCTGAATGGGTTGGGGGATACTCGCTTGGCACAGGCCTACACATAGTCCATAGGACTTTAACTCGGCGAACAGTTCATTAACGTCAAAGGAACACAAACCATCGGCAGGCTGTTCCAATGGCAGATACTTCTCTGCCCGTAACCCCCTTTATCTGGAGTTACCTTACGGGAGCTCCTGCTCCACACACTGACTCCTGTCAGTCCTGGTTCCCAGGGAAGCTGCCGAACTGGGATCACCGTCCTTATGACCAGGGCACTTCAGATAGTCCAGACCTGCAGACGGAACTGTAGCTTCCCCAACACAGTAACCATCACAAGCTCTGTAGATACGGCCTCTCCGTGTGCTCTTCAGGAAGTCCAGACCCAGGCACTTCCAACACACAGGCCTTCAGTCCATGACCTCAACAGGCGCTTCCAGGAATCCAGTCCACTCCAGGACATTCCAACACACAGGCTATCCAGGACTTCACACTCTGACCATTCAGGTCCATACACTCAACATGCAACCCAAACCCTGGTCACATTATGTACCTGTAACCACCCCCATAGGTGGGAGGTGTGTGTGTGGTTACCCAGTCCCACCCAACTCTCCGACTAACCCTGCAAGCCTCTGGAGCCCCTCACTAGGACCTTGGGGTACTCGGAACCGGGCCGGTTCTTAAAGGGATGTGTCACGGTGGTAGTGACCTGGTCCATGGCCCTGGGCGTCCAATAAAAGGGGAAAAGTATATAGGAGTAAAGTCTATGGTAGTAGTGTTCGTGACACCACCTGTGGTATTCGGCCAGGGAAGGCCGACGCTGCTTGAAGGGGTCCCTCTGGGGATGATGGTATTGCAGCAGAGATGGTATAGTTCCCCACAGGTAGAACTTAGTCCCCAGGGCTCCCATGTAGTTGGTAAGGATTATAGATGGTGAAGTGCAGGAAATAATTAGAGGACACAAGGTTGCAGTCTATTTAACTTTTACTGGTAGTATGCAGCCACAGTCCAGGGTACGGATCACAGGTGATGGTGAAGTCCGGCCAGCCTGGAAGCGATTCGGAATCCCCCTAGCCAGGTGGGGGTTGGAAACCTTCCTTACTGCACTGTGGTTTAAGTCCCTTGCTGCCTAAGGATTCACACAAGGTCCTCTCTCTCTCTCTCTGTCCTATTAGGAGGACAATATCCCTATGGAGGCAACTCGAGCCTTTTTACAGGTGTCCCTACTTGCGGCGACTCTGGGCTCTATATGCTGCTGTGCTTTCGGATGTAATGGTGGACAGGCGATTTGAAATCTCCTGCCCGCCGGTTTCTGTTGTGGGGCATACAGTTACCCCAACAACCTCAAGACTTCCGGCCTCCGGTATTCTGCGCTTCAGTGTGGAGGTAGCTCACTCGCAGCTCCCCTCCAGCTCTTTCCTCTCCTTCGCTTCTTCTCCCCTATCAGTCTTCTACAGACTGCTCTGTTTCTCTCTCTTTCCAGGAGCTGCAGAACCATGTTTGCAAGGCCCCAGCTTTCCACTCCTCTCTCAGACTGTCTGACTGCGCTCTGTCTCTGTCCTTCTGACAGACTGACTAACTCCTTCTCCAGCCAGAATATATGTAGGGAAGTTCCCCTGAATCCGGGTCTCGAGCTCCCCCTTCTGGCCTGGAGTCAGTGTTGTATGTACTTGTTACCTGTTAAAGGGATCCTCGTCGCTTCCAAGCAAGGCATCACCCTACCCGTGAGGAAGGCAATACCACTGTAACAACCGTTTACCTGGGGTGTTACACCTCCCTTTTAACTATACAAATACTTGTGGGACTACAGGTCCTAGAACAATAATACTACAGGCTTACAGAGTAGACTCACTGCGACACATACCAGCCATTTACAATCATGCTGGACACTTTCATTATCACCATTACAGATACGCCTCCATGCGTATCCTGAAAAGCACATACAGCGCCCCCTGGCTGTAACATAGGTCACTGCATCACACCGGCTTCCTACTAGCAAGCAAGGTAGAGACTTGGTTGGGAGAAAACCCCTCACCCTCTAGCACTGACCTCTCAAATTCCATGCTGTTAAGTGCAGCCACGTCACCCGAGAATGGAATACAGGTCCCCGAGCTACAAGGTCTGGGATCTCTGGAAGAACCCATGGCTCCTCATCCAAAAGAACCAGGGCATCTTGGGCCAAAAAAGGGACTATGAGCACTACTCTTGCCCTGTACTGTCTGATCTTCCTGAGAACCGCTGGAATTATACAAATTTGGGGGAAGGCGTAGGCCAGGGTGAAGTCCCATCTGATCCGAAAGGCACCCACCGCCTGAGGATTTTCTTTTGGATCCAGGGAGCAGAACCCCTCCATTTTGCTGTTCTGCCAAGTAGCGAAAAGGTTGATCTCCGGACACCACAACATGGACACTAACCGCCTGAATATTGAGGTCTTGAGGGACTATTCGCCCTGTAGCAGTGGTTTCCGGCTCAAAAAAATCTGCTGTTATATTGTCCTTTCCTCTCATGTGAAGAGCAGATAATGAAAAGGTTGCACTCCTCCGTGACACTGAAAATCCACTTGGTAGTCTGCATTAGGGAACGGGACAGTGTAACCCCCTGATAATTCAGGTATGCGACAGTCACCTGGTTGTATGAAAGAATTTTTACATGATGGCCTTGTGGGAATGGTAGGAGACTCTGTAATGCATTTTCTACCGCTAAGAACTCCCAAGTGTTTGATGAGCCTTCCTTTTCTACCGCCGACCATGTTCCCTGGACCAAATGGTTGTCCGGATGTGCTTCCCACCCCCTGGGACTACCCTGGTGACATGAGGAAACCAAGGGACCCCCTCCCGTAGGGATTCTATTTTTAACCACCAGTGGAGTGAATGTATTACTTCCAGAGGCAGTGCCAGTGTACCTTCCAGATAACTCCGTAAGGAACGTTAGCTTTCCAACACATACCACTGCAACTCTCGAGTGGATTTGGGCCCATTTTACTGCCAGGATACAGGAGGTCAGGGACCCCAGGAGGGACATAGCATTCCTGAGGAACATCGCCGGATCTTGTATTGACCTGGAGAGGAGACTGAGTAATTTTTCCTTCTTTTGATCCGGTAGGCGACATTCCTACTGGAATGAGTCGAGTAAGAGTCCCAGAAAGATTTGTGTCCTTTGTGAATCTAACTTTGATTTTTCTCGTTTTAAACACCACCCTATGCTTTCCAATATATGGTGGCTATGTCTCTCACTTGACTCTGGCAATGACTGAAAGAACGACCCACTGTCAGGAAGTCGTCCAGGTATGGGATGACCAGTCTGTTTCTTTCTCTGAGGTGGGCCGTAACTTCCACTATTAGTTTTGTGAACACACGAGGAGCTACCGCCAGGCCAAAGCGGAGGGCCCTGTAATGGAAGTGCCTTGTGGTGCCTCCTACTGGTACTGTTACTCTGAGAAACTTCCAGAACGCTAAGTGTGTTGGCACGTTGTAATACGCGTCCTTATCGTCCAGGATGGCCATATATCAACCAGGAAAGAGCAGTTGTATCGCTGCATTGACTCCATCTTGAACTTGGGAATCTTCAAGAACTTGTTCAGGCGTTCCAGGTTGAAAATTGTTCTGTATGAGCCGACTGGCTTCTTTATTAAAAACAGGGGAGAAAAGAAGCCTTTCCCTTTTTCTCCTGCTGGAACATCCTGCAGAACGTTTTTCTCTTGGAGTCTTAGTACCTCTGATTTCAGTGCTACTTGCTCCGAGCGGGATGCTTGTGGGTCCGTCACAATGACCCTGACTGGTGGATATCTCCAGAACTCCAGCTTTAACCCTGATCTTACCAGACTGACAATCCAAGGGCTGGAGGATATTTTCTCTCAGGCTGGAAGAAAAAGGGAGAATCTTCCTCCCACCTGGGGTAGGGAGTAATTTGGAGGGCTTCCTACCACCCTGGGAAAACACCGGATTACGTACCGGTAATGCTCTTTTATAGAGCCACGACAGCACCCACTGAGGGGATCCGCCCCTAGGAACAGGAAACCCTACGGAGAGATAAAAGGGGCGGTCCCCCTCGCTCCCACAGTTTGGGTTACAGAGATTGCGAGGAACCGCCCACAAGTTTTAGTAGGTCATTCTATATTAACATTTCATCTTTGACTTAATCACGTATATTTACAAGAACCAATCACCCTTATCAGTGCTCATATGTAAACTAATATATAAGGGAGGGAAGTGAAGGGGTGCTGTCGTGGCTCTATAAAAGAGCATTACCGGTACGTAATCCGGTGTTTTCTCTTCGCCACGACAGCACCCACTGAGAGACTTTCAGAGACAGCTATTTGGGGGGGATTATCGTGTTAAGAACTGATCTACCGAAACACAAATCAGTGGAAGCAGATAGATCTAATCTATAGTGACTATAGAAGGTAATAGGCGAAGACCAGGTTGCGGCCTTACATATGAGTTCTATTGGAACCTCTGCTCGCTCTGCCCAGGATGATGCTATTGCCCGGGTTGAGTGTGCCTTTACAGTCTCGGGTGGATCTTCCCCTTTAGATGAATAGGCCAGGTATATCGCCTCCCGAATCCATCGAGATAATGTGCCTTTTGTGACACCAGCTCCTTTCCTTTGACCCTGGAAGGAAACAAAGAGCCCTGCTCTTCCTCCAGGCGCTAGTCCTGTCTAAGTAAGTCATTACAGCCCTTTTCACATCTAAGGTATGGTATTTCTCCTCTTCCTGATTTGTAGGATTATCATAAAAAGTAGGAAGAAGAATTTCTTGAGATCTATGAAATTTAGTACATCTCTTAGGTAGGTAGGAAGGGTCTGTTTTCAGGACGATTCTATCTGGAAATATTGACAGAAAGGGAGGATCTACTGATAGTGCCTGTATGTCACTTACCCTTCTTGCCGATACTAATGCGACAAGAAGAGTAGTTTTGAGAGTAACGTGTTTAATGTGAGCTGAGTGTAGTGGCTCAAATGGGTGACCTGTCAAGGCCTCAAGGACTAGATTAACATCCCAAGGCGGTATGCGGGGAATCTGAACTGGTTCTGACCTCTGGCAGGCTGAAATAAATCTAGTTATCCACCTATCACCCGCTACATTGTGACTATACAATGCCCCTAGAGCAGAGACTTGTACTTTTAAGGTATTAACAGAAAGACCTAAGTCACGTCCTTTCTGGAGAAATTCTAAAATGTTAAGTATAGGAATTTCGTTTGACAAGGCCAATGGATAAAGACTTAGAAACTTCCTCCATACTCTTACATATATAGAAGTAGTGGATCTTTTCCTACTTAATAATAGAGTATTAATTACTTGATCAGAGAAACCCCTTAATTTCAACAATTGCCTCTCAAATTCCAGGCTGTCAACCGTAGACCCTTCACATGAGGGTGGTTGAATGGCCCCTGGAAAAGAAGATCCTGATCCTCTGGGAGAATCCATGGATCTGAGATGGACATAGCTCTGAGCAGGGAGAACCATGGTCTCTTTGGCCAAAATGGGGCAATCAGGATTATATTGGCTTTGTCCTCTCTTATCTTCCTGATTACTGTTGGTAGAAGTATCAGAGGAGGAAAGGCATACGCTTTCTGAAATGTCCAGGGTACCTGGAGAGCATCGAGAAAATCGGGTTTGTCGGATTGGAACATTGAAGCGAACTTTTTTAATTGCCTGTTGTCTCTTGTAGCGAAGAGATCTACTTCTGGTAAACCCCATTTTACGGTTATCATTTTGAAGATTCGATGATTTAAAACCCACTCCCCTTGGTGGAGGGTATGGCGACTGAGGAAGTCCGCTTTTGAATTGTTCACTCCTCTGACATGTAGTGCTGATAGAGACAGTAGATGTTTCTCGGCTATAGTTAGGATGTCTTCGGCTATAGACATGAGTGTTCCTGATCTTGTTCCTCCTTGATGATTGATATACGCTACTGATGTCATGTTGTCTGACAGAATCCTTGTATGTGTTCCGTGTAGCTGCGGAAGGAATTCACAAAGAGCGTGATGGATAGCTTTCAGCTCTTATATTAGACGAGTCGTCTGACTCCGTAACCGACCATAGACCTTGGGCTACCTGATCTCTCATATGTGCTCCCCAACCACTAGGACTGGCATCCGTGAATATTGTGTTTGAAGGTTTAACTACCCAGGGGACCCCACTAACCAAGTGATCTGGTTCTAGCCACCAGGATAGAGATTTAATTACGTCTTCAGAAAGGGAAATTTTACAGTCTAGATGACCTTGTAATTTTATTTCCTCATGTAAAATTGCATATTGTAAACACCTTGAATGAAATTAGGCCCATGGTACTGCTGGGATACATGACGTGAAGGAGCCAAGGAGGGACATGCCTTGTCTTAAAGATATTAGAGGTTTATCTATTACCGACTGTACCTTATTTCTTATTGTCAATTGCTTGGATTGTGGTAAGAAACATTTTTGGCTTATGGAGTCTATTATAATCCCCAAGAATGTTTGTCGAGTAGTTGGAAGAAGTCTAGACTTTTCCCAATTCACCAACCACCCTAGCCTCTGCAGGGACGAGACCATATTAGGCTACGTTCACATTTGCGGTCAGCGCCGCAGCGTCGGGCACCGCAGCGGCGCCGCATGCGTCATGCGCCCCTATATTTAACATGGGGGCGCATGGACATGCGTTGTGCTGCGTTTTGCGCCGCATGGCCGCAAGCGTTGGACGCAAGAAACGCATCAAGTTGCATTTTTTTTGCATCCAACTTTCGGCCAAAAAGGACGCATGCGGCGCAAAACGCAGCGTTTTAGCGTGCGTTTTGCCGCGTTTTTGTTTGCGTTGTGCGCTGCGGCGCCGACGCTGCGGCGCACAACGCAAATGTGAACGTAGCCTTACACAATCGTTGGTGACATTGTGACGGGGAACTTCCTACCACTAAAAGATCATCAAGGTACGGAATTATGAGGGTATCTTTTACTCTTAGGTATGACATTACTTCCGACATTAACTTAGTGAATACCCTTGGAGCTATTGATAGTCCAAAGGGCATTGCTGTATACTGAAAGTGTCGTATACGTCCATTCAACACAATCGCCACGCGGAGATATTGTTGATGTTCTATAAAAATTGGCAGATGGTAATACGCATCTTTTAGGTCGAGTACCGTCATAAAACAATGGGGAGACAACAGTTTTATGGTGGATCGGATAGACTCCATTTTAAAGGTTTGATTCTGCAAAAAGGTGTTCAATTTTTTAAGGTTCAATATGGTTCTGAAAGATCCATCTGGCTTTGGGATTAAAAATAGAGGGGAATAGAACCCCTTTTTTTGCTGAAGAAATGGGACTTCCACCAAAACCCCTTTGGCTAGAAGGTTCAATACCTCCTGCTCCAAAGCCTCCTGCTGTAACTGGGTTTTTAAAGAAGTCAATAGAAATGAGTCCGGCGGGACTCGGGAAAATTTTAATTTTAGGCCGAAGGTGATGATACTATTTGCCCAAATGTTCGAAGTTATTTTCTGCCATTGATCTGAGAAGGAAGACAATCTACCTCCGACAGGCAGATCTGTTCTAACGGGGTTTTTCCTCAGTTTTGTAAGGGCGCTTCCCAAAAAGTGCTCCTCTCTGTCTGGTGTCTCTAGTGGCCCAGCGATCTTGGCTCTTGAAATCCTTCCTCTTGTTAAACATGGGCTTTCGGAACGCCCTCCTATAAGATGGAAGGTAATTATTATTAGGGAAGCCCTTTTTCCTCTCCCCTGCTTTAGTCAGGATCTCGTCCAGCTTAGTACCAAATAGGTACTCACCCTGACATGGAAGACCACACAATTTGGATTTTGTCTGGGGATCGCCTTTCCAGCCCTTAAGCCACAGGGCTCTACGTGCTGCATTAGTCAGCCCCGCCGACTTGGCCGCTAATCGTATTGAGTCAGCAGATGAGTCTGCCAGGAAGGCTGTAGCACCCCTAATTAAAGGTATAGAGGCTCTCAACTTGTCTCTAGAGAGACCGTTTTTAAGTCCTTCTTCCAAGTCATTTAGCCAGACTAGCATGGACCTAGCGGTGCATGTAGCTGACACAGCCGGTTTTAGGGCTCCCGCACAAGATTCCCACGCTCTTTTAAGGAGAGAGTCGGCTTTGCGGTCCAAAGGATCTTGTAGTGAACCTGAATCCTCCACAGGTAGCAGGGATTTTTTAGATGTGGAAGCCACTGCTGCGTCTACTTTTGGGGCTTTTGACCAGGTCGAGAATTCCTCATCATTAAAGGGATAACGTCTCTTTGAAGATGGTGGTAGTCCCCTCTGCCCCTGGCTTTCCCACTCTTTTTTAATTAAATTTTTAACTGCTGCTATCACCGGAAAGGAGGGTCTTTTCCTTTCGGACAGCCCAGCGAACATTATGTCCTGCTGTGTTTTAGGGGTCTTAGAATCCTCAATGCCCATAGTGTTACGGACGGACTTCACCAGGTTATCTATACTGTCGGTGGGGAAGCACGTATCTTGATCCTCATCCGAGGAAACATAATCCCTAGAAACATCCGAATCTGCATTCTCTAATTCGGAAGATTGGTCAGATATGGGTGAAACATACTCTCTTGTCCCCTTAGGACGCGTTTCTTTTCCCGAACTATGCAGGGCTTGTAGTTCTTCTCTAATCAACACTCTAATGTCCTCAGATTTAACCGAGGCCTCTTCCCGTAAGGTGGAATCAATGCATGGTTTACAAAGTTTCTTTGTGTAACTATCCGGAAGGGGCTGAAGACATATCGCACACTGTTTGTGTTTCGTTTTTTCAGTACATTTTGCCTAGAGTGTTAGAGAAGAGGGGACAGCAATCAGCTTAATAGGGTAGATGTACACTCACCCCAGTGAAGCGTCTGTGAAGGTACCGGCTGACGGGGAGGAGACTGCAGAGGCTTGCTCTTTTTAGAAGATCCACTCCGCTTGGAGCGGCTGCTGCTGCTGGCATGGCTGCGAGGAGTAGTTGCGGTGGCCTCAATAGAAGACATCGCAGGGTCCTGTGCCGAATCCATATTGGACGCCGGAGCGTTACCGCCGGCGTCCTTTTCACATGGGGGCCGCCATCTTCTTCCTGTTGAACCCGGAAGTGCTAATCACTTCCGGGTCGCGGCCATATTCCATATGCCCGCGCTGTCACCGGCACCAGCGCCGGCGCCGTCTCCTCCCTCTCCTCGGAAGCTTTTCAGCTTATACTTCCGGGGGGCATACTGGGTCTCCACGCCGTATAAGCGCTCGCCGAGGACGGCGCAGCGTTCCCCATTACAGCGCTAACTCCCCGCAGACGTTCCGGATGATTTTCTGTGAGCCAGCACTCTCCAGCCCTGGCCTCACAGCGTCTGCCAGCAGAGGGGGGAAGCTGACACCAGGACCCCCGACGCTGCTTCCAGCTCTGGAGCCCTTGCCGTCCTCACAGGTAAACCGCGCAAGCGGCATCCAGGCTAGGCATCCTCTTCTCCGTGGATTTCCCATAGGAACAGGAAACCAAACTGTGGGAGCGAGGGGGACCGCCCCTTTTATCTCTCCGTAGGGTTTCCTGTTCCTAGGGGCGGATCCCCTCTCTCAGTGGGTGCTGTCGTGGCGAAGAGAAAAATTACCAAATAGGTGCCCCCCCTTGCCTTTACTTGGTTGATCCTCCCACCTACGGTGTTCTGTGGTCGGTATCCTTCGGCTGAATTTCTTCCTCCAAAATGACTGCCTGAAGGACGAGAAGGGAAGTTTTGGGAACCCTTTCTTCTTATCAGCAGCTTTTTCTAAGATGTCATTCAAAGCTGAAACTCACAAGTACTGAACTTCACAAGGGACAGAACACAGTTTCCCTTTTGCTTGCACGTCCCCCGGGCAACCTTTTAACCAGACTGCTGTCCAACCTGCATTGGATAATGCGGCAGATCTTGCAGCCAGTATGGCTGAGTCGGAGGATGCGTCTGATAAGAAGGCCGCCGCTCCCTTGATGACTGGGAGCGTGTCCAGAATGGAGTCTCTGGGTGAATTTTACCTCAGGTGGTCTTCCAATCTACTCAGCCAGACCATAAGGGACATTGCTGTACACGTTGCCGAAATGGCTGGCCTCAGAGCCCCTGCCAATGATTCCCAGGTAGCCTTAAGAAAGGTGTCAACCTTTCTGTTGAGGTGGTCTTTCAGTAACCTTGCATCTTCAAAGGGAAGGGATGATCTTCTATTGGCCTTGGATATAGCGACATCCAATTTGGGCGCTTTATGATGAGGTAGCCTCTTCATCAAAGGGGTACTTCCTTTTTAAAGGAGGATGGCAAGGGGCACTTCTTATCTGGCTTTTCCCATTTATTAATGAGATTTAGCACTTTCTGATTCATAGGGAAGTATCTACGTTTTTTCCTGTTGAAAGTCCCTTGGACAGACTTTTTGGCCTTTTGGTCGACTCGTTCCATTGTGGACCTCACGGCCTTAACTAAATTGTCCCACCTGCAGTATCCTGCAGAACCCACTCATCCGAGTATACAGTCGACGATGTGGGAGACACTTTAGCTCTATCCCTGCATGGTGTTTCCTCACAGAAAGATTGGGAACTTAATGAGTTTTCTACCTCAGTCATCATGAGGGTTCTTATTGTGGAGAAGTCTGGGGTCTCATTTGCCACTGTGTCATTGATACATGCTTGGCATAATTTTTGGGCCATGTACTAGCCAGACTCTGCCTTTGATTTCCCTGTGCATTTTCTAGGGGAATCCAAGAAAAGCAAGATAATAGAGAAAAAGAGAGGGAGACCGAGATTTGCATTATTAAAATAACATTCTCGTAGCTCACTCACCACTCCAGGGTACCGGAACAGGAGCCAGAATGTCATTCAAAAGGTCTCCTTTAGAGACCGCGGAATCTACCATCCTGACAGAGGGCCATTCTGTGTGCCGACTTGTCCTAGAATATTTGGACCTGCGTGCCCCGCTGGAGCACCCGGTACTCCTATTCTGATGTGGTCGCATCTGACGTCGGGGGTCATTGCGGCACCTCTGGCTCCAAATGCTGCTGCTGTGGCTGCAGCCCCTGTAGCTGCAGCCCCTGTGGCTGCTGTGGAGAGGACTGCTGTGCACCCATAGCTGCACTGGTGCCCCTGCCTGGTCAGTGATATACCCTTAATTACTGTGCTGTAGGGGGATCTGCCAGCCGCCGTGCTCCTGCAGCTTCCCGTACCCGCCCCTCGGAAGCGCTTCGGGTGAAGGTCCCGGCCAAGTCATCAGAGCGCGACTTATGGTCTCCAGCCGCACTCTGTGACCGCGCCGGGACGCGAGGCTGCCAGATAACCATGCGGTGATGACTCCGCAATCTCCCGCACGACCGATACCCCATTGGGCCCCCCAGTTGCGCTTCCAGCAATCCCAGCCGCATCAGAGACGGTGCCCTGCCCCAACCAACCGGCCCAGGTCTGGGAACTTGTCTTTGTCTTGTTTTCTTTATCCCTCTCTCGTTGGTGCTGTCATGGGTGACTGGAAAATTATGGTACCATTTTAATCCACTTATTGCATGAAAATGCAAAATCTAGGGCTAAAACAAAATTTGGTGGTAAAAATGTAGTTATTTTTTCTTCACTGCCCAATGGTATAAAATTCTTTGACACACCCGTGGTTCAATTTGATCACTGCACCCCTAGGTGAATTCTTTGAGAGGTGTAGCTTGTAAAATGGGGTCACTAATGGGGGTGGGGGGGGGTTCTGCAGTGCTGGCATCTCAGGGGCTCTCCTAGTGGGTCATGGCACCTGCAAACCATAACAGTAAAATATGCAATATAATATGGCGCTCCGTCCCTTCTGAGATTTGTACTGTGCCTCAAAAGTAGTTTTCTCTCACATATGTGGTATTAGCACTCAGGAGAAATCGCACAGCAAATTGTATGGTGCAATTTCTCCTGTTACCCTTGTGAAATTAAAAAAATGGCCTAAAGTAACATTTATGAGGGTAAAATGTGATTTATTTTTTTTATTTTCACAGGCTTAATGTTATAATCTTCTGTGAAGCACCTGGGGGTGCTCACACCACATTTAAATAAATTCCCTGAGGAGTCTAGCTTCCAAAATGGTGTCACTTGTGGGGAATTTTCACTATTTAGGCACATCAGGGGCTCTACAAACAGGACAGGACATGGTGCTCGCGAATTGTTCCAGCAAATTTTGCATTCAAAAAGTCAAATAGCGCTCCTTCCCTTCCAAGCTCTGCCGTGCGCGCAATCAGTGGTTTTCCCCCACATATGGGGCATCGGCATGCTCAGCAGTAATTGGGGTAAATTTTTCCAGCTACCCTGGAAAAAACAAAAAAATGGGTCTAAATTAAATTTGTGAAAATGTATTCATTTTTTCCCCCACATTTCAAAAATTCCTGTAAAGCACGTGAAGTGTTAATAAACTTCTTGCATGTGGTTTTGAGCACCTTGAAGGGTGCAGTTTTGTTTTTTTTGAATAGTGTCACTTTTGGGTAATTTCTGTCACACAGACCCCTCAAAGTCACTTCAAATGTGATGTGGTCCCTAAAATAATTAGTTTTGTAAATTTTTTTGTAAAAATTAGTAAAAACGTTGGTCAACTTTTAACCCTTAGGCTAAGTGCACACGTCGGGATTTCTTGCAGAAATTTCCTGAACAAAACTGGACATTTTCAGCAAGAAATCTGCATGCGTTTTTTTCGCGTCCTGAACGTGTGCACACAGCCTTATAACGTCCTAAGGAAAAAAAAAAAGTTTCACAAATTGTGCTGATGTAAAGTAGACACGTGGGAAATATTATTTATGAACTATTTTGTGAAAATTGCAACTTTTCCAAGTTCTCACCAAATTTCCATTTTTTTAATTTTTTTATTTATTTAATTTTTTTTTTGACAAATAAACGCAAGTCATACCCAAGAAATTTTACCATTATAGAGTACAATATGTCACAAAAAACAGTCTCAGAATCTGTGGCATTCCTTGATGTGTTCCAAAATTATTACCACAAAAAGTGACACTGGTCAGAATTGTAAGAAATGGCCTGGTCATTAACGTGCAAACCACCTTGGAGGTTAAAGGAAACCTATCACCAGAAAAAAAACGCTATTAACCTGCAGATATGGGGTTAATCTGCAGGTTAATAGCGTCATTAACGTGCCCGGTGGCCGCACTTACCCAAACACTGTTGGGAGAAAATTAACTTCAGTTCCCTGACAGCGTTCAGCTTCCAGTCACGGGGGGCATTGGCTGCACAGGTTCAGGCCATGCTCTGAGTATACAGAGAGGCAGCTATAACTGCGCCCCTGGCCCTGATTGACAGCTGGCCCCAATGCAGAGCCAGCGCCAGCCAAGGCACTGGGGAGTGGTTACAGCCGCCACTCTCTATACACAGAGCGGTGACCAAACCCGCACTGGCACCGCCCACGTGACTGAACACTGCCGAGGGAATTAAGTTAATTTTCCCTTCCCAGCGTTCAGCTAACTGCGGGCACCGGGCAGGTTAATAACACTATAAACCTGCAGATTAACCCTATATCTGTAGGTTAATAGAGTTTTTTCTGGTGACAGGCTCCCTTTAAAGTCTATGACCCATTGATAGATCTACCTGAATCTTGTTTTTTTCATGACTAAAAGGCAGAAGCCTCGATGTGTGGAAAATATCTGCCTAAGTATTGGTGTTATATGCATGGGAATTAAATGACAACACATAAAAGCCTTGTATTCAAGTCCTGTGATCAGACACACTTGGTAATCAAGACCAGGATGGTAAAGAATCTTCACTCCCAAACCACCCTCAGGTTTTTTTTTTTGGAACCAAGATATTATTAAATAACATGGTGGGGGAAGAAATCTCTGGTAGTCCCACTGATCAGCTGATATCTCAGTCCCATACCTGAGCAATGTACAGAGTACAGGAACACCGCAGCTCCAAATCTTGCTTTGTGGCCGCTGCCGAGTACTGGATCTATCTATGATCTATTCAAATGCCGTGGGTAATAGACGTGAACATCGTGTCCACATACTATACGTTGCCATGAGTCATTTATGGCACGTGCTATCAAAGCCTTAACACATAAGGACGTACATGGTTAACATACGAATTCCAATTGTAGAAAAGTGAGGTTCTATCATACGCTGTCAAGCTGGTTTTACTCGAATGCGTACAGCTTGATTCTTTTCTAAAATTTGATAGGACAATGGACTGAACGTCCTGCCATAGTCAAGACCTGAAATTCTGCTTTTTGGTGATACACTTACAGGTAATTATTTCAATATTAACTTATAACAGCAACAATCCATATAACTAATTAAAGAGCAACTTACCCGGAAACAATATTATAACTGAGAGCTGGGTCGTCTTTAGAGACAGGAGGGACAAGGGGTTCAGGGTGCCACTCATCTATTAACTCTTCTTTCTCCTGCAAATCCAACAGGACCTAGTTTACAGGAGGGTGACTACTGCCCACATTTACAACAGAAATGTATACGAATGCTATGCACAAACGTCAGCACGGACGCGTCCAGCCACTCATGGTATACATTATACAGACGATAAGTGCCATCTGTCTTCTGACAGACACTCAGGAAAACCCTGGAAAATTATTTTTTTCCCCATATACAAAAGAATCCAACACGCTTGAATGAATTACGGTATGTAGAGAAATTCTTTAATCATATGGTCCAATACGGAGTATAAATCATATGATGTTTTGGTCAAATTGGTCTTTATCAAACATACACAAGTGACCATTAGGATAAGGATAAGGAGGCAGCACCATGTAAACTACATCCGCCGTCGCTGAGAGATATGTGCATCCAGATATGGTCCTCTATCACTCGTGTATGTTTAATGAAGGTTAGATTGACAGAAGTGTCACGTGATGTATACACAGCATTGGCCCACACGATTAAATTATTGCTCTACGTGATTCATTCCAAGAGTGCTGGAATCTTTTCTGCAGGAATTTATACGGAGTGAGCCCCTATCTGAACACATATGAACCTTAGGAGTCCTCTATTCCACTATTATAAATAGAAAATAAGTCTTATTTTCCATCGCATTCTGAACAGAACCTCCAAATTTGAGTAAGAAATTAAACTTTATCATTTAATGGTTAATAAATCCCTATACTTACATTTTAGAGACTACATAACCCCGTTACAGTTCTTATCACAGCACCAAAAAAGTCACATTGTCTCCTGGATCATAGGAGCCGGGGTGTTCAAATAGTCACTCAAAAAAAACGGCCAAGTTATTAAACTTCATAACTTTGTTAAAGGAATCAGAAGCAGTAAGAGGGGGAATGCCACTCTTGGTTAGCAAGCTATGGCGCCCACATTTGTGATGGCATCGGTGGCTACAGCTCGCAGTAATGGCCCATAAGAAAAAGAATCAGGCACGTTGTAATCCAGATGCCCGAACCTTCGTATACACGTATATGCCAACAGGAGAGAATCAGCAGGACCAACTACATTAAACATCAATAAGTCGGTACAGCTTTCATCTCCTGTTTAAGGCCATCTTACTTAAAAGGCTTGTCAGGAGTGATGAGCGAACTTGCTTGGATAAGGCACTATTTGAGCACGCTCGGGTGCTAATTGAGTGTCTTCGGTGCGCTCGAAAAATATGATCAAGCCCCCGTAGCTGAATGTCTCGCGGCTGTTCAACAGCCGCAACAAATGCAGAGGCTGCCCGTTTGTAGGCAATCCTTGCATGTGTTGTGGCTGTCAAACAGCCACGAGACATTCAGCTGAAGTCACTTGGATAGCACCCGAGCATGTTCTGATAACACCTTATCCGAGCACATTTGCTCATCACTAGTTGCCAGGTCTAAAATGATAAGTCTGCAGTCACTGTATGTGACTGCAGACTAATGAATCCCCCCCCAGTGCCCACAGTGTGCACTGCGAGGATTCACTGGTTTCTGAGCCCTGAGAGGCTGGTGATGTATGCGTTCTACATCATCCTGGCCAGAACCTGACTAGGGGGCTCAGCCTCGCTGTACACAAGTGTATGGAGAGAGGGCGCGGCCATATAGTGGGCATAGCCATCCGGAGGACGCGGCCTTGCTCAATAGGCTTGTATGGAGTGAAGCCACGTCCATTACACTGGTTCTGCCCGGGAATATGAAATACGCATAGATCACCGCTAATCCCGGCTCTGAAACTGACGAATCCTCACAGCGTGTAGGGGAATTAATAAGTCTGCAGTCACACAGGGCAACTACAGACTTTTCATTTCAGACCGGACAACCCCTTTAGGGGTAGCTGCCCTTGTTAAGAATTGGCTGCTGGCATTTCTGCACAAAAAATGTGTCTCTTGGAGGGCATAACGTTGTGTAAGTGCATCGGTCTACGTATGGCCTGAATTTATATGCTGCAGACATGACACTGCTTCAAATCTGCAAAGGAAAAAATACAGTAAGTTGAATGTGCAGGAGATTTCAGAAATGTCACTCAGTTTGCCGCTACTGTAAAACACTTTTTTCGGCTGCAAAAACGAAAAAGCAACAGGTGAAAATACCCTTTTAGGGCTTATGCACACGTTACAGATTTGGTGCCTTTTGCGATGCAGATTTTCTAGAAAAACCTGAAGCAATCCTGTTCGGTATGTTCACATGTTGCGTTTTTTTCCCCACAGGCAAAACCTGTTCTCTTGGCAGTAAAGAAGCAACTTTAAAAAAGCAGGTTTTGCTGCATTTTTATTGTCACTTGGTGCATGTTGATACATTTTAGTGCCCACCCCTCCCCAAAAAAGCGGTAACAGTTTTTTTGCTGTGTTTTTGCACTTACCCATTGCTTTATGTGGGTGAAAAACAAAAAAAACACGCTGCAAAAAGCGACATGCTGCCGTTTGCAAAAACGCAGCAGTTTTCTAAATCAGTCAGGAAAAAAAACATATTGTGTGCATGAGATTTCAGAAATCTCATAGCTTTTGCTGGTACTGTAAAATGCAGCTTATAATTTGCATAAAAAGCAGCAAAAATGCAATGTGTGAACATAGCCTAAGGCCGGTTTCACATTTGCGTTCAGGAGGGCTGCGGATGGCTGTTTACTTCCTCCCTGAAGCCCCGCCTACTTCTGTATGCGTCCTGCGTTTCCCTGCGTACCTATCTTTTACATTGGGTACGCAGGGACATGTGTTGTATGCAGATGTGCCCGCATACGGTGATTTGAGGTGTGCGGCGACCGCAAGGAAACGCAAAATTTTGTGTTCCTGTGCGGCCGCCGCCTGCGTCAAATCGCCGCACGTGGATGCATCCACATACAATTAATGTCCCTGCGTACCCAATGTTAAAGATAGGTACACAGGGAAACGCAGGACGCATACAGAAGTAGGCGGGGCTTCACGGAGGAAGTAAACAGCCATCCGCAGCCCTCCTGAACGCAAATGTGAAACCGGCCTTAGGCAGATTTTAATCCAGCCATTAATACATATGAATAGGACAAAAATGTATCCCATTTTTATTACCTTTTCTGTAAGGTCAGACCTTTCCTGAAGTTTGTAAGTTTTCGAAAATATTAGTCTAATAATCCATAGGATGAGAATTCCTTCAAGTATAAGGTGATATGCAGGTGCCTACAAAAACACAAAATTGGCAGAAAAGTCACATTTTAGGAAGCAAGATTGTCAAATGTCTACATTTTAAACAATACAGACATTATTTTCGACATACTGACATTTCCTAGTGCACAATTATTCCTAAAAATACTCCTTAAACTACTACAGGAAAATCCACAAAATAGTGAGAATGTATAAATGCGGATGTCCCTTCTGTATCTATTGCAATTACTGTGTAATGGTAATTTTCAGCCACATTTCCACGAATACCCCTGAAAAATGATTAGTGTGAATTTACCCTAATAGTGGATCCTATAGTCTCATAAATCACATTATATTATTTGAATTCCTTCTAAGGAAGATTTGAATGGAGTCCAGAAGTAGGTGCATTCAGGGTCCCACACACATGAGCAGAACTTGTTTGCGGAAAAAATACAGAAAAATCCATTGGTGGTGTTATGCAGGTCTCGCAATGCATAAAGTTGCAAAATTGCTGTAAACGTCACCCTATACAAAGCATTACGTTAACAAAATCCAGTGCACAGATTACATATACGCACAGGACAAGCTGCTGGTGAGGCCGGTTTCACACATCAGTGCCTCCGGTACGTCTGGTGACCGTCTTCTCACGTACCAGAGACACTGACAAACGTAGACCCATTCAAATGAATAGGTCTATGCACATGTCAGCGTGTTTTCACAGACTATGTGTCTGTGTGCAAAACACGCAGACATGTCCGTTTTTTGCCTCCAAAACGTGCCACAAGGAAAACAGTGCACACTGTCCTCCATGTGCACAGATGGCTGCCGGGGAAGTAGCGCTACTGTAAGCGCTGTTCCCCTGTGTGTGGTGCTGAACGCGGCTTTCATCCATTGTCCCCTGCTCGGACGGTGAACAGCGCGAGCAGGGGACAATAAATGAATGAAAAACCTGATGTGGGGTCCCCCCTATGTTGTTAGCATAACTAGGCAAAACTCACAGGTGCGGGCTGCTATTCTCAGGCTGGTAAGGGGCCATGTATATGGGCCCTCCCCCCAGCCCAAAAACAGCAGCCCACAGCTGCCCAGAAAAGGCACATCTATTAGATGCGCCAATTCTGGAGCTTTGCAGGGTTCTTCCCACTTGCCCTGTAGCATTGGCAAGTGGGGTAATGGAGGGTTAATGTCACCTTCCTATTGTAAGGTGACATTACGCGCCGCTTAATAATGGAGAGGTGTCAATAAGACACCTCTCCATTACTAATCCTATAGTGGGTAAAAGGTTAAATAAGCACACACATGCTGAATAAAGTATTTTAATGAAATCATACACCACACAGTTTTCCCATCTTTATTGTACTGGAAATCCAAGCGACAACCTCGATCTCCTGTAAAAAAATAAAAACAACAAACCAACAAGTTCATACCTGTCCGGGATACAGTCAGTCCAACGCCGTCATCCATATCTGGGGAATGTATAGTTTACAACCAGGAGCGCAGCTAATGCGACCGTCCGGCTGTAAACTACTGGGGAATGAATGAGACGCAGTGGGCGCAGACTCAGTAACTAGCGGTGACGTCACTGAGTCTGTGCTCGCTTGTCGGCATGAACTCCTGTGACCTCAGGACCGTGGGAGAATGCAAGTGATGAGGTCACAGCAGTTTAAGCTCTGTTACAGTGACCTCATCACTTGCATTCTCCCACGGTCCTGAGGTCACAGGAGTTCGTGCCGGCGAGCAAACACAGACTCCGTGACATCAGCGCTAGTTACTGAGCCTGTGCCCGCTGCGTATCATTCATTGATTCGCTGAGCAGGGGAGAAAGCCGGCTTCAGCACCACACGCAGGGGAACAGCGCTTACTGTAGCGCTGCTTCCCCGGCGGCCGTCCGTGTGGTACTGATGCGGCACACGGTTGCCACACGTAGTACACAGACGGACACGGAAATCTCCGGTCCCGGAAATATCAGGAAGTGTGAAACCAGCCTTAGGCTGCTAGCAGCACACATTCCAGAATCTGAATGAAGAGGTGAAACTGGGATAACAATGCCCCACCCATTATGAAGGCTGGGGCACAACAACCTCCGAAAAATCCAAGTAACATCCAAAAACAGGACTATCCAGCAAACCGGATGACAGAAATTCAGATCAGCATAAAGTACCGTAATGACCAGGCTGCCCAAGCTAATAAGATCTCTCCTGCCTGCCCCATAAAAAAAGCATGGCCACCTCTATATTTATGGCACATTGCTGATCTTCCCATTGCACTACACTCATCATCTCTACACCACTGTGCACGGAGTCCGAGTCTCAGCTGCAGGGTATGACATGTACATATATACGGGGCATCAGTGACCCTGAGGGTCCCAATGTAAGTAATGCATGCTGCGTGGCATACTTTTAGGAAAGTACAGACTACTTGCTTTTCTATACAAAAGAAAAAACAGACATTAGCACCCCAATGGAAGTCACAAGAGCATTTTTTGGGCTTCTACTGGGTGAATGGAGACCTATAAATACGTTTTGACAAAAATGCTGGGGGACTTTTCCATTTATACTAAAGGTAGGGGGCTCTGATCCAATCTGCACAGAGCCGAACACATTACAAGAGAAGACATGGCCTTCTTCACCAGTTCTACATGATATGCCATAATTTATTTTACATACTCAGCCCTACGTAAATGGGCCAAGAAAGTCGAAAATAGAAATCCTGCCCCTAGTGAGGTTCTGTAATATGCGCTGTACAGTAGTGAACCATTAACCATTTGTTGCAGCTTGCGTTAAGAACTTATTTAAATAATTTTCTTTCTGGAGATCCCTTTGTTTAGAATGCTCTTTTCTTCAGCTTTTGCTTACAGTAGTGAATACACCATAGACGGAGCGTGACGTTCCTCTAATCAATTACCAATTTAGTTCAAGAAAAACATGGAAAATATGACTCAACTTCAGGAAGATCAATCAATACAGATTAACTTGCCAACCTACCGAGACACTAGCTGACGGCCCGACAGGCCGAGGCTGGACTCTGACTTCAGATGCACCATGTCAGATAGAAGCCACTGGTGTGAATGAGAAGAATCCTTGAGCTTCATACAGGAGTGAGCCACCATCTACATTCCCCCTGCAACAGCCTCTATAGTGGAAGTGCCTGACTGACTGCAGCAAGAAAGAAACAACTTTACAGGAGTTCACCCAGGAGTACCCTGATATTTCCCACAAGACCACATCATAAGAAACTCCTATTAACGAGAATGGGAAGTGACTCCTGCTCCCACAAGAAATAATGCCTTGTAGTATTACTTCGCACTCTCAGAAAGGGGTTCCAGTTTTCATTTAAGGAGTAGTTATACTTAACAGTGACTTAAAGAAGCCTCCCATCAGAGTTTTTATCCTCCGAATATATAGCAATCATATCAAATAGCACTGTGTACTTACAATTGCTCATTTTGCCTTTCTACCCAGTTATTTTCTTTTCTCTGTTCTATATAGAAAAAGGAAGTCTCTTGTCCCTGCATTTATCATTTTCCTTTTCAACTCCTGACCCAGCTGCTCCGCTTCTCCCAGTCAGGGATTTTTTCAGTGACTAATAACTCATACAGGGAAAATTGACCTCCTGTTTCTATAAAGAGAGAAGAAGGAATCGGCTAGTCAGTTTTTAATCACTTGATAAATATAGGAAAACTGACTGAACAGCAATATAGTCTGAACTGGTGCATAACCAAAAAAGACATATAGCAAATAGATCAATGGCTGCACTCAATTTTACTGTACTAAAGCAAGGAAATGTGCGATACATGAAATGTGAATAGCATAATGGCTTGTGAAATCTATGAAAAAACACATAAGATGCTTAGGACAAGATTTGGCCAAAAATTGTGAGCCCATCCACCAAACGTCAAGGTAATCTCAGATCGGATGGGTACCTGACCGTCTGCCTAGTGTGAACACTTACCTATGGCTAATAACATGGTAAAGCCTGCATTTATACGAAGGTCGGACCAACTGTGTTTGGATGCAATTAAAATCACAGCATGGTGACGGGCGGGGCGTCCAAGTCAGAAAAAAATAGTACATGGTAAATATAGGAAAACTGACTGAACAGCAATCTAGTCTGAACTGGTGCATAACCAAAAAAATCTTACATAGCAAATAGATCAATGGCTGCCCTCGATCTGAGATTACCTTGATGTTTGGTGGATGGGCTCACAATTTTTGGCCAAATCTTGTGCTAAGCATCTCATTTGTTTATTCATAGATTTCACAAGCCATTGTGCTATTCACATTTCATGTATCGCACATTTCCTTGCTTTAGTACAGTAAAATTGAGCGCAGCCATTGATCTATTTGCTATTTAATCACTTGATGTCATAGACCTACTGGAAAAGAAGAATTAGCTGGGTAGAAAGGCAAAATGAGCAATTGTAAGTACACAGTGCTATATAATATGATTGCACTATATTAACAGGATAACAATTTTGATGGGAGCAGTGCTTCTTAAAGTCAAGTGCAACCCTAAAAAAATGACCGGTCATACCACAAAACATGTTCGTAATGTAGCCCAGGCCTTTCATGACGCACTGAAAAACACTGCATTCAATATGTGCGTTGACTCTTTTATATGCTTTTTCGGAGCATTAGTACTGGTCTTTTTTTTTCCCCCATTCGTTTAAATGGCTGAAAAACTTTGCAAAAAAGCTTAAAATATTGACAAGCTGCAGGTTTGAAAAAACACATTGATTGTTAAAAGCCGCACGGTAAAAATAAGCAGCATGTGCATCAGATTTCAGAAATCTCATTCACTTACTGATACCAGAGTCAAAGGACAGGTTCAGACGAACATACAAAAAAAAAGTTCCGCGTTTCATTCAGAAAAGTAGAGCTACTTTTTCTCACTTGTCATCCATGTGCAGTCCGTGTGCAGTCTGTATACAATCTTGTTTTACAGCAGTCGCTATTAATCTATTACAGGACCATTTAGACTATGTGCCCACGGTCAGTAATTGTCAGCGCTTTGGACATAGCACATGTCCGCTCTGTCCAAAGCGCTGACGTCTATTGAACACAGGTGATTCCGCATGTGATCACTAAACCATGCTGAATCACCGCATCCAATACATTGTATTAGGCTCACGTCCCCGCAAGATAAATAGACATGCTGCGGTCTGGAAAGACGCACCGCATGTCCGTCTCCGCAGGTGATCCGGAGTGTTTGTGCATAGTGGGCACAGGATTTCATGAAGTCTCATCCACTTTTTTTTTTTTTCCACACACACAGAATTGAATGGGTTTCCGATTTACAGAAGAAACTAGCGCACGCTATGATTTTTTTTTTCACATGTTGATTTGGTGAAAAAAAAAAAAAAAACACCTGCAGATAACATGCCTTGTTTTTTTAACCTGCAGATTTTCCACATCTAAATGGAACTCTATGGGGAAAATCTGCACATAAAATGCAGCATATCCACAAGAGAGATTGACATGTTGAGGATGTGAAACACGAACCGCAGGTCAGTCACCATGGGAACGTGACCTAAGAGGTTGGAAATAAGTGAAAATGTCCAGACACCCATTGGCACCCCCCCAACATGACTACGGGATCCTGATGGCGTTGTCATGGCAGCCCCCCATGTCTGCCATGTTTGTACACCTATGAAGCCATATACCATCGCTTTTTCCTTATTACTTCCTGTAATGGTTATGAATCTGCGATTCAGCCGGCATGTGACCTGTGGTTCATCGGTAGTTTCACCATACACCACAATATTACAGTACTGGACAGGAGCGGTGACCAGCGCTTTACCTGTTGCCATCTGTGTCTCTTCATTAGACGGCCTGGCGTGACTTCATGGTGGTGGTATGATGACATTTCGCCAGCCCAGCTAATCAAACGAGGAGCCGCGAAGCCGCCACGCCAGAGGCGGCTCCGGTCCAATAGCTGCAGGCTCCTGAGGTGGCTGATGGGCTGACTATGAGGAGGGGTAATGAGGAAGACCACAGGTCAGCTGTAGAACAAGCCCTCAGCCAGCTCAGCAGGAAAGGGACAACGTCTCCTGGAAGGAGAGGAGCCACAGGGACCGCACAGACCTGGCTGGGGCGCTGCTGCCCCCTGGAGGACACCTGCACCGGCTCACCCCATGCACCGGCTCACCCCATGAGGCAGCTGCCGGCCTCCGCTCACCACACCTGTCACGGAAGTTCCTCGGAAGTAGGAACAATGCGGCTCGGAGCGGCCGGGACGCCACCAGGGTCTCTCAGGGCGCGCCACCCACCTCATAGAACGCCTGCACCATCTCCACCAACACCCACTGCTGACTCGCCGCCATGACTCCCGACACACCGCGCTGTAGCGAAGCTCCAAGAAGCCGGACGCTTCCTGGACTGAAAGTGACAGAGGTCGGTAGGCGGGGATTTGGGAGAAGCTTTGTGGCCATTGGTGGTTACTAAGTGACGTCATCACACGGAAGGACCTAGGCGAGGAGCTGAGCATCCTGAGAGAATAGGGCGGGGCCTCGCTGGCGCTGCCCAATGCTGACTGCCGTGAGGTGAGGCGGAAGTGGCGGCGGTAGAGCTGGGTGTGTTGTTGCCGTGGTAACGGAGAGAAGCGGAAGTTCCAAGCTGCCGATGTGTGCGCTCATTGGTTGTCGGGGTTCTCTGGCAATCATTGCTATTGGCGGAGGCGGCGTAGAGCAGGCTGTCATGGGCTGAGGCCACACATGGCGGCGGGTCGTGGCAGCGCGTTGTGCGGCTTCTAGTCATGTATTGTCCTGCTATGGGGCGGGGTCTATGGCGTTCTTGTGAGGGTTGGGGGCTCTGGAGCAACAAATCTGACTGCAGTGACTAAAGAGCTCTTGGGCACAACATGGCAATATAATGGCCCCAGCTTCCAGGAGGAGCCTGAAGTGCCGCAGGGGCGCTGTTTCTTCCATGGTCACCTTTTACTCCGCAGTCCTATGGGCACGTTGCCTTATGTAAATTAGCTTACTTGCATCTTTTCATTGCATTTTTCAGTGGGTTTTTATGTTACATACATTTTCATCATGTTTTTGACAATGTTTTTTGTTATGTCATTTTTTTTAAAATAAAGCTGCTTTGTTTATAATACTTCCTTAACCCCTTAGTGACAGAGCCAATTTGGTACTTAATGACCAGGCCAATTTTTACAATTCTGACCACTGTCACTTTATGAGGTTATAACTCTGGAGCGCTTCAACGGATCCCGCTGATTCTGAGATTGTTTTTTCGTGACATATTGTACTTCATGTTATTGGTAACATTTCTTCGATATTACTTGCGATTATTTATGAAAAAAATGGAAATATGGCGAAAATTTTTAAAATTTTGCAATTTTCAAACTTTGTATTTTTATGCTCTTAAATCAGAGAGATATGTCACAAAAAATAGTTAATAAATAACATTTCCCACATGTCTAATTTACATCAGCACAATTTTGGAAACAAATTTTTTTTTTGTTAGGGAGTTATAAGGGTTAAAAGTTGACCAGCAATTTCTCATTTTTACAACACCATGTTTTTTTAGGGACCACATCACCTTTGAAGTCATTTTGAGGGGTCTATATGATAGAAAATAACCAAGTGTGACACCATTCTAAAAACTTCACCCCTCAAGGTACTTAAAACCACATTCAAGAAGTTTATTAACCCTTTACGTACTTCACAGGAACTGAAACACTGTGGAAGAAAAAAATGAACATTTAACTTTTTTTGCAAACATTTTACTTCAGAACCATTTTTTTAAATTTTCACAAGTGTAAAAACAGAAATTTAACCACAAGTTTTGTTGTGCAATTTTTCCTGAGTACGCCGATACTTGTAGATTGTGAGCCTTCGCGGGCAGGGTCCTCTCTCCTACTGTACCAGTTATGACTTGTATTGTTCAAGATTATTGTACTTGTTATTATGTATACCCCTCCTCACTTGTACAGCGCCATGGAATAAATGGCGCTATAACAATAAATAATAATAATAATAATACCCCATATGTGGAGGTAAACCACTGTTTGGGCGCACTGCAGAGCTTGGAAGTGAAGGAGCACCGTTTGACTTTTTCAATGCAGAATTGGCTGGAATTAAGATCGGATGCCATGTTGCGTTTGGAGAGCCCCTGATGTGCCTAAACAGTGGAAACCCCCCACAAGTGATACCATTTTGGAAACTAGACCCCTTAAGGAACTTATCTAGATGTGTGGTAAGCACTTTAAACCCCCAAGTGCTTCACAGAAGTTTATAATGTAGAGCCGTGAAAATAAAAAATCGCATTTTTTCTACAAAAATGATCTTTTTGCCCCCAAATTTTTATTTTCACAAGGGTAACAGGAGAAATTAGACCACAAAAGTTGTTGTGCAATTTCTCCTGAGTACGTTGATACCCCATATATGGGGGTAAACCACTGTTTGGGCGCACCGCAGAGCTTGGAAGAGAAGGAGTGTCGTTTTACTTTTTCAATGTAGAATTGGCTGGAATTGAGATCAGACGCCATGTCACGTTTGGAGAGCCGCTGATGTGCCTAAACAGTGGAGACCCCCCACAAATGACACCATTTTGGAAACTAGACCCCTTAAGGAACTTATCTAGATGTGTGGTGAGCACTTTAAACCCCCAAGTGCTTCACAGAAGTTTATAACGTAGAGCCGTGAAAATAAAAAATCGCATTTTTTCTACAAAAATGATCTTTTTGCCTCCAAATTTTTATTTTACCAAGGGTAACAGGAGAAAATGGACCCCAGAAGTTGTTGTACAATTTGTCTTGAGTACGCCGACACCCCATATGTGGGGGTAAACCACTGTTTGGGCGCATGGCTGAGCTCGGAAGCAAAGGAGCGCCATTTGACTTTTCAATGCAAAATTGACTGGAATTGAGATCGGACGCCATGTCGCGTTTGGAGAGCCCCTGTTGTGCCTAAACAGTAGAAACCCCCCAAAAGTGACCCCATTTTGGAAACTAGACCCCCCCATGGAACTTATCTAGATGTGTAGTGAGAACTTTGAATGCCCAAGTGCATCACAGAAGTTTATAATGCAGAGTCGTTAAAATAAAAAATATATTTTTTTTAACAATAAAGATTTTTTAGCCCCCAAGTTTTTATTTTCACAAGGGTAACAAGAGAAATTGGACCACAAAAGTTGTTGTCCAATTTGACCTGAGTATGCTGGTACCCCATATGTGGGGGTAAACCACTGTTTGGGCGCACGGCAGAGCTCGGAAGGGAAGGAGCGCCATTTTGGAATGCAGACTTTGATAGAATTGTCTGCGGGCGTTATGTTGCGTTTGCAGACCCCTAATGTACCTAAACAGTAGAAACCCCCCACAAGTGACCCCATTTTGAAAACTAGACCCCCCAAGGAACTTATCTAGATATGTGGTGAGAACTTTGAATGCCCAAGTGCTTCACAGAAGTTTATAATGCAGAGTAGTGAAAATAAAAATAAAATTTTTTTCCCACAAAAAAGATTTTTTTAGCCCCCAAATTTTTATTTTCACAAGGGTAACAAGAGAAATTGGACCCCAAAAGTTATTGTCCAATTTGTTCTGAGTATGCTGGTACCCAATATGTGGGGGTAAACCACTGTTTGGGCGCACGGCAGAGCTCGGAAGGGAAGGAGCGCCATTTTGAAATGCAGGCTTTGATAGAATGGTCTGCGGGCGTTATGTTGCGTTTGCAGAGCCACTGATGTACCTAAACAGTAGAAACCCCCCACAAGTGACCCCATTTTGAAAACTAGACCCCCCAAGGAACTTATCTAGATATGTGGTGAGAACTTTGAATGTCCAAGTGCTTCACAGAAGTTTATAATGCAGAGTAGTGAAAATAGAAAATATTTTTTTTTTCCACAAAAAAGATTTTTTAGCCCCCAAGTTTTTATTTTCACAAGGGTAACAAGAGAAATTGGATGCCAATATTTGTTCTCCAATTTGTCCTGAGTATGCTGGTACTCCATATGTGGGGGCAAACCACTGTTTTGGCACACGGCAGAGCTCGGAAGAGAAGGAGCGCCATTTTGGAATTCAGACTTTGATAGAATTGTCTGTGGGTGTTATGTTGCATTTGCAGAGCCCCTGATGTACCTAAACAGTAGAAACCCCCCACAAGTGACCAAATTTTGGAAACTAGACCCCCTAAGGAACTTACCTAGATATGTGGTGAGAACTTTGAATGCTCAAGTGCTTCACAGAAGTTTATAATGCAGAGTAGTGAAAATAAAAAAATATTTTTTTTCCACAAAAAAGATTTTTAGCCCCCAAGTTTTTATTTTCACAAGGGTAACAGGAGAAATTGGACCCCAAAAGTTGTTGTCCAATTTATCCCGAGTACTCTGATGCCCCATATGTGGGGGTAAACCACTGTTTGGGCGCACGGCAGAGCTCAGTAGGGAGGGAGCACCATTTGACTTTTTTAGCGCAAAATTGGCTGTCGTGTTTGGAGACCCCCTGATGTACCTAAACAGTGGAAACCCCCAAATTATAACTCCAACCCTAACTCCAACACACCCCTAATCTCAACCCGATCCATAATCCTAATCACAACGCTAACGATAATCACAACCCTAACCCCAAAACAGCCCTAATCTCAACCCTAACCATAACCCTAATCCCAAACGTAACCCTAATACCAACCCTAATCCCAAACGTAACCCTAATCCCAACTCTAACCCTAACTTTAGCCCCAACCCTAACCCTAACTTTAGCCCCAACCCTAACCATAACTTTAGCCCCGTCGTCACAAAAAAAGTTCAATGTAACCTTTTTTTTGTACGTCGCGTCCGCCATTTCCGCGCATGCGTGGCCGTAACTCTGCCCCCTCCTCCCCAGGACATAGACTGGGCAGCGGATGCGTTGAAAAACTGCATCCGCTGTCCACGTTGTGCACAATTTTCACAACGTACGTCAGGCCGACGCATTGCGACCGCCTCGTACCGACGCAAGTGTGAAAGAAGCCTAAGGCTACTTTCACACTAGCGTCGTACTCGGCCCATCGCAGTGTGTCGGGCCGATGCACCGACGCTAGCATTGTAAGCGCCGCACAATGGGTGCAGCGGATGCTGTTTTTTCAACGCATCCGCTGCCCCATTGTGAGGTGCGGGGAGGCGGGGGCGGAGTTCCGGCCGCGCATGCGCGGTCGGAAATGGCGGACACGTCGCACAAAAAAGTTACATGTAGCTTTTTTGTGCCGACGGTCTGCCAAAACACGACGCATCCGTCGCATGACGGATGCGACGTGTGGCAATCCGTCGCAATGCGTCGCTAATGCAAGCCAATGGAGAAAAAACGCATCCTGCAAGCACTTTTGCAGGATGCGTTTTTTCTCCAACGACGCATTGCGGCGGAAGCCAAAAAACGCTAGTGTGAAAGTAGCCTAACCCTAACCCTAACCCTAACCCTAAATTTAGCCCCAACCCTAACCCTAAATTTAGCCCCAACCCTAACCCTAAATTTAGCCCCAACCCTAACCCTAACCCTAAATTTAGCCCCAACCCTAACCCTAACCCTAAATTTAGCCCCAACCCTAACCCTAATTTTAGCCCCAACTCGTCTCTCCTGTCGGCCGGCAGATGGCAGCAGATGGCGGGCGCACTGCGCATGCGCCCGCCATGATGAAAAAGCCGGCCGGCAGGAGAAGACAGAAGAGGACCCAGGGACACCGAGTGAGTATGTTAGGGTCCCCGAATCCCCCTATTTCTCTGTCCTCTGATGTGTGATCACATCAGAGGACAGAGAATTACAGATCGCTTTTTTTTTTTTTTTTCTTGCGGTCGCCGGTAAACTGTTAATTACCGGCGATCGCAAAACAGGGGTCGGTGCAAACCGACCCCGATAATGTTCTTTGGGGTCTCGGCTACCCCCGGCAGCCGAGACCCCAAAGATCTTCCGGGTGCCGGGCGGCGGGCGTACTGCGCATGCGCCCGCCATCTTTTCCCCGGAAAAAAGATGGCGGCGCCCATCGGGAGCCACGAGGAGCACCGGGGGAGGTAGGTGAGTATTGGGGGGGCTATCGGGGGCCATCGGGGACCCTATTTCTCTGTCCTCCGATGTGCGATCACATCGGAGGACAGAGAAATTAAATGGCAAATCGCTTTTTTTTTTTTTGTTGCGACCGCCGGTAAACGGTTAATTACCGGCGATCGCAACTCGGGGGTCGGTAAAACCCCCCCGAATCATGTTCTCTGGGGTCTCGGCTACCCTCGGCAACCGAGACCCCAGAGAAAATCCGACTCTGGGGGGCGCTATTCACTTTTTCCACAGCACCGTTAATTAACGGCGCTGTGGTTTAAGTACCTTTAGCGGCCGCCGTTAAAAGGCGTATCGGCGGTCGTTAAGGGGTTATATTTACCTTTCACACATATTTATTGATGCAGTCATATGCATTTTTGATGAGTATCCGCTGTGGAAAAGCACTAAAAACACAATACTTGCACATTTTCCGCTTCTAATGCAAGTCTATGGGGAAAATCTTTGTGACTAATTATTTATGCGAGTAATGGAGTATTTGACAGGTCAACATACACTGCTCCAAAAAATAAAGGGGACACTAAAATCCCACATCCTAGATATCACTGAGGGAAATATTCCAGTTGTAAATCTTTATTCATTACATAGTGTTGAGAACAATAAAACCTAAAAATTATCAACGTAAATCTAAACTAATATCCAATGGAGGTCTGGAGTTGGAATGATGCCCAAAATCAAAGTGGAAAATGAAGTTACAGGCTCATCCAACTTCATGAAAATACCTCAAAACAAGGAAATGATGCTCAGTAGTGTGTGTGGCCTCCACGTGCCTGTATGACCTCCCTACAACACCTGGACATGCTCCTGATGAGGCGGCGGATGGTCTCCTGAGGGATCTCCTCCCAGACCTGGAGTAAACGTGAGGAGCTGGCCACTTACTAAAGACTACTGGATAAATTGACTTAAATCAGAGTCCACGGCTCTAGGGAATGCAGACTTTTTCCAGCACGGAACACCATTGTCTTTGTTTATCAGAGACTTTCTTGCTCTGTTTTCCTAGTGATTTGCTTGCTTGTCAGTTCAGCCACAAGAATCAATGTTTCCAGTCATTGACAGTAAGGAGAGGAAGAAATGCAGGCTAGTTAGTATGCATACATTAGGCCAAACCCAAGATTAGTAATCAAGGAACTCTATCATTCCATTGCTCTTCCAGCCAATAGTCCCATTGTGTGGATGGGGTTCGTATACCCAATGAAGCAGTCACTACAGGGGGTCTCACATGCAGTCCCAGGTGAGGGGCTTATGAAATATTCTTCATTCTTTGAGCCAAAAGCAAATATTAAGGGGGAGGGAGGAAAAGAAGCCACGTTTAGTCAGGCAGTTGGAGCGACGTTGAGGTGAGAAGATCTAGGCAGAGGTCCTTGAGTCATAGATAATGGGCCTATGGGGTTTTGGAGATGAGTTGCCGGCTGGGCTAGGTCCTTCTGCTACGGTTGAGGGATCTGTCATCTGGATTTCACCCAACTTTCTTGAGGATTGTTTCCCCTGATTACATGGACTTCAATTGTGTTATTTGTCACCTGGAAGAGCCAGGACTTGTTACCAGAAACTATACTGGAGGGAGATACGAAATCTGTGAGCCAACCAAAAGTTAGGAGACAGTGCGTATCGCCTGGTATATGATACTAGACACACTGCTTAATAAGGGGTTATATACACTGCAATTTGCTGTTTTCTTCATGTTTATATTTTCAGGACTATGGAGTGGTTGAACCAACATTTGTTTTTAATTATGCTTTAATGTCACTTGCTATTTCGTGTGCCAATAAAGAATTCTCATAATTTTTTATGATTTTCAGGAGTAGTGTGCATATTTTACAGTAGTGCTTTCCTTCTTTCATACTGATTTTCCCTACTACTGGTTTTTGCACCTCCCTGTTTCATGATAACCAGAGTAGTGCATCTGGGTTATCTAATTTGTACAAGCCACCACTTCTCTCAGGGACATGGGAAGTTGCTTGTTTTCTTTAAAGGGAAAACTATCCCTCTCTACACACCCAAAGAAGCACTCGATTTTATCTCCTTGATGGAAGTCCCCTACTCAAAGCCCAACCCGCCCTCTAACACCAATCGTTGAACTAGATTCCTTCACAATTCATAAGACGGTTCCTAACTGAATTGACCACTCTCAACTTAGCTCTTGGGCATTAGCTAATATGCTATATACCTATCTTGTTCTAATTTTGTTGTGCTTTCCTTCTCTTACTACCCTTACATTTTGAATTGATCATTACCACTGTGTTGTTAATTGCTAATTGTATATGCTTAACCTGTCTACACGTACTAGAGGTAGAACCCCTGGAACTGCATCCACAAACTTTTCCCCCGATAGAGAAGTAGAATCCACTGTTCTGTAGGATTCCTTCAAGAGGACTTTAACTAGTAAACACTTTGTTGTACTGTATTTGATATAGTTTATTGTACTTTGTCATACATTGTTGATTGCTCATTGTTTAACCTGTTAATTGTAACTATTGAATTATTTACACTCCTACTTCACAAACGTCACAAGGTACACTCTCGAGACATTTATGTTAATCCAGAACAAACCTTTTATTCTCAAACCATCATGAGTATCAAACTCATGAATTATAATGTAAGAGGCCTAAACAGCCCCCCAAAAAGGTTCACCTTATGGAGGGAAATTAACAATTCACATGCTGATCTAATATGTTTACAAGAAACTAAATATATGAAGGATAACCATCCCAAATTTTCCCACAAAAACTTTCCTTACATTTTTGAGTCTGCAAATTCCAAAAAGAAGGCAGGTGTTCTAACTGTCATAAAAAAAACAGGAGATTTCAATATTGTTCCACACGGCCACCAGGACTCTTTATCAGCAAACTGAACTCACTGGTTATTTAAAAATGAACTCTTTGATATTTTCAGATACATCAACACCACATCTAAAGAGTTTACACACTTTTCCGATGTCCACCAATCCACTTCACGCATTGACCTACTGATCACCGATGTATTTACACTTCCCAAGTTTAAAAGTTTCAATCAAATCCAAAGCCATATCTGTCCACACCCCAGTTACAAGCGAATTCATGTTAGGCCCCTCTTTAAAAAATTTTTTTGGGAAGTGCAACTCTACTCTCTTACATAATCCCACCCACAAAGAAGCCATAGAATCTTCCCTAAAAAATACTTTAAAGACAACAGTTCTGATACAATCAATCCATTTATTTGATGGAATGCACACAAGGCCATTTTTAAGAGTCATCTTGATACAACTGTCCTCCAGAGAAAATAAATTAAGCAGGGCAAGAATTATGGAACTTCAATCCCAAATAAAAAACAAAGAATTATACAATCTAGCCTACCTTCGCCCTCATCACCTATACAATTAAGAATTAATCAAGCTTAGACAAGAATTAAAATCTGAGATTTTCTCATTTTATGATTCCACAATTAAAACATCCAAATACAAACATTATACTTCTTTTAACAAACCAACGAGAATAATGAGAAAAGGCCTATTATTCAAATAAGTGTCTCAATAAAGTGACAGTGCAACTAATTAGAAAGAAACAAGTGTAATAGCAGAGTCACAACACCACACAAGAAAAATAATTTAAGGTATAAATTATAAAGTCAGTAATCATTTTAGTAATATCATTGGTAGTGGTGAGATGAATCATACCACTAAATGGCTGTTACCCATATTCGTGTCTGCGGTGCCACACGCGCCTCAACACGCAATTCGCATCTGCTTCCTCAAATGGCCAAGATCCCAAATAGTATGTTATTCACCACAGACCCGTATCCAGTATGGTCACCATAGTCCCCAGTATAATGACTTCCACAGCCTCATATACAGTATAGTCATCACAACATATATTTAGCTGTCCCCCTTCACAGTCCCTCATTTCATGGCCCAAACAGACATCCTCTCATTTTATGGCCCTGCACAGCCCCTCATTTCATGTCCCCCACACTACCTTTCATTTCATGCCCCCCTGCACAGCCCCTCAGTTTATTCCCCCATCTGCACGGCCCCTAATTTTATTCCCCCAATCTGCACAGCCCATCACTTTTTTCCCCATCTGCATAGCCCCTCAGTTTATTCACCCACATCTGCACAGCCCCTCAGCTTATTCCTGTCATCTGCACAGCCCATCACTTTTTTCTCCCTCATCTGCAGTCTCTCTGTTTATTCACCCAGATCTGCACAGCCCCTCATTTTATCCCCCTTCTGCTTAGCCCCCCAGCTTATTCCCCCATCTGTAAGCCTGTTAGTTTATTTCCCACCATCTGCAGAGCCCGTCAGTTTATTACCTCCATTTACACGGCCTCTCAGTTTATTCCCCCTTCTGCACAGACCCTCAGTTTATTCCCCCAACTGCACAGCTCCTCACCTCATTTTATTACCCCATAATAGCACAGCCCCTCATCTCATTTTATTCCCCCATCAGCACCAGCACAGCCCCTCACCTAATTTTAGCCCCCATCAGCATAGCCCCTCCACTAATTTTAGTCCCCATCAGTACAGCCCCGCCTTCTGCACAGTAATTGTAATAATTATAGGGGATAACTCAGGAGACTCTTTGCGTGGAACAAGACAACTACTTGGTACAAATATCAAATGCAGCTCAGCAGTCTATAGGAAACTTCAGAAGAAAAAGCAATCACGCAGAAAGTCTATGAAGCACAATAAGGCAGTTCAAATAATATCTTAGCCCAACCAGGGAGGTCTGGGTAATAGTCTCAGGCTCTTGCAGAGCAGCAACAGCTTACATGTCCAGCAAATGCAGATGGAAGTAAACGAGCAGCAGATGAAGGAGGATTACTGGAACTGGTGTAAGCAGCAGGAACTCAGAGCAGAGTAGCAGGATCACCACACAGGTTCACAGGAGCAGGTATATAGCCAGGGAGTCACCAGAGGTCAGGAGCTGGATGCAAGGCAGAATACTCTAGCACAGACTGAAGGCTGGGGTGGAGTTTTATAGCAGGAAGACACAGTGCACATGAGGCCAAAGACGCCATCTTGGAAAAGGGCAGTAGTGCACAAAAAGGTAATAAAAAATGTTCAGAGTCCTGACAGTAATATAAGAATTTATTAAAAAAAAAACCTCATAATCACCTAAACCCGGCTCCCATCTTCCATGTCCTTTGTGTTTTGCAGCAGTGAATGCTGGATGGCGCAATGGCTTCACTGCACCACGCCATTCAACGTCCCCTACATGCATCTTCTCCAACAAGGTGCAGGCTGAAAGTGGCCTGCGACTTGCTAGATATCCCGATAGAGCAGCTGAGATGACTGTTACTCTGCTCCTGTGTTGGTGGCGCGGCTCACAGCCATTGCATTCGTGTCTGATAGACGCAAATGCAATTGAGAGCAGGAAGGGAGCGACAGCCAGGGCACAGGACAGAGAGAGGGGTGAGCTGTGTCAGCGACTGACATCACTCACCTCCGTGCCTGCACCCCCTTCAGATAGGCAGGTGGGAGCACCCTAGGGAGGTGCTAACCCTGCCTGCCCCTTGTCCCTTCTGCAAATGCTCATCTAGCCAATCACTAAGGTTCTTGTTAAGAGATCCTTTGCCAGAAATTATTGGGCGAAAGGGTGGAGGAAAAGTTCCCTTATGTCGAAGACGTGGAGGAAAAGTTCCCTTGTGTATGTTGGGGGGTCCGTGGAATATAGGATAGGATGGTTTTGCAATAAGCACCTTAGAAGCTTGTTATTGAGAACCTCAAACATCCAAAACTATTAAATGGAATCTGTCACCTAATTTTGGGCCTATAAACTGCGGCCCCGCCATCAGGGGCTTATCTACAGCATTCTGAAAGAGAAGAAAAACAAGTTATATTATATTCACTCGGGCGTTCCCGCTGCGGTCTGATCTGATGGGTGTCGCGGGTCTGCCGCCTCCCATCTTCATATGATGTCGTCCTCTTCTTTGCTTCCTGTCACGGCTCCAGCGCAGGCATACTTTATCTGCCCTGTTGAGGGCAGCGTAAAGTACTGCATTGCGCAGGTGCCGGGAAAGGTCAGAGAGACCTGGCGCCTACGCACTGCAGTACTTTATGCTGCCCTCAACAGGGCAGATAAAGTACGCCTGCACAAGAGCCGCTACAGGAAGCAAAGAAGAGGACGACATCGTATGAAGATGGGAGGCGCCGGACCCGGACCTGAAATGCCCATCGGACCAGACCGCAGCGGGACCGCCCCGCACCGAGACCGCCCCTGGGTGAGTATAATCTAACTTGTTTTTCTTCTCTTTCAGGTTACATCGGGGGCTTATCTACAGCATTACAGAATGCTGTAGATAAGCCCCTGATGGCGGTGGCCGCAGTTTATAGGCCCAAAATTAGGTGACAGATTCCCTTTAAGCTGAAAGTACCATTAGCAAAGTAGGGTAGTAAATTTATTGACCTGTGTGAGATTTTGAAGCAGTTAATGCTGTGGCCTTTAGATTAAGACTTCCTCTGACATTTCACATCCCAAATGTGTTCTACAGGTCCCTGTTGCAAGAGATTGTCCCGTCAGTGGTGTCTGCCTTGTCTCTGCCTCCTCCTGTTTTTGGCAATGGAATACGAGGTATAGAGGATTGTAGTGTCAGGACTCTGAACATTTTTTATTACCTTTTTGTGCATTACTGACCTTTTCCAAGATGGCGTCTTTGGTCTCATGTGCACTGTGTCTTCCTGCTATAAAACTCCACCCCAGCCTTCAGTCTGTGCTAGAATATTCTGCCTTGCATCCAGCTGTCATGTCGGACGCTGTTCAGACCAGGTCGTTTGACAGACAGCGGTAATTCCGCTTTTGACCACTATTTGCTCATTGGCGTTGGCTAGATTTTATCTAGCTGTTCCGGGGTTAATTTACCGGATCCTCGGATTGGAAGCTGGGCCATGCCCATTGCCTTTAACCCCTTCACCCCCAAGGGTGGTTTGCACGTTAATGACCGGGCCAATTTTTACAATTCTGACCACTGTCCCTTTATGAGGTTATAACTCTGGAACGCTTTGACGGATCTTGGCGATTCAGACATTGTTTTCTCGTGACATATTGTACTTCATGATAGTGGTAAAATTTCTTCGATATAACTTGCGTTTATTTGTGAAAAAAACTAATATTTGGCGAAAATTTTGAAAATTTCACAATTTTCCAACTTTGAATTTTTATGCCCTTAAATCACAGACATATGTCACGTAAAATACTTAATAAGTAACATTTCCCACATGTCTACTTTACATCAGCACAATTTTGGAACCAAAATTTTTTTTTGTGACGGAGTTATAAGGGTTAAAAGTTGACCAGCAATTTCTCATTTTTACAACACCATTTTTTTTTAGGGACCACATCTCATTTGAAGTCATTTTGAGGGGTCTATATGATAGAAAATACCCAAGTGTGACACCATTCTAAAAACTGCACCCCTCAAGGTACTCAAAACCACTTTCAAAAAGTTTATTAACCCTTCAGGTGTTTCACAGGAATTTTTGGAATGTTTAAATAAAAATAAACATTTAACTTTTTTTCACACAAAATTTATTTCAGCTCCAATTTGTTTTATTTTACCAAGGGTAACAGGAGAAAATAGACCCCAAAATTTGTTGTACAATTTGTCCTGAGTACGCTGATACCCCATATGTGGGGGTAAACTACTGTTTGGGCGCATGGCAGAGCTCGGAAGGAAAGGAGCGCCATTTGACTTTTCAATGCAAAATTGACTGGAATTGAGATGGGACGCCATGTTGCATTTGGAGAGCCCCTGATGTGCCTAAACACTGAAACCCCCCACAAGTGACACCATTTTGGAAAGTAGACCCCCTAAGGATCTTATCTAGATGTGTGGTGAGCTGTTATGACCCCAATGGCAGAGGGTCTCTGCAATAAATACCAAGTCTGCAAACATAAAAAACCAGCTCATAGGGCAGTGGTAACTGGGCTGACCGTATAGCTAATCCTAGCACCACAAATAGCAGCAGCCGGGGAACGTGCCTACGTTGGTTCTAGACGTCTCGCGCCAGCCGGAGAACTAACTAACCCTAGAAGGGAAAAGATAGACCTTTCTTGCCTCCAGAGAAAAGACCCCAAAAGTTGGATACAAGCCCCCAACAAATAATAACGGTGAGGTAAGAAGAAAAGACAAAAGTAAGAATGAACTAGGTATTTAGCAAAGAGAGGCCCACTGACTAATAGCAGAATATAGTAAGATGACTTATACGGTCAGCAAAAACCCTATCAAAAATATCCACGCTGGATATTCAAGAACCCCCGAACCGTCTAACGGCCCGGGGGGGAGAATACCAGCCCCTTAGAGCTTCCAGCAAAATCAGGAATCACATTTAGTACAAGCTGGACAAAAAATAGGAGCAATACAAATAACCAAAAAACAAGGAAGCAGGACTTAGCTTAATTTTGCATGAACCAGGACCAGCAGACAGGAGCAAACAGAAAGGACTGATTACAACGATGCCAGGCACCAGACTAAGAATTCAGGAAGTTCATATAGCAACACCCCTGGACTAACGACCCAGGTGGGTGCCAAACTAGGGAAAGACAATCTCAGAGTCATACCACTAGTGACCACAAGAGGGAGCCAAAAAAGTCTAATTCACAACAGTACCCCCCCTTTAAGGAGGGGTCACCGAACCCTCACCAAGACCACCAGGGCGATCAGGATGAGCAGCGTGAAAGGCATGAACTAAATCGGTCGCATGCACATCAGAGGCAACCACCCAGGAATTATCCTCCTGACCATAGCCCTTCCACTTGACCAGATACTGAAGCCTCCGTCTGGAGAGACGAGAATCCAAGATTTTCTCCACCACGTACTCCAACTCGCCCTCAACCAACACCGGAGCAGGAGGCTCAACAGAAGGAACCACAGGTACAACGTACCGCCGCAACAAAGACCTATGGAACACGTTGTGAATGGCAAACGACACCGGAAGATCCAAGCGAAAGGACACAGGATTAAGGATTTCCAATATCTTGTAAGGACCGATGAAGCGGGGCTTGAATTTAGGAGAGGAGACCTTCATAGGAACAAATCGAGAAGACAGCCATACCAAATCCCCAACACGAAGTCGGGGACCCACACCGCGGCGGCGGTTGGCAAAACGCTGAGCCTTCTCCTGTGACAACTTCAAGTTGTCCACCACATGATTCCAAATCTGCTGCAACCTATCCACCACAGAATCTACCCCAGGACAGTCAGAAGGCTCCACATGTCCCGAGGAAAAACGAGGATGGAAACCAGAGTTGCAGAAAAATGGCGATACCAAAGTAGCGGAACTAGCCCGATTATTAAGGGCAAACTCAGCCAACGGCAAAAAGGTCACCCAATCATCCTGATCCGCAGAAACAAAACACCTCAAATAAGCCTCCAAAGTTTGATTAGTTCGCTCCGTTTGTCCATTAGTCTGAGGATGAAAGGCAGACGAAAACGACAAATCAATGCCCATCTTAGCACAAAAGGATCGCCAGAACCTGGAAACAAACTGGGATCCTCTGTCAGACACGATATTCTCAGGAATGCCGTGTAAATGAACCACATTCTGAAAGAACAAAGGAACCAGATCGGAAGAGGAAGGCAGCTTAGGCAAAGATACCAAATGGACCATCTTGGAAAAGCGATCACATACCACCCAGATGACAGACATGCCCTGAGACACCGGAAGATCTGAAATGAAATCCATGGAAATGTGTGTCCAAGGCCTCTTCGGGACAGGCAAGGGCAAGAGCAACCCGCTGGCACGAGAACAGCAAGGCTTAGCTCGAGCACAAGTCCCACAGGACTGCACAAATGACCGCACATCCCGCGACAAGGAAGGCCACCAAAAGGACCTAGCCACCAAATCTCTGGTGCCAAAAATTCCCGGATGCCCTGCCAACACCGAGGAATGAACCTCGGAAATGACTCTGCTGGTCCATTTAACAGGAACAAACAGTCTGTCAGGTGGACAAGAGTCAGGTCTACCAGCCTGAAATCTCTGCAACACACGTCGCAAATCCGGAGAAATGGCTGACAAGATTACTCCCTCTTTAAGAATACCCACTGGTTCTGCGATTCCAGGAGAGTCAGGCACAAAGCTCCTTGAAAGAGCATCAGCCTTCACATTCTTTGAACCCTGTAAATACGAGACCACAAAGTCAAAACGGGAGAAAAACAATGACCAACGGGCCTGTCTAGGATTCAGGCGTTTAGCAGACTCGAGATACATCAGATTTTTGTGATCAGTCAAGACCACCACACGATGCTTAGCACCCTCGAGCCAATGACGCCACTCCTCAAATGCCCACTTCATGGCCAGCAACTCCCGATTGCCAACATCATAATTCCGCTCAGCAGGCGAAAACTTCCTAGAGAAAAAAGCACATGGTCTCATTACAGAGCAACCAGGGCCTCTCTGCGACAAAACGGCCCCTGCCCCAATCTCAGAAGCATCCACCTCAACCTGAAAGGGAAGTGAGACATCAGGCTGGCACAAAACAGGCGCTGAAGTAAACCGGCGCTTCAACTCTTGGAAAGCCTCCACGGCTGCAGGAGCCCAGTTAGCAACATCAGAACCTTTCTTGGTCATATCCGTCAAAGGTTTAACAACGCTAGAAAAATTAGCGATAAAACGACGGTAGAAGTTAGCAAAGCCCAAGAACTTCTGAAGACTCTTAACTGACGTGGGTTGAGTCCAATCATGAATAGCTCGGACCTTGACTGGGTCCATCTCCACCGCAGAAGGGGAGAAAATAAAACCCAAAAAGGGAACCTTCTGTACTCCAAAGAGACACTTTGAGCCCTTAACAAACAAAGCATTCTCACGCAAAACATGAAACACCATCCTGACCTGCTCTACATGCGAGTCCCAATCATCAGAAAAAAACAGAATATCATCCAGATAAACAATCATAAATTTATCCAGATACTTCCGGAAAATATCATGCATAAAGGACTGAAACACTGAAGGAGCATTAGAGAGCCCAAAAGGCATCACCAAGTACTCAAAATGACCTTCGGGCGTATTAAATGCAGTTTTCCATTCATCTCCTTGCTTAATGCGCACAAGGTTGTACGCACCACGAAGATCTATCTTGGTGAACCACTTGGCACCTTTAATCCGGGCAAACAAGTCCGACAACAGAGGCAAAGGATACTGAAATTTAACAGTGATTTTATTCAGAAGCCGATAGTCAATACAAGGTCTCAAAGATCCGTCCTTCTTGGCCACAAAAAAGAATCCCGCACCAAGAGGGGAAGAGGATGGACGGATATGCCCCTTCTCCAGAGATTCCTTGATATACGAACGCATTGCGGTATGCTCAGGTACAGACTGATTAAATAATCTTCCCTTAGGAAATTTACTACCCGGAATCAAATCTATAGCGCAGTCACAGTCCCTATGAGGAGGAAGAGCACTGGACCTGGACTCGCTGAATACATCCTGATAATCAGACAAATACTCAGGAACTTCCGAATGAGTAGAGGAAGCAATAGACACCGGCGGGGAATCACCATGAATTCCCTGACAGCCCCAACTTGACACAGACATTGCCTTCCAATCCAAGACTGGATTATGGGTCTGTAACCATGGCAGACCCAAAACGACCAAATCATGCATTTTATGCAGAACAAGAAAACGAATCACCTCCCGATGTTCAGGAGTCATGCACATGGGTACCTGTGTCCAAAACTGCGGTTTATTTTCCGCCAATGGCGTAGCATCAATACCTCTAAGAGGGATAGGATTTACCAATGGCTCAAGAGCAAAACCACAGCGCTTGGCAAACGACAGATCCATAAGACTCAGGGCAGCACCTGAATCCACAAACGCCATAACAGGGTAGGAAGACAATGAGCAAATTAAAGTCACAGACAAAATAAATTTAGGTTGCAAATTACCAATGGCGACAGGGCTAACAACCCTTGTAAGGCGTTTAGAGCATGCTGATATAACATGTGTAGAATCACCACAGTAAAAACACAACCCATTCTGCCGTCTATGATTATTCCGTTCATTTCTAGTCTGAATTCTATCACATTGCATTAAATCAGGTGTTTGTTCAGACAACACCACCAGAGGATTAGCAGTTAGCGCCATGGAATCATTCAGACTTGTAGGAATGGAGAAACCCACCATCACATTCTTAATGGCTTCAGAAAGGCCATTTCTGAAATTTGCGGCCAGAGCACACTCATTCCATTGAGTAAGCACGGACCATTTCCGAAATTTTTGGCAATACACCTCAGCTTCATCCTGGCTCTGAGAAATAGCCAGCAAGGCTTTTTCTGCCTGAATTTCAAGATTGGGTTCCTCGTAAAGCAATCCGAGCGCCAGAAAAAACGCATCAATATTCGCCAATGCCGGATCTCCTGGCGCTAGCGAGAAAGCCCAATCCTGAGGGTCGCCCCGCAAAAAAGAGATAACAATTTTAACTTGCTGAGCTGAGTCTCCAGACGAACGGGGTCTCAGAGAAAGAAACAATTTACAATTATTCCTGAAATTCCTAAACTTAAATCGATCTCCAGAGAACAGTTCAGGAATAGGTATTTTAGGTTCAGACATAGGACTACTGGTAACAAAATCTTGAATACCCTGCACACGAGCAGCAAGCTGATCCACACTTGTAATCAGAGTCTGGACATTCATGTCTGCAGCAAGCTTAAGCCACTCAGAGGTAAAGGGGAGGAAGAAAATGAGGGAAAAAAAAAAAAAAAAACAACTCAGAGTTTCCTTTCTTATTATCCCACTTCTGCAATGCATTAAACATTCAACTTTGGCCTGGCATACTGTTATGACCCCAATGGCAGAGGGTCTCTGCAATAAATACCAAGTCTGCAAACATAAAAAAACAGCTCATAGGGCAGTGGTAACTGGCCTGACCGTATAGCTAATCCTAGCACCACAAATAGCAGCAGCCGGGGAACGTGCCTACGTTGGTTCTAGACGTCTCGCGCCAGCCGGAAAACTAACTAACCCTAGAAGGGAAAAGATAGACCTTTCTTGCCTCCAGAGAAAAGACCCCAAAAGTTGGATACAAGCCCCCAACAAGTAATAACGGTGAGGTAAGAAGAAAAGACAAACGTAAGAATGAACTAGGTATTTAGCAAAGAGAGGCCCACTGACTAATAGCAGAATATAGTAAGATGACTTATACGGTCAGCAAAAACCCTATTAAAAATATCCACGCTGGATATTCAAGAACCCCCGAACCGTGTAACGGCTCGGGGGGAGAATACCAGCCCCCTAGAACTTCCAGCAAAATCAGGAATCACATTTAGTACAAGCTGGACAAAAAATAGGAGCAATACAAATAACCAAAAAACAAGGAAGCAGGACTTAGCTTAATTTTGCATGAACCAGGACCAGCAGACAGGAGCAAACAGAAAGGACTGATTACAACGATGCCAGGCACCAGACTAAGAATTCAGGAAGTTCATATAGCAACACCCCTGGACTAACGACCCAGGTGGGTGCCAAACTAGGGAAAGACAATCTCAGAGTCATACCACTAGTGACCACAAGAGGGAGCCAAAAAAGTCTAATTCACAACAGTGAGCACTTTGACCCAACAAGTGCTTCACAGAAGTTTATAATGCAGAGCCGTAAAAATAAAAAATCATATTTTTTCACAAAAATGATCTTTTCGCCCCCATTTTTTTATTTCCCAAGGGTAAGAGAAGAAATTAGACCACAAAAGTTGTTGTGCAATTTGTCCTGAGTACGACGATACCCCATATGTGGGGGTAAACCACTGTTTGGGCGCATAGCAGAGCTCGGAAGGGAAGGAGCGCTATTTTACTTTTCAATGCAAAATTGACTGGAATTAAGATGGGATGCCATGTTGCGTTTGGAGAGCCCCTGATGTGCCTAAACATTAAAAACCCCCACAAGTGACACCATTTTAGAAAGTAGACCCCCTAAGGAACTTATCTAGATGTGTTTTGAGAGCTTTGAACCCCCAAGTGTTTCACTACAGTTTATAACGCAGAGCCGTGAAAATAAAAATTCTTTTTTTTTTCACAAAAATGAATTTTAGCCCCCAGTTTTGTATTTTCACAAGGATATCAGGATAAATTGGACCCCAAAAGTTGTTGTCCAATTTGTCCTGAGTACGCTGATACCCCATATGTGGGGGGGAACCACTGTTTGGGCGCATGACAGAGCTCGGAAGGGAAGGAGCGCCATTTGGAATGCAGACTTAAATGGATTGGTCTGCAGGCGTCACGTTGCATTTGCAGAGCCCCTGATGTACCCAAACAGTACAAACCCCCCACAAGTGACCCCATATTGGAAACTATACCCCCCAAGGAACTTATCTAGATGTGTTGTGAGAACTTTGAACCCCCAAGTGTTTCACTACAGTTTATAATGCAGAGCCGTGAAAATAAAAATTCTTTTTTTTTTCACAAAAATGATTTTTAGCCCCCAGTTTTGTATTTTCACAAGGGTATCAGGATAAATTGGACCCCAAAAGTTGTTGTCCAATTTGTCCTGAGTACGCTGATACCCCATATGTGGGGGGGAACCACTGTTTGGGCGCATGACAGAGCTCGGAAGGGAAGGAGCGCCATTTGGAATGCAGACTTAAATGGATTGGTCTGCAGGCGTCACTTTGCATTTGCAGAGCCCCTGATGTACCCAAACAGTACAAACCCCCCACAAGTGACCCCATATCAGAAACTAGACCCCCCAGGGAACTTATCTAGATGTGTTGTGAGAACTTTGAACCCCCAAGTGTTTCACTACAGTTTATAACGCAGAGCCGTGAAAATAAAAAATCCTTTTTTTCCCCCAAAACTTATTTTTTGGCCCCCAGTTTTGTATTTTCCCAAGGGTAGCAGGAGAACTTGGACCCCAAAAGATGATGTCCAATTTGTCCTGAGTACGCTGATACCCCATATGTTGGGGTAAACCCCTGTTTGGGCACACGGGAGAGCTCTGAAGGGAAGGAGCACTGTTTTCCTTTTTCAACGCAGAATTGGCTGGAATTCAGATCGGATGCCATGTCCCGTTTGGAGAGCCCCTGATGTGCCTAAACAGTGGAAACCCCCCAATTATAACTGAAACCCTAATCCAAACACACCCCTTACCCTAATCCCAACAGTAACCCTAACCACTCCTCTAACCCAGACACACCCAACCCTATTCCCAACCGTAAATGTAATCCAAACCCTAACCCTATCTTTAGCCCCAACCCTAACTGTAGCCCCAACCCTAGCCCCAACCCTAGCCCTAACCCTAGCCCTAACCCGAGCAATAACCCTAGCCCTATCACTAGCCCTAACACTAGCCGTAACACTAGCCCTAACCCTAGCCCTAACCCTAGCCCCAACCCTAGCCCTAACCCTAGCCCAACCCTAGCCCTAACCCTAACCCTAGCCCCAACCCTAGCCCCAACCCTAACCCTAGCCCTAACCCTTGCCCTAACCCTAACCCTAGCCCTAACCCTAGCTCTAACCCTAGCCCTAACTCTAGTCCTAACTCTAGTCCTAACGCTAGCCCTAACCCTAACCCTAATGGGAAAATGGAAATAAATACATTTTTTAATTTTTTAATTTTTCCCTAACTAAGGGGGTGATGAAGGGGGGTTTGATTTACTTTTATAGCGGGTTTTTTAGCGGATTTTTATGATTTGCAGCCGTCACACACTGAAAGACGCTTTTCATTGCAAAAAATATTTTTTGCGTTACCACATTTTGAGAGCTGTAATTTTTCCATATTTGAGTCCACAGAGTCATGTGAGATCTTGTTTTTTTGTGGGACGAGTTGACGTTTTTATTGGTAACATTTTCAGACACGTGACATTTTTTGATCGCTTTTTATTCCGATTTTTGTGAGGCAGAGTGATCAAAAACCAGCTATTCATGAATTTCTTTTGGGGGAGGCGTTTATACCGTTCCGCGTTTGGTAAAATTGATAAAGCAGTTTTATTCGTCGGGTCAGTACGATTACAGCGATATCAATCATCATATCATTTATATCATTTTTTTTATGTTTTGGCGCTTTTATACGATAAAAACTATTTTATAGAAAAAATAATTATTTTGGTATCGCTTTATTCTCAGGACTATAACTTTTTAATTTTTTTGCTGATGATGCTGTATGGCAGCTCGTTTTTTGCGGGACAAGATGACGTTTTCAGCGGTACCATGGTTATTTATATCAGTCTTTTTGATCGCGTGTTATTCCACTTCATGTTCGGCGGTATGATAATAAAGCGTTGTTTTTTGCCTCGTTTTTTTTTTTTTTCTTACGGTGTTTACTGAAGGGGTTAACTAGTGGGGCAGTTTTATAGGTTGGGTCGTTACGGACGCGGCGATACTAAATATGTGTACTTTTATTGTTTTTTTTATTTTATTTAGCAAAAGAAATGTATTTATGGGAATAATATATATTTTTTTTTTTCTTTATTTAGGATATTTTTTTTATTTATTTTTTTACACATGTGGGGATTTTTTTTTTTACTTTTTTACTTTGTCCCAGGGGGGGACATCACAGATCATTGATCTGGCAGTGTGCACAGCACTCTGCCAGATCTGCAATCTGCTGTGCAAGGCTGCAGGCTTACCAAGTGTCTGCTCTGAGCAGACACTCGGTAAGCCACCTCCCTCCCTGCAGGACCCGGATGCCGCGGCCATCTTGGATCCGGGACCTGCGGCGAGGAGGGAGGTAGGAGACCCTCGGAGCAACGCGATCACATCACGTTGCTCCGGGGGTCTCAGGGAAGCCCGCAGGGAGCCCCCTCCCTGCGCGATGCTTCCCTATACCGCCGGTACACCGCGATCATGTTTGATCGCGGTGTGCCGGGGGTTAATGTGCCGGGGGCGGTCCGTGACCGCTCCTGGCACATAGTGCCGGATGTCAGCTGCGATATGCAGCTGACACCCGGCCGCGCTCCCCCCGTGAGCGCCGCTGATCGGTGATGACGTACTATCCCGTCCGTGGTCATACAGGCCCACCCCACCTCGACGGGATAGTACGTCAGATGTCAGGAAGGGGTTAAATAGTTCTCCTGATCTTTGGGCGTCGACGATTATAGCTTCTGTCTTGTGCGTTGTTATCTCGGTCTGGAGTGGAGAGCTGGTTGTTGGAGATTCGTTGCTGGTGGTGTATTTTCCTTAGTCTTATTTACTCCTTCCTATATTTGTATTTATTTTGCCCTGCACATTTATAGTGTATTCCTGAGTGACTGCGGCGTGGTGTATATTTTCCTTTATCCTTGTCTGTGCTAACTGTGGGTATTGGTGTATTACCTCTTCACTGGGTGGTGTGCGGAGGTTTCAGCCTAGGGTTGAAACAGGAGACAGGGTGAGGTTCGAGGCCTGGACATGCACACCATCAGTGTAAACTTCAGGTAGAGGGGCAGTCAGGATTTCCCTAGTCTGAGGGAAATTGCAGGGGCCCGGGTTATTAGCTCTCGCTCACCTAGTTCCCCCGTGACATTATAATCGGCCCAACAACAAAAAGAAAAAAAAAAAAAAAGGGGTTTCTTTTTTTTCTTTTGTCATGGATTCCATGACTTCCATAACCCGCCAGTTGGAGGCGCTGTCCCTACAGGTCACTGAGTTGAGGGGGGCTGTTCAGCAACAGGGACTACCAGTATCTAATGTGCAAGCTGGAGCGACAGGAAGAGTTGCTGAGCCTAAATTCCCTTTGCCTGAAAAATTTGCTGGGGAACGCAGTAAATTTGTTTCTTTTCGTGAAGCTTGCAAACTATATTTCCGTATGCGCCTGATCTCCTCGGGTAATGAGGCTCAGTGTGTGGGCCTGGTGTTGTCATTGTTAAGCGGGGATCCCCAAGCATGGGCGTTTTCTTTGCCATCTGATTCTGCTGCATTTGGCTCTGTGGAGAGTTTTTTTTCCTCTCTTGGAAAAATCTACGATGAACCTGACAGAATGGCTCTAGCAGAATCTAAGATACGCACTATTCGCCAGGGGGAGCGAGTTGCAGAGGATTACTGTTCAGAATTTCGTCGCTGGGTGATCGATACACAATGGAATGATCCAGCATTGCGGAGTCAGTTTATTCATGGGGTTTCTGGAAGGGTTAAAAAAGCTCTTCTGATGTACGAGACTCCTGCTTCTCTAGATTCCGCTATGAGTCTGGTTGTCCGCATTGATTGCCGTTTGCGTCAGGGGGAGCATGAGACACCGCCTATGGGAGAGGGTTTAGGTTCACGTGAGGTTGCTGCAGGTGAGCCCACGGAGCCTATGCAAATCGCAGGGGTGTCACATGTGAAGCATCGAGCCCCAGAGCTCAGGAAGCAGGGAGCCTGTTTTTACTGTGGTAAAACTGGTCATTTTATTAACATCTGTCCTCTGCTGTCTAAGAAAAACGCAACGGCGGAAAACGTCTAAGCTCAGAGGGTGTGGAGGAGACCAATCTGAGCTTATGTATATCCTCCATGGTGGTTTCTCAATGCATGCTCCCTGCTAAGGTTTTTATCGCTGGCAGTGAGCTGCCAATTACTGTTTTTGTGGATAGTGGTTCAGCCACAAATCTCATTGATGAGGAGTTTGCGCGCACAGCAGGTTTTAGGATTGAAAAACTGTCTCATCCTATCCGTGTGGTCACCATCAATGCTGCTCCTCTCTCTCAGGGGGAGATTACTGAATTTGTGGCTGAGGTGAAACTCCACATTGGGGTTCTACATTCCGAGCGGGTTACATGTAAGGTGCTCAGGAATCTTCCTGCTCAGGTGGTTTGGGGTTTTCCTTGGTTGTCCATGCACAACCCGGTAATTGACTGGAAAACTCAGGACATAATTCAGTGGAGCGAGTTCTGCCAGGAGAATTGCCTGGCCACATGTGTGGCTGCGGTGACTTCAAGCGTTCCGGAGTCACTTCTGGATTTTGTGGATGTGTTCTCTGAAAAGGGTTGTTCAGAGTTGCCGCCACATCGTCCCTATGACTGTTCTATCAGGTTTAAACCAGGGGCCAAGTTGCCTAAATCAAGGATGTTTAACATCTCCGGTCCGGAGAGACAAGCGTTAAAAGATTATATTGCTGAAAGCTTGAGCAAAGGGCACATCAGGCCGTCATCCTCGCCCGTGGCAGCAGGGTTCTTCTTCGTGAAGAAGAAAGATGGCGGATTACGCCCGTGTTTGGATTTCAGGGAGTTGAACCAGATTACGGTTCGTGATCCATACCCGATGCCACTGATACCAGATTTGTTCAACCAGGTGGCGGGTGCTAAGTGGTTTACCAAGCTTGACCTCAGGGGGGCGTACAACCTCATAAGAGTCCGTCAAGGTGATGAGTGGAAGACGGCTTTTAATACCCCTGAGGGTCATTTTGAAAATTTGGTGATGCCTTTTGGGTTGACTAACGCACCTGCAGTGTTCCAACATTTCATCAATGATGTGTTCTCGCATGTTTTGAGGAAATTCGTTATCGTGTACCTAGATGACATCCTCATATATTCTTGCGACCGTGATGCTCATTTAAATCATGTCAGGAAGGTGTTACAGCTTCTCAGAGAGAATAAGCTGTATGCTAAACTTGAGAAATGTGTATTTTCTGTTCAAGAGTTGCCTTTCTTGGGTTATATTGTGTCTGCTTCTGGTTTTAAAATGGACGCCGCTAAGGTGCAAGCGGTGCTGCATTGGGAACGTCCTGATAACCTGAAAGTACTTCAGCGGTTCCTTGGGTTTTCTAACTACTATAGGAAATTTATCAAGGATTTTTCCATCATTGCTAAACCGCTAACTGACATGACTAAAAAGGGTACCAATTTATCCGTTTGGCCTGAGGCTGCTGTGCGCGCATTTGAATTTCTTAAGAACAGTTTTGTTTCAGCCCCCATTCTTGTGCAGCCAGACGTATCAAAACCCTTTGTTGTGGAAGTCGATGCGTCTGAGGTTGGTGTGGGGGCGGTACTATCTCAAGGCTCATCTTTGAGTGGTTTGCGTCCGTACGCCTATTTCTCCAAGAAACTGTCGTCCGCCGAACGTAACTACGATATCGGCAACAGGGAGTTGTTGGCAATCAAGTTGGCCTTTGAGGAATGGCGACACTTCTTGGAGGGGTCGGTTCATCAGGTTACTGTTATTACCGATCATAAGAATCTGCTGTATTTGGAGTCAGCCAAGCGTCTGTCCCCCAGGCAGGCTCGCTGGGCATTGTTTTTCACGTGGTTCAATTTTGTTGTCACTTACAGACCGGGGTCTAAAAACACTAAGGTGGATGCTCTGTCCAGGTGTTTTCCGGGGGGTGAACCTCGGGAAGATCCAGTACCCATCCTCCAAAAGGGTGTTGTGGTTTCGGCTCTCACTACCGAGGTTGAGGCTGAGATTGCCGAGGCTCAAGAGGAGGTACCATCTGAGCTTCCCATCAACAAATCTTTTGTACCGCTTCATCTCCGCTTAAAGGTTTTGGCGGAGCATCATGATGCTGTCCTGGCTGGCCACCCAGGGGTTAGAGGTACCTTGGAGTTGGTGTCACGTCGGTTTTGGTGGCCCAAGATCCGACAGGACGTGGTCTCATACGTGTCAGCTTGTACCACGTGCGCTAGGGCTAAGACGCCCCGCTCCCGTCCTGTTTGCACACTACTTCCTCTTGAAGTACCTAGTAAGCCATGGACGGAAATCTCCATGGATTTCATCACTGATTTGCCCTCATCAGCTGGGAACACGGTCATCTTGGTGATTGTTGATCGGTTTTCTAAAATGTCGCACTTTGTGTCTTTGCCTTCGTTGCCTAACGCTAAGACTCTGGCTCAGGTATTTGAGCAGGAGGTGGTCAGACTTCATGGGGTTCAGTCTGACATCGTGTCTGATAGGGGGTCTCAGTTTGTGGCAAAATTTTGGAAAGCATTTTGCTCACGGCTGGGGATCAAGTTGTCTCATTCTTCGGCGTTCCATCCTCAGTCAAATGGTCAGACTGAGCGTATGAACCAAAATTTGGAACAGTACCTACGCTGCTTTGTCTCTGATAACCAGGAGGAGTGGTCTACCTTTCTTCCTTTGGCTGAGTTTGCCATCAATAATCACCGCCTGGAGTTGACTGGGGAGTCTCCGTTTTTTTGTGTTTACGGGCTACATCCTCAATTTTGTACCTTGAGTCAGAGGGGCTCTTCCGGCGTTCCGGAGGAGGATCAGTTAGGAGCACAATTGTCATCAGTCTGGAGGAGAGTGTCACGGGGAGACTAGGTAGGCGAGAGCTAATAACCCGGGCCCCTGCAATTTCCCTCAGACTAGGGAAATCCTGACTGCCCCTCTACCTGAAGTTTACACTGATGGTGTGCATGTCCAGGCCTCGAACCTCACCCTGCCTCCTGTTTCAACCCTAGGCTGAAAACCTGCGCCCACCACCCAGTGAATGCAATACACCAATACCCACAGTTAGAACAGACAAGGATAAAGGAAAATATACACCACGCCGCAGTCACTCAGGAATACATTATAAATGCGCATGGCAAAATAAATACAAATATAAGAAGGAGTAAATAAGACTAAGGAAAATACACCACCAGCAACGATTCTCCAACAACCAGCTCTCCACTCCAGACCGAGATAACAACGCACAAGACAGAAGCTATAATCGGCGACGCCCAATGATCAGGAGAACGATTTAAAGGCAATGGGCATGGCCCAGCTTCCAATCCGAGGATCAGGTAAATTAACCCCGGAACAGCTAGATAAAATCTAGCCGACGCCAATGAGCAAATAGTGGTCAAAAGCGGAATTACCGCTGTCTGTCGGACGACCTGGTCTGAACAGCGTCCGACATGACAGAGAGTTAAACAGCGCCTGTTGAGTGTGGGTGCTAGGTACAAACGTGTGGCTGACAGTAGGCGTGTGCCAGGTCCGGACCTGAGTGTGGATGACTGGGTGTGGTTATCCACAAAAAACATAAGACTCAAAATACCGTCCCTTAAATTGGGTCCACGGTTTATTGGTCCATTTAGGGTCACCGCCGTCATTAACCCAGTAGCGTACCGATTGGAGCTCCCTACGGTGTATAAGATACACAACGTGTTCCACAGGTCTCTTCTAATGAAGGTGGTGGGTTCTGTGGACGCGGCGCCTATGCCACCTCCAGTCTTGGTGGATGGTAATTTGGAGTTTGAAGTCTCCAAGGTGGTTGACTCTCGTGTAGTGCGTCGCACTTTACAGTACTTGGTACACTGGCGTGGTTATGGGCCTGAGGAGAGGTCCTGGGTGCCAGCCTCGGATATTCATGCGGATCGGCTGGTCAGGTTTTTTCATCGTCGCCATCCAGACAAGCCGGGTCCTATAAGCCGTGAGGGCCCTGGAGTCCCTCGTAGAAGGCGGGGTACTGTCATGTCGGACGCTGTTCAGACCAGGTCGTTCGACAGACAGCGGTAATTCCGCTTTTGACCACTATTTGCTCATTGGCGTCGGCTAGATTTTATTTAGCTGTTCCGGGGTTAATTTACCTGATCCTCGGATTGGAAGCTGGGCCATGCCCATTGCCTTTAAATAGTTCTCCTGATCTTTGGGCGTTGCCGATTATAGCTTCTGTCTTGTGCGTTGTTATCTCGGTCTGGAGTGGAGAGCTGGTTGTTGGAGATTCGTTGCTGATGGTGTATTTTCCTTAGTCTTATTTACTCCTTCCTATATTTGTATTTATTTTGCCCTGCACATTTATAGTGTATTCCTGAGTGACTGCGGCGTGGTGTATATTTTCCTTTATCCTTGTCTGTGCTAACTGTGGGTATTGGTGTATTACCTCTTCACTGGGTGGTGTGCGGAGGTTTCAGCCTAGGGTTGAAACAGGAGACAGGGTGAGGTTCGAGGCCTGGACATGCACACCATCAGTGTAAACTCCAGGTAGAGGGTCAGTCAGGATTTCCCTAGTCTGAGGGAAATTGCAGGGGCCCGGGTTATTAGCTCTCGCTCACCTAGTTCCCCCGTGACACCAGCTCCTGACCCCTGGTGACTCCCTGGCTATATACCTGCTCCAGTGAACCTGTGGGGTTATCCTGCTACCCTGCTCTGAGTTCCTGCTGCATACACCAGTTCCAGTAATCCAACTTCATCTGCTGCTCGTGTTTGCTTCCATCTGCATTTGCTGGGCATGTAAGCTGTTTCTGCTCTGCAAGAACGTGAGACTATTACCCAGACCTCCCTGGTTGAGCTAAGATATTATTTGAACTGCCTTATAAGCATATCTATCTGTGTTGTGGACTAAGCAAGGACTTATTTGTGTCAAGTATCCTCAAGAATAATTGTGCTTCATAGACTTTCTGCGTGATTGCATTTTCCTCTGATGTTTCCTATAGACTGCTGAGCTGCATTTGATATTTGCACCAAGTGTTGTGGACTTCAGTTTCTCTCTGCACCTGTTTGAATCACCATGTGATAATATAGACTTTACCACTTATAAAACTGTGTCCTGTAGTTGTCTTGTTCCACGCAAAGAGTCTCCTGAATTATCCCCTATAAATATTACATGTAGATTCTCGGAGTGTCCAAAATTCTCTCCAATATCTTGTTCATCGGAGGAGGTACAGCTCGCTCAGTGAAGGCTGATTGTCTGGTCAGGGCCTTCCATCAGAGGTGTCCTGTGAAACCTTGGGTCCGATGGCTACCCTAGAAGAGTGGGTACTGTCATAATTCCACTTATCTGTATGTTTGGACGCAGTGAGTGACAATTCATCAGCCCAATCTAGGGCAGTGACGTGCTGAGCTGTTGATACGGTTATGGACATCTCAGCCATCCAGTCGGAGGCTGGTGCATGTTGAGGCTTCCTCCATGTGTCTCCTGTTTTGGAGTAATTACCTGGCTATATAAATGGCTCACTGCCTCCAATTACTGCCAGTTGTAGCTTTGTGAAGTGGTGTGTGTTTGCTCTGTACTCTGTGTTCCTGTATTTTTATCTTGTTGCCTGACGTTGGACTTTGTCTTTGACCATCCGTTTGTCTTGATCCGCTACCTTCCTGAAATTCTGACCTTGGACTGTGACCTGAGTACACCTTTGCCTTACCCCTTTGTTTATGACAAGCCCTCTTGGTATCTGACCCCGGACATCTTGTCTACCCAGCCTAACGGCTTGTCCGTGATTAGTGGCTAGTGTCACATTATTTTTACAGAATCCAACCCTCAGGTCACAAGCATGTTTTGCTTAGAACACCCTTTTTACACTGATGTTAGTTTGGTTCTAAAAGGGTTAATATGTAAAATGACGCTCTAGAACAATTACTTCATTTTGAAATGTGAGCTGATAAATGTATTAGCTTATTTTACATCTGATGTAAATATCAGTGATCTGTTGAATTTCAGATCTTACGGGAACAAAATTGTGTGTCTTGTTTTCTTTGTAGGAAATTCACAAAGCTATTTGTGGATGTGTTTGGAGAAATGTGACAGGTCCCTGGAATTTAAAATTTTATAAAATGAGTCATGAGTCATTGTTATTGGCCTTTTGCCATATATTTCGCAGGCTATCTTCATGATGGCAGCGCTGCACATGTACAGCACTAGAGGTAATTAGAGGGGTATAAAAGATCAAAGAGGTCATAGTACACCCCTTCGGAAGAAGCAAGAACACGAAATGTGCGTTAGGGGGTTCCCACACGTGGTCCTTCAGTCTGACTCAGTGGTATGTCATCCTAAGGGCTCATACTCACTTGCGTGAAATACGGCCGAGTCTCGCGTGGTAACACCCGGCTCTGCCGCCGGCACTTGGGAGCGGAGCGTGCAGCTCCATGTATTGCTATGCGGCCGCGCGCTCCGCTCTGGAGTGCCGGTGGCAGAGCCAGGTTTTCACATGCAAGACTCGGCCGTATTTCACGAAAGTGAGTATGAGCCCTAAGGTTTATATGCATCTTTTTGCTATGGGGATTGCCTTGCACCAATATAATACTACCATATTGCACTTTGCACTTTAAAAAACTTTCCTCTTTTTTATGCACTTTTGCAGTGATTATGATAGAAAATTAAAGGAGATATCTATATATGGGTATTGCTTGGCGTAATCTGCAAAAAGGCATATAAGGAACTATAGAAATGATTGCAGCAGTGTATACGGTTTAAATCACCAATAGTATGTAATTCTTTCCATCCCACTAGATGTCAGTGTAATAATAAAAGAATATGAAAAATCACCCTATATATAAAAAATGTCTGTATTGATTTTGTATGAATAAATTGTGGAGATTTGTGACTGCAATTCTTGAGAACCTTATGGTGAATATAGTTCCATAGTCCAATATAATGAGGATGGTGTTTTTGTGAGAATAATCATGTATTTTTAAGGAACTATCTAATATTTGTACCACTTCTTACTTGAAGGTATCATGTATTGTCTAATCGTGTACTACTTACAATCTATGTGTTTTATTAATTATTGTGTTTAATAAAGAATTGTTGATTTTATTAAGAAATAATCCAAGCTTTTTTGATAGGATGATTTAAAGTTACGCCTAAGCAAGACTGATAGGTTTTGTCTTGAAGAGGTCCTGTGCTGACTTCGAAACGTATTGACCTAAAACCTGTTCAATAAAGCTTTCAAAAGTATACCAACTAGCTGTCAATATTCTTCAGCAGCACATCTAGTGACACCTCGCCCGGTTTCTAATAGATGCCTCTCCATTAGTAACACCTGGACTTTATGTCAGCTGACATTACAAAGCTGACGTCAATCCCAAAATATTACCCAACTTGCCACCGCACCAGGGCAAGTGGGAAGAGATAGGCAAAGCGTCAGAATTTGGGCATCTAATGGATGCACCTTTTATGTGGTGGCTGCAGGCTACTATTTTTAAGCTGGGGAGGGCCAATATACATTGCCCCTTTCCAGTCTATGAGTAACAGCCCTTAGCTGCCTGCTTTAGCTTGGCTGGTTATCAAAAATGGGGGGACCCCACAGCAATTTTTTTTAATTATTTATTTAATTAATTTTTTAAAAAAATCAACGTAGGGACCCCTCTATTTTTGATATCCAATAAAGATAAAGCTGACAGCTAGTGACTGCCGCTGTCAGCTTTGCCTGCACTGGTTATAAAAAAAATAGAGACCCCATGTCTTTTTTTTTTACAGTGAGCCAGCCAATCACAGCCATGCCAATATTTGACATGACTGTATTTGAGCCAGAAGTGCCCCCACACAAAAGCTTGTTGATTGGCTGTTCTGCAGCCTTTCAACAAGCTTCGTTCAGGCTGTCAAACCAAAACAGTAACATGGACTTCCAGGAGAAGTCCTCTTTCAGGTCCTTGCATGAACACTAGGTGCAAGGTGTTCGGGTTCACCCATCTCTAGATATGATTTTTTCTTCCTCCTTCAAGGGTACCCTCATTGTTTGAGGTGGATATTGTGGTATAGGGCTTCTTTAGGGTGTCCTAGGGTGAGACGGCATTGAGCAGGGGCGCCAAATCTCCGTGGCCAAGTAGGGTGATTGTTTAGAGTATACTATTGAGGGAAAGTATTGTACCCTCCCCTTATCTAAAATTTTTGCAAAATAGTGGGTATTGATCGTGGTCCTGGGGCCATTTACCACTAAGAATTCCTTTTTGGTTTTGGAGTATGGTGGTTTGTCTTTGCCTTTTAAATAATATTAATAAAGAGTATATTTTATTTGGGGGTTTGTTTGTTATGTTAGATATTTTGACTTCCTGCAGTTGTATATTACTTAGTTAGTCTATTAACAACACTTATCTACATATTTCACTTATAACGTATAACTTAAACGTATGAAAATATTATTCTATGAAAATATGCCTCAAAGTCCCATTATATGAGGTATACAGTTGTATACTATGGGGTTTGAAATAGTACTAAGCACCATCAGAACAAATGGGCAATTTAAGTTATGTTTTCTTTTGTTAGCCATGGACAGTTTTTAAAGGGGCTGTCCGGTTCAACTCGGTAAGTCTGCAGTCACTATGTGTGACTGCAGAGTTATGAATTCCCCCAGTGCATGCAATGGGCAATGTGAGGATTCCCCAGTTTCAGAGCCGGGTTCCAGATGGTATGTATGTGTTGTTAGGGGGCAGACAGACGGCCAGATTTCTCATGCGAGGATCGCATTGGAACCCTTGGACTGACCATCGGCTCTCCTGAGCTGAGCATGACAGTTGCATAGAAATGCATCATGCTGTCACACTCAGATTAGGAGAGTTGCCGGGCCAGTCCGTGCACTATGATGTGATCATTGCACAGCTGTCTGCGCCCTTATACATACTCCTGGCCAGAGCCGTTCAGTGGGCATTGCTTGGCTCCATACACTTGTATACAAATTAGGCCCTGACTGGGACTATGTATAACACATAGATACCCTCCGTTCTCGGCTCAGAAACTGGCGAATCCTTGCAGCACACAGTGCGTGTGCTGGGAGGATTCACAAGTCTGCAGTCAAACAGAGTGACTGCAGATTTATCGATTTGGATCGGACAATCCATTTAACTTTAACCCCTTCATGACCTTGGGATTTTCCATTTTTCTGTGTTAGTTTTTCGCTCCCCTCCTTCCCAGAGCCATAACTTTTTTATTTTTCTGTCAATTTGGCCATGTGAGGGCTTATTTTTTGCAGGACGAGTTGTACTTTTTCATTGGTTTTACCATGTCGTGTACTAGAAAACGGGAAAAAAATTCCAAGTGCGGTGAAATTGCAAAAAAAGTGCAGTCCCACACTGGTTTTTTGTTTGGCTTTTTTGCTAGGTTCACTAAATGCTAAAACTGACCTGCCATTATGATTCTCCAGGTCAGTACGAGTTCATAGACACCTAACGTGACTAGGTTATTTTTTATCTAAGTGGTGAAAAAAAAGTCCAAAGTTTGCTAAAAAAAAAAAAAAAAAATTGCGCCATTTTCCGATACTCGTAGCGTCTCCATTTTTCATGATCTGGAGTCGGTTGATGGCTTATTTTTTGCGTGCCGAGCTGGCGTTTTTAATTATACCATTTTGGTGCAGATACATTCTTTTGATCGCCTGTTATTGCATTTTAATGCAATGTCGCAGTGACCAAAAAAACGTAATTCTTGAGTTTAGAATTTTTTTCTCGCTTCGCCGTTTAGCGATCATGTTAATGCTTTTTTTATTGATAGATCGGGCGATTCTGAAAGCGGCGATACCAAATATGTGTAGGTTTGATTTTTTTTAATTGATTTATTTTAATTGAGGCGAAAGGGGGGTGATTTAAACTTTGATATTTTTTTTATTTTTTTTCACATTTTTTTTACTTTTTTTTTTAACTTTTGCCATGCTTCAATAGCCTCCATGGGAGGCTAGAAGCTGGCACAATGCGATCGGCTCTGCTACATAACAGCGATCATCAGATCGCTGCTATGCAGCAGAAATGCAGGTGTGCTATGAGCGCCAACCACAGGGTGGCGCTCACAGCTGCCGGCGATCAGTAACCATAGAGGTCTCAAGGACCTCTATGGTTACAATGCAGAAGCAGATGCGCTCATTTCCGGCCGCCCGTCTGCGTTTGACAGCGGCATTTAACTAGTTAATAGCGGCGAGTGAATCGCGATTTCGTCTGGAGACTGCAGACAAGTAGCTGAGTACTGGAGACCACAGACAGGTAGCTGAGGTCCTGGACTGAAGACAGGTTGCAGAGGTCCTGGAGACCGCAGACAGGTAGCTGAGGTCCTGGACTGCAGACAGGTAGCAGAGGTCCTGGAGACCGCAGACAGGTAGCAGAGGTCCCTGAGACCCTAGACAGGTAGCAGAGGTCCCTGAGCAGGTCATGGTGCAAAGGCAACCTTAGAGTCTTAATACTAAGACACAGGTGTTATATAGTCCTAGGTAGCTGATCACATGGAAGCTCGCCGGGCGAATAAAACAAAGCCTGACTTGAAGGCTAGCACAAGAGTTTAGTTGACTGGCTTGAAGGAAGCCACCACAGTTGTGTAAGGCTGGGTTCACACTGCGTTAGCTGCAGCCCGTTCAGCACATACGCTAACGGGCTGCTGTAACGCAAGTGCCGATGTTTACATCACGCTAGTGCAGATAGAGCATCTGCTAGCTCTATCTGCGCTAGCAGTGACGGACCCGGAAACTCTGCAGCCTGCGTCTCAGGGTCCGTCACTCAATGAGGGCACATCCCTAGCGCACGCCCATTGTGGGCGTGCGCTAGCGATGCATCAGACATTGTAGTCAATGGCGGCCGTAACGGACTACGTTACACCGCGTTTATGCCGCGATGTAACCTAGTCCGTCTAACGGACACCATTAACGCAATGTGAACCCAGCCTAACAATTGATAACAAAAGCTGAAATAGGTGTTTCTGTACATTGTGATTGGATATAAGAAAAATACATTTTTATTTATGTACTTGTTTAGACAAAGCAAAGGTACAGTATGGCTGACAGTATGGCATGTTATGGCCAACCAACTGCAGGAAAAATCCAACATAACATGTGGCCAGATAACAGATAGTTGTCTACATGTGTTGCCACAGCGTTGGGAATACCAAGTATGGGCTTACTGCAGACTAGATGGAAACCCATAAGGTATACAAAGTACAGTAGAGAAGAGATTGCAGTTATGCCAGCCTTAGGCATTGTAGTTCCTTGGCCAAAATGCAAAATCTGTAACAAGGCAGCCACCTACTATGTGCCATTTATAAAACTGGTGACTTCTTGTGGCACATGGGCTATTGGCTTGTGTTGGGCATCAGGTATATAATTTAAAGGGAACCTGTCACACCGTTTTTTCAATATGAGGTAAAAATAGTGTTCAATAGGGCCTGAGCTGTGCTGTACAATAGTGCCTTTATTATCCCCTGATTCCCCACCTTTGCTGCCAAAATACCTTAGTAAAGTCGCCGTTTTCGGCTGTCAATCACGCAGGTCTGGTCAAATGGGCGTGGTGAAATCGCTGTTTCTCCCCCACCTCTTGCTTTTCTTCCCGGCGTTGGCGTAGTGGTTCGCGCATGCGCAACAGCCGAATGCACTGCGCAGCCGAAAACGGCGACTTTACTAAGGTATTTTGGCAGCAAAGGTGGGGAATCAGGGGATAATAAAAGCACTGTTGTACAGCACAGCTCAGGCCCTATTGAACACTATTTTTACCTCATATTGAAATAAACGGGGTGACAGGTTCCCTTTAAGGCTTTGTGCTTGTTCAGATCCATTGTGCCTTTTATTGCCAGGCTATATGACAATTCAATGAACTTATTAATTTTAGAGTTTCCTCTAGCAATTAGTTTTTCTAGATAAACATTTATTACCGTATTTTATCTGCATGAAATGTATCAACTAATTGATGTGGTTATAAATACATGCAATGTGCTCCTTACTTCCTGTAAAGTCTATTGACTAATTGCTGCAGCATGCCAATTAGCGATGTATGTGTGCCACTAATCCTTTATGACAATTGCTTTGGAGAATTCTCATACAAAAAAATAAATATTTGACTATGTTGATTACTATAGCTAAATAAGATGCTCATTTTATGATAATCGTAATGTACACAAGATTTCTGCTCTATTCAGGCATCAATTTCCAAAGTCCATCAAGGTATGGACCAAAGGGAGCAATGCTATTTCAACCATATTGTTATTTATTTCCCAAATATTGGCAAACAAGCAATATTGATAATATGATGCTTTAAAGTAGTATAAAAGGAATTATATACTTGGTATTTTGTTATATATTAATAGTAAAATGTAATGCTTGTATAATAAAATGTATTACAACTTATTGATTTTTTTTATGAACAATGTTTGAATTGCAACATATTTTCCATGTGCTGTCTAGTGTGGCCATACATATTCGATAGCTGTCGTCTGAACGCTTGTTTTGCTAACAGCTTTCTCGTCCAACTTCCCTCCTTCCCCATGCGTTTGAACATTCAGCCCAGTGAGCATTTTAAGGGAATTTGTCATCAGGTTTTTTACTTTGTCGTTCAGTCCTCTAGAAATTGGCAGGTTTATCTGACTAAGGCCGGGGTCACACTACCGTAGAGTACAGGCGAGTGAAAAATCGCATAGCACTCGGACCAGTATTAATCTATGGGGAAACTCACATCACCGCTTTTTTTCTCAGCCGTATTCTGCGTGCGAGTGAAATCGCAACATGCTGCGATTTTACACGTATATCGCCCGCCTGAGTCTCGCCAATGCAAGTCTATGGGTGCGAGAAAAAATTGGGCACAACACAGACCATCAGTGTGACTTGCGAGAAATACGCACCATTCAGTTCATTGGGGAAAATCAGTGTGAAATATAAAGCCATGCATGTCAAAAGGATGTCATACTGATACATAGGTGCGAGGAAATCGCATCATTGCATTGCAAACGCATTATATACCGATGACCATACGGAGAACATTTGTGTGGCTCTCGGGCGAGAGAATTTGACCGATTTTTCATACGATAAGTGTGACTCTGGCCTAATGTAATGTATTTTGTGCCTTTGGACCACGGGTACGGATGAAAACCGTGTGAAATCCTCTGCCACATGGCATCACTACAAATACCATGGGTGACTCATAGCTAATGTCAGGAGAGTGGGAGCAAGTTGTCACCCATATACTTGTATATATAGTTTCTTGTGGTTTTCAGCTTTCAAAATAATTTTGTAAAGGAACAGATTTTTCAGTATCACAATTGAATACAAGGAGTTTGACATAGAACAAACTGCAAACATCCACCTACGGAAAGTGTGTTCTGCTGACACAGTATCTGATACCAGACTTCGTTCCACTTATAAAGGAAGCCGTAATTAGACATTCCATAAGGCTACTTTCACACTAGCGTCGGGCTCGGCCCGTCGCCGTGCGTCGGGCCGAGGTCCCCGACGCTAGCGTTGTCCCCGCCGCACAACGGGGGCAGCGGATGCATTTTTCCAGCGCATCCGCTGCCCCATTGTGAGGTGCGGGGAAGTGCGGGGAGGTGGGGGCGGAGTTCCGGCCGCGCATGCGCGGTCGGAAAAAGCGGACCGTCGGTAGCAAAAAACGTTACATGTAACGTTTTTTGCTCCCGACGGTCCGCCACAGCACGGCGCAACCGTCGCAGGACGGTTGCGACGTGTGTCATTGCGTCGCAAATGCGTCGCTAATGTTAGTCAATGCAGAAAAAACGCATCCTGCAAGCACTTTTGCAGGATGCGTTTTTTCGGCAAAACGACGCATTTGCGACGTAATGCAGTTAACGCTAGTGTGAAAGTAGCCTTAGACTATATCCAGATTGCATATCACACTAGCTCCACAAAGAAGATAAAATGGCGAATCGCCAAAGTGTTTTCGTAAAAAAACTGGCATAATACCCTTTGAAATGTTGTAAAATTTTTATGCAGTACAGAGTTGTAAAAAAATGTTGTTACATTTTTCATTTTCAGACTGGTTTCAAACAGCCCGGTCAAAAATTTCAGAGCTGTGGAAGAGTCGGGATGGGGCATTACTACACCCGCCAAATTAATCAAAAGTGGCAGCTTTTCTTACACCGCAAATGTTACTAGTAATATTTCTGGCAAAGTACATGGGGATACACACCACTAATAAGATGTGCCAAATTCATTAAGTAGCGTGAGCCGATTAAGCCCTTCATGGCCTTGCGATTTTCTGTTTTTGCATTCGTTTTTTCCTCCCCTTATTCCAAGAACTATAATTTTTTTTTTTGCATTCCCACAGCCATATGAAAGCTTGTTTTTTTTTGCTGGAAGAGTTGTATTTTTGAATGGCACCATTCATTTTATCATTTGATGCACTGAAAAGCAGGAAAAAAATTCCAAGTGCTTTGGAATTACAAAAAAAGTTCAATCACACAATAGTTTTTTGGGGTTTTTTTACTTACCATGTTCACTATATGGTAAAACTGACCTGGCAATATGGTTATTCAGGTTAGTACGATTGCGAAGATACTAAACATGTATAGTTTTTTTTATTTAAGTGGTGAAAAAAAAGTTGGAAATTTATAAGAAAAATATTTTTGTTTATGTCACCATTTTCCAAGACCAGTAACATTTTCATTTTTTTGGGATATGGGGCAGTGTGAGGGCCTATTTTTTGCGCCCTGAGCTGACGTTTTTATTGATACTATTTTGTAATTATGGCAGTTTGATTTTTTTCCTTGTTACAGTAATTACTGATCGGAATAATTTATTTTATATTTTGATAGATTAAACTTTTACGAACACAATGATTACCAAATATGCATAATTTTTTTAATTGTTTTATTTTATGGGGCAAAAGCGTGGGTGATTTAAATTTGTGTTTTTTTATTTTTTCCATTTTTAAAAAAAAACTTTCTCGCTTTTTACTTTATTGAATTGTCCTGTGCAAGCCCATATCAAAGGCAGAGACACAACCTTTGACATAAATGTACCTCAAAGATCGTGAAGGGGTTAATGAATTTGGCACACTTCTTCTCCTGTTCTTAAAATTGAATCAAATTGAACCCAGATAGACCTAATAATTTAGAATTGGGTCTTTGTGTGAGTCCTAGTCACATTCAGTGCAGTGTTGGATGTAGAATGTATCCTCATCTTCAATGTCTGCTAAGGTTATGCTAAAAAAATGGTGAAAGAGTTTGTGATTGTACTCACCCTTGTTTTACACTGTTTCTATTAGGCCGGTTTCACACGTCAGTGGCTCCGGTACGTGAGGTGACAGTTTCCTCACGTACCGGAGACACTGACACACGTAGACCCATAAAAATCAATGCATCTGTTCAGATGTCATTGATTTTTTGCGGACCGTGTCTCCGTGTGCCAAACACGGAGACATGTCAGTGTTCGTGGGAGCGCATGTATTACACGGACCCATTAAAGTCAATGGGTCCGTGTAAAACACGGACCTCACACGGACGTTCTCTGTCTGGGGTCCGTGTGCGTGCAGGAGACAGCGCTACAGTAAGCGCTGTCCCCCCCACATGGTGCTGAATCCGCGATTCATATGTTCCCTGCAGCAGCGTTTGCTGCAGAGAAAATATGAATAATAGTGTTTAAAATAAAGATCTATGTGTCCCCCGCCCTCCCACCCCCTGTGCGCCCCCCCGCTGTTCAGAAAATACTCACCCGCTCCCACGTTGGCTGTCACTCCTTCCTCTCTGCCCCGCACCTCCTACTGTATGCGGTCACGTGGGGCCGCTCATTTACAATCATCAATAGTCGGCTCCGCCCCTATGGGAGGTGGAGCCACATATTCATGACTGTAAATGATCGGCCCCACGTGACCACATACACTAGAAGCCGCGGCCAGACCAGGAAGCAGCGAGGGAGGCGGGTAAGTATTTTCTGAACAGCGGGGGGGGGCGCACAGGGGGTGGGAGGGCAGCGGACACATAGATCTTTATTTTAAACACTATTATTCATATTTTCTCTGCAGCAAACGCTGCTGCAGGGAACATATGAATCGCGGCTTCAGCACGATGCAGGGTACCACACGCGTGAGTACCACACGCTCCGTGTGGTACCCACTCGCCATACGGGCGGCACACGTGTGCCGCACGTATGGCCTACGTGAGTTCCCAGGCACACGGACACGGATAACTCCGGTACCGATTTATTCTGGTACCGGAATTATCTGGACGTGTGGGACAGCCCTTAGAATGGGTTCTGAGTAGTGATGAGCGAGTGTGCTCATTACTTGAGTTTTCTGAGCATGCTCAGGTGTTCTCCGAGTATCTTGGGGGTGCTCGTAGATTATGTTTGTGTCTACACATCTGCATGATTTGTGACTGTAAGACAGCCTGAACACATGTTGGGATTCCCTAACAAACAGGCAATTCCTGCATGTGTTCAGCTGTCTAGCAGTCGCAAATCATGCAGCTGCAGAGACACAAACATAATCTACGAGCACACCCAAGATACTCGGAGAACACTCGAGCATGCTCGGAAAACTCGAGTAACAACCACACTCGCTCATCACTAGTTCTGAGAGATCATTTTTGTGTTTGACTCGACCATGTTGACCGTTATGTAGTTGGATAATCACGTTGAAGAACTTTGGAACTACAGTCGATTACTAAGCTACTCTTCTTTTCGTGTTCTCATTTTATATTTCTTTTCTTGAGCCCAGCCTACTTGGGCTCCCCCCTCTATTTCCTCCTCTTTCTATCTCCCCCCTGGGTGAGCTGTTCACCTTCCACCAGCTCGGTGTGATAGGTCTGTACCATGATTTACCAGTTACTTTTATAATGTTACTATTTGCGTGCATGTCTCGCTCTAGGGGACATGGGCGCACTGATTTTAGGTATGCTTTCTTTTATTCACGGTAATGAAAGTCCTCGCCTGTTGCGGGGGCAAGGAGTTATTGCTTATATGTTAAAGTTACCGTAGTCATTCTAGAGGGTTTACTCCCTCTAATTTTTTTTTTCTTTTCTTTCTTTTATGTAAGATTTATGCAAGGTTTGTGAACGAGTATTTTTTGTGTTACTCTTCTCGAATTGTATATTATAAGAAAAAGTACTTTGATCATTGTCGTAGTTTTCAACTACTGTTTTTCTTGTAAAATTCTATTCTCTTTAATAAAAATATATTTACCCATAGAAGAGGTTTCCCTCTTTGTCTGTGGGACAACTGAGGTCTAGACTGGAGGGTCACATGGAAGCGAGTCTTCTGAGCAGTTGACTGGAGTTGGACTATCTGGAATTTTTCTCTTTGGATGCCACAACTCTTTCACCTTGGTGTTCAGTGCAGCCTGAGTTTGCAGCACATAAAACGGTGGACCGGAGCGTTCAGCTGCATAGAAACACATGCAGCCTCATGCTCCGGTCACGAGTGCCGACGACAGTGGAGGGTATTGAGGCTAGAAACTTGCGTGACTTTTTCGCATTGCACTCAAAGGTGTGACCCTGGCCTTAGTGTGACATTTGGCACTGGGCATCACTCAGATGTGTTGGTCTATCAGGCGCTCTAAATTATAGTCTATCAGAAGCCAGTGTTTAGATTTAGGATGCATCCATATTATTTTCAGGCTGTCTTTCTGCTGTAAGAGAAGTGTTGGTAAAAGTAAGTTGCTGCTCTGCACATAACTCTAGCAAAAGCCACCCGTTACTATTGCAGTTTTCGAGGCTGTGTTTGCTAAATGCTCCTTGGAGCTGTAGAGTGTGGCATACTGCTTGTTCCATGATAGGTACAAGAAGATGATGCAGTCAGAATGTCATGTTGGTAAGTTTTTAAATTTGGAGGTGATGGATGACTTGTTTGACCAATATAGGATGTAGTATGCACCATGTTCTTGAAGGCCTGTCTTCCTATGGGAACCGAACTTCATTGAGAGCAGCAGTATCAACATCCTACTTTGATAGTTTATGGGAAACTAGAACAGAGTGTCATTCTGGGCAGCCATTGTTTGCTGTGTTGAGCATGGTTCTGATTTTCCATCATGCCAGTTTCATTCCAAATAAACCTTGGGAGACCAGTCCATGCGTGCCTTTTTGTCTTTACCATTTTACACCTTTGAAAGATGCCTGTTGACCACGAGTAGTCAACTGGAGGTGAGGAGTTGAAATGAGCTATCATTGGACCACCTTTTCTAGACCCCTGTCCATGTGGAGCAAGCAGTGCTGTCTTCTGAGAGGGCTGCTTGGTTATCAAGGGTGCCGCTGGGTGCTACTGCCAGGTAACCAATATACTGATGTGCCTACATGCGTGGTCAGGACCGTGGCTCCCAGTGGACATCTTCCAGCTACAGCTTTGCCTCTTACCTGTTGCTGCAAGGCTTGAGGCATGTCATGGACTATACACTACAAGCCTGTGCTTTAAAATTGCAGAGTGGTGTCAGTATTGCAGTGTGCACATTACTAACACCACTCTTTACACTAGGGATCCTTCTGTTATTGCCTATCAAGCTGGGATGGTGGCAGTGAATTCAATGAACTGAAGGTGTTACTGTATAATAGATTGTCCTTCTCATAGCTGGATAGCATGCTAAGGTTAGATGGGCTCTAACTTCCAAAGTTTAATGTCAAAGTCTTCCATCTGTGAAACAGTGAGGGAGATCATATGTGAGGGTCGATATTTGTCCTCCAGGATGCGGACGGAGTCGTATTAAACCCGCTGGAGTGCCTTGTGTTAACAGCAGGACGCTTATGAGTCACAAGGCAAAGCAAAAGAAAGAATGGATTGGGTCCAAGTAGTGACCCAGTCAGACTTTTAGGAAAAACAGTTAAGGGCTTTTATTTTTAGAGGGATTTGCAGGTTAGGTAGTGAGGCGAATCCCTCTTTCCACTCTGGGTTTTGGATGTGTCTCTATGGCCATGATTCCATTTAAATCTGTCAGTTTTGCCTTGGGTGTGTTAGTATTTGAGTTTGCAAACTGCAGAGCAGGTGGCTCTTTGCAACCCAGGTCTGTGTGGAGCTAACACAGAGCCAGGGACTTTGAGGCGGTTGACGAACTCAAAAGACACGGTAGTGCCATTGTCTACGGCAACGGGTTTTGAGTTCTGGACTGTGCTTGTGGAAACCTGGCTGCGATCCGGAGGATATCACTCTTGTGTGTGAGTTCTGCAAATAAAGACACCTTTTATGTTGAACTTTCTGTGGTCCCTGTCTATCTGTCGCACTGCACCAACCCCGCTGTACTGCACTTCTCGTAGACTGGCTGACAAATAAAACGAATTAGCCCACCCTGCCTTGATTATGCTTAGTTTGATTTTTTTTTTATTGAGACCTGTATTGCTTGTGTGGCCCTTCTCGTTTCATACGCTACCGTCAGCAAAGCTCTCTACTTCATCAAACCACACAACCTTCTCACCTACATCGAGGAGGTGCACACAGAGGAATATTATTATAACGTTAAAGTACCGTATATGATCGATAAACAGCAATTGTTCAGATGGAAGGAAAAATACCAAATGTCCTTGCAGTTTCTGGAATCTCCAATGTAGCTGCAAATTTATCCTAAACTGGCACCATGGAGGCTCATTCTAATGTTGATAAATGTAAAGTGATGCACCTAGGGTGCAGTAATCATAGTCGTGTATATATATTGGATGGATTTATACTCAGAATAACAGAATAGGAGAAGTACTGGGGTATTCTGGTTACAGGTACACAAGGCAGCAGTGCGCAGAGTCATGCTTGTAAGGCCACATCTTGAATGTGAGATCCCGATTTGGGCTCCACATTATAAAAAGGTTATATGAAAGTTGGAGATGGTTCAGAGGCAGACATCTAAATTAATAAAAAGAATGGGTGGTCTGTCTTTTGTTCAGAGTATTAATTGGGTTGAAATAAAGATGTCTCAGTGGTGATGTGATTTCCATTTATATTTCAGTTAATTTCTTAGGTAAATAGTTACTGTATGCCAGTTTGTTCAGATTTTTTAAAATGCTACCCAAACAGGACCACAAGGAGATGCTGCTGAGCTAAAATAATTTTCACTTCTATGGAAATTCAGATAATTTTAACAATGGATCGTGAAAAATAAGTACATAGCGAAACACTAGTGTATCTTTTACCAGTTATGCCACGACCATCCAATTACCCACCTCAAATGATGAAAACCCTTTGGGATTAATAAAAAGTTCTGTTTGACATGACAAAGGTTTGTAATTGGATTCCAGTAGAAAGAATTGCTGATCGAAATTTATATAGCTAGAAACTAAATACATTCTGCTGCGTATTAGCTGAAGTTGTATAACGTAAAAAGGGTTAAAATTTTACTTCAACCTTAATGTAGATTGTTACTAAGATGGAATTTATGTAAGAAAATGGCTGCCTATGAGCAATAATTGTGCTAAGGGAGATGTCCACCCATTGCTCAAAGCAATATTTCATATCACTGATCATTTTTTCAGACTTGAAAAATTGCCATTTGTAAATGCAGCTTTATATCATTTACAATTATAAGAACAGTTATGGATGGGAATTTTGATATTCTATTGCATGTAACAACAGGAAATTTCCAAAATAGTGATAATGCCCAGAAAGAAACTGGGTGTTAAGATGAAAAACAATTGGCATATTGGCATTATTTATTTATTTTTTAAAAATCAGTTTTTATATGTAAAAAAAAACTATGTTTTTTGTTATACAGTTAGGTACAGAAATATTTGGACAATGACACAATTTTTAGCATTTTAGGTATTTACCCAAACATATTCAAGATGCAGTTGTAGAATCTATATGTTCTTAAAGTGCAGACTCTGAGCTATAATTTGAGGTTATTCACATCTTAATTTGCGGAAGGGTATGTTTCCACTATCCGGATTGCCAGCACTTTGGACGGAGCGGAAAACTCGCTCTGCCCAAGTGGTGATTCTGGATGTGTTCATTGCATACATCCGAAATCTCTTCACCCCATTCATAGGGCCCTGTGTTTTACCTTCATTGCCGCAAGGTAAACAGACATGCTGCGATCTATAAAGACGCGCCGCATGTCCGGAAACGCAGGGCCGCCGGGTGCGTGTTCGCACGCATAGTGGAGACGGGATTTCATAAAATCCCCTCCACTATGCTGTAACATCTGGACGCTGCGGGTTGGACGCTGCAGCTCTACGCAGTGTTCAATCCGCAGCTATTGCGGATATAATACAGCCTATGGACACATACCCTAACGGTTTCGGAATTACAGCTCTTTAATATGCAACTACCTCTTTTTTAAAGGGACCAAAAGTAATTGGACAATTATCTCAAAAGCTCCTTAATGGGCTGCATGGGCTATTCCCTCATTAATACATCACCAATTGAGAAGTTAAAAGGTCTGGAGCTGATTCCAGCAAAGAAATCCAGCAAATTCTGCACTCCCTAATTCAAATGCCCCTCTCTCTTCTGAGGCCCACAGTGTGCCTAAATTACATTCATGGTCCATATGTTTTGCATTTCTATAGCGATAAGAGACCGCTTAATTTACAGATGCTTGTCTCCAGAAGCACACGCTGGGCACAAAGTACCGGTACTACAATGTACTGGGCACTACAACGTAGGGGCCCCACAACCTACGAGCACTACACTGTCAGATTTGCAACATCGGCAACATCGACTGTTGCTTGATTCTGGAAAACACCTATGGAGTCAAAATTTTCACTACACTTGAAAAAAAAAAATCCTAGAGGGGTATAATCTCCAAAATGGGGTCACTTGAAGGGGAACTCTGTTTTTCTAGCACTTATGGGCTCTGTATATTGGGTGCAAAAGCCTATTCTACAATAATTTGTTCTCCTAGGGTCAAATAGCTCTCCTTCCCTCCCTAGTCTCACCATGTGGCTAAGCAGTACTGTACAGGCACATATGGGGTATTTCCACGTTCAGCAGAAACTGTGTGACAAATTTTGATGCCATTTTTACCTATTTTGTCATGTGAAAATGTAAAATTTGGGTCTAAAAAAAAATTATTTTTTTTTCCACAAAAATGTTGTTTATTAACAATGCTCAATGGTATGGTATTGTCTGACACGCCCGTGGTGTCAATATTATCACAAGCCTTAGATGAATTTATTGAGAGCTGTAGTTTGTAACATGAGGTTACTTATTGGGGATTCTGCTGTTCTGGCACCTCAAAGGCTCTAACAGTGGGTCATAACCATAACAGTAAAATCTGTACTACAATATGGCACTTCTTCCCTTCTGAGTTTTCCACTGTGCTTGAATAGTATTTCCCAATTACATGTAATATTGGCTCACTCAGGAGAAACTGCACAACAAACTGAGATATTTTTTCCTATTAGCCCTTGTAAAAATGTAAAACTTGGGCCTGTAACAACATTTTAGTGGTAAAAATTTAATTATTCTTTCATCACCGCCAAATAGTATAAAATTCTGTGAGTCACATGTGGTGCCAATATGCTCACTATACCCCTCCATGTGGTCACTTATGGGGGGTTTCTAGAGTTCTGGCACCTCAGGGGCTCTGCTACTGTGACATGGCACCCGCAAACCATTCCAGCATAATCAAAACTCCAGTATGGCGCCTCTTTCCTTCTGAGCTTTGCACTGTGTGTAACAAGGTGGCACGGGGTGGTAGTCATGGGCGCGTCCACTAGGTCACAGTGAGTGAGCACCCCGGCCCCTTGCACAAGAAATGACAGTTCTAGTAGAAGGACGTAGATCTGGGGATTTATTATGATGGAATATAGGCTGAACTGGATGGACAAATGTCTTTTTTCGGCCTTACTAACTATGTAACTATGTAACTATGTAGTCCCAGCCCTGAGTCACAGTGAGTTACCTCTGATATATATGGCTGCTCTCCATGCTGCAACAGATGCACCACATGTCACACTCATTAGGGCCTAACAGTGACAACTTGTTTAATAAAGGTGAGGTAGAGAAGAAAAGTAACAGTGCCTGCACTGTCCCTATTCACAACAAAGGCTGCAGCAGAGAAGACACTGGCTACCAGTCGGCTTCCAGGAGCAACAAGTCTCTTGTGAGACACACACACACAGTCCTTGTGCCTGCTGCCCAACAGTCCACTGGCAGCTCTGTTCCTTCCAGGGGGTACGGTATGCTCCCAGACGGGGAGCACGTCCTGCCACTGCCAAGCCTGGCTGGGCTCTGAACTCCAGACAGGAACTTCCTGTTGCTTTGAGGCTGCTGACCCAGCCTCCTTAATTAACTTCTTACTGTCCCTAAGCTACAGACATTACAATACACAATGATAGAACATTAGCCCCTTAATGACCACCGATAGGCCTTTTAACGGCAGCAGATAAGAGTACTTAAACCACAGCGCCGCTTTTTAATGGCACTGAGGTTTAAGGTTATAGCGCTCCCCCAGATTCGGAATTTCTCTGGGGTCTCGGCTGCTGGGGGTAGATGAGACCCCAGAGAACATGATTCGGGTCAGTTTTTACCGACCCCGGTGTTGTGATCGCCGTTATTAACGGTATAATGGCGACCGCAAAAAAAATCAGATTTTCCATTTAATTTCTCCCTCCTCTAATGTGATCGCACATCAGAGGAGAATGAAATAGGCTCCCCCCAGTCCCCTGATTATCCCCCCTATACCTCTGGAGTCCCTGCTGTCCCCCCATGAGGTCTCCCGGGCCGCTGGCATCTTCTTCTGGGAGAAAATGGCGAGATCTGCCGGCCGGCACCCGGCAACAATAGGAAATTTCTCCTATTGGTTCATTTTGATCACTGTAATAGACCCTATCACAGTGATCAAAATAAAAAAATAGTAAATAAAACCCCCTTTTATCACACCCTTAGGGAAAAATAATAAAATAAAAAATATACATTTCCATTTTTTCATTAGGGTTAGAGTTGGGCTAAAGTGAGATGGGCTAAATATAGGGTTAAGGTTAAGGCTAGGGTTAGGGGTAACATTAGGGTTAGGGTTAACACTAGGGTTAGCGTTAGGGCTAGGGTTAGGGCTAGCATTAGGGTTAGGGTTGGTATTACAGTTAGGGTTGGAACTAGGGTTAGGGGTGTGTTAGGGTTAGGTTTGTGGTTAGGATTATGGATTGGGTTGGGATTAGGATTATGGGTGTGTTGGGATTATCTTTGTGGTTAGGTTTATGGTTAAGGATGGGATTAGGGATAGGGGTGTGTTGGGGTTAGGGTTGTGGTTATGGTTGGGATTAAATTTAGGGGTTTGTTGGGGTTAAGGTTGTGGTTAGGGTTATGGTTAGGGTTGGGATTAGGGTTATAGGGGTGTGTTGGGTTTAGAATTGGGAGGTTTCAACTGTTTAGGTACATCAGGGGGTCTGCAAACGCAACATGGCGCCACCATTGATTCCAGCCAATTTTGCATTCAAAAAGTGAAACGGTGCTCTCTCCCTTCTGAGCCCTGCCATGCACCCAAACAGTGGATTACCCCACATATGGGGTATCAGGATACTTAGGACAAATTGCACAACAACTTTGGAGGTCTAATTACTGTTACCCTTGGGAAAATAAAAATTTTGGGTCAAAAAGATAATTTTTGTTGAAAAGATATGATTTTTTATTTTCACGGCTCTCCATTATAAACTTCTGTGAAGCACTTGTGGGTTCAAAGTGCTCACCACACATCTAGATAAGTTCCTTTGGGGGTCTAGTTTCCAAAATGGTGTCACTTGTGGGGTTATTCTTTTATTGTTTAGGCACATCAGGGGCTCTCGAAAAGCAACATGGCGTCCTGTTATGACCCCAATGGCGAGGGTCTCAGAGGAACGTGGAAGTCTGCAGAATACAAAAATCCAGCTCATAGGGCAGTGGTAACTGGGTTGACCATATATCTACTCCTAACGCCAACACTAGAAGTAGCCGGGGATCATTCCTACGTTGATTCTAGATGACACGCGCCAGCCGGAGAATCTAGCTACCCCTAGTAGAGGAAAACAAAGACCTTTCTTGCCTCCAGAGAAGGGAACCCCAAAGCTGGATAGAAGCCCCCCACAAATAATGACGGTGAGGTAAGAGGAAATGACAAACACAGAAATGAACCAGGTTTAGCACAGAGAGGCCCGCTTACTGATAGCAGAATAAAGAAAGGTAACTTATATGGTCAACAAAAACCCTATCAAAATCCACACTGGAAATTCAAGAACCCCCGAACCGTCTAACGGTCCGGGGGGAGAACACCAGCCCCCTAGAGCTTCCAGCAAAGGTCAGGATATAGATTTGGAACAAGCTGGACAAAAATACAAAACCAAAACAAATAGCAAAAAGCAAAAGGCAGACTTAGCTGATATAACTGGAACCAGGATCAGTAGACAAGAGCACAGCAGACTAGCTCTGATAACTACGTTGCCAGGCATTGAACTGAAGGTCCAGGGAGCTTATATAGCAACACCCCTAACTAACGACCCAGGTGCGGATAAAAGGAATGACAGAAAAACCAGAGTCAAAAAACTAGTAACCACCAGAGGGAGCAAAAAGCAAATTCACAACAGTACCCCCCCCTTAGTGAGGGGTCACCGAACCCTCACCACGACCACCAGGGCGATCAGGATGAGCGGCATGAAAGGCACGAACTAAATCGGCCGCATGAACATCAGAGGCGACCACCCAGGAATTATCCTCCTGACCATAGCCCTTCCACTTGACCAGGTACTGAAGCCTCCGCCTGGAGAGGCGAGAATCCAAGATCTTCTCCACCACGTACTCCAACTCGCCCTCAACCAACACCGGAGCAGGAGGCTCAGCAGAAGGAACTACAGGCACAATGTACCGCCGCAACAAGGACCTATGAAATACATTGTGAATAGCAAACGACACAGGAAGATCCAGACGAAAAGATACAGGATTAAGGATTTCCAATATCTTGTAAGGCCCAATAAAACGAGGTTTAAATTTGGGAGAGGAGACCTTCATAGGAACAAAGCGGGAAGAAAGCCATACCAAATCCCCAACGCGTAGTCGGGGACCCACACCGCGACGGCGGTTGGCAAAGCGCTGAGCCTTCTCCTGTGACAACTTCAAGTTGTCCACCACATGATTCCAGATCTGCTGCAACCTATCCACCACAGAATCCACCCCAGGACAGTCAGAAGGCTCCACATGACCCGAAGAAAAGCGAGGATGGAAACCAGAGTTGCAGAAAAAAGGCGAAACCAAGGTGGCGGAACTAGCCCGATTATTAAGGGCAAACTCAGCCAACGGCAAGAATGTCACCCAATCGTCCTGATCCGCAGAGACAAAACACCTCAAATAAGCCTCCAAAGTCTGATTGGTTCGCTCCGTCTGTCCATTAGTCTGAGGATGGAAAGCAGACGAAAACGACAAATCAATGCCCATCCTACTACAAAAGGATCGCCAGAACCTGGAAACAAACTGGGATCCTCTGTCTGACACAATATTCTCAGGGATGCCGTGTAAACGAACCACGTTCTGGAAAAACACAGGAACCAGATCGGAAGAGGAAGGCAGCTTAGGCAAAGGAACCAAATGGACCATCTTGGAGAAGCGATCACATATCACCCAGATAACGGACATGCCCTGAGATAGCGGAAGATCAGAAATGAAATCCATGGAGATATGTGTCCAAGGTCTCTTCGGGACAGGCAAGGGCAAGAGCAAACCGCTGGCACGAGAACAGCAAGGCTTAGCTCGAGCACAAGTCCCACAGGACTGCACAAATGACCGCACATCCCTTGACAAGGAAGGCCACCAAAAGGACCTGGCCACCAGATCTCTGGTGCCAAAAATTCCCGGGTGACCTGCCAACACCGAGGAATGAACCTCGGAAATGACTCTGCTGGTCCACTTATCCGGGACAAACAGTCTGTCAGGTGGACAAGACTCAGGCCTATCAGCCTGAAATCTCTGCAACACACGTCGCAGATCCGGAGAAATAGCTGACAAGATAACTCCATCTTTAAGAATACCAACAGGATCAGTGACTCCAGGAGCATCAGGCACAAAGCTCCTAGAAAGAGCATCGGCCTTCACATTCTTTGAACCTGGTAAATACGAGACAACAAAATCAAAGCGGGAGAAAAACAATGACCAGCGGGCCTGTCTCGGATTAAGGCGTTTAGCAGACTCGAGATACATCAGATTTTTGTGATCAGTCAAGACCACCACACGATGCTTAGCACCCTCGAGCCAATGACGCCACTCCTCAAATGCCCACTTCATGGCCAACAACTCCCGATTGCCCACATCATAATTTCGCTCGGCAGGCGAAAACTTCCTAGAGAAAAAGGCACAAGGTTTCATAACAGAGCAACCAGGGCCTCTCTGCGACAAAACGGCCCCTGCCCCAATCTCCGAAGCATCCACCTCAACCTGAAAGGGAAGTGAGACGTCAGGCTGGCACAAAACAGGCGCCGAAGTAAACCGGCGTTTCAACTCCTGAAAAGCCTCCACGGCAGCAGGAGCCCAGTTAGCTACATCGGAGCCCTTCTTGGTCATATCCGTCAAAGGTTTCACAATGCTAGAAAAATTAGCGATAAAACGACGGTAGAAGTTAGCGAAGCCCAAGAACTTCTGAAGACTCTTAACTGACGAGGGCTGAGTCCAATCAAGAATAGCTCGGACCTTGACTGGGTCCATCTCCACAGCAGAAGGGGAAAAATGAACCCCAAAAAGGGAACCTTCTGTACACCAAAGAGACACTTTGAGCCCTTGACAAACAAAGAATTTTCACGCAAAATTTTAAAGACCAACCTGACCTGCTCCACATGCGAATCCCAATTATCAGAAAAAACCAAAATATCATCCAGATAAACAATCAAAAATTTATCCAGATACTTCCGGAAAATGTCATGCATAAAGGACTAAAAAACTGAAGGCGCATTGGAGAGCCCAAAAGGCATCACTAAGTACTCAAAATGACCTTCGGGCGTATTGAATGCGGTTTTCCATTCATCACCTTGCTTAATGCGCACAAGGTTGTACGCACCACGAAGGTCTATCTTGGTAAACCACTTGGCACCCTTAATCCGGGCAAACAAGTCAGACAACAGCGGTAAAGGATACTGAAATTTGACAGTGATCTTATTCAAAAGCCGATAATCAATACAAGGTCTCAAAGATCCGTCCTTTTTTGCCACAAAAAAGAATCCCGCACCAAGAGGGGAAGAAGACGGACGAATATGTCCTTTCTCCAGAGACTCCTTGATATATGAACGCATAGCGGTATGTTCAGGTACCGACAGATTAAACAGTCTTCCCTTAGGAAATTTACTGCCCGGGATCAAATCTATAGCACAGTCACAGTCCCTATGAGGAGGCAGTGCACTGGACTCAGACTCACTGAAGACATCCTGATAATCAGACAAATACTCCGGAACTTCCGAAGGCGTAGAAGAAGCAATAGACACAGGCAGGGAATCCCCATGAATACCACGACAGCCCCAACTTGAGACTGACATAGCCTTCCAGTCCAGGACTGGATTATGGGTCTGTAACCATGGCAGCCCCAAAACAACCAAATCATGCATTTTATGCAAAACCAGGAAACGTATCACCTCGCGGTGTTCAGGAGTCATGCACATGGTAACCTGTGTCCAATACTGCGGTTTATTTGCTGCCAATGGTGTAGCATCAATACCCCTAAGAGGAATAGGATTTTCTAATGGTTCAAGAGTAAAACCACAGCGCTTAGCAAATGAGAGATCCATGAGACTCAGGGCAGCACCTGAATCTACAAACGCCATGACAGGATAAGATGACAGTGAGCAAATCAAAGTTACAGACAGAATAAATTTAGGTTGCAAATTACCAACGGTGACAGGACTAACAACCTTAGCTATACGTTTAGAGCATGCTGAGATAACATGTGTAGAATCACCACAGTAGTAGCACAAGCCATTCTGGCGTCTATGAATTTTCCGCTCATTTCTAGTCAGGATTCTATCACATTGCATTAAATCAGGTGTCTGTTCAGACAACACCATGAGGGAATTTGCGGTTTTGCGCTCCCGCAACCGCCGGTCAATTTGAATAGCCAATGCCATAGTATCATTCAGACCTGTGGGAATGGGAAAACCCACCATAACATTCTTAATGGCTTCAGAAAGGCCATTTCTAAAATTAGCGGCCAGTGCACACTCGTTACAATGTGTCAGCACGGACCATTTCCGAAATTTTTGGCAATACACTTCAGCCTCGTCCTGCCCCTGAGACATAGCCAGCAAGGCCTTTTCTGCCTGAATCTCAAGATTGGGTTCCTCATAAAGTAAACCGAGCGCCAGAAAAAACGCATCAAGATCAGCCAATGCCGGATCTCCTGGCGCCAGCGAAAAAGCCCAATCCTGAGGGTCGCCCCGTAAGAACGAAATAACAATTTTTACTTGCTGAGCAGAATCTCCAGATGAACAGGGTCTCAGGGACAAAAACAATTTACAATTATTCACGAAATTCCTAAACTTAAACCTGTCTCCGGAAAACAGTTCAGGAATCGGTATTTTAGGTTCTGACCTAGGATTTTTGATAACATAGTCTTGTATGCCCTGCACACGAGTAGCCAGCTGGTCCACACTTGTAATCAAGGTCTGGACATTCATGTCTGCAGCAAGCATAGCCACTCTGAGGTAAAGGGGAAAAAGAAAAAAAAAAAAAACTCAGAATCTTCTTTCTTATAATCCCTCTTCTGCAATGCATTAAACATTTAATACTGGCCTGGCAAACTGTTATGACCCCAATGGCGAGGGTCTCAGAGGAACGTGGAAGTCTGCAGAATACAAAAATCCAGCTCATAGGGCAGTGGTAACTGGGTTGACCATATATCTACTCCTAACGCCAACACTAGAAGTAGCCGGGGATCATTCCTACGTTGATTCTAGATGACACGCGCCAGCCGGAGAATCTAGCTACCCCTAGTAGAGGAAAACAAAGACCTTTCTTGCCTCCAGAGAAGGGAACCCCAAAGCTGGATAGAAGCCCCCCACAAATAATGACGGTGAGGTAAGAGGAAATGACAAACACAGAAATGAACCAGGTTTAGCACAGAGAGGCCCGCTTACTGATAGCAGAATAAAGAAAGGTAACTTATATGGTCAACAAAAACCCTATCAAAATCCACACTGGAAATTCAAGAACCCCCGAACCGTCTAACGGTCCGGGGGGAGAACACCAGCCCCCTAGAGCTTCCAGCAAAGGTCAGGATATAGATTTGGAACAAGCTGGACAAAAATACAAAACCAAAACAAATAGCAAAAAGCAAAAGGCAGACTTAGCTGATATAACTGGAACCAGGATCAGTAGACAAGAGCACAGCAGACTAGCTCTGATAACTACGTTGCCAGGCATTGAACTGAAGGTCCAGGGAGCTTATATAGCAACACCCCTAACTAACGACCCAGGTGCGGATAAAAGGAATGACAGAAAAACCAGAGTCAAAAAACTAGTAACCACCAGAGGGAGCAAAAAGCAAATTCACAACAGCGTCCGATCTCAATTCCAGACAATTATGCATTGAAAAAGTCAAACGGCACTCATGCCCTTCCGAGCTCTGCCGTGCGCCCAAACAGTGGTTTACCACCACATATCTGGTATCGGCGTATTCAGGAGAAATTGTACAACAACTTTTATGGTTTATTTTCTCTTTTCACACTTGAGAAAATAAAAGAAATTGGTTCTGAAGTAAAATGTTTGTGAAAAAAAGTTAAATGTTCATTTTTCCCTTCCACATTGCTTTAGTTGCTGTGAAGCACGTAAAGGGTTAATAAACTTCTTGAATGTGGTTTTGAGCACATTGAGGGCTGCTGTTTTTAGAATAGTGTCACTTTTGGGTATTTTCTGTCATGTACACCCCTCTAAGTGACTTCAGATGTGAGGTGGTCCCTAAAAAAAATGGTGTTGTAAAAATGAGAAATCGCTGGTCAACTGTTAACCCTTATAATGTCCTATCAAAAAAAAGTTTCTAAAATGTTATTTATTAAGTACTTTGTGTAACATATCTCTCTGATTTAAGGGCATAAAAATTCAAATTTTGAAAATTGCAAAATTTTCACTATATTTCCATTTTTTCATAAATAAACGCAAGTCATATCGAAGAAATTTTAACAATAACATGAAGTACAATATGTCATGAAAAAAACAATCTCAAAATCAGTGGGATCTGTTCAAGCGTTCCAGAGTTATAACATATAACACATAAAGTGACTTTGGTCAGAATTGTTAAAATTGGCCATTAAGTACCAAGTTGGCTCTGTCACTAAGGGGTTAAGACAATACAAACACAGCACACAAATAACAGTAATACATCAATGTATAACCCAAAGTCAAAGTACCGCATGGGGGACCTCATACAGGGAAGGAGAGAAGGAGCAACCAAGGGTCCTTGCCACCTTCTTACATGTTTCTGGTAAAAGAGGAGGAAAGGAAAAAAGTGCACCGATCTAAATGTAAATGTATAATTAGATCGTAGGTGAATATAGGTGGCACTCACCTTTTATAATTCTTCTTGATATCTTGCATATAGGTCACTTGGGACCATTAGGTGTTCAAAGGTGGATTTCTTCTGTGGTCGGTATGCTGCAAAACCCTGGTAGCTAGTAAGTCACTCAGACCAAGTAACCATAGAAGTGTTATCGAATAAACTTTATACCAGGCTATTTGCGCTCCCGTGGGTGTATGATCCAAGGCTTCTTATTATCCAAAAAAGGTTTTTATTATTTCTCAAGGAAAAGCACAAACAACACGTTTCGACAGTTTAAATGTCTTCCTCAGGTATATTGTGATAAGTGTTCCAAAATAGTGGATAGCTTTATAGGAAGTAGTATTATGCTAAATAGGGTGTGGACCACTGAAATTAGTTCTTAACACACCCACTATATAGCTGCTATGCAAGTTAAAAGTCTACAAGGTGACATAATGATAGTAAAAGCATTACATAAATAAATTAAAAAAAATAAAAACATAAAAAACCTACATAGATATCTCTCTCTCTCTCTCTCTCTCTCTCTCTCTCTCTCTCTCTATATATATATATATATATATAAACAAAATAAAATTAGATTATAATAGATAATATATAAAGTATGTTAATGAATATCATAAAATTACAATATAATTACCGTATATAGCAAATTTAAATGGTTATATGTGACATAAAATACATTTAAAACACATAGATTATAAGAAACAATGCCAATTAAAATTATGGAAAATACTTTTTGGTATTTTATATTCCATCAATGACTTCATTTAATCCGTCCGGATGTAAAGTCCCCATTTTAAAAATCCAATAGGATTCTTTGCCATTCAATTTATCAGTGCGGCTAGAGCAGTTCTCTGGAATTTGCTCAACTGGTGTAACCTTTATGTTAAATTGTTTTCGAGACAAACTATGTTTCATGAAGCCATTTTTTGCATTGTGTCTGTGGCCATTCATACATGTTCTCAGGGACTGTATAGTATGTCCTACGTATTGAATGCCACAGGCACATATACCACAGATTGGCTGTCGCAGGATAATTTCTGTGTAATTGGGAAAAATTCTCCCGTGCTGTTACAATGAATCCCAGTCGCATTGTGGTCTATAATTTTACACCAACAGCACTTTTTTGAACTACATCGCAAAACACCAGTTTTTTTGTTGTTATTTTTATTCATTTTATCCATTTTTTTTTGTTAGATTAGTTTTCTGTCCCCCCTGTGGTAATTGTTTTAAGTGGATGGGGGCAATAATACCTCTTAGGCTGCCTTCACACTAGCAGTATTTGGTCAGTATTTTACGTCAGTATTTGTAAGCCAAAACCAGGAGTGGGTGATAAATGCAGAAGTGGTGCATATGTTTCTGTTATACTTTTCCTCTAATTGTTCCACTCCTGGTTTTGGCTTACAAATACTGAGGTAAAATACTGACCAAATACTGCAAGTGTGATGACAGCCTCATAGTTTGTGCCCTACGGAAAGTGATATTATTTTTTTCTGGTAGAATTTTTTTCAGATATACCGTATTTTTCGGACTATAAGACGCACCGGACCATAAGGCACACCCCAAATTTGGGGTGAAAATTGCAGAAAAAAAGATTTTTTATAAGATGGGGGTCCGTCTTATTGTCCGAATATACAGTATCTTACCTAAGGGCTGGCGGTGGCAGAGCAGGGTCACAGGAGGCATGGTGTCGGCAGAGGTGGGGTGATGCGGTACGGCGTGCACCTGAGCAGGGTCCCTTCCTGCTTAGGTGGGCGACGCCACGGCCTGGTGTCCATGGGAGGGTTGCAGCAGTGGTTACCGGCAGAGGTGCTGGGATGAGGAGGTGCTGGGATGAGGAGGTCCTGGGATGAGGAGGTCCTGGGATGAGGAGGTCCTGGGATGAGGAGGTGCTGGGATGAGGAGGCGCAGTGAGAGGTATGGCGTCAGAGGGGTCCCTTTCCCCGGTGAGGTGATGCAGCAGCCCGGTAAGCAGCAGAGCCGGGTGAATACTGTTGTTAGCGGTGGTGGCGGCCATCTTCCCGAGGCCGCGGGTGCGCAGATGAAGTGCTCTGCTTCCCGGGGCTTCAGGAAAATGGCCGCAGGATGCCGCGCGTGCGCAGATGGAGATCGCGGCGGCCATTTTCCTGAAGCCACGAACTTCAGGAAAATGGCCGCCGCGATCCCCATCTGCGCACGCGCGGCATCCCGCGGCCATTTTCCTGAAGCCCCGGGAAGCAGAGCGCTCCATCTGCGCATGCGCGGCCTCCGGAAGATGGCCGCTAACAACAGGATTCACCCGGCTCTGCTGCTTACCGGGCTGCTGCATCACCTCACCGGGGAAAGGGACCCGCTCACTGCGCCTCCTCATCCCCGCACGTCTGCCGCCGCACCTCTGCCACGACACCTCTGCCACCGTACCTCTGCCGCCACGGTAAGCCTGCATTGCGACTATTAGACGCACCCCCCATTTTCCCCCCTTTTTTGGGGGGGAAAAAGTGCGTCTTGTAGTCCGAAAAATACGGTACATCTTTTTTCAATAGATACCATCTTACCAATATTTATTGAGTATCCTCCTAATATCATTATTATTCCGATTGTATGCTGTTATGAAATTGTATTGCCATCTGTTATTTTTCTTAATTCTATTATTCTTTTGATATATTTCGTCCTTTCGTTTAAATAAACATTCATCCTGCGTTTTTTTCAAAATTGTTTCATAGGAACTCCGAATTAATTTTTTCGGATATTTTTTGTAATTAAATTTTGTTCATTGTAGTCATCTGTATTTATATTATTTTTTCTAATTCGTTGAAACTGACTGAAGGGAATATTTGTTGTCCACTTTTTATAATGCGCACTGTTGTAATGTAGGTAGCTATTACTGTCAGTTTTTTTTTTTTTTAAGTTTTACTAACAATTTCCTTACTATTATGAGACAATTCCAAATCTAGGAAGTCTATTTTTTCATTACTTATCTTAGCGGTGAATGTTATTCCCCACTGATTCGCATTCATCTCACTGATGAACTGCTCTGCTCTCTCCTGACTTCCCCTCCAAATGATGATCAGATCATCTATAAAGCGACGTTATAGGATTATATGGTTAACATAATTACATTGGGTAATTGGCAATGAGTAGGGTTGAGCGAAACAGATCGGACAAATTAAAAAATTGCCGACTTTCGGCAAAGTCGGGTTTCATGAAACCCGACCTGATCCTAGTGTGGGATCGGCCATGCGGTCGGCGATCTTCGTGCCAAAGTCGCGTTTCGTATGACGCATTCAGCGCCATTTCTCAGCCAATGACGGAGGATGCAGAGTGTGGGCAGCGTGATGACATAGGTCTCGGTCCCCACCATCTTAGAGAAGGGCATGACGGTGATTGGCTTGCTTTCTGCGGCGTCACAGGGGGTATAAAGGGGCATGCACACCGACCGCCATCTTACTTCTGCTGATCTTAGTATAGGGAGAGATTGCTGCAGCTTCGTCAGAAGAAGGGATATAGTTAGGGAGGGAAGATTAACCCCCAAACTGCTTGTGCTGTAGCGATTTCCACTGTCCAACACCACCTTTTTTTGCAAGGACAGTGGAGGCTATATCTTTGTGCATCAGCTCTGTAGCTTATTAGGCTGCCTTATAAGGCTCGCTGATAGATGCATTGCTGTTTGTACCGCTGCTGTGCAAACCAACTGCTTTTTTAAAAGCAAAAATCCTGTTGCTCCTTTCTGCAGTTATCTTGTTTATTTGTCCACACTTTTGTGTGCAGCAGTCCTTTTTGTTGCTGCCATACTTGTCCTGAGATCATTGTAGATTGAAATTGTACTACAGTCCTTGGATTTTTTCAGATATCTTCCAGCCACTTTCTGCCACTTACATTGTGTTGTGTTACACACTGGGCCTGAGTTGTGGTGCTGTCTCCCCCCAAAAAAAGGGAGATTCAAATTGTCACAAAGTGGATATACGTCAGTTCTGTTAGTTTGTCGTATATCAGCCAGCCACGTTCTGCCACTTACTTTGTGTTGTGTTATACACTGGGCCTGAGTTGCGGTGCAGTCTCCCCTCCAAAAAAGGGTGTTTCAAATTGTCACAAAGTGGATATACGTCAGTTCTGTTAGTTTGTCGTATATCAGCCAGCCACGTTCTGCCACTTACATTGTGTTGTGTTATACACTGGGCCTGAGTTGCAGTGCAGTCTCCCCAAAATAAAAAGGGAGATTTAAATTTTCAACAAGTTTATATACACCTTCTACCTTGTTTTACACTACCATATAATGGTTGTTACTTTGGTAACATTTTCCCAAAAATGAGGAAGTCTGGTGGAAGAGGCCGTGGGCGGTCATTGCCAGCTGGTACTGATGGTGGTGGTGGGGTATCTGGTGGTAGTGGGAAAAGCAAAATAGCACCTAAGGCTGGAGGTGTTGAGCCAGCGTCATCGTCTGGCTACACAAGACCTCGAAGGCTCCCTTATCTTGGAGTAGGAAAACCGCTTTTAAAGCCGGAGCAGCAGGAAAAATTTTGGCTTTCCTTGCTGACTCAACCTCTAGCTCTTTCGCCTCCTCTTCAGAAAGTTCAAAATATAAAAGCAGCGAGTCATCAGTGGATGCTCCCGGTCAGGAACAAGACGTTTCCTTGTGTCCTTCACCCAAACCAAAAGTGAAGGATGCAGCAGGCGACACTACAGGTTACTCCATGGAGCTCTTTACACATACCATGCCTGGGTTAGAAAGGGAAATTGTTAACTGCCCATTACAAGATGAATCGGATATGGAATGCACTGATGCACAGCCACAGCTAGATTATTATGCTGTTCCATTGACTCAGATCACTACATTGCCCTCGCAGTATACTCAGCCAGAAACACTCAGCACCTTACACGGTGACACAGAGAAAGGTGCACATGACATTGAAGAGGAGGTGATAGATGACCCAGTTTTTGACCCAGATTGGCAGCCATTGGGCGAAGAGGGTGCCGCTGCCAGTAGCTCAGAAGCGGAGGAGGATGATCTGCAGCAGCCATCTACATCGCAACAGCTGTCATCTGGCAGGCCCGTATCAGGCCATAAACGTGTGTCAAAAACAAAAACAGTTTTAGGACAGCGTGGCCATCCGGTGAAAGTAGCACAGCGTGCAATGCCTGAAAAGGTATTCGATAGTAGGAAGAGTGCAGTGTGGCAATTTTTTAACCAAGATCCGAATGATCAGTCAAAAGTTATCTGTAAGAAATGCTCAAAGACCTTTAGCAGAGGGAAGAATCTTCAACATTTAAATACAACGTGCATGCGTAGACATTTAACCAGCATGCACTTGCAAGCCTGGACTAACTACCAAACGTCACGTACCGTTGGTGCACCTGCTCAGAATGAAGGTAGTCAGCAACGCTACATTGCTTCCCTCACTGTAAGCCCACCGGTTAGGACCCCACCAGCAGCAAATGTGGAGGTATCGTCACAAGGCCAAAGCAGTCAGGGAATCACAAGGTTATTGGTAGGAAACACTGTATGTAGGCCACCATCAAGAATACCATCACCAACCCTCTCTCAATCCACCATGTCCACCACCACCGCTAGTTCCACCATATGCAGCTCTCCAGTCCAGCTCACCCTACAAGAGACTCTCGTTAGGAAAAGAAAGTACTCATCCTCTCATCCGCGTACACGGTTTGAACGCCCACATTGCTAGAGTAATCTCGTTAGAGATGATGCCCTACCGATTGGTTGAAAGCGAAGCTTTCAAAGACCTGATGGCCTACGCAGTACCACGCCATGACCTACCCAGTCGGCACTTTGCGAGAAAAGTCATCCCAGCCCTCCACCAGCATGTCAAAGACCGCATTGTCCATGCACTGAGGCAATCAGTCAGTGGAAAGGTGCACCTCACAACAGATGCATGGACCAGTAGGCATGGCCAGGGATGTTACGTGTCCTACATGGCGCACTGGGTTAATGTGGTGGATGCAGGGTCCACTGAGGACAGCCATAGTGGGACAGGTCTGCCTAGCCCACGGTCTAGGAAACAATTGGCTGTAGGCGTTCACCACCCCTCCTCCTCCTCCAGAAGTGAAAGCTCGTCCACAGAGCGCAGTCACACGACCACTCCATCCGCAGCTGCCAGTGTTGCACACGAGGTGTCCCATTATCGAACAGCTAGTGGTAAGCGTCAGCAGGCTGTGTTACAAATGAAGTGTTTGGGCGACAACAGACACACCGCGGAAGTACTGGCCGAGTACTTGCAGCAAGAAACTCAGTCATGGCTGGGCAGTGTACATCTTGAGGCAGGCAAGGTAGTCAGTGATAACGGAAGGAATTTTATGGCTGCCATAGCCCTTTCAGAACTGAAACACATACAGTACCTTGCCTGGCTCACACCTTGAACCTGGTGGTGCAGTGCTTCCTGAAAAATTATCCGGGGTTACCAGCCCTGCTCTTGAAGGTGCGAAGACTTTGCTCGCACATCCGCCAGTCGCCCGTACACTCCAGCCGTATGCTGAACCATCAGCGATCGCTGAATCTTCCCCAGCACCGCCTAATAATCGACGTTGCAACAAGGTGGAACTCCACACTGCACATGCTTCAGAGGCTGTGCGAACAGAGGCGTGCTGTAATTTATTTGTGGGAGGATACACATACACGGGCAGGCACTTGGATGGCAGACATGGAGTTGTCTGGTGTGCAGTGATCGAAGCTACAAGACCTCTGTCAAGTCCTTCAGTGTTTTGAGGAATGCACACGGCTGGTAAGTGCAGACGACGCCATCATAAGCATGAGCATCCCACTAATGTGTCTGCTGATGCAAAGTTTGAGGAGCAGGCGTCTGCAGCCGAAGAGGAGGGAAGCCTTGATGACAGTTAGCCATTGTCTGCTCAGGGAACTCTCCTGGACGAGGTGGCGGACGAAGAGGAGGACGATGATGGGGATGAATATTTATGGGAGGAGGATGCTTCTCAGAGGGCAATAGAAACTGGTGGCGTTGCAAGGTCAGGTACAGGGTTTTTGCGGGACACAAGTGATGTTGATTTGCAAGAAAGTGCTCCTCAACCCAGCACAAGCAGTGAATTGACACCTGGAACATTGGCCCACATGGCTGAGTATGCCTTGTGTATCCTAAAAAGGGACCCCCGCATTATCAAAATGATGACCGATGACGATTACTGGTTGGCCTGCCTCCTGGATCCACGATATAAAGGAAAATTACAAAATATCATGCCACATGAGAACCTTGAACAAATATTGGCTACCAAACAAGCAACTCTTGTAGACTGTTTGGTTCAGGCATTCCCAGCACACAGCGGCGGTGATGGTTCTCACACGAGCCGTAGTGGGCAACATGGCAGAGGTGTTAGAGGTGCACAAATCCGAAGTGGCGTTGGACAGAGGGGTTTTATGACCAGGTTGTGGAGTGATTTCGCAACGACCGCTGACACGACAGGTACTGCTGCATCGATTCAAAGTGACAGGAAACAGCATTTTTCCAGTATGGTTACAAACTACTTTTCCGCCCTTATCGATGTTCTCCCTCACAGGTCATTCCCCTTTGATTACTGGGCATCTAAAATAGACACCTGGCCTGAATTGGCAGAATATGCATTACAGGAGCTCGCATGCCCTGCTGCTAGTGTGCTATCAGAAAGAGTATTCAGTGCTGCTGGTTCAATACTGACCGAAAAAAGGACACGTCAGTAGTGTTGAGCATTCCGATACCGCAAGTATCGGGTATTGGCCGATATTTGCTGTATCTGAATTCCGATACCGAGTTCCGATATTTTTGTGATATCGGAAATCGGAATCGGAAGTTCCCAGTGTATGGTTCCCAGGGTCTGGAGGAGAGGAAACTCTCCTTCAGGCCCTGGGATCCATATTCAGGTGAAAAATAAAGAATTAAAATAAAAAATATGGATATACTCACCCCTCCGGCGGCCCCTGGACCTTAACGATGTAACCGGCAGCCTCCGTTCCTAAGAATGCAGTGAGTTTAGGACCTGTGATGACGTCGCGGCTTGTGATTGGTCGCGTGAGCGGTCACATGAGCGGTCACGCGACCAATCACAAGCCGCGACGTCATCGAAGGTCCTTCACTCCTCATTCTTAGGAACGGAGGCTGCCGGTTACATCGCTAAGGTCCAGGGGCCGCCGGAGGGGTGAGTATATCCATATTTTTTATTTTAATTCTTTATTTTTTACATGAATATGGATCCCAGGGCCTGAAGGAGAGTTTCCTCTCCTTCAGACCCTGGGAACCATCCAGGATAGCTTCTGATACTTGTGTCCCATTGACTTGCATTGGTATCGGGTATCGGTATCGGCGATAGCCGATATTTTTGGGATATCGGCCGATCCCATCCGATACCGATACCTTTGAGTATCGGAAGGTATCGCTCAACACTACACGTCAGGCTACCCGAAATGTTGATGATCTAACCTTCATTAAAATGAACCAATCATGGATTTCAAATTATTTGGCCCCACCTTCCCCTGCTGACACGTAGCTTGCCTGAAAAATGTCTTGCTTTTGGCCTCCTCTTACTAACTTCTCCAATTCCTCCATTTGCAGCTGCTGAATGTCCACCATAGGCCATTTTTATACCTCCCTAAATGGGCTGACTCCCCCCACAGGGCCGTGGTCACCACCTGGCGCAAGCAGCGAGTGCCGTTTGCCTGGACTCTTGGGCGACAGCACTGGCACAGGGTCCCTCATAGTACAATGAAGTGTCTCTGACGGTGGTGGTGCACAACCAACGTCAGACACACCATCGTAATATGAGGGGCCCTGTGCCAGTACCGCCACCAACAAGAGAGTGTTCCCCCCAGCTCGAACAGTGCTCTACCACTTGCAATACTTACCTCTCCCTGCTCCACCACTGTGTAGTCTGTGCTGTTAAATCCTTCAATGGCACTGCCAATACAAATTTATTGAAATGATAGATGATAGTTAAAATATACAGGGGCCCTGGCCTTCATTAAGACTAGTTAATACTTTGTGCCTACTACCACTGTCTGCTACTCAGCAGAGGAGCCCACCCCTGTACCTAGCTATGCCACCTGTTTATTTGTGAAAAAAATTTTGGCAGACATTTAGCCTACTTACTTATTTGGGCCTACTCACTGTGTCAGCCTCTCCTTACAGTTGTCCTCCGTTGAACAAAGCAATGCCACCAGTTTAGTCCTGTTACCAATTTTGAACTGCATTTAGCCTACTTACTTATTTGGGCCTACTCACTGTGTCAGCCTCTCATTACAGTTGTCCTCCGCTGAACAAAGCAATGCTGCCTGGTTAGTCCTGTTACCAATTTTGAACTGCATTTAGCCTACTTACTTATTTGGGCCTACTCACTGTGTCAGCCACTCCTTACAGTTGTCCTCCGCTGAACAAAGCAATGCCGCCTGGTTAGTCCCGTTACCAATTTTGAACTGCATTTAGCCTACTTACTTATTTGGGCCTACTCACTGTGTCAGCCTCTCCTTACAGATGTCCTCCGCTGAACAAAGCAATGCCGCCAGTTTAGTCCTGTTACCAATTTTGAACTGCATTTAGCCTACTTACTTATTTGGGCCTACTCACTGTGTCAGCCTCTCCTTACAGTTGTCCTCCGCTGAACAAAGCAATGCCGCCAGTTTAGTCCTGTTACCAATTTTGAACTGCATTTAGCCTACTTACTTATTTGGGCCTACTCACTGTGTCAGCCTCTCATTACAGTTGTCCTCCGCTGAACAAAGCAATGCCGCCTGGTTAGTCCTGTTACCAATGTTGAACTGCATTTAGCCCACTTTATTATTTGGGCCTATATCTGTGTTTACTCCTCATCCTGCCCATTGCCCAGCCACTGCTAGATGAGTCTGCTGGTACATTGACCTAGACCACTACATTCCCTTTGCACTCTACACAGCCAGAATCTGACCCTGCTGAAAGTCAGGTTCCCCTTCCCGCATACTATACCACCTTACACGGGGACAAAGAGGAAGATGCAGATGAAAGTGCAGGTTCCTTCATCAGGTGAGGGGGGCATACTCGTTGGCGACGTCACTGGCACAGGGCCCCTCATAGTACGCAAAAGTGTCTCTGCCGGTGGGATGCGCCACCCGCCTTCAAACACACCGCCGTACTATGAGGGGCCCTGTGCCAGTGCCAGTGCCAACGAGTGTGCCCCCACTGCTTGCTCAGGATCCCAGCACTTGCAAAGTTGAAATACTTACCTCTCCCTGCTCCACCGCCGTGACGTATTCCGCGTTTCCTGGGCCCACGAAAATCTTGAGCCAGCCCTACCCCCCCACAACTTTAGCCAAATGACCCCCAGTTTTCAATGCCTAACTATTATTATAAACTAAATTAAGATTGACAAGCTTCAGTAATAAGAATTGATGTTTTTGGCATTAAAATGGGCACTGTAGGTGTGTTCCTGTCCTCCACTCACTGCCGACTTTGATTCCCCATTGACTTGCATTGGGTTTCGTGTTTCAGTCGGCCCCCGACTTTTCGTAATAATCGGCCGATTTCACCCGACCAGACTTTTGACAAAGTCGGGTTTCGCGAAACCCGACTCGATCCGAAAAAAGTAAAAGTCGCTCAACTCTAGCGATGAGAACTCGAATAGCCCCATAAATTAGCAAAACTTGGGGCTACCTGCGTCCCCATCGTGGTGCCGAGCCGCTGTATGTATAGCTGTTCCTGAAATTTAAAGAATACATTTTAAACCTTTCAATAGGAATTCTGTGTGGGAGTCCGGCATATCCTTAATACCTTTTAGGTAATGCTCCACTGCTTTTATTCCCAGATCATGCTGAATATTGGAATACAAATCATCCATGGTAATAAAAAGAAAATCTTCCTCCCATGCAATATTTCTAATTTCATATAGAAGCTGGTTAGAGTCCATAAGATATGAGGGCAAGGTTTATACTAATTCTTGTAAAAACAAGTCGATGTAATGGGACATATGACTGGTAAAAGAACCAATGCCTGCTATTATAGGCCGACCAGGTGGATTTTTCAGGCATTTGTGTACATTAGGAAGGTGATAGAATATCGCAGTGTTGGGATTCTTATTTGTCGGAAATTTCTTTTCTTTTTTATTTATAATATTTTTTCCAAAAGCTTCATTAATGAAATCATGAGGGTCCCTGCCACCTTCTTACATGTGCATCAAATTTAGTTTTCAACCACATATGGTTCAGGACAAATTGCACAACAAAATGAATGGTTCATTTTCTTTTGTTATGTGCACACGTTGCAGATTTGCTCTTGTAAAAATCTGCGCGGCTTCCTCTCTTGGCAGAAAACACAGTTGAAAATCCGTGTGTTTTTGATGCAGATTTGATGCAGATTTTCATGCCGATTTGTCTGCGTTTTTGTAAGCTAAATAAAGATATATTATTTAACAAAAAAAAAGAATTGTGATGTAATTGTCTTGTCCAACCTCTTCTTTTACTTTCTCCATTGAAGACAATATATAATGATTACACACACAAAACAAATATAAGTGAATATAATATATATACAGGGGTTGGGCAAAAAAATGGAAACACCTAACGTTTTGGCATCATAATCTTCGAACATGTTATAAACATGCAAACTGTGACATATGGTAATGTTTTGTAGTTGATTATTTGTGTTATGTGATATGGGTATGTAAATTAACTGCTTCTTTTACAGAATTGTAAGAACATTGATGAGAACCTGACACCAATGGCAGACCTCTCGGATTTTCAAAGATGCCAAATTGTTGGTGCTCGTATGGCAGGCGCTAGTGTAACAGAAAGTGCCCGAATGCTTGGCGTGTCAAAAGGCACTGTCTCCAAAATAATGACTGCGTTTGAAAGAGAAGGAAAAACGTCCACAGCAAAGCACAGGTCCGGCCGAAAGTCAAAGTTGCCTGAGAGAGACTGTCGGACTCTAAAGCGAATTGTGAGAGAGGATCACAAGACTACGGCTCCGAAAATCACTGCTGAGCTCAATGAACACCTACAGAACCCAGTTTCCACGAAAACTGTTCGTCGGGAGCTGCACAAATCTGGATTCCACGGAATAGCTGCAATTAGAAAACCGCTGCTCTCAATGACAAATGTTTCCAAGCGTTTAGAGTGGTGTAGAAACCTCCAGAATTGGTCCCTCGAGCAGTGGAAACATGTGATATTCTCAGACGAATCATCGTTTACCCTATTTCTGACCTCTGGCCGAGTGTACGTTTGGAGACAGCCGAAAGAAGCATTCCATCCAGACTGCCTTCTCCCAACCGTAAAACATGGCGGAGGTTCTGTGATGATCTGGGGTGCTATTTCATGGAGATCAGCTGGGCCAATGATATCCCTTCATGGAAGAATTAACAGCCGAGATAATTTAGGCATTTTGGGCGACAAAGTGCATCCAATGGTTCAAGCACTGTTCCCGGAGGGGAACACCATCTTTCAGGATGATAATGCACCAATTCATACAGCTAAAATCGTTAAAGCATGGCACGAGGAACATTCTAATGAAGTTGAGCATCTCATATGGCCCCCACAATCCCCAGGCCTCAACATTATTGAGCATTTATGGTCGATTTTAGAGATTCAAATTAGAAGTCGATTTCCGCCGCCATCGTCGCTCAAAGAACTGGAGGGTGTTTTAACTGCAGAATGGGATAAAATTCCTTTGGAAACAATTCACACCTTGTATGAATCCATACCTCGGAGAATTGAGGCTGTAATCGCCGCAAAAGGTGGACCTATACCATATTAAACTAACTTTTGTTGATGTTTCCAGGTGTTTCCATATATATAGTAGCATTTCGCATACTACGTGTCTTGGGGGACACTCGCTTGGCACAGGATTCAAGCACTTTGGCACGGTTTTTTCACTTAAAGCAGTCTGTTTGGTTTATTCTCTCCATAAACCATAGAAACAAGAACAAACAGTAAACAGTCTTACATCAGACAGATAAATCCTCAATGTCCATAGTAGAGCTCCGCTCTCTCAGGTCTGTGGGCAAACAGGCTGTGCTAAGTCCAGAACGCAGGCTCTACAGCCTAAACACGGTCTCTCTGTGGTGTCCAGCCAGGACACATGGAAGTCTGTCCACACTGGCAGACTCCCAAACACACACTCCCATGTGCTAAATACACCTCCTTTAGGTAGCCTGTAACCACACCCACAGGTGAGGTAACATCACATGCATTGATCACATGATCATGACATCACTGCAGGTCCTCAAACTCAAGCACTTCCCGCAGGGAAAAGGGGTACAGTAAGCACCCTCACCCAGAGGTGAGGCATGTGGGTAGCCAGACCCTCCCATCTCTCATAGCTACCCACAACCCGGACCCAGGTACACTAAATGATATCTTTAGTGCTCACGTGCACTAAAGACAAAATACTCCGGGTTGCATTGCAGGGAGCATCCATCCCTGTGACACATACCTCCCATTAACCACACGACCACCAGTCACACCACATATTCCCCCCTCTGTTCAAACCTGTAGGTTTGAACACTTGTCCTAAACCGACCAGAGACCCTTCTCAGTCATCCCTGACAGTCAAACCATCTGTCTAAGTCAGGGCCTGTTACTGAACCCTTTCGTCGGCATTCATCAACCATTTCCGTCACATCCTTTGATAAAGATGACCCCTTGTCATTTCATCTGCTACAGGATCTCCCGCTTACGTCACTGAGCCCTGAGCTAACTGAGGAGTCACTATTTGTAGCTCTTCCATTTGGCCACCTTCGGTTCTCTCTCTGTTGGTGATCTCTCCAATAGTCTTTCTTCGGAGAGCAGCTCTTCCCTTTATCTCTATATCCTCTGTTAGCTTCAGCTTGAGGACTTCCAATCTTTAGAGAACCTCTTCGTCTCTCTGTACCGCGAGTTGAAGGTGGTGGCAATCTGTTTGCCAATTCCTGCAGCTCTATATTGATCTGCTCCCTCTCACGTCTTAGCTGCTCTATCTGTTTCAGGTATGCCACACGATACCCCAGGAGCATTTGGATATTCCCAAGGCTCTCCATGGATCCGACGACAAGGAATGGAACCATCCCATCTTCACCCACGACCTGGGCTTCGTCATCAGCCGGAATGCTCACTCTCATAACACCGGACCTATTCACCATCTCTTGCATCACCTTCCCAAATCTGCTGATGACTTTCCTCACCAGACCTCTGGGCATTTGCATGACATCTTCTACAATACCCAATCGACTTTGAGCTTCTCTCGCTAGCTCCAGACGTCGAGCGGCTTCCTCATTCTTCAACGTGATCATTTGTTTTGTGCGGAGCCATTGTAGATGCATCTCTCTCCGGACAGCCACCCGCTTCACTGTGACTTCCCTGGTCGAGAGTATGACCAGTTGATGTGTCTCAGGCGCCTAGTGCACCCTATAAGCTTCGACCACCTTTTTAAACGCTTCATGCACTTCCTCACTGGCACACTCTTCTTGCATGTCTTCGGGTACGTCTATTACGCACTTGAAGATCGAAGTCTCACCTTCTTGGCCATATTGTTGGGCCTCCTCGTCCTTAGCGTCAGGGCAGTTTTCCAAGACCTCGATGTCCTTTGTTTGGCCATCTGCGTGGCACTTCCCTTGCTGGATTTCTTCCTCCGTGGAGGCCCCTTCTTTGGTCAGCCTCTCCAGCTCACTCTCCTTCATAACTATCAGATCGGGAGAGCGCAACAGTTCGATTTCCCGGTCATCCGTGGATTTCTGGAGCTGTTGATTAGTCTCCTTTATCTTGAGCTCTCGGAGAACTTTATCTTGCTCTTCTACCAAGCAGCGACGCTCACCCTCTCTCTGGAGAAGCTCCTGCTGATTCTTCTCTTGGGCCTCTTTGAGCACCTCCATATCTTTCAATACGGTCTTGTTTAGTTTTTGACATGCTGATAGGTGACCTCTGAGCTTAGAGACTTCCTTCTCCAAGTCACCCACTCTGTGCTCAATTGCTTGCCTCAGGGCCCTTTCTCGCTTGACTGTTACTTTAAGCAACTCTATGTTATGGTCCTGCTCTCTTTTGGCCAGCACATGTCGCACCACCAGTTCTCTAATTAGATTTTCAGATGTGCTCTCTTGCCCACCCATACTCTGCCTTTTCAGAGTTCCACCTGTTCCTGCATCCGCCTCTATGGTCTCTGAGGGGCTCTCTGTCTGTTCACACTTAGGTACCTCTCGACTCTTTGTAACTTCAGAGATCTTCATCTCTTCAGCATTAGGTACTCCAGAGCCTTCGTCATACTGAGCGACTTCACCCTTTCCGGGCATTGCAGATGTGGATCTACTACAGATCTGTTCTAACCCCAGCCCGTCACTAACTATCTCAGTGCTAGGGTTTGTCAGAGATAAAGTGACCTCCTCATCAAGGACAATAACGTGATCTGCACCTGACCCTGTCTCTTCCTCATCCTTCTTCTGAGAGGGTGTAGCCTGTCCCGCCTTTCCTTGGCCCCCGCGATGAGATGAAGGTGTGTCATCTTTACTCAGCTCCCCCTTACTGCACTCTTTTCCTCTTGCGTTCAAGTCACAGTCTGAATAGGAGTCACCCCCTTTCACCTTGTCATCCTGGAACAGCAAGTCCCCACTTAAACAGGTGTCGGACCCCTTTTCTGAAGCTACCCCGTTTCCCACGGTCATACGTTTGGTCACCCCAACTAAGTCCCCGAGTTGGTCAGACCCACACTTTCTTCCAGTCACCCGGAACTCTGGACTTTCGACCTTAGGTGTCGCTATCTCCTTTTTACACACCACACCACCCGGAACCACTACAGTCGCCTGTTGTGGTGGGGCTTCCTTAGAATCATTCCGGCTCCCTTCTGAGCAATCAGACACTCCCCTTTCTCCCACAAGTCCCAAAACCTTTCAAAGTCCTGTCCTATTACTACAGGGAATGGCAAATCAGGGACTACAGGGACATCATGGCTGGAAATAATAGTGGGCGTCTCAATGATTACCCTGGACACCGGATAATCCCTAGCGACCCCATGAACGCAGTGGACTTCCATCTTCCTTCCGGGAATCAGATAGACAGGGAGTGTGGCGCTCACCAGCGTCACCAGGCTCCCCGAGTCCAGAAGTCCAGTCACGCACTCTCCATTGACTTCTACAGCTCTGTAACATCTTGTCAGATGAAAAGTCAGTACAACATCCTGGACATGCGCTGTTCGAACACTAAACACGGCAACAGTCCATCGGCGAATTCGCTGCCGCCCCCTTTGGGGCTGAAGCGAAACGCGCGTTGGGCCGTGCGGGCTTATCATTAGGGTACGTCTGACCATGGAAATATCTCACATGATTATATTTTGGTGCACTTTGTAACTATTTAAATCCTTGTTTTCCTCCTTTATTTACTGTGCACGGCACTTTACTATATTTACTTTGGGGGTACATTACTTATCTATATAGTTTACTTATGCACAGCGCTCACTTTATATGGATATTTTTCTGACATATGCACTTTATATTGTATTTCTAACTCGCAGTGCAATGCGATCTATTTAGTTCACTTTAGAGGTAGTTTATTTATGTAGATTGTTCTGGGTAAATTTGACTTTTTTTGTCACCACATTTATTTTTTAAGTATTTATTTATAATATCAACTCTGCTACATGCACTATATATTCACTTTATCCCTTACTTTTCCATATGGAATATATTATGAAATGTGAATAGTGCAATAGAAGCAAAACTACCTCAATTTTTAATTTTTGATTATTTAGGGTTAGATTTCCATGCTCTTTATACTATTTGATTTTTCTATAGATATATTATTTAAAATTTATTTGACATGCCCCTGTATGGTAACCTGCATTCTACTGCCACCTGGTGGTCCTTTCCTGAATTTTAAATTGTTATTACTATGTTGATAATAAAATTTATATTGTAATCTTAAATTATTGGTTGCTGTTTCATATATTTTGGTGTTATATATCTATACAGTTAAACAGCCACATATATAGTTGTTTATTTGGTTGATTACATACCTCCCATTAACCACACGACCACCAGTCACACCACTATATATATATATATATATATATATATATATATATATATATATATATATATATATATATACACACAGCTCTGGCAAAAATTGAGAGACCACTGCAAAATGTTCAGTTTGTCTAACTTTTCTCTTTATAGGTCTATTTTTGAGTAAAGTGTAAATTGTTCATTTATTCTATAATAAATTCGAACATGTCTTCGAATTTCCAAGCAATAAATTTAGTTTTTTTTCTGACAAAGAAAAATGTTCAAAATTAAAAAAACAAATAAACAGTGCTTTCAGACCTCAAATAATGCAAAGAAAACAAGTTCATAATCATTTAGAAACAACAATACTAATGTTTAAACTCAGGAAGAGTACAGAAATCAATATTTTGTGGAATAACCATGATTTTTAATCGCAGCTTTCATGCGTCTTGGCATGCTTTCCACCAGTCTTTCACACTGCTTTTGGGTGACCTTATGCCTGGTACAAAAATGTAAGCAGTTCTTCTTTGTTTGATGGCTGGTGACTATCCATCTTCCTCTTGATTACATTGCAGAGGTTTTCAATGGGGTTCAGGTCTGGAGATTGGGCTGCCCATGACAGGGATTTTGACAGCTTCTTGTACTGTAACATGGTATTTCCAAGCTGATTCATGACTTGCTGGACAGTCATTAATAGGGCTTATTTTTAGCCCAGAATAAATGTAAGAGATGCAAGTTCTTAAATGCACTTTGCTCTTTGTGAAGCTGAAATAAAAAATACAAAAATAAACAATCTAATGGCAAAGCTTCAGAATAACAGTTTGCTCATAAATAGATATTTCCCTGAACTGGGGTCAAGTGACTTCTAAATCTGTAGACATTTCTGGTTTACAGCTGAAGCCATGGGAATTGCAGCCCTAATGTAGATGGCTCAGAAATCACAATGTTATGAAATATTGATTTTGTAATAAGTGTATAAGGTTCATTAACCATTTCACAGCAGCAGAGGGTAAATCTATGTTGGAAGAGTTGGCAGAGCCGGTTTTAGGCAAAGTGGGGCCCTAGGCAAAGTTTAAAATGGGGCCCCAAAAGCTCACATATTGCATTTAACACGGAAGCATTTCGGTTGTATTTACATGAGCTGAGTTCAGGCCACTAGATGAGTGTGATTGACAATATTGAAGTCGTTCAACGCTTGTTTCCCGCCCTTTTTCCACCGTCTGAGAAAGAATGATGGGGACAGAATGATCACTAATAGATCACTAACAGATCACCATACAGTATCATGTTATTAACAGCACATCTACAGTTTACACCGGCAATGTGGTGCTGAGAACAATGATTTCTGTTCCAGCATAAACAATCCAATCACTCGATGAATATGCAGCACTTTGCTTGTTTAGTATAATACACCCCATAGTCCTCAATATAGCATAATGGGCACATTCCTGCATATTGTAAAATGCACACCGCATAGTCCTCCATATAATATAATGTGCCCCATAGTCCTCCATATAGTATAATACACTTCTCAGTCCTCCATATAGTATAATACACTCCTCAGGCCTCCATATATTAAAATACACTACTCAGTCCTCCACATAGTATAATACACTCCTCATGGTGCTCCATATAGTATAATACACTGCCATAGTTATCCATGTAGTACAATTCACTTCCCATAGCATAATGCACCCCATAGTTCTTCATATAGTATAATGTATTCTCCATAGTCCTTGATACAGTATAATGCAGCCCACATATAGTATAATGCAACCACCCCATAGAGAATAATGCAGCCACCCCACAGAGTATAATGGTATAATGCAACCACCCCACTGAGTATAATGTAACTCCCCCATAGAATGTAATGCAGCCCCCTCATATAGTATAATGTAGCCCCCTCATAGAGTATGATGCAATCACCCCTCATAGAATATAAATATAATACAGCCACATAGTATATAACACAGCCTCCCCATAGAATATAACATACCCCCATAGTATATAACAGCCTTCTCCATAGAATATAATATACCCCCCACAGTATATAACACAGCCTGCATAGTATATAACAGCCCGCATAGTATATAGCACAGCCCGCATAGTATATAACACAGCCCGCATAGTATATAGCACAGCCCGCATAGTATATAGCACAGCCCACATCTCTCCCCCCAAGAATGGCCCCACAGTCCAGTACTCACTGTTACAGTAAAAAAAAAACACACTCCTCACCTCTCCTCATGCCCGTGCTGCTCCCTGCTCCTGTCTCAGTGGCTGCACTGCCTGGCGCACAGTGAGTGCGCGAACATCATCGCGCACCTGCAGTATCAGAGGCAGAGCAGGGAATGATGGGTGTTATGGTTCTCAATGGCAAGAGAACATAGCCCAGCAAACATAAGAACTAGCTCTTGGAAGGATGGAAACTAAACTGACCATGAACTAAACCTGCCGCACAACTAACAGTAGCCGGGTAGCGTAGCCTGCGTTTTATCCCTAGACGCCCAGCGCCGGCCGGAGGACTAACTAATCCTGGCAGAGGAAAATATAGTCCTGGCTCACCTCTAGAGAAAATTTCCCGAAAGGCAGACAGAGGCCCCCACAAATATTGGCGGTGATTTTAGATGAAATGACAACGTAGTATGAAAATAGGTTTAGCAAAATTGAGGTCCGCTTACTAAATAGCAGGAAGACAGAAAGGACACTTTCATGGTCAGCTAAAAACACTATCAAAACACCATCCTGAAATTACTTTAAGACTCTAGTATTAACTCATAACATCAGAGTGGCAATTTCAGATCACAAGAGCTTTCCAGACACAGAAACGAAACTACAGCTGTGAACTGGAACAAAATGCAAAAACAAACAAGGACTAAAGTCCAACTTAGCTGGGAGTTGTCTAGCAGCAGGAACATGCACAGAAAGGCTTCTGATTACAATGTTGACTGGCATGGAAGTGACAGAGGAGCAAGGCTAAATAGCGACTCCCACATCCTGATGGAAACAGGTGAACAGAGAGGATGATGCACACCAGTTCAATTCCACCAGTGGCCACCGGGGGAGCCCAAAATCCAATTTCACAACAGTACCCCCCCCTCAAGGAGGGGGCACCGAACCCTCACCAGAACCACCAGGGCGATCAGGATGAGCCCTATGAAAGGCACGGACCAAATCGGAGGCATGAACATCAGAAGCAGTCACCCAAGAATTATCCTCCTGACCGTATCCCTTCCATTTGACCAGATACTGGAGTTTCCGTCTGGAAACACGGGAGTCCAAGATTTTTTCCACAACGTACTCCAACTCGCCCTCAACCAACACCGGAGCAGGAGGCTCAACGGAAGGCACAACCGGTACCTCATACCTGCGCAATAATGACCGATGAAAAACATTATGAATAGAAAAAGATGCAGGGAGGTCCAAACGGAAGGACACAGGGTTAAGAATCTCCAATATCTTGTACGGGCCGATGAACCGAGGCTTAAACTTGGGAGAAGAAACCCTCATAGGGACAAAACGAGAAGACAACCACACCAAGTCCCCAACACAAAGCCGAGGACCAACCCGACGCCGGCGGTTGGCAAAAAGCTGAGTCCTCTCCTGGGACAACTTCAAATTGTCCACTACCTGCCCCCAAATCTGATGCAACCTCTCCACCACAGCATCCACTCCAGGACAATCCGAAGATTCCACCTGACCAGAAGAAAATCGAGGATGAAACCCCGAATTACAGAAAAAGGGAGACACCAAGGTGGCAGAGCTGGCCCGATTATTGAGGGCAAACTCCGCTAAAGGCAAAAAAGCAACCCAATCATCCTGATCTGCAGACACAAAACACCTCAAATATGTCTCCAAGGTCTGATTCGTCCGCTCGGTCTGGCCATTAGTCTGAGGATGGAAAGCAGACGAGAAAGACAAATCTATGCCCATCCTAGCACAGAATGCTCGCCAAAATCTAGACACGAATTGGGTACCTCTGTCAGAAACGATATTCTCCTGAATACCATGCAAACGGACCACATTTTGAAAAAACAGAGGAACCAACTCGGAAGAAGAAGGCAACTTAGGCAGGGGAACCAAATGGACCATCTTAGAGAAACGATCACACACCACCCAGATGACAGACATCTTCTGAGAAACAGGAAGATCCGAAATAAAATCCATCGAGATGTGCGTCCAGGGCCTCTTCGGGATAGGCAAGGGCAACAACAATCCACTAGCCCGAGAACAACAAGGCTTGGCCCGAGCACAAACGTCACAAGACTGCACGAAGCCTCGCACATCTCGAGACAGGGAAGGCCACCAGAAGGACCTTGCCACCAAATCCCTGGTACCAAAGATTCCAGGATGACCTGCCAACGCAGAAGAATGAACCTCAGAAATGACTCTACTGGTCCAATCATCAGGAACAAACAGTCTACCAGGTGGGCAACGATCAGGTCTATCCGCCTGAAACTCCTGCAAGGCCCGCCGCAGGTCTGGAGAAACGGCAGACAATATCACTCCATCCTTAAGGATACCTGTAGGTTCAGAATTACCAGGGGAGTCAGGCTCAAAACTCCTAGAAAGGGCATCCGCCTTAACATTCTTAGAACCCGGCAGGTAGGACACCACAAAATTAAACCGAGAGAAAAACAACGACCAGCGCGCCTGTCTAGGATTCAGGCGTCTGGCGGACTCAAGATAAATTAGATTTTTGTGGTCAGTCAATACCACCACCTGATGTCTAGCCCCCTCAAGCCAATGACGCCACTCCTCAAAAGCCCACTTCATGGCCAAAAGCTCCCGATTCCCAACATCATAATTCCGCTCGGCGGGCGAAAATTTACGTGAGAAAAAAGCACAAGGTCTCATCACGGAGCAATCGGAACTTCTCTGCGACAAAACCGCCCCAGCTCCGATTTCAGAAGCGTCGACCTCAACCTGAAAAGGAAGAGCAACATCAGGCTGACGCAGCACAGGGGCGGAAGAAAAGCGGCGCTTAAGCTCCCGAAAGGCCTTCACAGCAGCAGGGGACCAATCAGCAACATCAGCACCCTTCTTAGTCAAATCAGTCAATGGTCTAACAACATCAGAAAAACCAGCAATAAATCGACGATAAAAGTTAGCAAAGCCCAAAAATTTCTGAAGACTCTTAAGAGAAGAGGGTTGCGTCCAATCACAAATAGCCTGAACCTTGACAGGATCCATCTCGATGGAAGAGGGGGAAAAAATATATCCCAAAAAGGAAATCTTTTGAACCCCAAAAACGCACTTAGAACCCTTCACACACAAGGAATTAGACCGCAAAACCTGAAAAACCCTCCTGACCTGCTGGACATGAGAGTCCCAGTCATCCGAAAAAATCAAAATATCATCCAGATACACAATCATAAATTTATCCAAATAATCACGGAAAATGTCATGCATAAAGGACTGAAAGACTGAAGGGGCATTTGAAAGACCAAAAGGCATCACCAAATACTCAAAGTGGCCCTCGGGCGTATTAAATGCGGTTTTCCACTCATCCCCCTGCTTAATTCGCACCAAATTATACGCCCCACGGAGATCAATCTTAGAGAACCACTTGGCCCCCTTTATGCGAGCAAACAAATCAGTCAGCAGTGGCAACGGATATTGATATTTAACCGTGATCTTATTCAAAAGCCGATAATCAATGCACGGCCTCAAAGAGCCATCTTTCTTAGCCACAAAGAAAAAACCGGCTCCTAAGGGAGATGACGAAGGACGAATATGTCCCTTTTCCAAGGACTCCTTTATATATTCTCGCATAGCAGCATGTTCAGGCACAGACAGATTAAATAAACGACCCTTAGGGTATTTACTACCCGGAATCAAATCTATGGCACAATCGCACTCCCGGTGCGGAGGTAATGAACCAAGCTTAGGTTCTTCAAAAACGTCACGATATTCAGTCAAGAATTCAGGAATCTCAGAGGGAATAGATGATGAAATGGAAACCACAGGTACGTCCCCATGCGTCCCCTTACATCCCCAGCTTAACACAGACATAGCTTTCCAGTCAAGGACTGGGTTATGAGATTGCAGCCATGGCAATCCAAGCACCAACACATCATGTAGGTTATACAGCACAAGAAAGCGAATAATCTCCTGGTGATCCGGATTAATCCGCATAGTTACTTGTGTCCAGTATTGTGGTTTATTGCTAGCCAATGGGGTGGAGTCAATCCCCTTCAGGGGTATAGGAGTTTCAAGAGGCTCCAAATCATACCCACAGCGTTTGGCAAAGGACCAATCCATAAGACTCAAAGCGGCGCCAGAGTCGACATAGGCATCCGCGGTAATAGATGATAAAGAACAAATCAGGGTCACAGATAGAATAAACTTAGACTGTAAAGTGCCAATTGAAACAGACTTATCAAGCTTCTTAGTACGCTTAGAGCATGCTGATATAACATGAGTTGAATCACCGCAATAGAAGCACAACCCATTTTTTCGTCTAAAATTCTGCCGTTCACTTCTGGACAGAATTCTATCACATTGCATATTCTCTGGCGTCTTCTCAGTAGACACCGCCAAATGGTGCACAGGTTTGCGCTCCCGCAGACGCCTATCGATCTGGATAGCCATTGTCATGGACTCATTCAGACCCGCAGGCACAGGGAACCCCACCATAACATCCTTAATGGCATCAGAGAGACCCTCTCTGAAATTCGCCGCCAGGGCGCACTCATTCCACTGAGTAAGCACAGCCCATTTACGGAATTTCTGGCAGTATATTTCAGCTTCGTCTTGCCCCTGAGATAGGGACATCAAGGCCTTTTCCGCCTGAAGTTCTAACTGAGGTTCCTCATAAAGCAACCCCAAGGCCAGAAAAAACGCATCCACATTGAGCAACGCAGGATCCCCTGGAGCCAATGCAAAAGCCCAATCCTGAGGGTCGCCCCGGAGCAAGGAAATCACAATCCTGACCTGCTGAGCAGGATCTCCAGCAGAGCGAGATTTCAGGGACAAAAACAACTTGCAATTATTTTTGAAATTTTGAAAGCAAAATCTATTCCCCGAGAAAAATTCAGGCAAAGGAATTCTAGGTTCAGATATAGGAACATGAACAACAAAATCTTGTAAATTTTGAACTTTCGTGGTGAGATTATTCAAACCTGCAGCTAAACTCTGAATATCCATTTTAAACAGGTGAACACAGAGCCATTCCAGGATTAGAAGGAGAGAGAGAGAGAAAGGCTGCAACATAGGCAGACTTGCAAGAGATTCAATTACAAGCACACTCAGAACTGAAGGAAAAAAAAAAAAAAAATCTTCAGCAGACTTCTCTTATCTCTCCTTTCTCTGTCAATTAATTTAACCCTTTGTGGCCGGTCAAACTGTTATGGTTCTCAATGGCAAGAGAACATAGCCCAGCAAACATAAGAACTAGCTCTTGGAAGGATGGAAACTAAACTGACCATGAACTAAACCTGCCGCACAACTAACAGTAGCCGGGTAGCGTAGCCTGCGTTTTATCCCTAGACGCCCAGCGCCGGCCGGAGGACTAACTAATCCTGGCAGAGGAAAATATAGTCCTGGCTCACCTCTAGAGAAAATTTCCCGAAAGGCAGACAGAGGCCCCCACAAATATTGGCGGTGATTTTAGATGAAATGACAACGTAGTATGAAAATAGGTTTAGCAAAATTGAGGTCCGCTTACTAAATAGCAGGAAGACAGAAAGGACACTTTCATGGTCAGCTAAAAACACTATCAAAACACCATCCTGAAATTACTTTAAGACTCTAGTATTAACTCATAACATCAGAGTGGCAATTTCAGATCACAAGAGCTTTCCAGACACAGAAACGAAACTACAGCTGTGAACTGGAACAAAATGCAAAAACAAACAAGGACTAAAGTCCAACTTAGCTGGGAGTTGTCTAGCAGCAGGAACATGCACAGAAAGGCTTCTGATTACAATGTTGACCGGCATGGAAGTGACAGAGGAGCAAGGCTAAATAGCGACTCCCACATCCTGATGGAAACAGGTGAACAGAGAGGATGATGCACACCAGTTCAATTCCACCAGTGGCCACCGGGGGAGCCCAAAATCCAATTTCACAACAGATGGGAGAGGGAGCATCCGCTGACGCTCTCGCCTCCATCATTGCTTTGAACTGTACTGGCAGATGCTGGTATAGTTCAATGTGGAGGGGGAGTCGGCGCTGGCGGCACGTGGGCCCCCCTGCCTCACAGGGGCCCCACAGCGGCTGCGTGATGTGCTGCGACTTGGGGGTCCCTGGGGGAGCAGGGGCCCTAGGCAGCTGCCTGGTCTGCCTGCCCCTAACGCCGGCCCTGAGAGTTGGCATGTAAAGCACAGACATAAATTTAGATTACTTTTGAGGGATTTCCCCTTACTTTTATATTGGTGATCTATTCCTGGGATAGGTCGTTAATATAACACCATTGTAAAGAGTACGTAGCGGGACATCCCAGCATCATACACTGTTTAAAGACTGCTACTGGGTACAGTCAGGGCTGCCACTAGGATTTTCTGGGGCGCCATAGTGGCAAAATTTTTGGGCTCCCTTGAGACTCCACCCAGGCTCCACCACAGCTCCACCTCTACCCGTCGAATCTTCCACAGTCCCACCACCCACTCTTGGGGAAACTCCACTTCTGCACCATGTCCTCACTAATCAGATATGAACAGTTCCCATCGAAGAACACCAGAGCACATATATAACCAGCAGCTTTTGTTTTGGCCAAAAGATTTTTTAAGCCACCACCAGGACAAGGTAGACTCTTTTGGCCAGGCCCTACTCTAACCTATTAATCATTTCTCAAAATATCCAATACTTTTTTTTAGGTATATTTTTCTTTAAGGGAATGTGTCACATACATTTTTGAAACTAACTGATACCAGATTGTGATACTTTTTTAGAATCTGTACTTGAGATTATTGTATTCTGTTTTCTGTACATTTATGGCAGCTTCTCTCTTGCCTGATTGGAGATATAGACATTATACATATGCATGTACTGTATATGTAATCATAAGACATTATAGGGAACTCTTTTTCCTTGGGAGAGTTTTCTATACATGTTCTCATGTTTAGTGACATGCAGATCTCATTGTGCAGGAAGAGGGAATATGTGAGTTGTGACATTACCTACTGTGATTGGTGGATTCTGTTATCTCTCATTGTTATCCTGCTTGCTATGATAAAGAGGTGACTGGTGAAAAGGGATCTCTTCTGGAAGTGTCAGACTATTAGGAGATCAGTTTCTCTTTATTTATTATTTTATGATATAAGGGGTGACAAACGTTAAAGTAAATTCTTCCAAAACTTTAAGCTATGGTTAAAAGGATTGGCCATCTTATGATTATTGTTGACAAATGTGTGTGAGATGATAATAAGGCACTTACTACTATGGTCTTTCTTGAATTTCAGCACCAAATGTGATGTCTTAATGCAATTTGCAGCTTAATGACCAGGCCAATTTTTACAATTCTGACCACTGTCACTTTTTAAAGTTATAACTCTGGAACGCTTTAACGGATCCCGCTGATTCTGAGTTTGTATTTTCGTGACATATTATACTTCATGATAGTGGTAAAATTTCTTCGATATTACTTGCGTTTATTTATGAAAAAACGGAAATATGGTGAAAATTTTAAAAATTTTGCAATTTTCAAACACTGAATTTTTATGCCCTTAAATCCGAGAGATATGTCACACAAAATAGTTAATAAATAACATTTCCTACATGTCTACTTTACAGTAGCACAATTTTGGAAACAAAATTTTTTTTTGTTAGGAAGTTATAAGGGTTAAAAGTTGACCAGCGATTTCTCATTTTTACAACAAAATTTACAAAACCATTTTTTTAGGGACCATTTCACATTTAAAGTCACTTTGAGGGGTGTACAAGACAGAAAATACCCAAAAGTTACACCATTCTAAAAACTACACCCCTCAAGGTGCTCAAAACCACATTCAAGAAGTTTATTAACCCTTTACGTGCTTCACAGGAACTGAAGCGATGTTGAAGGAAAAAATTAACATTTAACTTTTTTTTACAAACATTTTACTTCAGAACTATTTTTTTTATTTTCACAAGTGTAAAAAGAAAAAATGAACCACAAAATATGTTGTGCAATTTCTCCTGAATACGCAGATACCCCATATGTGGGGGTAAACCACTGTTTGGGCGCACGGCAGAGCTTGAAAGAGAAGGGGTGCCGTTTGACTTTTTCAATGCAGAATTGGCTGGAATTGAGATCGCATGCCATGTTGCATTTGGGGAGCCCCTGATGTGCCTAAACAGTGGAAACCCCCACAAGTGACACCATTTTGGAAACTAGACCCCCAAAGGAACTTATCTAGATGTGTGGTGAGCACTTTGAACCCCCAAGTGCTTCACAGACGTTTATAATGTGGAGCCGTGAAAATAAAAAATCTTATTTTTTCCACAAAAATGATCTTTTCACCCCCAAATTTTTACTTTTACAAGGGTAACAGGAGAAATTAGACCACCAAAGATGTTGTGCAATTTGTCCTGAGTATGTCGATACCCCATATCTGGGAGTAAACCACTGTTTGAGGGCATGGAAGAGCTCGGAAGGGAAGGAGCGCCAATTGACATTTTCAATGAAGAAGTGACTGGAATTGAGATCGGACGCCATGTCGCTTTTGGGGAGCCCCTGATGTGCCTAAACAGTGAAAAAACCCCACGTGACACCATTTTGGAAACTAGACCCCTTAGGGAACTTATCTAGATGTGTGGTGATTACTTTGAACCCCCAGGTGCTTCACAGACGATTATACTGTAGAGCCGTGAAAATAAAAAATTGTATTTTTTCCACAAAAATAATTTTTTGCCCCAAAATTTTTATTTTCACAAGAGTAACAGGAAAAATTAGATTTGCAAAGTTGTTGTGCAATTTGTCCTGAGTACGCCGATACCCCATATGTAAGGGTAAACCACTGTTTGGGCGCACGGTAGAGCTCGGAAGGGAAGGAGCGCCGTTTGACTTTTTCAATGCAGAATTGGCTGGAATTGATATCTGACGCCATGTCGTGTTTGGATAGCCCCTGATGTGCATAAACAGTGGAAACACCCCACAAGTGACACCATTTTGGAAACTAGACCCCCAAAGGAACTTATCTAGATGTGTGGTGAGCACTTTGAACCCCTAAGTGCTTCACAGAAGTTTATAAAGCAGAGCCATGAAAATAAAAATTATTTTTAATTTTCCTCAAAAATGATTTTTTAGCCCACAATTTTTTATTTTCACAAGGGTAACAGGAGAAATTGGACCCCAAAAGTTGTTGTCTAGTTTGTCCTGAGTACGCTGATACCCTATATGTGTGGGGGACCACTGTTTGGGCACACATCGGGGCTTGGAAGGGAAGTAGTGATGTTTTGAAATGAAGACTTTGATGGAATAGTGTGCGGGCATCATGTTGCGTTTGCAGAACCCCTTATGTACCTAAACAGTAGAAACCCCCAACGAGTGACCCCATTTTGGAAACTAGACCCCCCAAGGAGCTTATCTAGATGTGTGGTGAGCACTTTGAACCCCCAAGTGCTTCACAGAAGTTTATAATGCAGAGCCGTGAAAATAAAAAAAACATTTTTTTCCACAAAAATTATCTTTTCACCCCCAAATTTTTACTTTCACAAGGGTAACAGGAGAAATTGGACCATGATAGTTGTTGTGCAATTTGTCCTGACTACGCTGATACCCCATATGTGGGGGGACCACTGTTTGGGCGCATGGCAGAGCTCGGAAAGTAAGGAGTGATGTTTTGGAATGCAGACTTTGATGGAATGGTCTGCGGGCATCATGTTGCGTTTGCAGAGCCCTTGATGTGCCTAAACAGTAGAAACCCCCCACAAGTGACAACATTTTGGAAACTAGTTTCCCCCAAGGAGCTTATCTAGATGTGTGGTGAGCACCTTGAACTCGCAAGTGCTTCACAGAAGTTTATAACGCAGAGCTGTGAAAATAAAAAATCATTTTTTTCCACAAAAATGATTTTTTGGCCCCCAATTGTTTTTTTATTTTCCCAAGGGTAACAGGAGAAACTGGACCCCAAAACTTGTTGTCCAATTTGTCCTGAGTACCCTGATGCCCCATATGTGGGGTAAACCACTGTTTGGGCGCACGGCAGAGCTCAGAAGGGAAGGAGCACCATTTGACTTTTTGAACGCAAAATTGTCTGGAATCAGTGGCGGGCGCCATGTCGCGTTTGGAGACCCCCTGATGTACCTAAACAGTGGAAACCCCCCAATTCTAACTCTAACCCTAAACCCAACACACTTCTAACCCTAATCCCAACCCTAACCATAACCCTAATCAAAACCCTAACCCCAACACACCCCTAATCCCAACACTAACCGCAAACCTAACCCTAATCCCAACCCTAATCCCAATACACCCCTAATCCCCACCCTAACTATAACCCTAATCCCAAACCTAACCTTAATCCCAACCCTAACCCTAGTCTCAAACCTAACCCTAGTCTCAAACCTAACCCTAGTCTCAAACCTAACCCTAATCCCAACCCTAGCCCTAATCTCAACCCTAACCCTAATTCAAACCCTAATCCCAACTCTAACCCTAACTTTAGCCCCAACCCTAACCCTAACTTTAGCCTCAACCCCATCCCTAACTTTAGCCCAACTGTAACCCTAATTGGAAAATGGAAATAAAAAAAATAAAATTATTTTATTATTTTTCCTAACTAAGGGGGTGATAAAGGGGGTGGGGGTATTACTATTTTTTTTTATTTTGATCACTGTGATAGGGTCTATCACAGTCACCAAAATGAACCAATAGGATAAATCTTCCTATTGTTGCTGGGTTCTGGCCGGCAGATCATGGCGGGCACACTGCGCATGCGCCTGCCATTTTCTTCTCTGAAAAAGATGGCGGCGGCCATGGGGGAAGCAGGAGGGCCGAGGTGCATCGGGAGGTATCGGTGGGGATCAGGGACCCTATTTCTCTGTTTTCTGATGTGCGATCACATCGGAGGACAGAGAAATGAAATAACACATCGGACTTTCTTTTTTTGTGGTTGCCGGTTTACTGTTAATACCGGCAATTGCAAACCAGGGGGTCGGTAAAAACTTGCCCAAATCATGTTCTTTAGGGTCTCGGCTACCTCCGGCAGCCGAGATCTGCCGAGCGCCGGCCAGCAGATCTCGGCGGGCGCACTGTGCATACACCCGCCATTTTCTTACTGGGAGAAGATGGCGACGCCCATGGGGGGAAGCACGAGAAGCATCAGGAGGAACCTGGGAGGGATCAGGGACCCTTTTTCTCTCTCCTCTGATGTGCGATCACATCGGAGGACAGAGAAATTAAATGGCACATCGGACTTTTTTTTGCGGTCGCCAGTATACGATTAATAATGGCGATCGCAACCCTGTGGTTAATTAACGGCGCTGTGGTTTAAGCACCCTTAACTACCTCCGCTAAAAGGCGTATCGGTGGTCGATAAGGGGTTAAATGGACTAGGCCATGCAACCATTTCATTACCATAAAGATAAAATGGACTCCAATTATCCACCTTGACCTCTGAAACCTTTTACAAAATGCCACAATGTCATTATTGCCATACAATGTAATTCCGGAGGAGTCAGTGATAAATCCACAATAATAACCCATTTATCCCATTAATGCAGAAGATTAGATTATATGGATGGTTGGATGGGGAGGTTGATATACTACTAAAATAGCTAGTAAGGATAAATGTCCAGTAAATAGCAGAGGGCACTATATTAAATGTTACTACCATATTTTTCGCTTTATAAGACACACCTACGTTTTAGAGGAGGAAAATAAGAAAAAAAATATTTTGAGCCAAATAGTGTGCAAAAAACCTTTAATTAAATAACAAAATAATATTTTAATATAGTAGAATATTATGTTATGGGGGATCTGCTGGGTACACTCTTATTGGGGGATTTGCAGATGACGCAGTGTTATGGGAGATCTGTGGTGACGCACTGTTATGGGTGATCTGCAGGGTACACAATTATTGGGGGGATCTGCGGATGACGCACTGTTATGGGGGATCTGTTACACCAAATATGGCTACAACCAGAGGTGTAACTACAACAGGTGCAGGGGTTGCAATCGCACCCGGGCCCTGGAGTATAGGGGGCTCTAAAAGTCCCTTTGGCCTATAGAAAAAGACTATTGCTATTAAAGATATAGAATATTTGGGGGCCCCCGTTGGAGCTTTTGCATCAGGGCCCATGAGTTTCAAGTTACGCCACTGGCTACAACACCCATCATTCGTCAGAATGCACCTATCGGTACAGTATATTCTGAAGGATGATGGGGGTTGTGCTTCCCTTCAGTATGTGCTCACCTCTCCCTAGGATCTCAAACTAGTGTAAATAAGTTACACTATACATTGTGCAGGGATAGATATCTGATTGTGGAGGCAGCTCAGCAACAGTTCCCTCCACCAATCAATATCTATCCCTGCAGAGGACGAGGAGAATCACGCTTCTCTCCCTCCTCTGCTTTAGGTCTCCGTGTGCAGCAGAGCCCAGAATTCTGCCTGCTGCCAGCTATTTGCCGAGAACTACTACAGCGCATGTGCAGATCAAGAGCTCAGTGACCGAGAGCTCCATCTGCGCATGCGCTGGTTCGGCGGCCCTCACATAGCCCCTCTATGTACATTGTACGAACCCACATAGCCTCTTTATATACAGCATTAGCCCCCACATAGCCCTCTGTATATAGTATGAGACCACACATACACACTGGGTCAAAATTGTTGGTATCCCTCGTGTAATGGCAGAAAAACTCACAATGGTCACAGAAATAACTTGAATCTGACAAAAGTAATAATAAATAAAAAAAATCTATGAAAATGAACAAATTATTATTATTATTATTATTATTTATTTATATAGCACCATTGATTCCATGGTGCTGTACATGAGAAGGGGTTACATACAAGTTACAGATATCACTTACAGTAAACAAACTAACAATGACAGACTGATACAGAGAGGCGAGGACCCTGCCCTTGTGGGCTTACATTCTGCAGGATTATGGGGAAGGAGACAGTAGGTTGGGGGTTGCAGGAGCTCCGGTGTTGGTGAGGCGGTAGAAAGTCCGACGTTTTTTTTTTCAACCATGCTTCCACTGAATTAAAAAAAAAAACTCATGAAATAGGCTGGACAGAAATGATGTTACCCTGTAACTGTTAATGAGACTTCTGCACCTCTCGACAGGTATTTTGGCCCACTCCTCAAGAGCAAACTGCTCCAGTTGTCTCATGTTTGAAGGTTGCCTTTTCCAGGCGGCATGTTTCAGCTCTTTTCAAAGATGATTAATAGGATTTAGGTCAGGGCTCATAGAATGCCACTTTAGAATAGTCCAATGTTTTCCTCTTAGCCATTCTTGGGTGTTTTAGCTGTGTGTTTTGGGTCATTATCCTGTTGCAAGACCCATGACTTGCAAATGAGACCAAGCTTTCTGATACTGGGCAGCACATTTTTCTATAGAATCCCTTGATAGTCTTAAGATTTCATTGTACCCTGCACAGATTCTATACACCCTGTGCCAGATGCAGCAAAGCAGCCCCAGAACAAAACAGAGCCTCCTCCATGTTTCACAGTAGGGACAGTGTTCTTTTCTTGATATGCTTCATTTTTCCATCTGTGAACATAGAGCTGATGTGCCTTGCCAAAAAGTTCCATTTTTGTCTCATCTGTCCATAGGACATTCTCCCAGAAGCTTTGTGGCTTGTCAGCATTTAGCTTGGCAAATTCCAGTTTGGCTTTTTTATGATTTTTTTTTCAACAATGGTATCCTCCTTGGTCGTCTCCCATGAAGTCCACTTTGGCTCATACAACGACGGATGGTGCGATCTGACACTGTTGTTCCTTGAGCTTGAAGTTCACCTTTAATCTGTTTAGAAGTTTTCTGGGCTCTCTGGGCATGCGGTAAGGGACAGGAAAGTTTACATGCTACTGATGGTGCACACAGAAGCCGAGGCAGTGAACCAGGTGAAACTGTGTATGCTGTGGGAGCACAACAAACACACTCATCCGTGAGACATAGCTTCCTGTCCCACTTTGCAGGGGGTCGCAGAACACCACTCTTGAAGCCAGAACAGTGCAAATTTGGATGGCAAATAATGCTTCCAGTATGCTTCCCTCTACCATCCGTCTTCCACACAGTCCAGTCTCATTAGCCAAGAGACTGGACCACATAATCCTCACACTAATCCTCCTTTCTCCCACCATGGTCAATCACAGGAAACAAGTGATCCCACACTCAGACACTCTGAGGCGCTCTTTACATTTCCTTTTATTGATTCTGGCCTCTCGCCATGCACGTTTCAAGAGGGGCATAAGGAGAACTTGTGTAGTGATGCCCAAAAATTTTAACAACCATGGTCAGAAGAAGTTGAAAGCAATTAGTGTCTCAAGAAGTACACGATGAGACACAGTTGCCAACAAGTGATGTTGTTAAGTCAACAAGTCAGGAGGACCAGAGTGTAGAAGTGGAAGTCGAGGTGGTGGATAATGAAGTCACTGACCCTATCTGGGAAGGTACCATGCTCTTGATGTTTGGGTTCTGCTATCCTGGCTGCTGTCTGTCTTGCTTAACACAGGTGCAGCTTTATATTCTATCCCCCAGCTGGTGTTTACTGTTGGTGATAGATTCTATCTTTGTTCTGACATTCTGTTGATGTTTGGAGCCAGTCTGTGTATTTCCAGCTAAGGGTTTTCGCTTTACTGTTTCTATGTCATACTTTGCACCCATCTTCTGTTTTTGATTAGGAAGTATGTATTATATTTGTTATCATGACTTGCTTTATTCTTTGTTTGGTATTTCATTATTTACTTTACTCACTCTGTGATCTTTCCTTTGTTCTGCACGCTTCTGGTAATTCACATTTTGTAGAAGTAACAAAGAAAACTGCAACGTGCAATAAGTTGTTTGGTTGCACTCATTAGGTATGTGTAGATCCAGTAACTGTTGGCCATCAGCAGGGCCGGACTGGCCATTGGGCACTTCTGGCAAATGCCAAAAGGGCCGGTGCCAGTCGTGGGCCGCTCGATCCGCCTCCCCCCGCCGCCGCCGACTCACCCCCCTGCCGCCACATTCAACTATACCGGCGTCTATGACGCCGGTACAGTTGAATGCAATGATGGAGGAGAGAGCGTCTACAGACGCTCCCTCTCCCATCATTCCCCGCTCTGCCTCTGACACGGCGGGTGCGCGATGACGTCATATCATCGCGCACATGCTGTGTCCCGGGCAGACTGCAGCCGCCGAGACAGGAGCAGGAAGCAATGCGGGCAAGAGGAAAGGTGAGGAGAGTGTTTTTTTTTTTTTTACTGGACTGTGGGGACATTCTCGGGGGGGGAGGAGGAGGAGAGATGCGGGCTGTGCTGTATATACCACTGTGTGGGCTGTGCTGTATATACCACTGTGCGGGCTGTGCTGTATATACCACTGAGCGGGCTGTGCTGTATATACCACTGTGCGGGCTGTGCTGCATATACCACTGTGCGGGCTGTGCTGTATATACCACTGTGCGGGCTGTGCTGTATATACCACTGTGCGGGCTGTGCTGTATATACCACTGTGCGGGCTGTGCTGTATATACCACTGTACGGGCTGTGCTGTACATACCACTGTGCGGGCTGTGCTGTATATAGCACTGTGTGGGCTGTGCTGTATATACCACTGTGCAGGCTGTGCTGTATATACCACTGTGCGGGCTGTGCTGTATATACCACTGTGCGGGCTGTGCTGTATATACCACTGTGCTGGCTGTGCTGTATATACCACTGTGTGGGCTGTGCTGTATATACTACTGTGTGGGCTGTGCTGTATACTGCTGTGTGGGCTCTGTTATCTACTATGCGGGCTGTGCTATATACTATGCGGGCTTTGCTATATACTATGGGGAATATATTCTATTCTATGGGGAGGCCATGTTATGTACTATGTGGCTGTGGTATATACTATTGTGGGGGTATATTATATTCTATGGGGGAGGTTGGGTTATATACTATGGGGGAGGTTGTGTTATATACTATGGGGGCTGCATTATATTCTATGGGGAGGTGGGCTGTATTATATTCTATGGGGTTACATTATACTCTGTGGGGTGGCTCCATTATACTCTGTGGGGTGGCAGCATTATACTGTGGGGTGGCTGCATTATACTCTGTGGTTGCCACATTATATTCTGTAGGGTGGAGGCTACATTATACTATATGTGGGCTGCATTATACTGTATCGAGGACTATGGGGAATACGTTATACTATATGAAGAACTATGGGGTGCATTATACTATGGGAAGTGAATTGTACTACATGGATGACTATGGCGGTGCATTATACTATATGGAGCACTATGAGGAGTGTATTATGCTATATGGAGGACTATGAGGAGTGTATTATACTATGTGGAGGACTGAGCAGTGTATTTTAATATATGGAGGACTATAGGGAGTGTATTATACTATATGGAGGACTGTGGAGCACATTATAATATATGGAGGACTATGGGGTGTATTTTACTAAACAAGTAAAATGCTGCATATTCAGATTTGTTTTTGCCGGAACAAAAATCATTGTTCTCAGCAGCACATCGCCGCTGTAAACTGTAAATGTGCTGCTAACATGATACTGTATGGGGATCGGTTAGTGATCTGTTAGTGATCGTTCTGTCCCATCATTCTTTCTCAGACGGTGGAAAGAGGCCGGGAAACAAGTGTTGAACAACTTCAGTATTGTCGATCAAACTCATTTAGCGGCCTGAACTCAGCGCTTGTAAATACAACCGAAATGCTTTTGTGTGATGTGCAATATGTTAGCATTTTGGGCCCCATTTTAAACTTTGCCTAGGCGTAGGGCCCCACTTTGCCTAAAACCGGCCCTGCCTACAAGTGTACAAAGATATTATAAAGTTACCATGTGACAAGTAGGCCTGTGTAACTTCAAATGCCAGGGCTGAATTTTAGTCCCAGTCCGGCCCTGCCTGTGACCATATAACGTGTGCTGCAAGAAGACGTCAAACAGCGTAAGCGCAGCACCAAGCTGAACTACATGCTGAGTAACTTATTACACTGCCCGAAAACTAAGAGTCTTCAAAATAAAATTATTTAAGAAATAGCACTTATGTAGATACATTTATTACCTTTTAGATGACCATGGGTTATAGTTCAACAGATCAATATGTTCAGTAGTTCGATATTTCACAGTGATTCAAAATCAGCAATAACTGAACCTTTCTGATTAATGTACCAGATTTTGAAGGCAGAAAGCATAAATCCTGCTTCCGGGCGGACAATATCTGAAGAGCCTCCAACTTTTTCAACAGCAATATTTAAAATGTTTTAAAAACACTGTAGAAGGGGCCACATGAAATAAGGACAAGCCATTTGTTTTCTGGTCTACATTACAAATCTTGTACGTCATTGTGATGGTGTGATATGTTATGTGGGTATCATTTTGTGTATATTTATATTTTACTGATTTTCATAGTGCTCTCTTGTTGCCTTGTATCATTCCCTGTATTCCCCATATTGTCTAGAGTCTCAATTACCTTCCAAAAGGCTGATAATGGAATTAGCTCACTTACTATCTGCAGCCTGACTGTATCTATGCCTCTTGATGACCCTCTGTAGTGCCTTAATCCCCAAGGCACCTTTGTCAGGTCTGGGAGGCCTGAAAACCACCCCAACCTGTCTGACTACCCGTGGACATAAGGAGGGAGCTAGGGAGGACAGGAGCTGGGGAAGTTCAGTTCCTGTGTGGTGAGGATGGTGTGAACACAGCACGTCAGAGAGAAAGGGAAGCATATGGATTTTTTATCCTCTGTCTGCTGGATTATTGGACTCTCATCTCCTTGGACATATTATCCTGTTACTGAACTGCATTCATGTTCTGGACTATTGTATCCTCAGTGTGGTGGATTGTTTATGGACCTTTTAGTTTTGCCTATAATAAAGGTCTTGGGATTCTTCACACTTCCCTCACTCTGTTGATTGGGTGGTATCGGAGAAGGACCCCGTGACAGTCATTTGTGTTTATCTCTATATATTATTACAGAGTAACAATCAGTCTTACCAATAGCAACTCTCATTTCCTATCAAAGTAAAGAGAAAGTCTGTCTTGGCTGAATAGAGATTGAACCCCTATATTGAGAACTTTGAAAACTAATGATCAGTCCTGGAGGAGAAAGAAGCTGATTTCTCTATATTATTTCTCTGTCACATACTTACTGGAAAACAGGAAAAAAAAATCAAAATGCGTTGAAATTGCAAAAAAAGTGCAAAAAAAGTCAGAAATTTGTAAAAAAAAATAGCTTTTGTCGCCATTTTTCAAGATCCGTAACGTTCTAGTTTTTTCTTGATCTGGGGCTGTGGGATTGCTTATTTTTGTGCCCTGGGTTGACATTTTTACTGATACTATTTTGGGGTAGATATTTTGATCGCCTTTTATTTTATTTTCTTGCATGTTGTATTGTATTTTATGTTGAACACCTTTTACCATTTTTTACTACAATTTTAATTTTATTGTTTTATTTTTAATCAACACAATTTTTTTCCTTGACAAATGTGATACAACATGCCATATCCCACATTGTCATTTAGTGGCGGTGAAATTAAATTGTCTGCAGAGCTTATTTGGATTAAACAATTTTTTTTCTTTTCCAAATGTAATACAGCACCCCATATCGCATTTTGTCATTTAGTGGCTTTGTAATTAAACTGTCTGCAGAGCTCATGCAGATTAAATATAACATTTTTTTTCTGTTGCAAATGTGATGCAGCATGCCATATCCTACCTTGTCATTTAGTGGTGATGAAATTAAGCTGTCTGCAGAGCTCAATCAGATTAAACACAACAATGTTTTTCTGTTCCAAATGTGATACAGCAATCCATATCCCATCTTGTCATTTAGAGGTGGTGAAATTAAGCTGTCTGCAGAGCTCATACAGATTTTAAAAAAAATTGTTGCAAAACGTGATGCAGCCAGCACTATCCCATCTTCTCTTTTAGTGCCAGTTAAATTAAGCTGTCTTCAAAGCTCATGCAGATTAAACATAACAATTTTTTCTGTGACAAATGTGATACAGCACGATAGCATGCCATATCCCACCTTGTCATTTAGTGGGTCGGTGAAATTAACCTATCTGGAGAGCTCATACAGATTGAACAAAACATTTTTTTCTGTTCCAAATGTGATACAGCATGCTATATCCCATATTGTCATTTAGTGTTGATGAAATTAAGCTGTTTGCAGAGATCATGCAGATTAAACAAAACAATATTTTTCTGTGACAACTTTGATACAGCACACCATATCCTACCTTGTCATTCAGTGTCAGTGAAAGTAACCTGTCTGTAGAGCTCATGCAGATTAAACAAAACAATTTTTTTCTGTTACAAATGAGAAACAGCATGCCATATCCCACTTTCTCATTTAGTGTTGATAAAACTAAGCTGTCTGCAGAGCTCATGATTCACTGACTGCTGCCATCTTTGTACAGGAGGAGCCATTGCGCAGTTCTAATATGACCGCAGCTATCTGTCTGCACAAAGATGGTGGAGGTCTGATTTACTGCACCTGCACGAATTACGCGCAGGTGCAGTGAATCATTCGGTTGATCTTCGCAGCAACGTATCTACTGGCAGAGGAAGTCGGTCACATTAAAGGGGTTTTCCCCACGAACGAAAGTTCATTTTAAAAATTGACTGTGGCTGACCGTGTACGGAGCATACCACATCTCCTGGGCAGGGGAGGAAGCAAAAGATAATACTGACATTACAGCAGGGGATAACAGTGGATTCATTTTGTGAGGTAAAATATTTCACTGACTGTTTTTAAAAAAATATTTTACCTCACAAAATGTATCCTCTGTGATCTCCTGCTGTAATGTCAGTATTGTCTTTTGCTTCCTCCCCTGCCCAGGAGCTGTGGTATGTTCAGTACACGATCAGACACAGGGGTGAGTGTGTCTGACCGTGTACGGAGCATACCACATCTCCTGGGCAGGGGAGGAAGCAAAAGATAATACTGACATTGCAGCAGGGGATCACAGTGGATTTATTTTGTGAGGTAAAATATTTCACTGACTGTTTTTAAAAAATATTTTACCTCACAAAATGTATCCTCTGCGATCTCCTACTGTAATGTCAGTATTATCTTTTGCTTCCTCCCCTGCCCAGGAGCTGTGGTATGTTCGGTACATGGTCAGACACAAACAATTTTTAAAATGAACTTTTGTTCGTGGGAAAACCCCTTTAAAAAGCAAACATCAATGCCAACATGGCGCCTCCTAAAAAGTACGCCGATGACAATGAAAGCAAACCAACAAGGGCACAATGTCAAAGACAAAAAAGGCCAAGTGAGACTCTTGAAGAACAACAGCATCACTGGGACAAAAACAATGCATATAAGTGTACTAGATGGTGGCCCGATTCTAACGCATCGGATATTCTAGAATATGTATGCGTAGTGTATAGCACAGCCCACGTAGTATATTGCGCAGCCCACGCAGTACATTGCGCAGCCCACGCAGTACATTGCGCAGCCCACGCAGTACATTGCGCAGCCCACGCAGTACATTGCGCAGCCCACGTTGTATATTGCGCAGCCCACGTTGTATATTGCGCAGCCCACGTAGTACATTGCGCAGCCCACGTAGTACATTGCGCAGCCTACGTAGTATATTGCGCAGCCCACGTTGTATATTGCGCAGCCCATGTAGTACATTGCGCAGCCCACGTAGTACATTGCGCAGCCCACATTGTACATTGCGCAGCCCACATTGTACATTGCGCAGCCCACGTAGTATATTGCTCAGCCCACGTATTATATTGCGCAGCCCACGTTGTATATTGCGCAGCCCACGTTGTAAATTGCGCCGCCCACGTTGTATATTGCGCAGCCCACGTTGTATATTGCGCAGCCCACATAGTATATTGCATAGCTCACGCAGTATATTGCGCAGCCCATGTTGTATATTGCGCAGCCCACGTTGTACATTGCGCAGCCCACGTTGTATATTGCGCAGCCCACGTTGTATATTGCGCAGCCCACGTATGATATTGCACAGCCCACGTTGTATATTGCGCAGCCCACGTTGTATATTGTGCAGCCCACGTTGTATATTGCGCAGCCCACGTATATAGCAATGTGGGCATGATATCCCTGTTAAAAAAAAAGAAAATAAAAAATAGTTATATACTCACCTTCCGTTGGCGCCTGGATCCAGGAAGCGGTTACCGACTATTGGGATCCACCGAAGCTCCGCCGAGCCACTCGCACAGGCCGCCATCTTCCGTTCCCAGGATGCATTGCGAAATTACCCAGATGACTTAAGACCGCTAAGTCTTCTGGGTAATTTCGCAATGCATTGCTGGAAACGGAAGATGGCGGCCGGCACGAGCGGCTCGGCGGACTACGGAGGGTGAGTATAGCAGGGTTTTTGGTTTTTTAATTATTTTTAACATTGGGGCTGGCTGCATTACATTCTATGGGGGCTGGCTGCATTACTTTCTATGGGGGGGATTTATTACATTCTATTGGGGCTGGCTGCATTACATTCTATGGGGGCTGGCTGCATTACATTTTATGGGGGCTGTGCTGCATTACATTCTATGGGGGCTGGCTGCATTACATTCTATGGGGGCTGGCTGCATTACATGTTATGAGGGCTGTGCTGTATTACATTCTATGGGGGCTGTGCTGCGTTACCTTCTATGGGGGCTATGCTGCATTACATTCTATGGGGGCTGGCTGCATTACATTCTATGGGGGCTGTGCTGCATTACATTCTATGGGGGCTGTGCTGCGTTACAGTCTATGAGGGCTGGCTGCATTACATTCTATGGGGGTTGGCTGCATTACATTCTATGGGGGCTGGCTGCATTGCATTCTATGGGAGCTGGCTGCATTGCATTCTATGGGTGGCTGGCTGCATTACATTCTATGGGGGCTGGCTGCATTACATTCTATGGGTGGCTGGCTGCATTGCATTCTATGGGTGGCTGGTTGCATTACATTCTATGGGGGGCTGTATTACATTCTATGGGGGAGGGCTGTATTACATTCTATGTGGGAGGGCTGTATTACATTCTATGGGGGGCTGTATTACATTCTATGGGGGGCTGTATTACATTCTCTGGGGGCTACATTATATTCTATAGGGACTGTATTATATTCTATGGGGAGGTGGGCTGTATTACATTCTCTGGGGGCTGTATTACATTCTATGGAGAGCTACATTATATTCCATGGGGGGCTGCATTATTCTCTATGAGGGGGGCTACCATATATTATATATGCAGGAGCTGCATTATACTATATGAGAGGGCTGCATTATATTCTCTGAGGGGTTACATTATACTCGGGGCTACAATATATTCTGTGGGGTGGCGGCATTATACTCTGGGGTGGCATGATTATACTATATGTGGGCTGCATTATACTGTATAGAGGACTATAGGGAATACATTATACTATATGAAGAACTATGGGATGCATTATCCTATGGGAAGTGAATTGCACTACATGGATGACTATGGCGGTGCATTATACTATATGGAGGACTATGAGGAGTGTATTATACTATTTGGAGGACTGTGGCAGTACATTATACTATATTGAGGACTGAGGGGTGTATTATACTACTGTGTATTTTAATATATGGAGGACTATGAGGAGTGTATTATACTATATGGAGGTCTATGGGGAGTGTATTATACTGTATGGAGGACAGGGGAGTGTATTATACTATATGGAGGACTGAGGAGTGTATTATACTATATGGAGGACTGAGGATTGTATTATACTATATGGAGGACTGAGGAGTGTATTATACTATATGGAGGACTGAGGTGCACATTATAATATATGGAGGAGTATTGGGTGTATTATACTGAACAAGCAAAATGCTGCCTATTCATCGAGTGATTGGATTGTTTATGTGGGAACAGAAATCCTTGTTCTCAGCAGCACATCGCTGGTGTAAACTGTAGTTGTGCTGCTGATAACATGATACTGTATGGGGACAGATTGATCTAATTGTGATTGTTCTGTTCACTTCATTCTTTCTCAGTTGGTGTAAAGAGGCCGGGAAACAAGCGAGCGACTTCAGTATTGTCAATCACACTTGTTTAGTGGCCTGCGATCAGTACATGTAAATTCAAAAGAAATGCTTCGCAGGGAGACCAGGCAAGGATGATGACAGTTGTAGTTAGCACCCGGTGCCTGGGAATAGCGCTAACTCTATTGCTTTTCCCAGCCGCCAGAGCATTTAATTCTGGTATGTGTAATGATTTTTAGGGTTGATGTCAGCTGCGTAATGTCAGCTGCTATCAATCTCTGGTGTAAGTAATGGAGAGGTGTCTATCAGACACCCCCAGTACTAGCCCAGACCTGGCGAGACCCAGCGACTCTGAAGAGCGGTGACGGTAGTAACAGTACCGCTCTTCACAGTCGCCGAGCTCAGCGCAAGACCCAGAATATCTGAAGAGCGGTGACATTACTGATGTCACCGCTCTTCAGAGTCACCGTGTCTCGTGCTGCGCAGCGGAACCAAAAGTGGCTGTAGACAACGCTTATGGAGCATCAGAATGAGGTTCCATAGCCTTTGGTCATCTCATCCCTTCAGATCCAGTTATGTAGGTAAAGTAGCGGTTTTTCTTGGTACTGCAACTAAAAGCAATAAATAGGACTGAGCTGTAATGCTGGATACAGCTATAATTATATGTTATATAGTCGTGTTACACTCCCCTCACTTCTTGTACCCTACAAGTGTACAAAGATATTATACAGTCACCATGTGACAAGTGGGCCTGTGTAACTTCAAATGCCAGGGCTGAATTTTAATCCCAGCCCGGCCCTGGCCATCAGTGATAGATACATAAGAAAAGAAGGACCCGCATCACAGAAGAAAATAAAATAAAATTCAAGTCGTTATTCCATTCAGATTTAAAATTAGGATATCCATGGTACAAAATTATTCTACGACTAAAGGCTTCGGCCAGAAAGGTATCAGAATGAACATGTTTTTAATCTTGTACCATGGATTTCCTAATTTTTAATTTGGATGGAATAAAGACTTGAATTCACATTCTGCTCTGCCCTCCAGTTCTTTAGGAAGTACATGAAGCAATTTGATGGCCTTTTAGGCAGTTAGGTTAGAGTTGCCATCTCCTAGTCAGTGGTTAGGGCTATCTCTGCATCCGCAGGCACCACAAGGGATTGCGATGCCAAGATATCTAATCTGTACAGGAACCGGCAGGGTCAGTTGCAGTTCTTTGTGAAGATATGCCACAAGTGCTCCATTTTCACAAGTCAGCTACATCAGCTGCCAGTCTGGCACTGCTGCAGCAGCGCTTACAGGTGCCAGATCACAGACTGCTGTGTGGTGTGGCCATGTGCTTGAATTTCACATTACATATGTTGGCAAGTCTTTGTGAGCAGTAGACGGCAGTAGTTGAAATACCAGCTGCAACATTCTATTCTATTCTATGTATTATACAAAGGAGCTCTGTATATAGTGTCAGTGTACAGGTAATATAGTGATCACCAGTGACATTATAGACAGCAGTTCTGTATATACTATATGGTGTATAGTGTCAGTGTACAGGTAACATACTGACTCACCGGTGATGTCTCTAGTTGATGTCAAGGACAACATCTGAAAGGAGTTTGTATGTTCTCCACGTGTTTGTGTAGGTTTCCTCCTGGTACTCCGGATTCCTCCCACAATCCAAAGACATACTGATAGGGAATTTAGATTGTGAGCCCCATGGGGACAGCGATGATAATGTGCGTAAATTGTAAAGCGCTCCCGAATATGTTGGCGCTATATAAATAAAAGATTATTATTATAAGTCTTTCGTCTTTGCTTTTCTTCTTCATCCAGCACAGAAAACCATCACTTCTTCCAGCCAGGACTTGTTTCTGCAGAAAATAACTCAGTTATCTAGAACACCGCTTCCTGAGAAAATTCCCCAATGTTTCCCCATCTTCAACACTACATCTGTTGAAAAAAAAAACGACATGGCAGACTGCACAGTAACAGGGCCCCCCACTGAAAGCAGGATCCTCAAAAATAAAATCACAACAGTAATAATATCCCTTAATTAGCCCTTACTCTAATAATGTCTCGATTCTAGCCACGTGTGTCTTCATCCTGCCCCATATGTTCTTCCATCCTGGTTCCATGTCTCCATTCTGCCCCCATGTCTCTCCATTCTGCCTGCGTCTCTCCATTCTTCCCCCATTTCTCTCCGTTTTGCTCTCATGTGTCTCTATTCTGCCACCATATGTCTACATTCTGCCCCCATGTCGTCTCCATCCTACCCCCAAGTGCAGCCTTACAAAACAGAAAAGAAAACAAAACAGAAAAAGCTTCTCCTTACCTGGCCGCAGTCAAACAGCATCCTCTCCTTCATTCATTTGAGGCGTGGATGCGCCGGCACACGGGAGTGACGTCATACGCCAGTGATGTGTGCGCCGATGTCAGCTGCCAGCCTGTGACTGGCTGGTGGCTGTTAACTATTGCTGTTGGCTTCCCGCATGTCAATTCATTTCAACTGAACTTGCGTCTGAGGATGCACGTTCAATTACTGAACCGGCAGACCCTTGCCCAATATGCCAGTAAGGACACAGTGTATGAAGCTTTGGTGTTACGGTTCGTATTCTTTTCACATCTGGCCAGATGGAGATGATCACAGCTGTTTGTTGGTTGTACTAAGTGTCAGACCATCACCAATGTTATGTTTATGGTTGGTCCTAAGCATAGGACATCAAATTAAAAGTAATAGACGACACCATCAAGCTGAGTTTGGGACCTTAGTGTCCATTCATCCCCTGAATTGATCTGTCACCGACTCCCCAATTCCCAAAAGTGATGGCAAAAAAAGTAACTCTTTAGATAATACAATATTAAATTTAAAACACTCAAAGTGTGAGCATTCTGTATTTCTATGCACAAAAAAAAATATTTAACACTTAGGATATATTCACAGGCTGGTAGAGTTATTGTATTGTGCTTGCAGAAATCGATTGCTTGCCACAAAAACTACCTAATTCAGGACATGCACATAATGTCTTTAAGATGCCAGCGCACCCACCGAGGTTTTCCTCAGTGAAGTCGCTTTTTAAAAAAAGGCAGCTCGTTTTTTTTCTGAAGCGGCTTTGCGGACTGTTTTGTTGTCATTTTTGGGGTAGTCAAAAAGTAATCCTGCTGCTTCTTTTCACTACTTCATGGTTTCCGGACCGTGAAGTGGTTAAAAGAAGTGACAAAAGATTGAACGTGTACACAGCAATGTTGTTTCTACATTTCTGTGCATCCTGTTAATATTTCCTACACTTCTTCATAAAACCCCTGCGCCTTATTCACCCTCCCCGGATCGAGGATTGGGTCTCTACCGCTGCTTTGGTGCTTGTTTTGGTCAGGACCAATCAGTGAGCTGAGTTACTCAGGGCAGCTCGTGCCGTCTGCTCGGGCAAAGTGATAATGTGATATCAGCACTCCAGAGAATAAGTAGTGGCGGAGACTCAGCGCTGGAGGAAGAGTAAAGCATAATTTTTTATTTAAAATACAAAATTAAAAAACTGTAAGGTTTTCTGAAACAGGAAAAGCCCTTTAAGATAAATAAAGTTGATTATTAACTGCAGAGATTTCTCTAACAGAATTTCTTACTTATTGAATGTACCCTCAAGGTAAGTTCATACAGGTCAAAATTGCACTGGGAAATGTCTGCAGCAATTCCTCCAGAAATAACAGGGAAACACCCAGCAGCAAATCTAATCCTGCAGATTTTGATATAGATTTGTCTGAGGACAGGGCAAAATAAAATAAAAACACTATACTCACTTTCCTTGTAAAACTAGCCCGGTCCTCTATTGATCTCTGTATGACCAGGCACCTGACCTCCGGTACCTCATGCCGTAGATGCCTGGGATTGGCTGCAGTGGTAACTTGGCATGAGATGGCGTTTGTTATACAGAGATCGTCAGAGTATCAACCAAGGGGCGGCAGAAGTGCTAGGGGACTGAGTATTGTGTTTTTCGGTAACGGTCGATTTTTACAGAGGATTTATGGATAATCTGCAGCAAAATTTGTAACAATTGTGGCAGGGGGCAGCTTGCGAAGTAGCCTAGGAGAGGGGAAATATACAAATACTTTGCCTAGTTTGTAGGTTGAACTGCAGGAAACTATTTCAACCTCGCAGAGGCAAAGCTAGAGGTGCATAACACCAATATTGGGTTCTAGAAAAAAAACAAAATAACCAAGACTTTGTACCAGAAAACAACAATAATTTACAGCTTGTTTTAAAATTTTACCTTGGGTTGTGTCTGGTAATGTAACGCAGTCTAATTGAAGTGAATGGAACTGAGCTGCATCGCCACGCACAACACATGATAACTGATGGCTCTTTTTCTGAAAGAAAGCCATATTTTTCTCATCTTGGACAACCCATTTACTGCTATTTCTTCTCTACTGGTTTGACCTCTAATTCTTTGACCTTCTGCCTCCATCCCATGGATATTGACTCTGTTACTACTGAACTTGCTCTCAGATTCTAGTTCTAACCCCAGCCCTGGCCATTTAGTTATCCCTTCATTTTTTCCACCAGTCAGGCAGTGCTCTGTGGATGCAATCTGGGAGGTCCTGCAGTGAAGCTCAGATGACTGTAGATGGGGTTAGAGGGCAAGAACCAGGGGGTGACCAGTAAGGCGAGTAGAAAGCCTGTCTATGGAGCACATATTGAGCTGATGTTATTACATTTGCATTGCAAAACTATTTGTGTGTCACATATGAGTGACGTTACTCCTACACCGGCTGAGACACCGCTGTGTAGGATGTTATTTGCTTTTTCTGTGGCTCTGTGTAAACTCTCGAGCCAGATTCAAATAAAAGTTACCAGATTTAAATAAGAAAGATGAAAGCGTCAAAATTATTGCAAGCAAATTTACTTGGGTTGGCATTTTGTGACAGTTGCACGGTTCCTGGAGGCTTTCCCTTAAGGAAAAATTGAAGATGTGTCACAAATGTTATGTTATGCCTATGTAAGGGGATCTAAGGACTGGTACTCGCCCCTACCCCTTTAAGAACCGACCCGGTTCTCATTGTAATCTTGATATATGGTAATTGCTGTTATGTCCCTATATGCTGCTATGTTGCCGTATTTCGATGTCATTCTATGTGCTGTACATTATATGTTGTGTATATAGGGAAAGTGCAGTACCTCAGTTGGGACACTAGATGGGGTAATATAGAGAGTGGAAGATAGTTATAGTATAGTAAATAGTTAAAGATAGGAGGGGTCATCTGCAGCTAAGAGAGGGAGGATTTCCTCATTTGAGTCAGTAGGACCAGGATGCCCAAACCACCTGCACGGGCTTAAGTGCCCGGAATGTTAGCAGTGACTGACCACACAACGTTAACTAAGGGAGAAGCCCAGCCATCCGCAGCCCTGGGCCTGAACAATAGTAGGCCAGAACAGCAGCAGGAAAAGAAGCTTAAGATAGAAGCAGTGACAGTACAGGGACGCAGGTGGCTCCATTATGTGGCAACTTATCGCATGGGCTGATGCCCTCAGATCCGGTGCAAAATGGCTGAGGGAATCTCAGATGCAGTGAGTTTGGACCAGGAGTTCCCTGTGTCACCGCAAAAGACAGCACAGATGGGCAGGTCACTCGCCGTGACTGACTTCAGAGGCTGATACTCTCATGTCTGGGGCAAAACAGACTAAGAAAGGTCTAACCATAGCAGAGCTGAACAGAGAGGATACTGAGGAACCGTATGATACGGTCTGACCCGGGTTCATGCTGTGTGACAGAGAGAGAAGTGCAGGGAAAGAGGAAGAAATGTGCAATGTGAAACCTGTTGTAAATGCTGTGAAGAATATAGATGTGCTGCGTAAAGAAAACAGTAAAGTTGTTCATATAAAAGTTGAAATGGACTGTGTCTTTATTTATGCGAAACCGTCTATAGGGAGCCTGCAGCAGAACAGAGGGGACCCTGACGGCGAAGAAAGTGGAGCCACAGGTATGCAGAGTAGTGGACATTATTTTCATGTGATGGGAGGCCTTCCCTCACACCTAAAGCAGGGCCTGAAGGTTTGATTTATGACACCTTGGTGTTTTTTGATTCCTTATGTCAGTGCACTACCCTAAGGCTATGTTCACACTTTGCGGTTTTTGCTGCGGATCCGCAGCGGATTTGACGCTGCGGATCCGCAGCAGTTTTCCATGCAGGGTACAGTACAATGTTACCCTATGGAAAACAAAAACCGCTGTGCCCACTTTGCGGAAAATCCCTTTAAAAACCGCGCGGAATTGCTGCGGAAAAAAAGAAGGAGCATGTCACTTCTTTCTGCGGATTCCGCAGCGGTTTTCAACATGCACCAATAGGAAAGTGCTGTTGAAAACCCGCAGAGGAATCCGCAGAAGAAACCGCAGGAAAATCCGCAGAGAAAACCGCAGCGGTTTAGCACTGCGGTTTTTCCAAATCCGCTGCGGAAAAATCCGCAGCAAAATCTGCAAAGTGTGAACAAGCCCTAAAGGTCCTACACTAGGCATGAGAAATGCTTCTGGAGTTTTGGAAGTTTTTTTTTGTTTTCTCAATTATTTCCAGAAGTGATTTTCAAAGAGTTTTTACAGCAAGTTTTTTTGCAGCCTTGTGATTTGACAGTGAACAGTTTGATATCAGATTTCATCAGGAGTCGCTTAAAATAAATTATATGCACTTTCTTTTTTTTTCCTAAAGCCATTTTTCAAAACATGAAGCAGAGCAAAACACTTAGAACATTAACCCCTTCACCCCGAAGCCTGTTTTCACCTTCCTTACCAACCCAATTTTTTCATTTTTGACCACTGTCACTTTATGAGATCATAACTCTGGAATGCTTTATCAAATCCCACTGATTCTGAGATTGTTTTTTGTGACATATTATACTTCAAGATAGTGGTAAAATGTATTTGATATGACTTATGTTCATTTGTGAACGTAAGTTCATTTGTGAAAAAAAATCGGAAATATGGCAAAAATCTCGAAAATTCAGCAAATTTTTATTTTTTATGCTCTTAAATCAGAGTTACAGTGGGTACGGAAAGTATTCAGACCCCTTTAAATGTTTCACTCTTATTTCATTGCAGCCATTTGGTAAATTCAAAAACGTTCATTTTTTTCTCATTAATGTACACTCTGCACCCCATCTTGACTGAAAAAAAAACAAATTTAGAAATTTTGCATATTTATTAAAAAAAAGTTCACCCCTCAAGGTGCTCAAAACCACATTCGATAACTTTTTTAACCTTTCAGGTGTTTCACAGGACTTAATGAAATGTTTAATGAAAAAATAAACATTTCACTTTTGCTCACAAAAATTTTCCTTTAGACACAATTTTTTTTAATTACACACAAGGGTAACAGGAGAAAATGTGTTGTGCAATTTCTCCTGAGCATGCCAATACTCCATATGTTGGGGAAAATCTACTGTTTGGGCACAAGGAAGAGCTCGGAAGGGAAGGAAAAACTACTTTGAGGCACAGTGCAAAAGTAAAAAAAGATTTTCCTGCACTGGTTTGAAGGTGCAATGTCACATTGGCAGAGCCCCCGAGGTGCCATAACAACAGAACCCCCCATAAGTGACCCTATTTTACAAACTACACCTCTCGATGAATTAATCTAGGGATGCAGTGATCATTGACACCACAGATGTGTTATACAATTTTATACCATTGGGCAGTGAAGAAAAAAAATTCACAAAAATTGTGTGTTAGCTGCAAATTTTACATTTTCATTCTGGGAAATGAGTAAAATTAGCACCAAAATTTGTCCTGCAATTTCTGCTGAATGTAGAAATACCCCATATGTGGCTGTACAGTGCTGCTTAGCCACATGGCAAGATGATGTATGGACGGAGTGCTATTTGCCCCCTGGAGCACAGATTTTCCTAGACTAGTTTGTGGATTCCTTATATAGAGCCCCTAACTACTGGAAAAGCAGAATTCCCCCCTCAAGTGACCCCATTTTGGAAATTATACTCCTTTGGGAATGTATCTACATGTGAAGTAACGATTTTGACTCCATGGATATTTTCCAGAAACAAGCAGTAGCAAATGTTGCTGAGTAAAAATTGCAAACTGCCATTGTAGTGACCAGTATACTGTAATGACCACAACATTATAGTGACCAGTACATTATGCCCAGCTCATGCTTCTGGAGACACGCACCTTTAAATTAGAAAGGCTCTCATCATTACTGCAGAAATGCCAAACATGTGGGTGCTATATGTGGTTTAGGCTCACTGGGGCTCAGAAGGGAATGGGTGGCATTTGAATTTGGGAGCACAGAATTCACTGAATTTCTTTTGAGGGGAGAGGAGCCATTTTGGTTTTCCAGAACCTGTAACTTGGAAACCCCCTAAATTTCTGTTAACAGATGACGGACCAGAATGGGGACTTGCTTTTTTTGTGGACTGAGTATAAGCTTTTATTGGGAACATTTTCCATAACATTTGGGATCACATTTATCCAGCACTCTACACTGAGCACTTACTTTGGGGTTTTCATCTAAATCTCCGAATGACGTGATTCAGATGAAACCTCCGAGGGATCTATTCACTGTAATGAGGCAGCAGAGTTACTCTGGACTCCATCTTGCCTCTGTTCAGCATTGTCCTTCTTTTCAGAAGTGCACAAAACAGTGGCGGACCGCACTTTTATGTTCGCCTAAAAAGATGGACACCGCCGGATCACAGGTCTTATGGCGCTCACAGTGCCTCCATCCACCACATTGTAGGGAATATTCCTCAGAGCTGGCCCTGGTCATAACAGGCAAATAGTTTGCAACAATCTGCTGTCAGTTCTCAGCCCAGTAGGCAAAAATAGAATAGTCTCAGAAAACCCCTTTAAGCATGTGAACAGCAAAGTCAGGGATTAAAAGTTTGTGAACCCTTCAGAATTTTCTGTATTTCTGCATAAATATGACCGGAAACTACATGAGATTTTCACATACGTCCTAACAGTAGATAAATCAAATCAAATGAAAGTAAAAAATATTAGTGTGTAATTTTTAAATAAGAATGATCCAATTTCACATGTGAATGACAAAAGAGTATGTGAACGTTTGTCTTCAGCATCTGGTGTGACCTTCTTGTGCAACAATATTTATTATTATTAATAGCCTTTGGCTCTATCTAGAGCCATGGCGACAAGATGGATGACTGATCTGTAGGATGATCAATCTTGTGCAAGCCTAGATAGGTCCACCAGGGTCTTCTCCACCGTTATCTTCATTGTATCAAGTTATTGGGTTGCTGGTAGTGTTGAGCATTCCGATACCGCAAGTATCGGGTATCGGCCGATATTTGCGGTATCGGAATTCCGATACTGAGTTCCGATATTTTTGCGATATCGGGAATCGGGATCGGAATGCATATTCATGTGTAAAATAAAGAATAAAAATAAAAAATAGGGATATACTGACCCTCTGACGCGCCCTGGTTGTAACCGCTGCAACCGGTAGCCTCCGTTCCTAAGAATGAGTGAGTGAAGGACCTGCGATGACGTTGCGGTCTTGTGATTGGTCGCGTGAGCGGTCACATGAGCGGTCACGCGACCAATTACAAGCCGCCACGTCATCGAAGGTCCTTCACTCGCTCATTCTTAGGAACGGAGGCTGCCGTTTAACACCGCTAGGTCCAGGGTCCGCCGGAGGGGTGAGTATATCCATATTTTTTATTTTTATTCTTTATTTTTTACATGAATATGGATCCCAGGGCCTGAAGGAGAGTTTCCGCTCCTTCAGACCCTGGGAACCATCCAGGATAGCTTCCGATACTTGTGTCCCATTGACTTGTATTGGGTATCGGTATCGGCGATATCCGATATTTTTTGGATATCGGCCGATACTATCCGATACCGATACTTTCAAGTATCGGAAGGTATCGCTCAACACTAGTTGCTGGTCTTCCTCTTTGCCTTGTTACTTCTATTCTTCCAACCATGCTGTCCTTTTCCAGTGATTGCTTTCTTTGTATGATTAATGTGCGACAATAACTGCATCTTAAAGTTTTCCGTAATTGGTTAGTTTTGTACATCAGCTACAAAATTCTTTCGCTCATTCATCCCTATGAAACAGCTTCAACTGTGGTATGTTTGTTTGTTTTCTCCCATGACCAGCTCACTTCAGGTTCTTCAATTGCATTTCTATACTCGTAGGATTAAGATCAGGTCTTTGACATAGCCATGCCAAAACTTTAACCTTATTGTTCTTTAACCATTCTTTTGTAAAATGCTTGTGTGCTTTGGGTTGTCTTGCTGCATGACCCACGTATTTTGATCTTCAGCTTATGGGCAATGTTCTGACATTTTACGGTACTTTTGAATTTGATGATAAAATTCAGAATTCATTTTTTTTTCAATGATGGCAAGCCGTCCAGGCCCAAACTAAAAGACTACTACCACCGTGGTGTCATCCGTCCACAAAACATTTATCCAATAGTCTTTTCGATTGTCCAGGTGATGTTTAGCATAATGCAAACAGGCAGCAATGTTCTTTTTGGAACGAAGAGGCTTTCTCCTTGCAATCCAGCCATGAACACCATTGTTTAGTATCCTAGTGAAGATGGACTCCTGAACATTAACCCCCTTCCCGACATGCTCCACACACATGCTGCCCAATTGTATAAAAGTCTGTGACACACCTGTTGTGTCAATATAATCACTGCACCCAACATGAATTCATTGAAAGGTTTAGTTTGTAAAATGAGGTCACTTATGGGGGTTCCGCTGTTCTGGCATGCTCAGTGGCTCTGCCAATGTAACATGGCATCCTCAAACAAGTGCAGAAAAATCTGCACTGTAATATGGTGTTTCTTCCCTTCTAAGCTTTGCACCGTACCTCAAAAGTAGTTTTTTACCACATATGGGTTATCGGTAAACTCAGGAGAAATTTCACAACAAATTTTGTGGTCCGTTTTCTCCTGATAGCCTTGTGAAAATGTAAAATTTGGAGCTAAAAAAGATTTATCTGTGAAAAATGTGATTTTTTTTTTTTAAATTTTCAATGTTATAAACTTCTGTGAAGCACATGGGGGTTCAAAGTGCTTAAAACACATCTAGATACAGCTCTGGCAAAAATTAAGAGACCATTGCAAAATGTTCAGTTTGTCTGATTTTTCTCTTTATAGGTATATTTTTGAGTAAAATGTAAATTGTTATTTTAGTTTATAAACTACTAACAACATGTCTCCGAATTTCCAAGCCATACATTTTGTATTTTTTTTTCTGAAAAGGAGAAATGGTCAAAATTAAATAAAAACAAAACAAAACAGGGCTTTCAGGCCTCAAATAATGCAAAGAAAACAAGTTCATAATCATTTAGAAACAACAATACTAATGTTTTAACTCAGGAAGAGTTCAGAAATCAATATCTTATGGAATAACCATGATTTGTAATCACAGCTTTCATGCGTCTTGGCATGCTTTCCACCAGTCTTTCACACTGCTCCTGACGCAATAAATTAAGCAGTTCTAATAAGTTAAGCAGTAAATTTTGCATTCAAAAAGTCAAATTGCGCTCCTTCCGTTCCAAGCCTTGCTGTGCACCCAGTTGTTTTCTTCCCCATATTGGGTATCGGCGTACTCAGCAGAATTGCACAACAAATTGTATCAAGCAATTTATCCTCTCACTCTTCTGAAAATGCAAAATTTGGAGCTAAAAAAGATTTTTGTGGGAAAAAAATTGATTTTTTTTAGTTTTCACGGCTCAAAGTTATAAACTTATGTGGAGCACTCGGGGTTCAAGGTGCTCAATACACATCTAAATAAGTTCCCTAAGCGTTCTAGTTAATAAAATGGGGTCACATGTGGGAGGTTTCCACTGTTTGTCACATCAGGGGACAGGTACGGACTGGGGCTGAAAGTAAGCCCTGGCACTTGAAATCACACAGGCCCATGCTGTCCCCATCCCCAAGCACCAGATGGGGATATATTCCTAATATTACCCTGGATGGAGGAAAGGAAGATTTATTACAAGAATATTTCTAATGATTCCCGTGGCCTGCTGGTGTAAGTGACGGAGTGTAGCGACTTTCTGCTCCGACACAACTCTTAACAGTATGGGTGTCTTTAGAACACCAATTCTGATAACAACATAACAGACAAGGTGGCCCAAGACCAGATGGGCCCTTCTGGCATTTGCCAGAATTGCCATATGGGCAGTCCGGCCCTGTCAGGGGCTATCAAAACATGACATGGCGTTGGCTAATTATGCCAGCAAATTTTACATTCAAAAGAGAAATGGCGCTCCTTCCCTCTTGAGCTCTGCCGTTTGCCCAAATAGTGGTTTACCCCCACATATGGGGTATCAACATGCTCAGGAGAAATTGCACAACAAATTATATAGTCTATTTTCTCTGGTTATACTTGTGAAAGTAAAAAATTGATATAAAGGGAAATTTTTGTGAAAGAAAAGTAAATGTTCATTTTTTCCTTCCACATTCCATTAAGTCCTGTGAAACGCCTGAAGGGTTAATAAACTTATTGAATTTGAGCACCTTGAGGGGTGCAGTTTTTAAAATTGTGTCACTTTTGGCTATTTTCTGTCATATAAACCCCTCAAAGTCACTTCAAATGTGAGGTGCTCCCTAAAAATTTTTTTGCAAATTCTGTTGTAAAAATTAGAAATCACTAGTCAACTTTTAACCCTTATAACTTCCTAACAAAAGAAAATTTTGTTTCCAAAATTGTGCTGATGTAAAGTAGACATGTGGGAAATGTAAGGGTATGTGTCCACGTTCAGGATTGCCTCAGGATTTGGTCTGGATTTTATGCAGGTAAAATCCTGACCAAATCGGCACCTGAGGTCACTGGCAGGTCACCTGCGTTGTCCTTGCGTTGTTTCAGCAATGCAAGGACATGCTGCGTTCTTAAAAGACGCGCCGCATGTCCGTTTCCGCGGGTCTGCCGCATGCATCTTTTACTGCATAGTGGAGACAGGATTTCATGAAATCCCCTTCACTATGCTGTAACACCTGGACGCTGCGTGTTTGACGCTGCAGCTCAACGCAGCGTTTCCTGAACGTGGAAACATACCCTTATTTATCAACTATTTTCTGATTTAAGGGCAAAAAAATTAAAAGTTTAAAAATTGGAAAATTTTCTGAATCTTCGCCAAATTTCCGATTTTTTCACAAATAAACGCAAGTCATATCAAAGAAATGTTACCACTATCATGAAGAACAATATGTCTCAGAATCAGTGGGATTCATTGAAGCGTTCTAGAGTTATGACCTTGTAAAGTGACAGAGGTCAGAATTTTAAAAAAAATGGGCCTGGTCAGGAAGGTGAAAACAGGCTTCAGGGTGAAAGGGTCAAAAATAGCTAAGGCTACTTTCACACTAGCGTCGTACGACGCACAACACAATGCAACGTTGCGACGTACCGACGCATACTGTGCAAGCACCGCACAACGGGGGCAGCGGATACAGTTTTTCAACGCATCCGCTGCCCCATTGTGAGGTGCGGGGAGGAGGGGGCGGAGTTCCGGCCACGCATGCGCGGTTGGAAATGCTGGACACGACGCACCAAAAATTGTTACATGCAACGTTTTTTGGGGGCGACGGACCGACGCAACACGACGCAACCGTTGCACGACAGTTGCGACGTGTGGCAATCCGTCGCGATCCGTCGCTAATACAAGTCTATGGAGAAAAAACGCATCCTGCAAGCACTTTTGCAGGATGCGTATTTTTTCTACAAAACGACGCATAGCGACGTGCAGTGCACGACGCTAGTGTGAAAGTAGCCTAACAGACAAAAGAGATGCTCTTATTAGCCCAGGTGGCAGCTGGATGTAGGAGAGGTAATGTGGTGTTCCATTCAATGTGTAGTGGCCCCTGCCGAATACTGCAGATCAGCTCCTATTTGCGAGACTAGGGGCCGAGTTTCAAGAGAATAGGGTCTGAGCGTAGTACTCGGCCGTGGCCACTACACATTAAATGGAGCTCTGTTCAATAGTTACATCAAAGCTGCTGGCGGACTTAGTCCGAGTTCACATTAGCGTATGTGTAGGCAGCGTATACCTGCGTACCGATCCGCATGTGACTTGCGTACATATATTTAACACTCTATAAAAAGAATAATGTTCAGCTCACCCCGTTATGTCCAGGTTCCTTGGCTGGTCATCGGCGCACGGAGCTACCCTGGTCCCGGCGGTATGGAAATCCAATATGCAAGAAAAGTTGTCCCCAGCGACCACAGGAGAAATAATTCTTAGGGTCCCTTTCCACTTGTGAGAGAAAAAACGGTCCGTAATCTGGACCGAAAAAATGGATGTAACGTATGCGATTGTCATGCGAGTGTCATGCGAGTGCAATGCGATTTTTAATCGCACCATCCGTTTTTTGTAATCGCATCATCCGTTTTTTGTAATCGCATCATCCGTATGACATCCGTATTACTGTCCGATTTTTACGCACCGGTGTCCTTTGAAAAGCCGGCAAATCAGTGCTGTGTACAGTAAAATCACACTGACAGATTAGAATAGAGTAGATATATACACATAGAATAGGTATATATACATATATATATATATATATATATATATATATATATATATATATATATATATATATATATATATATATGTCAGTGAGACACCTATATATGTATTTTTATATTTAATGCAGCGCTAGATAGCATAAAAGCCGCTAATTCAATTGCCGGCTTTTGCTCTCTCCTTCACAAACCCGACAGGATATGAGACATGGTTTACATACAGTAAACCATCTCATATCCCTTCTTTTTTTACATATTCCTCTTCACTAATGTAACAAGTGTCTGTGTGTCAAATTTGGGGGCTCTAGCTATTAAATTAAAGGGTTAAATCACGGAAAAAATTGGCGTGGGCTCCCGCGCAATTTTCTCCGCCAGAGTGGTAAAGCCAGTGAGCGAGGGCAGATATTAATAGCCTAGAGAGGGTCCATGGTTATTGGCCCCCCCTGGCTACAAACATCTGCCCCCAGCCACCCCAGAAAAGGCACATCTGGAAGATGCGCCTATTCTGGCACTTGGCCACTCTCTTCCCACTCCCGTGTAGCGGTGGGATATGGGGTAATGAAGGGTTAATGTCACCTTGCTATTGTAAGGTGACATTAAGCCAGATTAATAATGGAGAGGCGTCAATTATGACACCTATCCATTATTAATCCAATTGTATGAAATGGTTAAAAAAAAACACACACACAATATTGCAAAGTATTTTAATGAAATAAACACACAGGTTGTTGTAATATTTTATTGCTCTCTCAATCCACCTGAAGACCCTCGTTCTGTAACAAATTAAAAATAATAAACCAACAATATACATACCTTCCGTAGATCTGTAACGTCCCACGATGTAAATCCATCTGAAGGGGTTAAAATATTTTACAGGCAGGAGCTCTGCTATAATGCAGCTGTGCTCGTGCCTGTAAACCCCGGGGAATGAAGGTAATGTAGGTCAATGACCTGTAGTTACCTTCATTCGCGGTGATGCGCCCTCTGCTGGATGTCCTCATGAACTGGAGCCTGGGAAAAGTTCCCATGCTCGAGTTCATATGAGGACATCCAGCAGAGGGCGCATCACTGCAACTCAAGATAAGTACAGGACAATCCCCTGCTTTCCATTCAGTACCTGGGGTTTTACAGGCACCAGCGAGTGCATTAGCACAGCTCCTGGCTGTAAAATGATTTAACCCCTTCAGATGGATTTACATCGTGGGACATAACGACGGAAGGTGTGGAATATTGTTGTTTGTTTTTTTAACTTTGTTTCAGGACGATGGTCTTCAGGTGGATTACCGGTATAATAAAATATTACAACACCCTCTGTCTTTATTTCATTAAAATACTTTGTAATAATGTGTGTGTGTTTTATTAACCATTTCATACTATTGGATTAATAATGGATAGGTGTCATAATTGACGCCTCTCCATTATTAATCTGGCTTAATGTCACCTTACAATAGCAAGGTGACATTAACCCTTCATTACCCCATATCCCACCGCTACACGGGAGTGGGAAGAGAGTGGCCAAGTGCCAGAATAGGCGCATCTTCCAGATGTGCCTTTTCTGGGGTGGCTGGGGGCAGATGTTTTTAGCCAGGGGGGGCCAATAACCATGGACCCTCTCTAGGCTATTAATATCTGCCCTCGGTCACTGGCTTTACCACTCTGGCGGAGAAAATTGCACGGGAGCCCTCGCCAATTTTTTCAGCGATTTAACCCTTTAATTTAATAGCTAGAGCCCCCAAATTTGACACACAGACACTTGTTTCATTAGTGAAGAGGAATATGTAATAAAAGAAGGGATATGAGATGGTTTACTGTATGTAAACCATGTCTCATATCCTGTCGGGTTTGTGAAAGAGAAAGAAAAAGTCGGCAATTGAATTAGGGGCTTTTATGCTATCTAGCGCTGCATTAAATATACATATATAGGTGTCTCACTGACATATATATATATGTATATATACCTATTCTATGTGTATATATCTACTCTATTCTAACCTGTCAGTGTGATTTTACTGTACACCGCGCTGAATTGCCGGCTTTTCAAAGGACACCGGTGCGTAAAAATCGGACAGAACTCGCATGGTGCGAGTGCTGTGCGATTTTTTTCTCGCACCCATTGACTTGCATTGGCAAATCTCTCGTCCGAGAATCGCAGCATGCTGTGATTTTTTTATCAGCCGACCCAGATTTTTCTCAGTCCGATTTCGGCTGAGAAAAAAATCGCAAATGAAAAGACACCTATTAAATAACATTGGTCCGAGTGCAATCCGATTTTTTATCGGATTGCACTCGTCCGTTTTCCTCGCAAGTGGAAAGGGGCCCTTAAAACTTGATGTTTATTTATCGTTTCTCCTTATGGAGAGTGACATACCATCTCTGGCTTGTCAAGGTAAGGAGGCTTATTTGCCGTACAATGCTCCTCTGGGAATTTAAATATGCAAATTGCCTCTTCTGAGAAAAAGAGGACATAACTCTATAGCGCCACCTGTTGGAAGTAGCGATCCTACAAGTCACAATCGGATCGCTACTTCCAACAGGTCAGATCCCCTGCTTTGATGCAGGGCTCCGCGGTGAGCCCGCATCAAAGCCGGGACTGTCAACTGTTTTGAACAGCTGACATGTGCCCGCAATAGCGGCGGGTGAAATCGCGATTCATCCGCCGCTATTAACTAGCTAAATGCCGCTGTCAAACGCAGACAGCGGCATTTAACCGGCGCTTCTGGCCGAACGGCCAGAAATGAGTGCATCGCCGACCCCCGTCACATGATCGGAGGTCGGCGATGCTTCAGAATAGTAACCATAGAGGTCCTTGAGACCTCTATGGTTACTGATCCCCGGCAGCTGTGAGCGCCACCCTGTGGTCGGCGCTCACAGCACACCTGATTTTCTACTACATAGCAGCAAACATCAGATCGCTGCTATGTAGCAGAGCCGATCGTGCTGTGCCTGCTTCTAGCCTCCCATGGAGGCTATTGAAGCATGGCAAAAGTTAAAAAAAAAAGTTAAAAAAAATGTGAAAAAAATAAAAAAAAATATAAAAGTTTAAATCACCCCCCTTTCGCCCCATCCAAAATAAATCAATAAAAAAATAATCAAACCTACACATATTTGGTATCGCCGAGTTCAGAATCGCCCGATCTATCAATAAAAAAAAGCATTAACCTGATCGCTAAATGGCGTAATGAGAAACAAATTCGAAATGCCAGAATTACGTTTTTTTAGTCGCCGCGACATTGCATTAAAATGCAATAACGGCCGATCAAAAGAACATATCTGCACCAAAATGGTTTGATTAAAAACGCCGGCTCGGCACGCAAAAAATAAGCCCTCAACCGACCCCAGATCATGAGAAATGGAGACGCTACGGGTATCGGAAAATGGCGCAATTGTTTTTTCTTTTTAGCAAAGTTTGGATTTTTTTTCACCACTTAGATAAAGAATAACCTAGTCATGTTAGGTGTCTATGAACCCGTAGTGACCTGGAGAATCATAATGGCAGGTCAGTTTTAGCATTTAGTGAACCTAGCAAAAAAGCCAAACAAAAAACAAATGTGGGACTGCACTTTTTTTGCAATTTCACCGCACTTGGAATTTTTTTCCCGTTTTCTAGTACACGACATGGTAAAACCAATGATTTCATTCAAAAGTACAACTCGTCCCGCAAAAAATAAGCCCTCACATGGCCAAATTGACGGAAAAATAAAAAAGTTATGGCTCTGGGAAGGAGGGGAGCGAAAAACGAACACGGAAAAACGGAAAATCCCAAGGTCATGAAGGGGTTAAAAAACACAGCTATGCAGATATGAGCAATCCGCACAAACGACACAAACGCAGGCAAAAACGCATACAAACGCATGCACACGCAGCTTTTTTTTTTGCTGTCATGCGTAAGCTGATGCAGATAAAAAAAACACTGCGTTAGCATGAGTTTGAATGTGTTTTGGCATGCAAGATGATACGCTGCGCACAGATACGCTAATGTGAACTTAGCCTCTCTTTAGGGGTCTGAAATTACTATCAGTTCATGTTATTTTTGGCACAGATTGTCCAAAGTTATTTTCTGCTATCCCATTTTTCTGAATAATTATACCATGTAAACGACATATTGTCCTACATCTTGATAAGCACATTGTTGCTACATTACAAAAGCAAACTGCTATCCCTTGATGTCATGTACGCTTATTTTCCTGGTTATTGTTATGTTATGTGCATGAGCTAATTTCCTACAAACTGCCAGGAATGTGATACTTGATTATTTAGAGGAAGTTTTGACAATGGACAAAATGAAATTTATACTGTAAACCTGTTCTAAAGGTAATAAATTCTTAAGAAGCTGTTTATAGCTGTTTGGAGGATGTCATCTTTAGCTAAAAAAAAAAAAAGAAGAAAAAAATGGGCAAAAAAGTAACAAATGAACAGAAATTTTAGCTTCCTATTAAAAACATTTTTAGATAAGTATTCTCAGCAAGAAAAGATGCTACATTACAGTAGATAGTCTGTGCAATGTTTGGGGCCACAGCCTCAATAATAATCATTATTAGGGTCGGTGCACACGTTGCGGATTTGCCTGCGGATTCGCAGCTGTTTTCCATCCGGTTTACAATACCATGTACAAATCAAAAAAACACGGCACTCAAAATGTCTGCAATTTAGATGTATTTAGATGCAATCCCAAATGCATAACATTTCGGTCTGTTATTTAGACTTTCATCAGACTAGGATTGAAAAACAAAACAAACAATCAAATTCAACAATAAGTACACAAACGCCTTAAATTCAGGCGAAAACGTGACGCGCTGGTTTTACACAAAACATCACCTAAAGAGGCTATATATACATCAGCAAAAAAATTCTAAATGTCATATAGACTACATATCAAAAAACTGGTACCATAAAAATGACAATACATTGCAATACAATGTCACTGTAGATCATAATAAGATTTACTATATACCATATAGGATTATGGAGGTAAAAATAATGTGAAAAAGCTGAAGGAACCGGTTTCCCTTTTTCTTTTTGTCTATTCTTTCCCCTTTTTTACATTATTTTTACCTCCATAAACCTATATGGTATATAGTAAATCTTATTATGATCTACAGTGACATTGTCCTCATTGCTTTTATATTATTTCTTTTGTCAAATAATTGTAAACTTTTGTGATGGCTATTTCTGTTACAATGCACCAGTGTATGTATTAGAAATTTTGCAGCTTTTTTTCTCCTTTACATGTACCCGTATATGACCTTAATTCAACAAGTGACGTTACACTTCATGCAATGTATTGTCATTTTTATGGTACCAGTTTTTTGATATGTATTCTATATGACATTTAGAATTTTTTTGCTGATGTATATATAGCCTCTTTAGGTGACATTTTGTGTAAAACCAGTGCGTCACGTTTTCGCCTGAATTTAAGGCGTTTGTGTACTTATTGTTGAATTTGATTGTTTGTTTTGTTTTTCAATCCTAGTCTGATGAAGGTCTAAGTAACAGACCGAAACGTTATGCATTTGGGATTGCATCTAAATACATCTAAATTGCAGACATTTTGAGTGCCGTTTTTTTTTGATTTGTGCATAATAAGGGAGTGGTATCCCTCTCCGAGCACCCACCCTTTTTTTAGGCCTGTCCCACACGTCCAGATAATTCCGGTACCGGAAAAATCGGTACCGGAGTTATCCGTGTCAGTGTGTCCGTGAGCTCACGTGGCACATCAGTGTGGCACACGTGCGGCAGCCGTGTGCCGCCCGTGTGCCGACTGGGTACCACATGGACCGTGCAGGAGACAGCGCTACAGTAAGCGCTGTCCCCTGCTTTGGGTGCTGAAGCCGCCATTAATTTTTTCTCTCCAGCAGCGTTCGCTGGAGAGAAGAAATGAAAAATCATTGTATTTTGGTTTTTTTTGCAGTAGAAATAAAGATCTTTGTTCCTCCCCCCTCCCACCCACTGAAACGCTGCGGTTTATTTTCCGCAGCATGTCAATTCTTTGTGCAGATTCCACAGCGTTTTACACCTGCTCCTCAATAGGAATCCGCAGGTGTAAAACCGCAGGTGGAATCAGCACAAAAATCGCGGTAAATCTCCAGGTAAAACGCAGGTGAAATACGCACAAAAAATGCTGCAACTCTGCAGGTAATTTTTCAAAAACTGAGCGGAAAAATCCGCATAGAAATCAGCATCGTGGGCACATAGCCTTAGGCCATTTTAAAATCTTCAGTATTTGGTCGGTATTTTATCTCAGTATCTGTAAGCCAAAACCAGGAGTGAAACAATGAGGCCGGGGTCACACTAGAGAGTTTTACGGACATATGAGAGGCACAAAAACATCGCATAGCACACGGACCAATGTTCCTCTATGGGGCAGCTCCTATCTGCCGTATATTTCGCAGCCGTATTTTACGTGCCGACAAAATCGCAGCATGCTGCGTTTGTCAGCGCATTGCACAAAAAATCCACCAATGAAAGTCTATGGGGGCGAGAAAAATACGGATTACACACGGACCATCAGTGTGATTTGCGAGAAATACGCACCGGTGTTCTATAGAAAAGCCGGTAATTCAGTGCGGTGTACAGTAAAATCACACTGACAGGTTAGAATAGAATAGAGAAAATAAATGTCTACACATAGAATAGGTATATATATATATATATATATATATATATATATATATATATATATATATATCATTGACACACACACACATATATATATATATATATATATATATATATATATATATATTTATATTTAATACAGAGCTACATAGCAGAAAAGCCAGTAATTCAATTGCCAGCTTTTGCCATCTTCTTATCAAACCCGACAGGATATGAGACATGGTTTTCATACAGTAAACCATTTCATATCCCTTATATTTCTACATATTCCTCACTAATAATGTTACAAGTGTATGTGTGCAAAATTTGGGAGCTCTAGGTGTTAAAATAAATTTTCTCCGCCAGAGTGGGAAAGCCAGTGACTGAGGGCAGATATTAATATCCTAGAGAGGGACTATGGATATTGCCCCCCTCCCGGCTAAAAACATCTGACCCCGGCCACCCCAGAAAAGGCACATCTGTAAGATGTGCCTATTCTGGCACTTAGTCTCTCTCTTCCCACTCCCCTGTAGCGGTGGGATATGGGGTAATAAAGGGTTAATGTCACCTTGCTAATGTAAGGTGACATTAAGCCAGGTTAATAATGGAGAGGTGTCAATAAGACACCTATCCATTATTAATCCAATATTAATAAAGGGTTAAAAAAACAAACACATTATGAAAAAAGTATTTTAATGAAATAAATACACATGGTGTTGTAATAGCTTTATTATATGCTCAATCCAATTGACGACACTTGTCTTCTGTAAAAAAAAGGTAAAAAACCCACAAACAATAATATCCCATACTTGTCATGTACAGTCATGTCACACGATGTAAATCCATCAGAAGGGGTTAAATAATTTTACAACCAGGAGCTCTGCTAATGCAGCTGCCTCTGGCTGTAAAAACTGGGGAATGAATGGAATGCAGGGGAATGTAACTACCTCGACTTGCGGTGCTGCGCCCCCTGCTGGCATACACTCATATGAACTCGAGCATGGGAAAATATTCTCAAAAATTCCCACGCTCGAGTTCATATGAGGTTATGCCAGCAGGGGTGTTATGATCCGGTGACCTTGGAGCCACATGAAAACTTTCTCTGGAGTCGGTGGAACCTGTACTGACCGCAAATCCTAAACTAACACCGCAACTAGAAGTAGCCGTGGGGTGTGCCTAACAAACCCTAGACACCTCGACACAGCCGGAGGACTAAATACCCCTATAGATGGAAATAGGAATGCTATCTTGCCTCAGAGCAGACCCCCAAAGGATAGGCAGCCCCCCACGAATAATGACTGTGAGTAGGAGAAGAATAGACACACGCAGGTAGAAAACAGGATTTAGCAAAAGAGGCCACTCTAGCTAAATAGGAAAGGATAGGACAGATTACTAGGCGGTCAGTATTAAAACCCTTCAAAAAATATCCACAACAGATAATACAAAAAGTTCCACAATCTAACTAAAGACATGGAATGTATATCTGCCACTCCAGAGAATCCAGCAAGACTGAGAAAATACTGACACAATCTAAGCTGGACAAGAAAACACAAAGAATAGCACTGAATTGTGAAGCACACAGCATGTGTGCCACAGGAAAAAAAACCCAGACACTTATCTTTGCTGATTTGGCAGAAAGACAGGAGGAACCAGGAGAGGTCCAACACCTCCCAACAACAATTGACAACTGGCAAGGACTAATGAATCCTGCACACCTAAATACCCATCAGAACTGCAATCAGCAGACACACCTGACCAGGACTGCAACCCAGGGACAACTGCATTACCACCTACTACCACCGGAGGGAACCCAAAAGCAGAATTCACAACAGTACCCTCCCCTTGAGGAGGGGTCACCGAACCCTCACCAGTGCCCCCAGGCCGATCAGGACGAGCCAGATGAAAGGCACGGACCAGATCAGCAGCATGGACATCAGAAGCAAAAACCCAAGAATTATCCTCCTGGCCATAACCCTTCCATTTGACAAGGTACTGAAGCCTCCGCCTCGAAAAACGAGAATCCAAAATCTTCTCAACCACATACTCCAACTCCCCATCAACCAAAACAGGGGCCGGAGGATCAACAGAGGGAACAACGGGCACCACATATTTCCGCAATAAAGATCTATGGAAGACATTATGGATAGCAAAAGAGGCGGGAAGCGCCAATCGAAAAGACACCGGATTAATAATCTCAGAAATCCTATAAGGACCAATAAACCGAGGCTTAAACTTAGGGGAAGAGACCTTCATAGGAACATGACGGGAAGACAACCAAACCAAATCCCCAACCCGAAGCCGGGAACCAACACACCGACGACGGTTAGCAAAACGTTGAGCCTCCTCCTGAGACAACACCAAATTGTCCACCACATGAGCCCAAATCTGCTGCAACCTGTCAACCACAGAATCCACACCAGGACAGTCAGAAGGCTCAACCTGCCCAGAAGAAAAACGAGGATGAAAACCAAAATTAAAAAAAAAAGGCGAAACCAAAGTAGCCGAACTAGCCCGATTATTAAGGGCAAACTCGGCCTATGGCAAAAAGGCCACCCAATCATCCTGATCGGCAGACCCAAAGCATCTCAAATAAGTCTCCAAAGTCTGATTAGTTTGCTCGGTCTGGCCATTTGTCTGAGGATGAAATGCAGAAGAAAAAGACAAATCAATGCCCAGCCTAGCACAAAAGGCCCGCCAAAACCTAGAAACAAACTGGGAACCTCTGTCGGACACAATATTCTCCGGAATACCATGCAAACGAACCACATGCTGAAAAAACAACGGAACCAACTCTGAAGAGGAAGGCAATTTAGGCAAAGGCACCAAATGAACCATCTTAGAAAACCGGTCACAAACAACCCAGATAACCGACATCCTCTGGGAAACCGGAAGATCAAAAATAAAATCCATAGAAATATGCGTCCAGGGCCTCTCAGGGACCGGCAATGGCAAAAGTAACCCACTAGCACGGGAACAACAAGGCTTGGCCCACGCACAAGTCCCACAGGACTGCACAAAAGAACGCACATCACGTGACAACGAAGGCCACCAAAAGGACCTACCAACCAAATCTCTGGTACCAAAAATACCAGGATGACCAGCCAACACAGAACAGTGAACCTCAGAAATCACTCTACTAGTCCATCTGTCAGGAACAAACAATTTCCCCACAGGACAGCGGTCAGGTCTATCAGCCTGAAATTCCTGAAGAACCCGCCGTAAATCAGGGGAAATGGCAGAAAGGACCACCCCTTCTTTCAAAATGCCGACCGGTTCAAGGACCTCAGGAGAATCAGGCAAAAAATTCCTAGAAAGGGCATCAGCCTTAATATTCTTAGAACCCGGAAGATACGAAACCACAAAATCAAAACGGGAAAAGAACAAGGACCATCGAGCCTGTCTAGGACTCAGCCGTTTGGCAGACTCGAGGTAAATCAAATTCTTATGATCGGTCAGGACCACAATACGGTGCTTAGCTCCCTCAAGCCAATGTCGCCACTCCTCAAACGCCCACTTCATAGCCAACAACTCCCGATTGCCGACATCATAATTGCGTTCAGCAGGCGAAAACTTGCGGGAGAAGAAGGCACACGGTTTCATCAAAGAACCAACAGAATCCCTCTGAGACAAAACGGCCCCTGCCCCAATCTCAGAAGCATCAATCTCAACCTGAAACGGAAGAGAAACATCTGGTTGGCGCAACACCGGAGCAGAAGTAAATCGGCGTTTAAGCTCCTGAAAGGCAGAGACAGCCACAGAGGACCAATTCGCCACATCAGCACCTTTTTTAGTCAAATCAGTCAAGGGTTTAACCACGCTGGAGAAGTTAGCAATGAACCGGCGATAAAAATTTGCAAAACCCAAAAATGTCTGAAGGCTCTTCACGGATGTGGGTTGAATCCAATCATGAATGGCCTGAACCTTAACCGGATCCATCTCCATAGATGAGGGAGAAAAAATAAAGCCCAAAGAAGAAACCTTCTGCACCCCAAAGAGACACTTAGACCCCTTCACAAACAAAGCATTGTCACGAAGGATCTGAAATACCATCCTGACCTGTTCCACATGAGACTTCCAATCATCGGAAAAAATCAAAATATCGTCCAAATATACAATCAAGAATTTATCAATATAAGTCCGGAAGATATCATGCATGAAGGATTGAAAAACAGATGGAGCGTTAGTGAGCCCGAATGGCATCACAAGGTATTCAAAATGGCCTTCGGGCGTATTAAACGCAGTTTTCCATTCATCACCCTGCTTAATACGAACAAGATTATATGCCCCCCGAAGGTCAATCTTCGTAAACCAACTAGCCCCCTTAATCCTAGCAAACAAATCGGAAAGCAAAGGTAAAGGGTATTGAAACTTGACCGTGATCTTATTCAAGAGGCGATAATCAATACAAGGTCTCAAGGAGCCATCCTTCTTAGCAACAAAAAAAAAAACCTGCTCCCAATGGTGAAGAAGATGGCCGAATATGCCCTTTCTCCAAAGATTCCTTAACATAACTCCGCATGGCGGTATGTTCAGGCACAGACAGGTTGAAAAGTCGGCCCTTAGGAAACTTACTGCCTGGAATCAAGTCAATCGCACAATCACAGTCCCTGTGCGGTGGAAGGGAACTGGACTTGGGCTCATCGAATACATCCTGAAAATCAGACAAAAACTCTGGAATTTCAGAAGAGGAAGAAGAGGAGATTGACATCAAAGGAACATCATTATGAACCCCCTGACAACCCCAACTAGTCACAGACATAGATTTCCAATCCAACACAGGATTATGTACCTGCAACCACGGGAAACCCAGCACGATAACATCATGCAAATTATGCAACACCAGAAATCAACAATCTTCCTGATGGGCTGGCGCCATGTGCATGGTCACCTGTGTCCAAAACTGGGGATTATTTTTAGCCAAAGGTGTAGCATCAATCCCCATTAAAGGAATAGGGTTCTGCAAAGGCTGCAAGGGAAAACCACAACGCCTGGCAAACTCAAAATCCATTAAGTTCAAGGCGGCGCCTGAATCCACAAACGCCATGACAGAAAATGATGACAATGAGCAAATCAAGGACACCGATAACAGAAATTTAGGTTGTACAGTACTGATAGTAAATGAACTAGTGATCCTTTTTGTCCGCTTAGGGCAGACTGAAATGACATGAGAAGCGTCGCCACAATAATAACACAACTTATTCTGACGTCTGAATCTTTGTCGTTCCGTTCTAGACAAAATCCTATCACACTGCATTGGCTCAGGACTTTGCTCTAAGGACGACGCCACAGCGCACACAGTTTGACGCTCCCGCAAGCGCCGATCAATCTGAATGGCCAGAGACATAGAATCACTCAGACCGGAAGGCGTGGGAAACCCCACCATAACATCTTTAACGGATTCAAAAAGACCCTTTCTGAAAATTGCCGCCAAAGCATCATCATTCCATTTAGTCAACACAGACCATTTTCTAAATTTCTGACAATACAATTCTGCCGCCTCTTGACCCTGAGACAGGGCCAACAAGGTTTTCTCCGCTTGATCCACAGAATTCGGTTCATCATATAATAATCCTAAAGCCTGAAAAAAGGAATCTACATTAAGCAAGGCCGGATTCCCAGATTCCAGGGAAAATGCCCAATCCTGTGGATCGCCATGCAGCAGGGAGATGACAATTTTAACCTGCTGAATGGAATCACCGGAGGATCGCGGTCTCAGAGCAAAAAACAGTTTACAATTGTTTTTAAAACCCAAAAATTTGGACCTATCACCAAAAAACAAATCAGGAGTAGGAATCTTCGGCTCTAAAGCAGGAGTCTGAACAATATAATCAGAAATACCCTGTACCCTAGCAGCAAGCTGGTCTACACGAGAAGCTAATTCCTGAACATCCATGCTGGCAAAAGACTCCTCAGCCACCCATAAATAAAGAGGGAAGAGAAGACAAAACAGACTGCAGAAAAAAAAATGGCTCAACACCTTTCTTCCCTTCTTCTGAGATGCATTTAACTCATTATTGGCCAGTTGTACTGTTATGATCCGGTGACCTTGGAGCCGCATGAAAACTTTCTCTGGAGTCGGTGGAACCTGTACTGACCGCAAATCCTAAACTAACACCGCAACTAGAAGTAGCCGTGGGGTGTGCCTAACAAACCCTAGACACCTCGACACAGCCGGAGGACTAAATACCCCTATAGATGGAAATAGGAATGCTATCTTGCCTCAGAGCAGACCCCCAAAGGATAGGCAGCCCCCCACGAATAATGACTGAGTAGGAGAAGAATAGACACACACAGGTAGAAAACAGGATTTAGCAAAAGAGGCCACTCTAGCTAAATAGGAAAGGATAGGACAGATTACTAGGCGGTCAGTATTAAAACCCTTCCAAAAATATCCACAACAGATAATACAAAAAGTTCCACAATCTAACTAAAGACATGGAATGTATATCTGCCACTCCAGAGAATCCAGCAAGACTGAGAAAATACTGACACAATCTAAGCTGGACAAGAAAACACAAAGAATAGCACTGAATTGTGAAGCACACAGCATGTGTGCCACAGGAAAAAAAAACAGACACTTATCTTTGCTGATTTGGCAGAAAGACAGGAGGAAACAGGAGAGGTCCAACACCTCCCAACAACAATTGACAACTGGCAAGGACTAATGAACCCTGCACACCTAAATACCCCAGTCAGAACTGCAATCAGCAGACACACCTGACCAGGACTGCAACCCAGGGACAACTGCATTACCACCTACTACCACTGGAGGGAACCCAAAAGCAGAATTCACAACACAGGGGGCGCAGCACCGCAAGTCTAGGTAGCTACATTCCCCTGCATTCCATTCATTCTGAATGGAATACTGAACATGTGACCGTGGCCTTAAAGGATTTTTTTCCACTAACAAAGTTCTTTTTAAAGTTGATTTTAATCAATAGGTCTTAGAATAATAATAATAAGTTGAAATATTGGATGTGCTTAGAAAAATATTCCTGTGCTGAGTTTAATCTTATAAATGTGCCTCTGCTGTGTACTGTGTAATGGCTGTGTCTGACCGTACAGGAACATGTGTAATAATTATAGGGGATAATTCAGGAGACTCTTTGCGTGGAACAAGACAACAGGACACAGTTTTATAAGTGGTAAAGTTTATATTATCACACGGTGATTCAAGCAGGTGCAGAGAGAAACTCAAGTCCACAACACTTGGTGCAAATAATAAACGCAGCTTAGCAGTCAATAGGAAACTTCAGAGGTAGATGCAATCAAACCTAAAGTCTATGAAGCACAGTTATTCTTGAGGAAACTTGACACGAATAGATCCTTGACTTAGTCCAGACACAGATAGATATGCTATTAGGCAGTTCAAATCATATCTTAGCTCAACCAGGGAGGCCTGGTTAATAGTCTCAGATTTTGCAGAGCAGAAACAGCTTACATGTCCAGCAAATGCAGATGGAAGTAACACGAGCAGCAGATGGAGGATCACTGAACACCGGTGTATGCAGCAGGAACTCAGAGCAGAGTGGCAGGATCTCCAACACAGGTTCACAAGAGCAGGTGCATGGCCAGGGAGTAATCAGGATGCAAAGCAGAATAATCTAGCACAGACTGAAGGCTGGGGTGGAGTTTTATAGCAGGAAGACAAGTGCACATGAGACCAAAGACGCCATGTTGGAAAAGGGCAGTAATGCACAAAAGGTAAAAAATGTTCAGAGTCCTGACAACATGGTCTGATCATACCACAGCTCCTGGGCAGGGGGGAAGCCTCAGAGAGTATACAGATAGCTCAGCGCAGGATCACAGCTGATTCTTCTTGGGAAGTAAAATATTTCTGGGCTTGTTTTTAAAAAATCTTTTACCTCAAAGAAATAATTATTTGCAATATATAGTTTTTTCCTTCCTGCCCATACCCAGGAGCACGCTCCTGAACGGTGAGTCACGGTCATTACACAGTACATAGCAGGAGCACATTTATAAGAGAAGCATTCTGAATGTACTATCTGGAGACCTGTCATCCTAATGGTCTCAACTTGAGACGTGAATTGTTTCATTATTTGCGCATAACCTTGCAATGTTCACATGTATGCATTCAGCACATGTGTAGCTTTGATAAAGAACACAATTTGTGTTCGTAACACGTAGCTGTGTCTATCCTCATGATGGAATCCTTTTAATCCAATAAATTTTGCAACTTCTGAAGTTGGAACCTTTCTTCTAAGGCCGGCGTCACACTAGCGAGTTTTACGGACGTATGAGCGCAGAAAATACGTCCGTAAAATACGCATTACACACAGCCCAATGAATCTCTATGGGGCTGCTCCTATCAGCCGAATATTACGCATCCGTAATATACGGTATTGTACGGCGGTAGAAAATCGCAGCATGCTGCGTTTGTCAGCGTATTGCGCAAAAAATACGCCAATGAAAGTCAATGGGGGTGAGAAAAATACGGATTACACACGGACCAGCAGTGTGACTTGCGAGAAATACGCAGCGGTGTTCTATAGAAAAGCCGGTAATTCAATTGCCGGCTTTTCCTCTCTCCTGGGAATTTTCCCCACGCTCGAGTTCATATGAGGACATCCAGCAGAGGGCGCATCACCGCGACTCAAGGTAACTACAGGACATTCCCCTGCTTTCCATTCATTCCCCGGGGTTTTACATCCACGAGCACAACTGCATTAGCAGAGCTCCTGGGTGTAAAATGATTTAACCCCTTCAGATGGATTTACATCGTGGGACTGCCAGAACGACGGAAGGTATGGGATATTGTTGATTTTTTATTTTTCCTTTTTTACAGAACGAATGTCTTCAGGTGGATTAAGAGAATAATAAAATATTAAAACACCCTGTGTCTTTATTTCATTAAAGTACTTTGTAATAATGTGTATGTGTTTTATTAACCATTTCGTACTATTGGATTAATAATGGATAGGTGTCATAATTGACGCCTCTCCATTATTAACCTGGCTTAATGTCACCTTACAATAGCAAGGTGACATTAACCCTTCATTACCCCATATCCCACCGCTACACGGGAGTGGGAAGAGAGTGGCCAAGTGCCAGAATAGGCGCATCTTCCAGATGTGCCTTTTCTGGGGTGGCTGAGGGCAGATGTTTTTAGCCAGGGGGGGCAATAACCATGGACCCTCTCTAGGCTATTAATATCTGCTCTCAGTCACTGGCTTTACCAGTGGCGTACTGGCGTACTGTTTAGGTGCACGGCAAGGCTTGTAAGGGAAGGAGCACCATTTGACTTTTTGAATGCAAAATTTGCTAGAATAATTAGGGGATGCCCTGTCATACTTTGGAGAGCCCCTGATGTGCCTAACCTGTGGAAACCCCCCACAAGTGACCCAGTTTTGGAAACTAGACCTCTCAAGGAATTTATCTAGATGTGTGGTGAGCATTTTGAACCCCCTTGTGCCTCACAGAAGTTTATAACGTTGAGCCGTGAAAATAAAGGAAATCTAATTTTTCCCATAAAAATGTTCTTTTAGCCCCATTTTTTTAATTTTCACAAGGGTAACAGTAGAAAATTGACCCCCAAATTTGTTCTGAAATCTCTCCTGAGTACACATATGCTCCATATTTAGGGGAAAAATTACTGTTTGGGTGCACAACAGGACTCAGAAGGGAAGGAGCGTCAAAATTGGCTGAAATTATTAGCAGACACCATTTTGCATTTGGAGAGCCCCAATCTGCCTAAACATTGGAAACTGACCCCATTTTGGAAACTTGAACTCTCAAGAAATGTATCTACATGAGTGGGGAGAACGTTGAACCCCCAGGTGCTTTACAGAAGTTTATAACATAGAGCCGTGAAAATAAAAAATAAATCACATTTTTCCCCAAAAAAATCTTTTTATCCCCAATTTTTTTATTTTAACAAGGGTAACAGGAGAAAATAGACCACCAAACCTGTTGTGCAATTTCTCCTGAGTAAGCTGATACCCAATATGTGGGGGGAAAACTACTGTTTGGGTGCAAGCCAGGGCTCGGAAAGGAGTGACAGTTTGGAACACAGACTTTGATGGAATGGTCTGCGGGAGTCATGTTGCGTTTGGAGAGCTCCAGATGTGCCTAAACAGAGGAAACCCCCAACAAGTGACCCCATTTTGGAAACTAGGCCCCCGTACGGAATTTATCTAGATGTGTGGTGAGCACCTTGAACCCGCAGGTGCTTCACACAATTTTACAAAGTTGATCTATGAAAATGAAAAAAATAAATATTTTTCCCACAAAAAAGTTTTATCCCCAATTTTTTTACATTTTCACAAGAATAGCAGGAAAACCGGACCACAAAATTTGTTGCGCAATTTCTCCTGATTACACTGATACACTAAATGTGGTCGAAAACTACTTTTGAGGCACAGTGCACAGCTCAGAAAATTCCATATTGGAATTCAGATTTTGATGGACTGGTTTGAGGGTGCCATATTACATTGGCAGAACCTCTGCGGTGCCAGAACCCCCATAAGTGACCCCATTTTATAAATTACACCTCTCAATGACCTCCTTTAGGGGTGCAGTGATCATATTGACACTACACGTGTGTCACAGAATTTTATACCATTGCAAGTTAAGAAAAAATAATTACATTTTGTTTTAGCCGTAGATTTTACATTTTCACTTCGAGAAATGGGTAAAAATGGCACCAAAAGTTGTTCCACAATTTCTGCTAAATGTAGAAATACCCCATATGTGGCTGTACAGTACTGCTTAGCCACACGGCAAGACTCGGGAGGGACAGAGTACTATTTGCTTCATGGAGCACAGATTTTCCTAGAATAGTGTACAGACTCCATACATGGAGCCCCTAAGCACTAGAAGAGCAGAATTCCCCTTCAAGTGGCCCCATTTTGAAAATTATACCCCTTTGGGAATTTATCTACATGTGTAGTGACGAGCGTGACTCCATGGGCATTTTCCAGAAACAGGCAGCAGTGGATGTTGTTGAGTGAAAGATGCAAACTGACATTGTAGTGACCAGTTCATTATACCCAGCTCGTGCTTCTGGAGACACGCACCCATAAAATAGACAGGGCCCATCGCTACAGAAGTGCCAAACATGTGGACACTAAATGTGATTTAGTCACAGAGCTCAAAAGGTAAAAGTGCATTTGGATTTGGGAGCGCAGAATCTGCTGAATTTCTTTTGGTGGGCGAGGAGACAGCGCTTTTCCAGAGCCTTTGTGCTACCAGTAATGTGAAAGCTTCAATGTTTCAGTTAACAGATGATGGACCTGAGTGAGGCCTTGCTTTTTTTGCGGATTTAGTTGAAGCTTTTATTGGAAACATTTTACTTAGGCTACTTTCAGACAAGCGTCGTGCACTGCACGTCGCTATGCGACGTTGCGGCGCACCGACGCTAGCAGTGAAAGCGCCGCACAATGGGGGCAGCGGATGCGGTTTTTCAACGCATCCGCTGCCCCATTGTGAGGTGCGGGGAGGCGGGGGCGGAGTTCCGGCCACGCATGCGCGGTCGGAAATGCTGCAGACGACGCACCAAAAAACGTTACATGCAATGTTTTTTGGTGGCGACGGTCCGACGCAACCGTCGCACGACGGTTGCGACGTGTGGCAATGCGTCGCACTGCGTCGCTAATGCAAGTCAATGGAGAAAAAACGCATCCTGCAAGCACTTTTGCAGGATGCGTTTTTTCGTCAAAACAACGCATAGCGACGTGCAGTGCACGACGCTAGTGTGAAAGTAGCCTTAACGTTTGGGATCACATGTATCCTGCTCTCTATGCTGAGCACTTAGTTTGGGGTTTCCATCTAAATCCCCAAGTGATAAGAGTCAGATGAAATCCCCTAGGGATCCATTCACTATAATGAGGCAGCAAAGTTACTCTGGTCTCCGTCTGGCCTCTGTTCAGTATTGTCCTTTTTTTAGAAATGCACAAAACTTTGGCTGACCATGTTTTATGAAAGACTGAAAAGATGGACACAGTGCCACAATTTGCCTCATTATAGGAAATCTTCTGCCGGGGGTTCCATCTGAATCACGTATTTCTGAGATTTACACGGAAACACGGATGTAAGTACTCAGTGCAGAATAAATCTGATCTGAGCCTTACAGTGATCTTTGGGAGACAGAAAGAAAAAAAAATCAGTATTAGGTCAAGAATTGGTTCCATATATTTTTTATGCCATTCCTTGTGCGGTATAAGTGATTAGATGACGTTATTCTTCAGTTCGGTGCGATTACAGATTTATTAGATTTTTATGCTTGCCTGCTGTCACACACTAAAAGACACTTTTTATTGCAAAAACTTTTGCATCCCCATATTTTGATAGCTATAATTTTTCCATATTTTGGCTGACAGTCATATGAGGTCTTGTTTTTTCTGTGGGAGGAGTTGACGCTTTTGTTGGTACCATTTTTGGTCAGATGACATTTTTGATCTCTTTTTAATCCAATTTTTGGGAGGCAGAATGAACAAAAAACATTTCGGCTTTTGGCAAAATTGATAAGGCAGCTTTATTCTTTGGGTCAATACGATTACAGCGAAGCCACATTTATATCTTTTTTATATTTTGGCACTTTTACACAATAATGTTTCATAGAAGAAATAATTATTTTGTATTGCTATGTTCTGAGAGCTATAACTTTTATATTTTTCTGCTGAAGATGCTGTATGGCAGCTTGATTTTTGCAGGACACGATGATGCTTTCAGCGATACCATTTTTATTTACATTCATCTTTTTTATCTCATTTTATTCCACTTTTTGTGTGGTGGTACCATGATAAAGAATAGTTTTTTTGCCTCACTTTTTATTTATTTTTATGGTGTTCATTGAAGGGGTTAACTAGTGGGATAGTTTTATAGGTTAGGTCGTTCTGGATGCAGTGGTACCAAATATGTGTAGTTTTGTTCATTTTTTCGTAAAAATATTAATTTATATGTACAATATATATGTATATACAGTTGTGTGAAAAAGTGTTTGCCCCCTTCCTGATTTCCGAATCTTGTCCCGCAAAAAACGAGCCACCATACAGCATCATCAGCAAAAAAATAAAAAAGTTATAGTCCTGAGAATAAAGCGATACCAAAATAATTATTTTTTCTATAAAATAGCTTTTATCGTATAAAAGCGCCAAAACATAAAAAAATGATATAAATGAGGTATCGCTGTAATCGTACTGACCCGAAGAATAAAACTGCTTTATCAATTTTTACCAAACGCGGAACGGTATAAACGCCCCCCCCAAAAGAAATTCATGAATAGCTGGTTTTTGATCATTCTGCCTCACAAATAATCGGAATAAAAAGCGATCAAAAAATGTCATGTGCCCGAAAATGTTACCAATAAAAACGGCAACTCGTCCCGCAAAAAACAAGACCTCACATGACTCTGTGGCCTCAAATATGGAAAAATTATAGCTTTCAAAATGTGGTAACGCAAAAAATATTTTTTGCAATAAAAAGCGTCTTTCAGTGTGTGACGGCTGACAATCATAAAAATCCGCTAAATAACCCGCTATAAAAGTAAATCAAACCCCCCTTCATCACCCCCTTAGTTAGGGAAAAATAAAAAAATAAAAAAAATGTATTTATTTCCATTTTCCCATTAGGGTTAGGGCTAGGGTTATTGCTAGGGTTAGGGCTAGGGTTAGGGTTATTGCTAGGGTTAGGGCTAGGGTTATTGCTAGGGTTAGGGCTAGGGTTATTGCTATGGTTATTGCTAGGGTTAGGGCTAAGGCTAGGGTTAGTGCTAGGGTTAGGGCTAGGGTTAAGGCTACAGTTAGGGTTGGGGCTAAAGTTAGGGTTAGGATTACCTTTACGGTTGGGAACAGGGTTGGGATTAGGGTTAGGGGTGTGCCAGGGTTAGGGGTGTGGTTAGGGTTACCGTTGGGATTAGGGTAAGGGGTGTGTTTGGATTAGGGTTTCAGTTATAATTGGGGGGTTTCCACTGTTTAGGCACATCAGGGGCTCTCCAAACGGGACATGGCATCCGATCTCAATTCTAGACAATTCTGCGTTGAAAAAGTAAAACAGTGCTCCTTCACTTCAGAGCTCTCCCGTGTACCCAAACAGGGGTTTACCTCAACATATGGGGTATCGGCATACTCAGGACAAATTGGAAAACATCTTTTGGGGTCCAATTTCTCCTGTTACCCTTGGGAAAATACAAAACTGGGGGCTAAAAAATAAGTTTTGTGGGAAAAAAAAAGATTTTTTATTTTCACGCCTCTGCGTTGTAAACTGTAGTGAAACACTTGGGGGTTCAAAGTTTTCACAACACATCTAGATAAGTTCCTTGGGGGGTCTAATTTCCAATATGGGGTCACTTGTGGGGGGTTTCTACTGTTTAGGTACATCAGGGGCTCTGCAAATGCACTGTGACGCCTGCAGACCAATCCATCTAAGTCTGCATTCCAAACGGCGCTCCTTCCCTTCCGAGCTCTGCCATGCGCCCAAACAGTGCTTTACCCCCACATATGGGGTACCAGCGTACTCAGGACAAATTGTACAACAACTTTTGGGGTCCATTTTCTCCTGTTACCCTTGGTAAAATAAAATTGGAGCTGAAATAAATTTTGTGTAAATAAAAATGAACATTTAACTTTTTTTCAAACATTCCAAAAATTCCTGTGAAACACCTGAAGGGTTAATACATTTCTTGAATGTGGTTTTGAGCACCTCGAGGGGTGCAGTTTTTAGAATGGTGTCACACTTGGGTATTTTTTGTCATATAGACCCCTCAAAATGACTTCAAATGAGATGTGGTCCCTGAAAAAAAATGGTGGTGTAAAAATGAGAAATTGCTGGTCAATTTTTAACCCTTATAACTCAATAACAAAAAAAAAAATTTGGTTCCAAAATTGTGCTGATGTAAAGTAGACATGTGGGAAATGTTACTTATTAAGTATTTTGCGTTACATATGTCTGTGATTTAAGGGCATAAAAATTCAAAGTTGGAAAATTGCGAAATTTTCAAAATTTTCGCCAAATATCCGTTTTTTTAACAAATAAACGCAAGTTATATCGAAGAAATTTTACCACTATCATGAAGTACAATATGTCACGAGAAAACATTGTCAGAATCGCCAAGATCCGTTGAAGCGTTCCAGAGTTATAACCTCATAAAGGGACAGTGGTCAGAATTGTAAAAATTGGCCTGGTCATTAACGTGCAAACCACCCTTGGGGGTGAAGGGGTTAAAGATATTCAGAAGTGGACTTTCTGGTGTTTTGGATCATTCTCCTGCTGCATAATCCAAGTGTGCTTCAGCTTGAGGTCATGAACAGATGGGCGAACATTCTCCTTCAGAATTTTTTGGTAGACAGCAGAATTCACGGTTCCATTTACCACAGCAAGTCTTCCAAGTCCTGAAGCAGCAAAACAGCCCCAGACGAAAATGCGCGCATCGCCAACCCCCGTCATGTGATCGGGGTCAGCGGTGCGTCGGCATAACCAGAGGTCTCCGTGAGACCTCTATGGTTGCTGATGCCGGCTTGCTCTGAGCGCTACCCGGTGGTCGACGCTAATAGTAAGCCTGTAATTCAGCTGCATAGGAGCGATCTGATGGTCGCTCCTATGTAGCTGAGCTGATGCAGTTGTGCCAGCTTCTAGCCTCCCATGGAGGCTATTGAAGCATGGCAAAACTTAAAAAAAAAAAAAAAAGTTTAAATCACCCCTCTTTCGCCCTATTCAAAATAAAACAATAATAAAAAAAAAAAATCAAACCTACACATATTTGGTATCGCCGGGTTCAGAATCGCCCGATCTATCAATTAAAAAAAGGATTAACCTGATCGCTAAACGGCGTAGCGAGAAAAAAATTCAAAACGCCAGAATTACATTTTTATGGTGGCTGCAACATTGCATTAAAATGCATTAACGGGGGATCAAAAGAACATATCTGCACAAAAGTGGTATAATTAAAAACGTCAGCTCGGCACGCAAAAAATAAGCCCTCACCTGACCCGAGACCCAAAAAGGGGAGACGCTACGGGTATCGGAAAATGGCTCAATTTTTTTAAATTAAAGTTTGGAATTTGTTTTTACCACTTAGATAAAAAATAACCTAGACATGTTTGGTGATTATGAACTCGTAATGACCTGGAGAATCATCATGGCAGTTCAGTTTTAGCATTTAGTGAACCTAGCAAAAAAGCCAAACAAAAAACAAGTGTGGGATTGCACTTTTTTTGCAGTTTCACCACACTTGGAATTTTTTTTCCCGTTTTCTAGTACAAGACATGGTAAAACCAATGGTGTCATTCAAAAGCACAACTCGTCCCGCAAAAAATAAGCCCTCACATGGCCAAATTGACGGAAAAATAAAAAAGGTTATGGCTCTGGGAAGGAGGGGAGCGAAAAACGAAAACGCAAAAACAAAAAAGGGCAAGGTCGTGAAGGGGATAATTTTATTCACAAGTGTTAGTAAAAGAACCTTTAATTCATGGTTTCTCAATCACATGGTGTAAGAAAAATTATTAGAGAGACTCTGATTTTATTCAATAGCTCTTAGGGCTTGTTCACACTTTGCAGATTTTGCTGCGGATTTTTCCACAGCGGATTTGGAAAAACCGCAGTGCAAAACCGCTGCTGTTTTCACTGCGGATTTTCCTGCGGTTTCTTCTGCGGATTCCTCTGCGGGTTTTCAACAGCACTTTCCTATTGGTGCATGTTGAAAACCGCTGCGGAATCTGCAGAAAGAAGTGACATGCTCCTTTTTTTCCGCAGCAATTCCGCGCGGTTTTTAAAGGGATTTTCCGCAATGTGGGCACAGCGGTTTTTGTTTTCCATAGGGTAACATTGTACTGTACCCTGCATGGAAAACTGCTGCGGATCTGCAGCAAAAACCGCAAAGTGTGAACATAGCCTTAGTGTCATCCTAAGGCCGGGGACACACACAACGTATAAAAAAAGGTCCGTTTTTCACGGTCGAGAATCGCACAAATGTTTCCAAAACAGTGATCCGTGTGCAGTGCGAGGATACGATTTCCTCGCATCAAATGATCCTTTTGACCGCCGTGTGACATCCGTATGGCATCCGTATGCCGAGATTTTCTCGCAGGCTTGCAAAACCGACATCTAATGGATTTATGTGCTCAAATGTTCGTTAAAACATATATACAGTATGTATCTATCTATATATATATAATTGTCTAAGGGTTTTTCCGTCTGTCTTTCTGTCTGGCTGTCCTGGAAATCCCGCGTCTCTGATTGGTCGAGGCCGCCAGGCCTCGACCAATCAGCGACGGGCACAGTATCGACGTAGATGTCATAATGGTTGCCATGGCGACGATGATGTCATAAAGGTTGCCTCGACTAATCAGCGACGGGCACAGTCTGCCGCGAATTCTGGAATCATCATTGTCCATATACTACGGGGACATGCATATTCTAGAATACCCGAAGCGTTAGAATCGGGCCACAATCTAGTATATATATATATATGTCATTGAGACACACACATATATATATATATATATATATATATATACATATATATATATATATATATATATATATATATATATATATATATATACTGTATTTATATTTAATTCAGCGCGAGATATGTGAAAAGCCGGTAATTCAATTGCTGGCTTTTCATTTCTCCTTCACAAACCCGACATGATATGAGACATGGTTTACATACAGTAAACCATCTCATATCCCTTTTTTTTTTGCATATTCCACACTACTAATGTTAGTAGTGTGTATGTGCAAAATGTTGGCGCTGTAGCGTGTAAAATAAAGGGTTAAATGGCAGAAAAAATTGGCGTGGGCTCCCGCGCAATTTTCTCCGCCAGAGTGGTAAAGCCAGTGACTGAGGGCAGATATTAATAGCCTGGAGAGGGTCCATGGTTATTACCTAAAAAAAAAAGGGATATGAGATGGTTTACTGTATGTAAACCATGTCTCATATCATGTCGGGTTTGTGAAGGAGAAATGAAAAGCCGGCAATTGAATTGCCGGCTTTTCTCTAACACCGGTGCGTATTTCTCGCAATGCACACGCATGGTCCTTGTGTAATCCGATTTTTTCTCGCACCCATAGACTTGCATTGGCGAGTCTCGGCCGAGATACGCTGACAATTGCAGCATGCTGCGATTTCACTCGGATCCTGAATACGGCGGAGAAAATATCGGATGATGGGAGCTGCACCATAGATTAACATTGGGCCGAGTGCTATGCGATTTTTTATCGCATAGCACTCGTCCGTATTACGGTCTAGTGTGACCCCGGCCTAAGAAACATACACATTGAAGTACTATCAGCATCCTAATTATTACATTGGCGAGGTGTTAAAAGGAACACAACTAATAACAGGAAGGTTCGCTAAGTATGATGAGGGTAGTACTTTCATATGAATAGGATAAGAACTATGAATTGAGCAAGTAGTTTATTGGTTCTTGTTGTGCCATGCAAGGGCTGTCCCACATGTCCAGATAATTCCGGTACCGGAAAAAAATCGGTACCGGAGTTATCCGTGTCCGTGTGCCCGTGAGCTCACGTAGGCCATACGTGCGGCACACGTGTGCCGCCCGTGTGGTGAGTGGGTACCACACGGAGCGTGCAGGAGACAGCGCTAAAGTTTAGTGTCCCCTGCATCGTGCTGAAGCCGCGATTCATATCTTCTGTGCAGCAGCGTTTGCTGCATAGAAGATATGAATAATAGCGTTTAAATGAAAGATCTATGTGTCCGCCGCCCCCCCACCCCCTGTGTGCCCCCCCGCTGTTCAGAAAATACTCACCCGCTTCCCTCGTTGGCTGTCGCTCCTTCCTGATCTGGCCGCGGCTTCCACTGTATGCGGTCACGTGGGGCCGCTCATTTACAGTCATGACTAGGCGGCTCCACCTCCCATAGGGGCGGAGCCGACTATTCATGATTGTAAATGAGCGGCCCCACGTGACCGCATACAGTAGAAGCCGCGGCCAGACCAAGAAGCAGCGACAGCCAACGTGGGAGCGGGTGAGTATTTTCTGAACAGTGGGGGGGGCGCACAGGGGGTGGGGGGGCGGCGGATAGATCTTTCATTTAAACACTATTATTCATATCTTCTATGCAGCAAACGCTGCTGCACAGAAGATATGAATCACGGCTTCAGCACCATGTGGGGGGGACAGCGCTTACTGTAGCGCTGTCTCCTGCACGCCACACGGACTGCACACGGAGAAGGTCCGTGTGTGGTCCGTGTTTTACACGGACCCATTGACTTTAATGGGTCCGTGTAATACGTGCGCTCCCACGAACACTGACATGTCTCCGTGTTTGGCACACGGAGACACGGTCCGCAAAAAATCAATGACATCTGCACAGATGCATTGATTTTGATGGGTCTACGTGTGTCAGTGGCTCCGGTACGTGAGGAAACTGTCACCTCACGTACCGGAGCCACTGACGTGTGAAACCGGCCTAATTGAGAAACAATGAATGAAAAATGATTTTAACACCTCCATCAAATGAGAGTTGTAGACTTTAACTTGGTCCTTTCTGACCATGTGATTGGAGTTATGAAAGAAAAATGACTTTTCTGCCTTTATTATATTATCATATAGAAGGCTGCTTATTATACAAAGGTTACTGTAGCTGTTTGGTACAAATGATAGAAATGATAGACAGTTGGTAATATTTAACATTCAAATATAGTATCTTTTTTGTTTTTTTAGAATCATGTGACCCAAGAAGAAGCTAACAGGCAAAACCCAGGGTTGGGTGGAAACTGGCTTACTGCATGTTTGATATACTTTAGAAATAAATAAATAAATACATTTTACTGTATTACTTTTAGGAGTATAATTAAAAAAACAACCTAAAGATAATTATCCAGCAGTGCTACTCTTGGTCCACTTGTTCTGTAAAGGAAACTTTTGACAGTATGGTTGGCGGTGATAGCTTGTGGAACTATTGGTCTCAGCAGGACTAATAGCATCATTTAATGAATACAATGATACTGGAAATGTGATGAAGAGGGACGATTCCAGATTTTGCTGCGAAGGTAGTTGATGCGGTAAAGTTGTATGTTATGTTTTTACTGTGAAGTGTGTTAGACCGCTTTATTGAACTTTGCCTTGCACCAATCTTACTGGTGTCCTTTTGGTGGGAGGAGTGTTTGGTTAAATAATTATAGTGATATAAATGAACCTTTAGACAGCTGTAGCAAATCAGCCGCTTTGTGAAGGTGCCTGGAATGTAGTGGAGTGTTCTTGACTGATTGTGGAATGCATTATTCTCACTGGAAAACAGACATACAAAGAAAATAGAGAAGATTTAATTTAACCCCTTCACACTCCCAGGCCATTTTCCAGTTTCTGATTTTTTTCTCTCCTCAGAGCAATAACTTTTTAATTTTTTTAGTCAATATGGCCATGTGAGCGCTTGTTTTTTTTGTGGGACGAGTTGTAATTTTGAATAGCATAATTGATTTTACCATATAATGTACTGGAAAACGGGAAAAAATTCCAAGTGCGGGGAATTTGCAAAAAAAAAAAAAAGGGCAATTCCACAATTATTATTTTTTTTTACCATGTTCAACAAATGCTAAACCTGACCTGCCATAATGATTCTCCAGGTCATTACGAGTTCATAGACACCAAACAATGTCTAGGTTCTTTTTTAAGTGATGAAAAAAAATCCAAAGTTTGTTAAAAAATTTTGGGATAGATACGATGTTTTGATCCCGTTATTGCAATGTTGTGGCGACCAAAAAATGTAATTGTGTCGTAAATTTTTTTTCTCGTTACGTGGTTCACAGATCAGATTAACTTTTTATATTTTGATAAATCGGACGTTTAGGAATGCAGCAATATCAAATAAGTGCATTTTTTTTTATTTTGAATGGGGTAAAAGGGGAGTAATTAGATCTTTATTTATTTTTTTATATTTTTGGAAAAAAATGTCCCCCCACTTTCTACATGCTTCAATAGTCTCCATAGGAGACTTGAAGCTGAGATCTTCTGATCGCTTGTGCTACAAAGTACACAGCGTCCAATCCGCAGCATTTACTGATTGTGTGCACATACCCTTAGGGTATTTTTCCACGGTACGTAAACGCTGCTTGTTTGACGCTGCAGCGTCAAACAAGCAGCGTCCAGATGTTCCAGCATAGTGGAGGGGATTTTATGAAATCCCGTCTCCACTATGCGTGGAAACCCGCACGCGGCGGCCCTGCGACTCCGGACATGCTGCGCGTCTTTTCAGATCGCAGCATGTCCGTACACCTTGCGGGGACGCAGCGTCCCCGCAAGGCATATCACAGGGCTCTATGGGAGAGAGCGATCATCCCGGATGTGAAGAGTTAACACATCCGGCATGATCGCGTCCCAGAAAGGGGGCGGGGCTTAGCGCCGAGCGGCGATACCGCCGCCCCTCCGGACCGTGGAGCCATACCCTTATAGAAAAAAGAATTGTGTAATCGTTCTTATCCAAAGAATAAAACTGCTTTATCAATTTTACCACATTCAAATAGCATAAAAAAAAAACAAAACTATTCCTAAATTGCTGGTTTTGTTCAGTCTGCCTCCCAAAAATCAGAATAGAAAGCTGTAAAAAAAAAAAAAAAAAAGGTCAGGTGCCTGAAACATGTACTAACAAACACATTCACTCGTCCTGCAAAAAACAAGTTGTCACATGACTCTTTATAGGAGAATTATAGCTCTCAAAATATGACAATGCATAAATTAGTTTTTACAAAAATAAAAAGTCTTTCAGTGTGACCCAAAGAATGAAGTCTCTAATCACTTATACAACATGAGGAATGGCGTAAAATAAAAAATAAAAACCTATTCTTCACCTGCTGTTGATCTTTTAATTCTGCATCCCAAAGATCGCAGTAAGGCCGGCGTCACACTGGCGTATTACATCCGATGCGAGAGCATTGGATGCGATATGCTAATGACACTCGGCTCCTGTTCGCAGCAGAGCAGGAGCCGAGTGTCATGCGTCTGTGCTCCGATTCTTTCGCACAGGGAGGATCGGAGCACAGCTGCGGAGGAGGCGGAGAAATGAATTTCTCCATCTCCTCCATTGCTGGGGTCCGCTTATAACGCACATCACTCGGATGATATCCAAGTGATGTGCGTTGTCTCACTCGCACCCATAGGCTTATATGGATGCGAGGGAGCCCAGAGTTTTCCTCGGTCCGAGACAATCGCAGCATGCTGCGATTGTCTCGGACCGAAGAAAACGGCCTACAAAAAGTCAGCTGCTGGGAGCTGCCCCATAGCTGAACATTGGTCCGAGTGCAATGCGATTTTTTATCGCATTGCACTCGGCCGTTTAAAACGCCAGTGTGACGCCGGCCTTAGGCTTCGCTCACATACATCCTGCTCTCTGCGCTTACACCGGGGTTTCCATGTAAATCTCTGAGGTATGTTTCCACCTTCAGGATGGCCGGCGGTTTGGACGGAGCGGCAAACCCGCTCCGCCCCCTTCTGTGATGCGATGATGCCGGATGTGTTCATTGCACACATCCGGCATCATCGCACCCCACACATAGGGCCCTGTGATATACCTTGCGATGGCGCAGCGTTGCCGCAAGGTACACGGACATGCTGCGATCTTAAAAGACGCGCAGCATGTCCGGAATCGCAGGGCCGCCGGGTGCGTGTTACCACGCATAGTGGAGACGGGATTTGATAAAATCCCCTCCACTATGCTGTAACATCTGGACGCTGCGTGTTTGACGCTGCAGCTCTGCGCAGCGTCAAACACGCAGCGTTTCCTGCACGTGGACACATACCCTAAAATAAGTGGTTTATATAAAACCCCCAGCAGAAAATTCCTTATGAGGCAGGAGGCACTGTTGACGCCGGCAGTGTCCATCTTTTTAGGCGTGCATAAAAGTACCGTTGACCACAGTTTTGTGCACTACTGAAAAGAAGGACAACGCTAAACAGAGGCCAGACAGAGTCCAGAGTAAGGCCACGATCTCATTATCAGTATTTGGTCAGTATTTTACATCAGTATTTGTAACCAAAACCAGGAGTGGAAGAATCAGAGGAAAAGTATAATAGAAACACATCACCACTTCTGCATTTATCACCCACTCCTGGTTTTGGCTTACAAATACTGATGTAAAATGCTGGCCAAATACTGAATATGCGAACGTGGCCTAAATCTTCTGCCTCATTATAGTGAAACCCTCAGGGGTTTCATCTGAATCATGTCATTTGGAGATTTAGATGGAAACCTCAATGTAAGTGCCCAGCGTAGAGTGCAGGATAAAAGTGATCCCAAACGTTATGTAAAATGTTCTCAATAAAAGTTTCAACACAATCCACAAAAAAAGCAAGTCCCCACTTAAGTCTGTCAATGGAAATATAGGGTGCTTCCAAGTTAAAGGTAGTATAAAGCTAAAAAAAGCTATGGAAAAGCGCTATGGTTCCTAGACCTCCAAAAGAAATTCAGTAGATTTTGCGCTCCCAAATCCAAAAGCCCCAGTCCTTTCTGAGCCCCACAATGTGCCTAAACTACATTTAGCATCCACATATTTGGCAGGGGTATAATAAGGTCATTTGTGGGGAGTATTCTGCTCTTCTAGTACTTGGGGGCTCTGTATATGGCCGGCCTCACACTCAGCGTATCAAAATACGGTCCGTATTTTATGGCCGTAATACGCAGAAAAGTCCCCAAAATAGTGATCCATATGTCATCCGTAGGCAGGGTGTGTCAGCGTATTTTGCGCATGGCATCCTCCGTATGTAATCCGTATGGCATCCGTACTGCGATATTTTCGCGCAGGCTTGCAAAACCGACATCTAATGGATTTATGTGCTCAAATGCTCGTTAAAACATATATACAGTATATATATATATATGTCATTGAGACACACATATATATATATATATATATCCTGTATTTATATTTAATTCAGCGCGATGTATGTGAAAAGCCGGTAATTCAATTGCCGGCTTTTCATTTCTCCTTCCCAAACCCGACATGATATGAGACATGGTTTACATACAGTAAACCATCTCATATCCCTTTTTTTTTTTGTATATTCCACACTACTAATGTTAGTAGTGTGTATGTGCAAAATTTGGGCGCTGTAGCTGCTAAAATAAAGGGTTAAATGACGGAAAAAATTGGCGTGGGCTCCCGTGCAATTTTCTCCGCCAGAGTGGTAAAGCCAGTGACTCAGTGTCACGGGGATACAAGGAGGGTGAGAGCTAATAACCCGGGCCCCTGCAATTTCCCTCAGACTAGGGAAACCCTGTCTGACCCTCTACCTGAAGTTTACACTGAAGGTGTGCATGTTCAGGCCTCCACCCTCACCCTGACTCCTGATTCAGCCCTAGACTGAACACCATCGCCCACCACCCAGTGAATGCAATACACCAATACCCACAGTTATAACAAACAAGGATAAAGGAAAATATACACCACGCCGCAGTCAATCAGGAATACACTATAAAGGTGCAGGGCAAAATAAATACAAATATAGGAAGGAGTAAATAAGACAAAGGAAAATACACCACCAGCAACGATTCTCCAACAACCAGCTCTCCACTCCGGACCGAGATAACTACGGATAAGACAGAAGCTATAATCGGCGACGCCCAAAGATCAGGAGAACCATTTAAAGGAAATGGGCATGGCCCAGCTTCCAATCCGAGGATCAGATAAATTAACCCCGGAGCAGCCAGACGAAAACTAGCCGACGCCAATGAGCAAACAGTGGTTAAATGCGGAATTACCGCTGTCTGTCAGACGACCTGGTCTGAACAGTGTCCGACATGACAGTACCCCGCCTTCTACGAGGGACCCCAGGGCCCTCACGGCTTATAGGACCCGGCTTCTCCGGATGGCGATGATGAAAACACCTGACCAGCCGATCCGCATGAATGTCCGAGGCTGGTACCCAGGACCTCTCCTCAGGCCCATAACCACGCCAGTGTACCAAATATTGTAAAGTGCGGCGCACCACACGAGAGTCAACCACCCTGGAGACTTCAAATTCTAGGTTACCATCCACCAAGACTGGAGGTGGCATAGGCGCCGCGTCCACAGAACCCACCACCTTCTTAAGAAGAGACCTGTGGAACACGTTGTGTATTTTATACACCGTAGGGAGCTCCAGTCGGTACGCTACTGGGTTAATGATGGCGGTGACCCTAAATGGACCAATAAACCGCGGACCCAATTTAAGGGATGGTATCTTGAGTCTTATGTTTTTTGTGGATAACCACACCCAGTCATCCACCCTCAGGTCCGGACCTGGCACACGCCTGCTGTCAGCCACACGTTTGTACCTAGCACCCACACTCAACAGGCGCTGTTTCACTCTCCTCCAGACTGATGACAATTGTGTTCCTAACTGGTCTTCCACCGGAACGCCGGAAGAGCCTCTTTGACTCAATATACAAAACGGAGGATGTAGCCCGTAAACACAAAAAAACGGAGACTCCCCAGACGACTCCTGGCGGTGATTATTGATGGCAAACTCAGCCAAAGGAAGAAAAGTAGACCACTCCTCCTGGTTATCAGAGACAAAGCAGCGCAAGTACTGCTCCAAATTTTGGTTCATACGCTCGGTCTGACCATTTGACTGGGGATGAAACGCAGACGAATGAGACAACTTGATCCCCAGCCGTGAGCAAAATGCTTTCCAAAATTTTGCTACAAACTGAGTACCCCTATCTGACACGATGTCAGACGGAACTCCATGAAGCCTGACCACCTCCTGCACAAACACCTGAGCAAGAGTCTTAGCGTTAGGTAAATGTTATGGACCTGGTGGTTAGGAGCACCCGAAATGACCTGATGGTTAAAACAGAAAACCTGGGACAAGCTCTGAGGAGGTGGTAACTCTACTGACCGCAATCCCTAATCCTATCACACACACTAGAAATAGCCGTGGAGCGTACCTAACTCTCCCTAGACGCCTCTTCACAGCCTAAGAGCTAACTACCCCTAAAGATAGAAATAGCAGCCTACCTTGCCTCAGAGAAATTCCCCAAAGTAAAGGTAGCCCCCCACAAATATTAACTGTGAGTTAAGAGGGAAGTGACAAACACAGGAATGAAACAGATTTTAGCAAAGGAGGCCGAATCTTCTCTAGATAGACAGAGGATAGGAAAGGGAACTATGCGGTCAGTATTAAAAACTACAAAAACCACGCAGAGTGTGCAAAAAGACCTCCACACCGACTCATGGTGTGGAGGTGCAGCTCTGCACCCCCAGAGCTTCCAGCTAGCAAGGAAATATCATAATAGCAAGCTGGACTAGAAACATAGCATGTACTGAAAAATATATTCAAAAACCGATGAACAGCAAATGACTAGCGAGGACTTAGCTTCTGCTGGAGTAGACAGGTCATCTGAGAAATCCAAGAGAGATCTGAACCAGTACTGAGACATTGACAGCTGGCATGAACTAACGACCTGGGCAGAGTTAAATAGGGAAGCCAGCAGAAGCAATAAACGAGGGCAGCTGAGAAAGCCAACCTCAAAGATCAGCAGTTCCACTCAAAGCCACCAGAGGGTGTCCAAGGACAGAACTCACCAAAGTACCATTCACGACCACAGGAGGGAGCCCGAGAACGGAATTCACAACAGGTAAAGAAGGCAAAGACACAAAGTGCGACATTTTTGAAAACCGATCCACAATCACCAAAATGACCGTGTTCCCAGCTGAGGGAGGAAAATCAGTGATGAAATCCATGGAGATTTCCGTCCATGGCTTACTAGGTACCTCAAGAGGAAGTAGTGTGCCAACAGGACGGGAGCGGGGCGTCTTCGCCCTAGCGCACGTGGTGCAAGCTGACACATATGAGACCACGTCCTGTCGGATCTTGGGCCACCAAAACCGACGTGACACCAACTCCAAAGTACCTATAACCCCTGGGTGGCCAGCCAGGACAGTATCATGATGCTCCGCCAACACCTTTAGGCGGAGATGAAGCAGTACAAAAGATTTGTTGATGGGAAGCTCAGATGGTACCTCCTCCTGAGCCTCGGCAATCTCATCCTCAACCTCGGTAGTGAGGGCTGAAACCACAACACCCTTTTGGAGAATGGGTACTGGGTCTTCCCAAGGTTCTCCCCCCGGAAAACACCTGAACAGAGCATCCGCCTTAGTGTTTTTAGACCCTGGTCTGTAAGTGACAACAAAGTTGAACCGCGTGAAAAACAATGCCCAGCGCGCCTGCCTGGGAGACAGACGCTTGGCAGACTCCAAATACAGCAGATTCTTATGGTCGGTAATAACAGTGACCTGATGTACCGACCCCTCCAAGAAGTGTCGCCATTCCTCAAAGGCCAACTTAATAGCCAACAACTCCCTGTTGCCGATATCGTAGTTACGTTCAGCGGACGACAGTTTTTTGGAGAAATAGGCGCACGGATGCAAACCACTCAAGGATGAGCCTTGAGATAGTACCGCCCCCACACCAACCTCAGACGCATCGACTTCCACGACAAAGGGTTTAGATACGTCTGGCTGCACAAGAATGGGGGCTGAAACAAAACTGTTCTTGAGAAATTCAAATGCGCGAACAGCAGCCTCAGGCCAAACGGAGAAATTGGTACCCTTTTTAGTCATGTCAGTTAGCGGTTTAGCAATGATAGAAAAATCCTTGATAAATTTCCTATAGTAGTTAGAAAACCCAAGGAACCGCTGAAGTGCTTTCAGGTTATCAGGACGTTCCCAATGCAGCACCGCTTGCACCTTAGCGGCGTCCATTTTAAAACCAGAAGCAGACACAATATAACCCAAGAACTACAACTCTTGAGCAAAAAATACACATTTCTCGTTTAGCATACAGCTTATTCTCTCTGAGAAGCTGTAACACCTGCCTGACATGATCTAAATGAGTATCACGGTCGCAAGAATATATGAGGATGTCATCTAGGTACACGATAACGAATTTCCCCAAAACATGCGAGAACACATCATTGATGAAATGTTGGAACACTGCAGGTGCGTTAGTTAACCCAAAAGGCATCACCAAATTTTCAAACTGACCTTCAGGGGTATTAAAAGCCGTCTTCCACTCATCACCTTGACAGACTTTTATGAGGTTGTACGCCCCCCTGAGGTCAAGCTTGGTAAACCACTTAGCACCTCCCACCTGGTTGAACAAGTCAGGTATCAGTGGCATAGGGTATGGATCACAAACCGTAATCTGGTTCAACTCCCTGAAATCCAAACACGGGCGTAATCCGCCATCTTTCTTCTTCGCCATCTTTCTTCTTCACGAAGAAGAACCCTGCTGCCACCGGCGAGGATGGCGGCCTGATGTGCTCTTTGCTCAAGCTTTCAGCAATATAATCTTTTAACGCTTGTCTCTCCGGACCGGAGATGTTAAACATCCTTGATTTAGGCAACTTGGCCCCTGGTTTAAACCTGATAGAACAGTCATAGGGACGATGTGGCGGCAACTCTGAACAACCCTTTTCAGAGAACACATCCGCATAATCCTGAAGTGACTCAGGAACGCTTGAAGTCACAGCGGACACACATGTGGCCAGGCAATTCTCCTGACAGAAATCACTCCACTGGATTATGTCCTGAGTTTTCCAGTCAATCACCGGGTTGTGTGTAGACAACCATGGAAAACCCAGAACCAATTGTGCCGGAAGACTCTTGAGCACCTTACATGTGACCTGCTCGAAATGAAGAACCCCAATGTGGAGTTTAACCTCAGCCACGAACTCAGTAATCTCCCCCTGTGGAAGAGGAGCAGAATTGATGGTGACCACACGGATAGGATGAGGCAGTTTTTCAATCTTAAAACCAGCAGTGCGCGCAAACTCCTCATCAATGAGATTTGTGGCGGAACCACTATCCACAAAAATAGTGATTGGTATCTATCTGCCAGCGACAACAACTTTGGCAGGGAGCATGCACTGAGAAATCATCATGGAGGATATACATAAGCTCAGATTGGACTCCTCCACACCCTCTGAGCTCAGAAGTTTTCCGCCGTTGCGTTTTTCTTTAACAGCAGAGGACAGATATTAATAAAATGACCAGTTTTACCGCAGAAAAAACAGGCTCCCTGCTTCCTGAGTACAGGGGTACGATTCTTAACATGTGACACCCCTGCGATTTGCATAGATTCCGTGGGCTCACCTGCAGCAACCTCACGTGAACCTAAACCTTCACCCACAGGCGGGTCATTCCATATCAAGTGATCCAAATATGAATATTTTTTTTACCTTACGTCTTTAGATGTTTTTTATTTTTTGTTTTTATGAAGTACAACGTTAGTTAATTACAAATTAAAAGTTTAGAATTTTTTTCTTCATCGGTTAATTTTTTACAGATTTTTAAAGTTTTGAAAAAGAGCAGATTTTGGCCTGGTATGGCTTTACATTTTTTATCGTATCTCAGGTTAGAATTAAGATATAAAGGTGGGAGAGGCATCATTTTTCTCAGAACGGTACCGGCTTTCATTTGATATGTCACAAGACTAGGTTTCTTTATATTTTGTTTTGGAGAAATCAAATTAAAAATTTTGATGCGCAATTCTGAAAAAAACGTATGTTTTAAAATTGTGAAAACATGCATGTGTGTTACTTGTGTCCTTGTTTATATTTGTACAGGGATTCAACTTGGGATCTATCAAATTTGTATTTTTTTTTTAAGCCTTGAATCATCTGATTTTATGTTTGTGCGAGTTTCTTCCTTTTTTCTTTTCAAATTACAACTTATTGCATTCAACATTTATATGTAACAATAAAGAAACACAAAAAACAAATACCGAAGTGCCAGAATAAGGCCTCTTTCACACTAGCGTCGTGCACTGCATGTCGCTATGCGTCGTTTTACAGAAAAAACGCATCCTGCAAAATTGCTTGCAGGATACGTTTTTTCTCCATAGACTTTTATTAGCGACGCAGTGCCACACGTCACAACCGTCGTGCGACGGTTGTGTCGGTCCGTCGCCACCAAAAAACATTGCATGTAACGTTTTTTGGTGTGTCTTCTGCAGCATTTCCGACCGCTCATGCGCGACCGGAACTCCGCCCACGCCTCCCCGCACCTCACAATGGGGCAGCGGATGCGTTGAAAAACAGCATCCGCTGCCCCCGTTGTGCGGCGCTTCATTATGCGTCGGTGCGCCGCAACGTCGCATTGCGACGTGCAGTGCACAACCCTAATGTGAAAGTGGCCTAAATACATCTTAATATGAATTCTTTGAACAAGCCAAAAGATAAAAGGTGATAACATCCTCAAGTGTGGTTTTGTAAATTCAGTCTGATCCTAATTATATGTTAAAAACAAGATTAAAAGAACCAATATTTCTACCACCTATTTATACATGGAACAATTTTTTTTCTACTATATCACTAAACGTAATTTCTGAAGTGTTTAAGAAGAATAGTCCAGCAGTTAAATCCTCGTTCTATAAAATATGAACTAATCAAACAATTAATAGTAGGTTTTTACACTGGCCTGTTATCACCAATGTGTCCCTTCTAGTGGGTGAAATGTCATCTTGCCCATAAGCGCTCACTAGCAATGGCCGTTTCCTTCTGTGTCAGAGTATGTGCGGCTGTCATGGTGCTCGGCTCCACCTGAGTTATATCTGATTTTTGTTCACTTTTACAATGTCTGGTTTTCTTGGATACACAAAAGACGGCGCTGGACCAGAAGGTGCAGAAAAGTCACTTCTACGTCTTCATTTTCACAATCTTTGGAGAGTCCAGTAGCCGCCAGCGCCGATCATATTCACAGGTCACATAGCCAGTTGTGTCATCCATGGCCGATCTTGTGCCGCCTTCTACCACGTCATGGACGTCACTGTCTTTATTTCCACTACATGGGATGACAGTCCGGTATTGCTGAGTCCCTGCGATGGGTTCTGCTTCCTGTAACCGATATAACAAACTCTCCTCCTCTTCGTAGTCCTGGTTTGTACAATACATGAACTGGATGTTAAGAGTATTTTTCTCCCTCCATTTGAGGAGTTGCCTCTCCTGGGTGATAAGATTTGGTGTGAATACGGCCTCTGGAGGCAGGAGCTGCCGGCCTGTCATCTGCTCTGTAGTCACCGTCTACCCCTGGTCATCCTCAGCCCTAACAAAGCTTCTCCTCTGTCCTCTCCTGCTTCTATGTGGTAACATAATAAAATAATACAGGAATATCTAACAATCATGGATTATTTGGTAAATATGGACCCCACACTGTTAGACCACAGGCTGAACAGATCTGAAATCAAGTTTTTTGAACTGACACTGTAATAGTTTTATTTTTTAAAATATGATCCCTTCACGATCCCAGCTTGTATTTTGGTACAGAAGTGGCTAGGAGCATAACAGGCACATGTGCAGGTTTTGAAATTTTTAAATTAAATTTTTTTTTCGGAAATGCGTTTTAAAGTTTTGCGCTTGCGTTCGCATAGGTAAAATATTATTAAAGGTACTCTTGTGACATATCTGGTGAAAGCCTGCACAGTTCTGAGTAGAATGGTGTTAATTTGGTTTCTCTATCTCTTTTCTAGCCTGAGTTATGGGGAGAAATGTAAAGGCAGGCAACACCGAAATTCGCACTTTTTACGAACTTTGAAAATCAATAAAAAATAAAACAAAAATTTCTAGAATTTTTTCTTCTTCACATTTTGCATTCTCTGACACACTATTACCAAATAACAAAATCTCAAAAGAATTAAAAATATAGTGGTAAAAATCATTGGTTCACTTGACATGGAATGACCCAGGCAGAGTCTCATGATTCCCCTGACGCAAACGGCGATCAATGCGGACAACAAGACTCATAGCGGAATCTAGTGAAGCAGGAGTCTCGTACATCAGGAGGGCTTTTTTAACCCTATTAGAAACTCCATGAATAAAGTGACTCCGCAATGCTGGCTCATTCCACTGAGTGTCAACCGCCCAGCGGCGAAATTCAGAACAGTAATCCTCTGCAACACGCTCCCCCTGGCAAATAGTGCGTAACTTAGATTCTGCTAGAGCCATTCTGTCTGGATCGTCGTAAATGTGTCCTAGAGCAGAAAAGAAACTCTCCACTGAGTTAAATGCAGCAGAATCAGACGGCAACGAAAATGCCCATGCTTGGGGATCCCCGCTTAATAATGACAACACCAGGCCCACACGTTGAGCCTCATTACCAGAGGAGATCGGGCGCATACGGAAATACAGTTTGCAAGCTTCACGAAAAGAAACAAATTTACTGTGTTCCCCAGCAAATTTTTCAGGCAAAGGAAACTTGGGCTCATTAACTCCTCCTGTCACTCCAGCCTGTATATTATATACTGCTAGTCCCTGTTGCTGCACTGCTCCCCTCAACTCAGTGACCTGTGGGGACAGCGCCTCCAACTGGCGGGTTATGGAAGTCATGGGATCCATGACAAAACACAGAGAATTAAAAAAAAAAAAAAAAAAAAAAAAAAAGGAACCCCTTTTTTTTTTTTTGTTAGGCCGATTATAATGTCACGGGGATACAAGGAGGGTGAGAGCTAATAACCCGGGCCCCTGCAATTTCCCTCAGACTAGGGAAACCCTGTCTGACCCTCTACCTGAAGTTTACACTGAAGGTGTGCATGTTGAGGCCTCCACCCTCACCCTGACTCCTGATTCAGCCCTAGACTGAACACCACCGCCCACCACCCAGTGAATGCAATACACCAATACCCACAGTTATAACAAATAAGGATAAAGGAAAATATACACCACGCCGCAGTCAACAGGAATACACTATAAAGGTGCAGGGCAAAATAAATACAAATATAGGAAGGAGTAAATAAGACAAAGGAAAATACACCACCAGCAACGATTCTCCAACAACCAGCTCTCCACTCCAGACCGAGATAACTACGGATAAGACAGAAGCTATAATCGGCGACGCCCAAAGATCAGGAGAACCATTTAAAGGAAATGGGCATGGCCCAGCTTCCAATCCGAGGATCAGATAAATTAACCCCGGAGCAGCCAGACGAAAACTAGCCGACGCCAATGAGCAGTGGTCAAATGCGGAATTACCGCTGTCTGCCAGACGACCTGGTCTGAACAGTGTCCGACATGACACTGAGGGCAGATATTAATAGCCTAGAGAGGGTCCATGGTTATTGGCCCCCCTGGCTAAAAACATCTGCCCCCAGCCACCCCAGAAAAGGCACATCTGGAAGATGCGCCTATTCTGGCACTTGGCCACTCTCTTCCCACTCCTGTGTAGAGGTGGGATATGGGGTAATGAAGGGTTAATGTCACCTTGCTATTGTAAGGTGACATTAAGCCAGGTTAATAATGGAGAGGCGTCAGTTATGACACCTATCCATTATTAATCCAATAGTACTAAATGGTTAATAAAACACACACACATAATTACAAAGTCCTTTAATGAAATAAAGACACAGGGTGTTGTAATATTTTATTAGACTCTTAATCCACCTGAAGACCATCGTCCTGAAACAAAGTTAACAAAACAAACAATATAATATCACTTAGGCCGGTTTCACACGTCAGTGATTCCGGTACGTGAGGTGTCAGTTTTCTCACGTACCGGAGACACTGACACACCTAGACACATTAAAATCAATGTGTCTCTGCACATGTCAGCGTGTTTTCGCGGACCGTGTGTCCGCGTGCAAAACACAGAGACATGTCAGTGTTCGTGGGAGCGCACGGATCACACGGGCCCATTAAAGTCAATGGGTCCATGTAAAACATGTACTGCACACGGATGCTGTCCGTGTGCCGTGCAGGAGACAGCGCTACAGTAAGCGCTGTCCCCCCAGCATGGTGCTGAAGCCGCCATTCATTTCTTCTCTCCAGCAGCGTGCGCTGGAGAGAAGAAATGAAAAATCATTGTATTTTGTTTTTTTTGCGGTAGAAATAAAGATCTTTGTTCCCCTCCCACCCCCTGTGCGCCCCCCCCGCTGGAAAGAAAATACTCACCCAGCTCCCTCGAAGCGTCCTCTCCGCGCCGCAGCTTCTCCTGTATGAGCGGTCACGTGGTGCCGCCCATTACAGTGATGAATATGCGGCTCCACCCCTTTTTCATTTCTTCTCTCCAGCGAACGCTGCTGGAGAGAAGAAATGAATGGCGGCTTCAGCACCCAAAGCAGGGGACAGCGCTTACTGTAGTGCTGTCTCCTGCACGGTCCGTGTGGTACCCGGGCGGCACACGGCTGCCACACGTGTGCCACACTGATGTGCCACGTGAGCTCACGGACACGGATAACTCCGGTACAGGAATTATCTGGACGTGTGGGACAGGCCTTATAGAGGATTTCTGAACTTCTAGCACCTCAGGGGCTCTGCCAATGTGACATGGCCCCCTCAAACCATTCCATCAATCCGAACTCTAATATGGTTCTTCTTCCCTTCTGAGCCGTACCACATACTGCACATATGGGGTATTGGCACACTCAGGAGAAATTGCAGAACAAATTGTGCATGGCTTTTGCTCATGGTTGTAGCCATTTTTGCATTCTAATAGCAAGCCCTGCCATGAATCCAAATAGTAGTTTCCCCCCCCCCACATATGTGGTATGGGCATACTCAGGAGAAAATGAACTCCAAAATTTGTTGTGCAATTTCTCCTGTAACCCTTGTGAAAAAAAAAATTGGAGCTAAAAAAATATATTTGCGGGACAAATGTTTTTTTTTGTGTTAATTTTCACAGCTCAACTTCATAAACTTCTGTAAAGCACCTTGGGTTCAAGGTGCTCACCACACATTTAGATACAGTAGTTGATGGTTCTGATTTCCAAAGTGGGGTCACTTGTGGGGGGGGGGTGTCACTGTTTAAGAACATTAGTTGCTCTCCAAACGCAAATGGTGTTCTCCATTCCAGCTATTTTTGCGTTCAAAAAGTCAAACTGTGCTCCTTCCCTTCTGAACACTGCTGTGCGCCTAAACAATAGTCTATCTCCACATATGGGGTATCGGCGTACTCAGGAGAAATTGCCCAACAAATTTTGAGCTAAATTCAACTTTGTGGAAAAGTAAAATATAAATTTTTTCCTTCCATATTGCTTTAATTCCTGTGAAGCACTAGAAGGGTTAATACATTTCTTAAGAGTGGATTTGAGGACTTTGAGGGGTGCAGTTTTTAGAATGGTATCACTTTTGGCTATTTTCCATCATAGAAGTCCTCCAAAGTCACTTCAAATGAAATGTGGTCCCTAAAAAAAATGGTTTTGTAAATTTTGTTGGAAAAATGAGAAATCACTGGTCAACTTTTAACCCTTATAACGTCCTAGCAAAAAAAAAAAAAAGTTTCAAAAATTGTTCTGATGTAAAGTAGACATGTGGAAAATGTTTTAACTACTTTGTGTGACATAACTTCCTGGTTTAAGTGTATAAAAATTAGGTTTTGAAAATTGTGACATGTTCTCTAAATTTTTGATATTTTCACAAATAAGCAAGTTATGTCGAATAAATTTTACCACTACCATGAAGTACAACATGTCATGAAAAAAAACCAGTCTCAGAACCACTACGATTTGTTGAAGCGTTCCGAATTATTACCACATAAAGTGACACTGGTCAGATTTAAAAAAATGAGGCCCGATCATTAACTTAAGGTACCGTTACACTAAACGACTTACCAACGATCACGACCAGCGATACGACCTGGTCGTGATCGTTGGTAAGTCGTTGTGTGGTCGCTGGGGAGCTGTCACACAGACAGCTCTCTCCAGCGACCAACGATCAGGGGAACGACTTCGGTATCGTTGAAACGGTCTTCAACGATGCCGAAGTCCCCCTGCAGCACCCGGGTAACCAGGGTAAACATCGGGTTACTAAGCGCAGGGCCGCGCTTAGTAACCCGATATTTACCCTGGTTACCATTGTAAAAGTAAAAAAAAAACACTACTCACCTTCTGATGTCTGTCACGTCCCCCGGCGTCCACAGGGTTACGCGCTGCTGCCGAGAGCTTCCTGCACTGACTGAATGTGTCAGCGCCGGCAGCATCGGTGACGTCACCGCTGTGCTCTGCTTTACGGCCGGCCGGCGCTGACACATTCAGTGCAGGGAAGCCGCCGGCGGGGGACGTGACAGGCATCAGAAGGTGAGTATGTAGTGTTTTTTTTTACTTTTACAATGGTAACCAGGGTAAATATCGGGTTACTAAGCGCGGCCCTGCGCTTAGTAACCCGATATTTACCCTGGTTACAAGTGAACACATCGCTGGATCGGTGTCACACACCGATCTAGCGATGACAGCGGGTGATCAGCGACTAAATAAAGTTCTGGACTTCTAGCTCAGACCGGCGATATCACAGCGGGATCCAGATCGATGCTGCGTGTCAAACACAACGAGATCGCTATCCAGGACGCTGCAACGTCACGGATCGTCGTCGTTCTCGCTGCAAAGTCGCTTAGTGTGACGGTACCTTTTCAAAGTGGTTCAGTCATTGAATGGTTAACTAGGTACACAGGAGTATTTGTTTTACCTGTTTGTTTAACCCCTTAGTGACAGAGCCAATTTGGTACTTAATGACCGAGACAATTTTTACAATTCTGACCACTGTCACTTTATGAGGTTATAACTCTGGAACGCTTTAACGGATCCCGCTGATTCTGAAACTGTTTTTTCGTGACATATTGTACTTCATGTTAGTGGTAACATTTCTTCGATATTACTTGCGATTATTTATGAAAAAAATGGAAATATGGCAAAAAAATTTAAAATTTTGCAATTTTCAAACTTTGTATTTTTATGCCCTTAAATCAGAGAGATATGTCACAAAAAATAGTTAATAAATAACATTTCCCACATGTCTACTTTACATCAGCACAATTTTGGAAACAATTTTTTTTTTTGTTCGGGAGTTACAATGGTTAAAAGTTGACCAGCAATTTCTCATTTTTACAACACCATTTTTTTTTTTCGGGACCACATCACATTTCAAGTCATTTTGAGGGGTCTATATGATAGAAAATAACCAAGTGTGACACCATTCTAAAAACTGCACCCCTCAAGGTGCTCAAAACCACATTCAAGAAGTTTATTAACCCTTTACGTGCTTCACAGGAACTGAAACAATGTGGAAGAAAAAAATGAACATTTAACTTTTTTTTGCAAACATTTTAAATCAGAACCATTTTTTTTTATTTTCAGAAGTGTAAAAACAGAAATTTAACCATAAATTTTGTTGTGCAATTTCTCCTGAATACGCCGATACCCCATATGTGGGGGTAAACCACTGTTTGGGCGCACCGCAGAGCTTGGAAGAGGAGGAGTGCCGTTTTACTTTTTCAATGTAGAATTGGCTGGAATTGAGATCGGACACTATGTCGCATTTGGAGAGCCCCTGATGTGCCTAAACAGTGGAAACCCCCCACAAGTGACCCCATTTTGGAAACTAGACCCCTTAAGGAACTTATCTAGATGTGTGGTGAGCACTTTAAACCCCCAAGTGCTCACGGAAAATTTATAAAGTAGAGCCGTGAAAATTAAAAATCCTTTTTTTTTTACCTCAAAAATGATTTTTTAGCCTGCAATTTTTTATTTTCTCAAGGGTAACAGGAGACATTGGATCAAAAAATCTGTTTACCAGTTTCCTGAGTACGCTGATACCCCATATGTGGGGGGGGCACCCATCGGGGCTCGGAAGGGAAGGAGCGCCGCTTGGAATGCAGACTTTGATGGGATGGTCTGCAGGCGCCATGTTGCATTTGCAGAGCTCCTGATATACCTGAACAGTAGAAACCCCCCACAAGTGACCCCATTTTAGAAACTAGACCCCCCAAAGAGCTTATCTAGATGTGTGGTGAGCACTATGAACCCCCAACTGCTTCACAGAAGTTTATCATGTAGAGCCATGAAAATAAAAAATATTTTTTGTTTCCACAAAAATCTTTTCACCCCCAAATTTTTACTTTCACAAGGGTAACAGAAGAAATTGGACCCCAAACGTTGTTTTCCAATTTGTCCTGAGTACACTGATACCCCATGTGCGGGGGTAAACCACTGTTTGGGTGCACGGCAGAGCTCGGAAGGGAAGGAGCGCCGTTTTGGAATGCAGACTTTGATAGAATGGTCTGTGGGCGTTATGTTGCGTTTGCAGAGACCCTGATGTAACTAAACAGTAGAAACCCCCCACAAGTGACCACATTTTGGAAACTAGACCCCCCAAGGAACTTATCGAGATGTGTTTGAGAACTTTGAATGCCCAAGTGCTTCACAGAAGTTTATAATGCAGAGTTGTGAAAATAAAAAATATTTTTTTTCTTCCACAAAAAAGATTTTTTAGCCCCCAAGTTTTTATTTTCACAAGGGTAACAGGAGAAATTGGACCCCAAAAGTTGCTGTCCAATTTATCCCGAGTACGCTGATGCCCCATATGCGGGTGTAAACCACTGTTTGGGCGGACGGCAGAGCTCAGAAGGGAGGGAGCACCATTTGACTTTTTGAGCGCAAAACTGGCTGTGGCGTTTGGAGACCCCCTGATGTACCTAAACAGTGGAAACCCCCCAATTCTAACTCCACCCCTAACCCTAATCCCAACCCGATCCATAATCCTAATCACAACCTTAACGATAATCACAACCCTAACCCCAAAACAACCCTAATCCCAACCCTAACCATAACCCTAAATCCAACACACCCCTAATCTCAACCCTAACCTCAAACCTAACCCTAATCCCAATACACCCCTAACCCTAATCCCAACCCTAACACTAATCCCAAACCTAACCCTAATGCCAACCCTAATCCAAACCCTAATCCCAACTCTAACCCTAATTTTAGCCGCAACCCTAGCCCTAACTTTAGCCCCAACCCTAGCCCTAACTTTAGCCCCAACCCTAACCCTAACTTTAGCCCCAACTCTAACCCTAAATTTAGTCCCAACCCTAACCCTAATTTTAGCCCCAACTCCTCTAGCTGCCGGCCGGCAGATCATGGCGGGCGCACTGCGCATGCGCCCGCCATTTTCTTCCTGGATGAAGCCAGCAGGCAGGAGGGGACGCAGGAGGACCCAGGGACACCGGTAAGTATAACAGGGTCCCCGAATCCCCCTATTTCTCTGTCCTCTGATGTGCGATCACATCAGAGGACAGAGAATTACACATCGCTTTTTTTTTTTTGCGGTCGCCGGTAAACAGTTAATTACCGGCGATCGCAAAACAGGGGTCGGTAAAAACCGACCCCCATCATGTTCTTTGGGGTCTCGGCTAACCCCGGCAGCCAAGACCCCAAAGACCTTCCGGGTGTCGGCCAGCGGGCGCAGTGCGCCCGCCATTTTTTGGCCGGAACAAGATGGCGGCGCCCATCGGGAGCCACTAGGAGCACCCGGGGAGACAGGTGAGTATCGGGGGGCGATTGGGGACCCCATTTCTCTGTCCTCTGATGTGTGATCACATCGGAGGACAGAGAAATTAAATGGGAAATCGCGTTTTTTTGTTGTTTTTTTTTTGCGACATCCGGTAAACGGTTAATTACCGGCGATCGCAACCCAGGGGTCGGTAAAAAAAAACCCTGAATCATGTTCTCTGGGGTCCCGGCTACCCCCGGTAACCGAGACCCCAGAGAAAATCCGATTCTGGGGGGCGCTATTCACTTTTTCCACAGCGCCGTTAATTAACGGCGCTGTGGTTTAAGTACCCCTAAACGAAATAGGCAAAATAATAAAGCAGGCCGTTAAAAGGCGTATCGGCGGTCGTTAAGGGGTTAAAAAAAAGTTTGCTACCGATTTATTTTGGTGTTCCATTTTTGTGTGTGAATATCTCAAGAACGGTAGGTTCTAGAGAGCTGAAATAAGGTTTAAGACCTTCAGAGACACCCAATTTACCTATCTGCCAAATTTAGGTAAATTATTTGTTGTTGTGATCCTTTTTAGGGAAGTATCTTGACATCGCTTTTGTATTACGTTTTCAGTGAGCAGGTCTTAGACAGCTGAAACTTGGTTTAGTACCTTCTGAAGTGCCCGATTTACCTACATGCGTAATTCAGGGCAGATTGGTCCAGTCATTTGGGAGTAAACTAGTATTTGTTTTTGTGTTCTTTTTTTTTTGGGTGGGGGCGAATATCTCGAGGACAGTAGGTCTGATATAAAATCTGGTGTATACCCTTCAGAAGTGCCCGATTTACCTGTATGCCAAATTTGGGGCAGATTGGTCCAGTCATGTGGCTGTGCATAAAGAACGGACATGAGAAATTCATATTTACCGTATTTTCCGGCGTATAAGACTTTTTAACCCCTGAAATTCATCTCAAAAGTTGGGGGGGTCGTGTTATACGCCGGGTACGGCGTGTGCAGGGAGCGGTCCTGTATAGTTCCCAGGGACTGGAGGAGAGGAGACTCTCCTTCAGGCCCTGGGATCCATATTCATGTAAAAAAAAAGAATAAAAATGAAAAATATGGGATATACTTACCCGACGGCCCCCGGCTCTCAGCGGAGCAAGCGGCGGCCTCCGTTCCTAAGAATGCATTGAGGATCAGAGATGACGTCACGGTCACAAGACCGCGAAATCATCGAAGGTCCTTTGCTCAATGCATCCTTAGGAACGGAGGCCGCCGCTTGCACCGCTGAGAGCCGGGGGCCGTCGGGTAAGTATATCCCATATTTTTATTCTATTTTTTACATGAATATGGATCCCAGGGACTGAAAGTCTCCTCTCCTCCAGACCCTGGGAACCATCCGCACCGCACACGCCGTATAAGATGACTGGGCGTATAAGATGACCCCCGTCTTAGACGGCGAGTATATCCCAAACTCCATATTTTATATGAAAAAGTTGGGGGTCGTCTTATACGTCCAGTTGTCTTATACACCAGAAAATATGGTATATACTATATAGAGAGAGATACGTGACCTACTGTCTTATTGTGGTACCATATACTAAGGGCAATTCCACAAGAAATACACTCACACATCATTCAGTTGCCATTTTTATTTGATAATGTTGAGAAAATGAAAAAATTTCCAACGCAGAGATGAAAGAAAACATTTATTGAATCAATGTCAATACTTCTCTGTAATATCTACAAGCCAACACTGAACTGACTTTATTCAAGAATGAACACAATGTACAAAAAGTATGCTTTGTTATAAAAATATGTCAATTATTTACTTCTTATTCTCTTGTTCAAAGAATGTGAAAATATTTTTTGATAAACCTGCTCTTCAGACAGATTGGTAGTAGGATGATAAAAAGCATGGCGAATAATCCTGGCACAGTCTGATGCCTTTCACAGAACAGTGTGTAATGCCGCACAATACTGAATGTATCACAACAGTTTATTAGGCTTTTGGATGGATCACAACAGTGTGAGCATTTTGGTCCGGTGAGGAGCAGATATCCGCCCATGAATCCCACCACTGCTTGCTCATGAGGAGCTTTGATCTAGCGGGTGTACTGTAATTATTTCTCATTTCCCCCACTCTGATAAGCCATCTGCTGTGACACTGTATGGAGAGGGTATGCTTGTCACACTAGACATTATACAGGACATTTTGGCGTCACGGTTCTTGACAGGCATTCAGTCAGTTACATTTAACATCCCATTTATTCAATACTGTGTTCAATGTGGTGCTGAACCTTGGCTGGCGTGATGGAGTCCTGCCAGCGCCAACACACACCGCTTACATGATCTGAACACGGGACCAAACAACATGTATATCTGTAAACAGTGCAATATCAAAATAGCTATTTTTACAATGTGTAAAAGACATACACGTTTCGGAACCTGAGCAAAAGACATTTTACAGACGCTGTCAATTCACCCTGTATTTTATAAGCCTTTTTACATTTTCCCTTGCCCTGGAATTTTCTCAACCACAGAGTAGCAGCCTACAATCATATACGCCTGTAAGAATGAATATGGTCTCATATAGTCCTAAAGGAGAACTCCCAAAAAGGAAATAAAAACAATATAAAAACTCCATTCAAATTGGAAAATGTGGAAAATCACTGGGACTGGGAAAATCTTGAAAATTCAAGCACCACTTCTCCACTGGTCCCAATGACACCACTTCAGATGCGATGAAAAGAACGGATGTGGCTCACCATCAAGATGCACTGTCCAAATCCGAACTTCTACCATCAGCTAAAATGTGGACCAAGGTCCTTTCCCCATTAGGGTCCCTAATGTAAGATGTGACTGGGGGGCGTAGAACTATTTGTATTGTCACCAGGAGCTAACTTGCCAGGCCACTGATAATGGTTTCAACTTTTTCCCATTTGGAATAAACTTTTAATGACCATTTTCCATTTTGAAAATTCTCCTTTGTAGAACTCCAACTATGTTTCTCTTCTTAAAAAGTAATCACCTTTTTCCCCATAAGAGACAGAAGCAAGTCACTTTTCGGTTCCAACGAGCTCTTACCAATTGCGGTAAGAGACATCCTTGGAAACTGAGCAATTCTACCAGATTATGTGTTCTACATGGATGAATCATAATCACTTCTAGCCACGCTACCCTGCCATCCAAAAGTCTTTAACCTTTTGTACCTTTGAAGGCAAATTTAAATTTGAGCCAAGGTCTGGAGCTAAACTCAACTCAGAAATGGAGACAGATGGCAGGACTTTGGCAAATGGCCATATTGCAGACTATTTCCAATCAGGGGGTCATGAGCTACTGTTTGGGGATCACTACCCTAATCCATAATAAAAGTCAGGGAGGAGCCAGGAGAGGGGACTATACCAGATGTTGTGGCGGCAAGCATTGTTAACCCAATTAAGAATTACTGGTGCCATTTACGGTACTTCTGAGTATTTTGAGTTTCCTAGTAGCCATCTTTTTAGCACAGGAGCTGGGTAAAATTGGCAGGCAAAATGAGTTTCTTGTTTCACTTGGTAGCGTGGGAGAGGGCATGTGCCCCAACTCTCCGAATATCATACTGTGCAATGTAAAACTCTAACCCGGATGGAAATGCTGTTGGCGTAACTCATCTGACCATGTCTCACATTAAGGACTTCTATTTCTGTCTTTTGTGGTTTTCAAAACCTTAAAGAACATTAGTTGGAATCCCTTTCTTCAGGTCATACAGTTGTAAATGATGGACTATGAGATCTATTGTAATCATAAATCTAGAAGTTATATTATATTCTCCTTTAATAAATTTCTCCATTTGAAAATAATTATCCTTATCTTCCATCTATAGCTGTTTGTGCCAATGTAGTGTCGATTATGATGCGTGTGATCACTCCTGGAAGGGCCTAATGTTAATATTGAGAAGCACATCGCAGATTTTCATGGCTAGAGCAAAATGTTTAGAATATCACTGGCTTTATTCAAAGGTCTGAACACTGGCCAGACAACTAATGTACTGTGCCATCAGATGCATAGCACGCCAGGAGTTTCAGCCTAGTCCAGAGGGATGGTTGCCTGTACATCATATGGTGGGATTATTGCAGGTAGTCTGACATGCACTATTGGCCACCTAACTTTAGGCAAGTAAATGGGTAAGAAAGCAGGAATGGTAATCCTAGTATTTCTTTAGAACAGACAAAAGCACCAACACAACACTTCATAAGTTACTACACTGGTTTACAATCTCGAGGTCAGAGCTTCCAAATAAATATAGAGAACATTTACAACAGAATTCCTTATGAGTGGAAGCGTTTTATTATTACGTCGTCTTATTATTATTATCATCCTTAGCAAGATCAGAATGGGGTAGACCTAAAGTGATATAGCTATACTCAGTCTTTACACGCATTTTCTCCTGTTGCTTTAGGAGGATATTTTGGCAGATATAAGTAGCATCATCTTCAGCAACAGGCAGTTTCCCCGTTTCTAGACCCAGCATTGGGCCACTGTACAAAGCAACATTACATAGCATGCAAGTCATCTACTTCACTGGCAGTCCAAATTTCAATAAGCATTGTGCTTGACGGTCCCAGGCCTTCTCAACATCCATGAGCAAAGGCCTGCATATAGCAATTATTAACTAAAGAAAAAAAGGAGTGAAAAATGAGCGGATCTGCAAAATAAGATGAATATGAAGATGTTGCTATTCATTTTGGCATGGACCCTTTGTGCCCTTTTGCGCTGGGTAAGACAGTCGGTACAAGCCATCATCTTTTTTCATGTGGGAGTACAAATGCATCATCTTGCACACAATGAAGAACACAGAAAGCAGTCACCGATGCAAAATGAGGGTGGTAAAGACAAAAGGAAGGAGAAGTAAGAACCATCCAGAGGATCCTAGAAAAAAAGAATGTAATAGATTAGTCATAAACATGGGACCTGACTGCTGGTGGTGTCTCTACTCTGTCACTAAGAGCAGAGCACCATTGCAGGCTGTACAACGGAAGAGCACATTAAAGAGGTCACTATGAGCCAGTGCTTGTGTATACAGATTAGAAAGCGCTGGCGGTGCTTCGTCATCTAGACCCAGTGATTGTTGATGTAGTGTGGACACAGGTGCTGCTGGTTTCTAAAATCTACAGTCAGCTGTACTATGTAGGCAGGAGACTGAATTTCCACTGTAACTGGGGCTAAATACCAGCACCAGTTACAGGGAAAAATCAGCACTAAAGAGAAAATATAAATATGTTATCAGGAACCTGTCACTAGTTTTGTCCCATGTGAGATAAGGCCACCACCTTTCAGCCCTCATATACAGCATTCTAATACGTTGTATATCTGCCCCCAATCCAGCATGCAAGACAAGAGAAAGACCTTTTATTAAACTCACCTGCGGGGCGGTCTGGTCCGATTGGCATTGCTGTCTTAGTCCCAAGTCTCACCTCTTCTTGCGATGTCATCCTACTGTGCTTCGCGTGGATGATGCGTCCCAAGTCATCCACACAGTCTCTCCGGTATAGCGCTCCTGCAAAGACACACTTCTCTGCCCTGGCCAGAGCAGAGTAAAGTACTGCATTGTGTATTCACCAGGGCTCTTTGACCTTTCCTGGCGTATGTGCACTGCAGTACTTTGCTCTGCCCTCGACAGGGTAGACAAAGTACACCTGCCCAGGAGCGCAATGCCGGGGAACAGTGTGGATGATATAGGATGCGTCTTCCACACAAAGAAGAGAAGGAGGACAGCACTGCAAGAAGAAAGGAGGTGCCGGACCAAGGCAGCAACGCCCACCGGACCCGACCGCGCCACAGGTGAGTATAATAAAAGGTGTTTTTCTTGTCTTAAAGGCCAAATTGGGGGCATATATAGACCATATTAGAATGCTGTATACGAGGGCTGAAAAGTGGTGGCCTTACCTCAAGTGGGACAAACCTGAGGACAGGTTCTCTTTAAAATGATTCCCGTCCCCCTAGAGGTGGGAGGGCACAGTGCGCAATACAAATGAAAACAATCATTAAAACAAAAAGGAATAAAATTAAAGTAAGCAAAACAAGACACTTAAAGTCTGAATTGTCCAACAGTCTGAATTGAATCTCCAACATTGGAAAAAAAGGTGTCCGATATATAAAAATAATTTCTACAGAAAAGGGAACGAAGCTAAAATATATATATATATATATATATATATATATATATATATATATATATATATATATATATATATATATATATATATCTATCAAATAAGGCAGTTTTTAATCAAAACCAGAGTGCTCAGTAAAGAAAATGACTCATTGCTGCAATCTTGGTCTCTGCCCCTGCACCATGATACTCTCAGATGGGGTAGAGTAAAACTTAGTGACAGATTCCCTTTAAAAGTGTGTGTACGAAAACGAAGAAGTGTCTGATCAGGAGCGGGATGAAATGGTCATGTCCTGAAGTGGTTAAAAACAGAGAAAAAAACAAAAGGTACTTTAAAAGCCAATCAAGGACCAAGCTGCAAGAGTGACTAGTTGACAAGGCCAGCCCCATCATCTTCTCACTTCCTACTCCCCATGAGTGACAGGTCTCTCCCTGCATGCATGTATAGGTAGAAGCCTTTTCAACTAGTCCCCGGTCGGCTATTAAAGCGCCACAGCATTACAGAGTAAAACCTACATGGCTGAAATCATACAGGCAGTTTTCCAACCCCTATGGTCAGATGCCACACTAATAGGAAGCACGGGCCTTGCTCCCTGATGGCAAATAAGCCATGTTGTTCTCTGAAATGACTCAGCATTCAGGGACATATGGCTGAAATCCTGCAGCCGGTGTCTGATGCATGCTGCTCGTGGATCGGGCAGGTTGTAGCAGCTGTCAGGCTACCTTTTATACTGGCATAATGAGCACCAATCGACGCTCGTTTAAAGAGCTTTTTCCAAAGACCAATAATTGTGATCTTGGGTAAAAAGAGCTTACAAACACTTCCTTGGCCGATTACTGATCCATGTAAAAGCCCTCTAGAGTACATGTTTTAGGATAAGTGGGAGATTATTGAAACTCACATTTACTGATATGCGTCATATACTGACCAGGTAATACTAAGGTTATCCCGCTTTTGTGTCTACCAGCTGCATCTGGACATTCGTAGACATGTTGCCACCATAGCCGCCCTTTGACTGCATTTGGTTTTGGATAGAACTCACCTGCAATATGAGAAAGACAAGCATTACAGAGACCAATAATCTCCGCACTTACTGCAGGATCATTCCCCAGCCCACTGTACAGTCTAATCTACAACCAATTTGAAATGGGTCCTAGCTTCCGACCCGGGAAACACTACCAATGCTGCCATTTTGTGCCGTATGTACACGGAGGATACCGGGTTAGTAAGCACAGGCTTGCACCCATTTGCTAGATCAGTTTTGGATAGTGGAGCCAGGAATTTATGAAGTAGGCAAGTATTATAATGTCAACGGGTTTCAAAATTACACCAAAACTACTACTTCAGGACAAACTACAGAAGTCTGTCCTGAATAAGTCGTTTTGGTGTAACTTCAAAATGCCTTGACAAACTACTTGACTACTTCATCAAGTCCCCAGGCACAGATGTGTCCAGAACCTCTACATCCATTTGATGTCAAATATAGAAGCTCAGTATAAAATTAAAAAAAAGATGCTTTGCACTTACCGTAAATTATTTCACCATCCTAGCTACTAAGTTATGAATGCATTTGTCCCAGTTTTTAATTGGAAATGCTACGTTTTAAAAAATGTGCACAATTTCTGGCATAATCTACTCTTCTTACTCTGCCAACAGAAAAAAGTGGACAAGGGCTCTAAGCAGACATAGTTTAGGCCAACTTTATTACCTGGAGTAAGGAGAAGTGATGCAAATTTATGCAAATTACCCATAAAGTGTCATGATGGTGGTGCTGCTTGTCTGCAGAGTCACCCACCCTGGCTAGTCCCCAACTGAGGCCAGTATACTGCAACCTTTAGCCATATATGTATCGCTAGATGCCAAAAATAAAATCAATGGCTGACAATTTAATGCCAGGTCCACCAGAGCAGGAGCTGGTTTGTAAAGGTGTTTCTCTGATGTATAGGGTGGTCCTAAGCAGAAGGCTTTCCCCCGTAAGACATCCATACATATGACATATGGAAAGGGGTTGTCATTCATCTCTACTAATAGGTGGTGGTCCCAGATGTGTGAACCCACCATAAAGTTCTAAGGTAACTGGAGTGTCATGATGATTAATGATGGACGCTATCCGGTACAGAAATCACACAAGGAGTGGAATGAGTTACAATATCCAAATTTAAAGCCTAGACCCATAATCCAGCTCAGAAAGATCCCGATGTCTACAAAGCACACACACCCTTCTTTTAATGTTTGATACTTACAGAATTCATTCCGCTAAATACATCCCCTGATCCTACATGTGCCGTATGAACGAAGTTTGTGGGTTCGCCTATCATACTTCTGTCGATACGCCGCCTCCTTTTCTGTAAAGAAAGAAAGAAAAATGCAATGATATATTCTGGTCCAGTCACATGGCGCTCCTCGCCTATGAAAAGGAATGGTATCATACAAACGTTACACGCGTTGTAGGCAGCACCGCAGTTTACGGTGACAGCATGGGCGAGTGTGCTCATTACGTGTTATGTTCACCAAGTGGTTTTGTTTATTTTGTTTTTTCTTTTGCAAACTGTCCATCCACAAAACTGGAATTTCTCAGATTCCGTCCCCAAGACTCTACACTCCTGGGATCTTTGCTGGAAGAAGCATTAGTTTGTAATGCTCGGCGCTACTAAGTGCAGATGGGATCCGGAAGCAGATGGGTTTTTTGCGGGTCACAATGCGACCGCATTCATTTGCGCTAGGCTATGATGTAGGAGCGGCATACAGGGATTTTTGGCCATGCAACCTGTGTCGCCAAGTAGCACCAGCCTAAGGCTATATGCACACGTTCAGGATTTCTTGCAGAAATTTCCTGAGCAAAACCGGACATTTTCTGCAAGAAATCCGCATGCGTTTTTTGAGTGTTTTTCTCGCGTTTTTACCGCGTTTTTGGGGCTTTTTTTTGCGGATTTTTACGGAGGTTCTCAATGCAATAATATAGTCGGAAATCCGCACAATTAATGAACATGCTGCGTTTTTTACCGCGATGCGTTTTATTCGCAGAAAAAAACGCATCATGTGCACAAAAATTGCGGAATGCATTCTAAATGATGAGATGCATAATGTATGCGCTTTTTTCACGTTTTTATAACGAAAAAACGCGAAAAATCTGCAACGTGTGCACACAGCCTAAAGGGCTTTTCCAACACTTTGATATTGATGGGTTACCCATTTGGGGAGGTTTCGAACACCGAGGAAAGCAGCAGTAACTGAGAAAAGCCACTACACAGTGTATGGGGTTGTTCTGACTGTGTATACTCAGCCATTACAGGAGCTGCAGACAGCTGAACAAGGGGGTGATGGGCATCAGACTTATCCTTAGGGCTCGTCCACACCTCCGTAGTTTTCGTCCAATTGCGATCTGACAAAACACTGGATCGCACTCAGACCAATGATATTCTATGGGGCTGCGAACAAGAACAATTCTTTCATCAGAGTCTCAGTCCGAGGGGGGGAAAAAAAATAATCACAGCATCTCTAAGTTTGATCCGATTATCGGATTGCACTTAGCCATTAAGTCAATGACTACGTGGAAATCATCAGACTGCACTTGAATAACATCTGAGTGCAGTCAGATTTGTGTGCACTGACAACATAGAAGAAGGAGAAATGTTGCTCTCCATCTTCTCCTCAGTGGGCTCTGATTCTCTCAGCCTGGTGAATTGGATCACGCTATGCTGACATTCTGATCAAAATGCAATTACCCCAATTCACTCAGTTGAGAGAATCTACGGTCATCTGAGCCTAGCCTAAGAATAGGCCATCAATATAAAGTCCAGGGCAACTACTTTAAGGGCAGCATAACTGTTGTCAATCAGGAAAACTCATTTTTATTCTCTTGTACAGAGTACCTCTATTTTATGGACAGTGTCTGCTGTGTAATAAATCCATATTCTGTACCACTCTCTTAAAGCGAATGTTCACTACTAGGACAACCCCTTCTTATTCCCCATGCGATCCGATAGAGGCTACTTCATAGACGACGCCATCTTGGAGGAGACTTTTTTTCCTCTACCAAGAGGCACCTGCGCAGTACCATTTATTGGAGTGCTGACAACTGCTACTGTGGATGCGCGGCCAGCACAGTATCATATATATATATATATATATATATATATATATATATATATATATATATATATATATATATATATATATATATATATATATATACACACACACACACAGTGGGGCAAAAAAGTATTTAGTCATTCAGCAATAGTGCAAGTTCCACCACTTAAAAAGATGAGAGGCGTCTGTAATTTACATCATAGGTAGACCTCAACTATGGGAGACAATCTGAGAAAAAAAAATCCAGAAAAATCACATTGTCTGTTTTTTTAACATTTTATTTGCATATTATGGTGGAAAATAAGTATTTGGTCAGAAACAAAATTTCATCTCAATACTTTGTAATATATCCTTTGTTGGCAATGACAGAGGTCAAACGTTTTCTGTAAGTCTTCACAAGGTTGCCACACACTGTTGTTGGTATGTTGGCCCATTCCTCCATGCAGATCTCCTCTAGAGCAGTGATGTTTTTGGCTTTTCGCTTGGCAACACGGACTTTCAACTCCCTCCAAAGGTTTTCTGTAGGGTTGAGATCTGGAGACTGGCTAGGCCACTCCAGGACCTTGAAATGCTTCTTAGGAAGCCACTCCTTCGTTGCCCTGGCGGTGTGCTTTGGATCGTTGTCATGTTGAAAGACCCAGCCACGTTTCATCTTTAATGCCCTTGCTGATGGAAGGAGGTTTGCACTCAAAATCTCACGATACATGGCCCCATTCATTCTTTCATGTACCCGGATCAGTCGTCCTGGCCCCTTTGCAGAGAAACAGCCCCAAAGCATGATGTTTCCACCACCATGCTTTACAGTAGGTATGATGTTTGATGGATGCAACTCAGTATTCTTTTTCCTCCAAACACGACAAGTTGTGTTTCTACCAAACAGTTCCAGTTTGGTTTCATCAGACCATAAGACATTCTCCCAAAACTCCTCTGGATCATCCAAATGCTCTCTAGCAAACTTCCGACGGGCCCGGACATGTACTGGCTTAAGCAGTGGGACACGTCTGGCACTGCAGGATCTGAGTCCATGGTGGCGTAGTGTGTTACTTATGGTAGGCCTTGTTACATTGGTCCCAGCTCTCTGCAGTTCATTCACTAGGTCCCCCCGCGTGGTTCTGGGATTTTTGCTCACCGTTCTTGTGATCATTCTGACCCCACGGGGTGGGATTTTGCGTGGAGCCCCAGATCGAGGGAGATTATCAGTGGTCTTGAATGTCTTCCATTTTCTAATTATTGCTCCCACTGTTGATTTCTTCACTCCAAGCTGGTTGGCTATTGCAGATTCAGTCTTCCCAGCCTGGTGCAGGGCTACAATTTTGTTTCTGGTGTCCTTTGACAGCTCTTTGGTCTTCACCATAGTGGAGTTTGGAGTCAGACTGTTTGAGGGTGTGCACAGGTGTCTTTTTATACTGATAACAAGTTTAAACAGGTGCCATTACTACAGGTAATGAGTGGAGGAAAGAGGAGACTATTAAAGAAGAAGTTACAGGTCTGTGAGAGCCAGAAATCTTGATTGTTTGTTTCTGACCAAATACTTATTTTCCACCATAATATGCAAATAAAATTATAAAAAAACAGACACTGTGATTTTCTGGATTTTTTTTTCTCAGTTTGTCTCCCATAGTTGAGGTCTACCTATGATGTAAATTAGGCTACGTTCACACTAGCGTTGTGCGCCGCTGCGTCGGCGACGCAACGCACAACGCACGCAAAAACGCGGCAAAACGCACGCAAAAACGCTGCGTTTTGCGACGCATGCGTCGGTTTTTGCCGAAAATCGGACGCAAGAAAAATGCAACTTGTTGCGTTTTCTTGGTCCGACGCTTGCGGCAAAAAAGACGCATGTGTGGCACAACGCAACAAAAAAAAACGCATACGTCCCCCATGTTAAGTATAGGGGGCGCATGACGCATGCGTCGCCGCTGCGTCGCCGACGCAAATCCGACGCACATTAGCTTAACGCTAATGTGAACGTAGCCTTACAGACGCCTCTCATCTTTTTAAGTGGTGGAACTTGCACTATTGCTGACTGACTAAATACTTTTTTGCCCCACTGTATATATACACATATATATATACACACACACATACATATACACATATAAATATTGTGTGTGTGTGTGTGTATATATATTATATATATATATGTATATGTATATATATATATACACACATATATACACACACACACACACAATATTTATATGTATATATATATATATATTATTCATTATGTAAACTAGGGGTCCGGTCAGTGAGGGGTGGTCACTGACCTGTCAGAAGGCATACTGGTGAATACCTAATCAGAGCACCACATGAAGACCCCCCACAGGCCGCTGCGCAGCACGAGCATATCATTAACTAAAAACTGAAAATAAAGGTTACACAACAACCAAAAGACGGATTTCATCAACCAAGGAATCATTGTAATTAGTATAACAGCTCAGACCTGACACTGTCTGTAGGTTACTTAGCACAATCCTGCTGACATGTTCCCTTTAAAGAGTAGGGATCTGATAATAGCAAATGGCTACATACAGTACCATTGCTCTATTCTGTTTCATCAACACTTTCTCACATGACCGGCAATGTGTACACACTAGATAGATTCATGTGATTAAGGAAAGCGAGAATAAGGATGTCCTGTTACATAAGATTAAACAAACTAGCCGAGGTCATGGAAAGATACAGACTCCTGCATGGCAGAAGATAACATAACCATGGTGCAAAGCCGAGAACTGCACCTAAATATAGTGTATACACTTTACACAAAAATGAATGTGGAATTCTTAAGAAAATACTAATGAGAAAAAAAAATCCACTCTGCGATGATCAGAGTAATCAGGAAGGACTGGCTGCTATAGAGGCTACATTGCAGATCTTGTCCGATGCAAGCTGCGCTATTTTTCACATAAAAGCAATATCACAATGATATATGAAAGACCCCTTTATAACTCAATGTGATCTGTAGGGTATAGACACACTTCCACGACTAATCAGTACAACACCGAGCTGGTACTGTCCCTGGAATGAAGTCTAGAACTGACCGGCTACAGCACATTATGTCACCCCAAACCATGATCCCAGGAGGAGGACCAGTGAGCCAATCCCTTGTGAAGGCCACTATATGGTATCATTGCATTTAAGACAAAAGCGGGATTTGTCGTTGAAGAGGACAGACCTCCATTCCAGCCTCCATTACTACATTCGGGCTTCCGGCCTCCATCTGGGAACTACTCTGACAACAAAGAGGCCTTCACATGGGAACGTCACTGCGATCCCACTCCGGAGTTATGGTTTGGGGTTGTATAATATGCGGCATTCAGTTTAGCGGAACACAACCGTTAAGACCCTCATTGGTAGCAGCTAAGATGTGTACGTGTCTCTGCACGTGTTGCTACTGAGCAAATTGAAAGGTTTCCAAAATAGTTTCCATTCCTCCATCAATTGCATATCCGTAACAGGTCTATTGATTTCTAGCATTTTTAGGATTTCTATAATTCCACAATTTGGCCTTGTTGTTGCAATTTCAATGTTGAGGACTGCATATAAGGAGGGCAGTGGTGGTAAAGCTGTTTTTTTTATTAGATTTTACATACTGAAGCCGTGGAGAGAAATGAGGGGCCAGCAGCTTCACCCTTCTATAACCTAACCATGGTCTTCCATGTTTTTGTAATTATGTTATAAAAACAATAAGGACATCTTAGTAAGACTTACCGTATATTTCCAAAAGAAGAAATCCATAGCTTTCAAGTATGACCAATAATAAACATATGTAAATAAAATGCTGTGCCTGTAATAGAATATGACAAGCCCCCCAGGACCGGAGACATCCATAGTAATGTGCTTATGTCATAGCGGCACTTCATACCAGAGCTCAACATCACTCCAGAATAAATCAACTCAACAATAAGAAGTCCAATAAAGAAGTCATCAAAATATGGGGCGCGTTCTCCTGCTACCCCCCACCATATCTCAATCATGGTTTGCACGTAACGGCTTTTATTAGGACATTTAATCTTCTCAGTGGGAGACCACTGTCTAATATATAAGAGTGACAACAGGGGAATAAGTAAAAACAGCATTACTGAGTAAGATATGGAGACGTGGAAAAGTAACATGATGGCTCATGCATTAATGTACAGAATTTACCACTGGGTTATACAAAAGTAATGGCCCTTTCACATGATCCATTCCAGGACATTAAACTGCAATTAATCAGCTATACCAAGCTGTTCATCGGTCATTTCTAGATTTATTAGCCAGTTTAGACTGGCTGACGAACATAGAACTATCTTTAATATGATGGTTCTGTGCCCATAGAACATCATGTTATCAGCAGCACATCACCTATTTACATGGGTAAAACAGCTGACAAGCCCTGTGATATACTCTCTAATAACAAGCAGCATATCGCAGGGCTTGTCAGCTAAAAGGACAGCACTTCTAAGCAGGATTAAGCAGAGAGTGAAGTCTGATCTGAGCATGCATGCCGACTCACCAAAACGTAACCCTATCCCCACCAGTGATGTGATCTACTCTGTTCGTCCGATTCCGGTCCCCAGATCTAAAATAGCAGAGGCAGAATCAAAACAGAAGGATATGTGACCCAGAGAAAGATGGACTCACAGGAGCAGGGCAGGTAATAAAAGTGTGTTAGAGAAGTGTTCATTAAGAAGAGTTAAAACAAATAAAAGGGGAGTTAAATTAGTAGTGGAAAATCTCTAAGGTCATCTGTTTTCACACCATCCCCCAAGGCTACTACCATTTTATATTTTGAGTACAGATCACATAAGGTCACATCAGATGATGATACCAGCCTCCGGGTAACTCTGAATCAATAGTAATAGCTGGCTAATGGATATGTAGTCCAGGCAGAAGGCATACGGTAGTCTACAGAAAGAATTATATAATATCTGTAATGTATCTCTATAGTGGTCCTTTTCTGTTACAGAGCTCCAAGTCCCATACATAGGCATCAACGCAAAATGTGGCTACAACCAGGGGGAGAACGTTGCATACTGGAATACTCTGAAGACAATAATAACACAGGAACTTCAATACCCCCCCAGTTGAGGCGAAATGTTACAGTTTACCCAATTTATCCTGCAGCAGAACAACCCCAAACATACAGCCCAAGTCACAAGAACTAACTTTTTGAGTTAAAAAGAACAAGGAGTCCAGGAATTGATGATTTGGCCCCTGCAGAGTACTCTTCTCAACATCATCCAGTCTGTCTGGGATTACATGAAGAGACTAAGGATTTGCACAAGCTACATCCATAGAAGGTCTGTGGTTAGTTCTCCAAGATGTTTGAAACACTCCATGTCGAGCACCTTCAAGAACTGTGTACACATGTACCTGGAAGAATTGATGCTTTGATGCGGATTTGAAGGAAAAGTGTGGTCACATCAAATATTGGTATGATTTAGATTTCTCTTTTGGATTATTCACTTTGTATTTTGTTCATTACTAAAATTAAAACGGAACAATTACTTTTGAAAGCATCCTTACTTTGCAGCATTTTTCACAACTGTTTAAAACTCTTGCACCGTATAGTATATTATTCAGGTACATGGGAGCTGTGACTCGCCCTGCGGTCCCAACAGGGCCGGACTGGCCATCGGGCAGTTCTGAAAATTGCCAGAAGGGCCAGTGGCAGTAGTGGACCGCTCGAGCGTGTCGCTGTCGGCGCACTCCCCGCCCCGCATTCAACTATACTGGCGTCATAGATGCTGGTACAGTTGAATGCAATGATGGAGGAGAGAGCGTCTGCTGATGCTCCCTCTCCCATCATTCCCCGCTCTGCCTGCCACTGACACTGCGGGTGCGCGATGACGTCATATCATCGTGCACCTGCTGTGTGACCGGGCAGGCAGACTGCGACTGCTGAGACCAGAGCCAGGAGCAGCGCGGGGCACGAGGAGAGGCGAGTAGTGTTTTTGTTATTTTTATTATATACTCGTATATATCAATGATTGATAACTAGATTGTGGGGCTATTGGGGGGGCTGCATTACATTCTATGGGGCTGTGCTGCATTACATTCTATGGGGCTGTGCTGCATTACATTCTATGGGGGCTGTGCTGCATTGCATTCTATGGGGGCTGTGCTGCATTACATTCTATGGGGGCTGGCTGCATTACATTCTATGGGGGCTGGCTGCATTACATTCTATGGGGGCTGTGCTGCATTACATTCTATGGGGCTGTGCTGCATTACATTCTATGGGGGGCTGTGCTGTATTACATTCTATGGGGGGCTGTGCTGCATTACATTCTATGGGGGCTGTGCTGCATTGCATTCTATGGGGGCTGTGCTGCATTACATTCTATGGGGCTGTGCTGCATTACATTCTATGGGGCTGTGCTGTATTACATTCTATGGGGGCTGTGCTGTATTACATTCTATGGGGGCTGTGCTGTATTACATTCTATGGGGGCTGTGCTGCATTACATTCTATGGGGCTGTGCTGCATTACATTCTATGGGGCTGTGATGTATTACATTCTATGGGGGCTGTGCTGTATTACATTCTATGGGGGCTGTGCTGTATTACATTCTATGGGGGCTGTGCTGTATTACATTCTATCGGGGCTGTGCTGTATTACATTCTATGGGGGACTGTGCTGTATTACATTTTATGGGGGCTGTGCTGTATTACATTCTATGGGGGCTGTGCTGCATTTCCTTCTATGGGGGCTGTGCTGTATTACATTCTATGGGGGCTGTGCTGTATTACATTCTATGGGGGCTGTGCTATATTACACTCTATGGGGGCTGGCTGTATTACATTCTATGGGGGCTGTGCTGCATTACATTCTATGGGGGCTGGCTGCATTACATTCTATGGAGCTGTGCTGTATTACATTCTATGGGGGCTGGCAGCATTACATTCTATGGGGGCTGGCTGCATTACATTCTATGGGGGCTGTGCTGCATTACATTCTATAGGGGTGTGCTGTATTACATTCTATGGAGGCTGGCTGCATTACATTCTATGGGGGCTGTGCTGTATTACATTCTATGGGGGCTGTGCTGCATTTCCTTCTATGGGGGCTGTGCTGTATTACACTCTATGGGGGCTGGCTGTATTACATTCTATGGGGGCTGTGCTGTATTACATTCTATGGGGACTGAGCTGTAATGCTGGATACAGCTGTAATTATATGTTATATAGTCGTGTTGCACTCCCCTCACTTCTTGTACCCTACAAGTGTACAAAGATATTATACAGTCACCATGTGACAAGTGGGCCTGTGTAACTTCAAATGCCAGGGCTGACCCAACTTTTATAAAAAAAAAAAAAAAAAAAAAAAAACAGCCACAAACCTTGCTCAGGTGCCGCCCCCTGCATTGTCCCCACCCTAGGCACGTAGTGCGGGACAACTAATGTCCCGCCCGGGATCGCGGGGCTGACTGTCAAAATCAGGACAGTCCCGCGGGATCCGGGACGGTTTGGGAGGTCTGGTTTTATCAGCAGGAGATTATCACTACAAGACAAGCTGTCCTTGTGCCTCCTAGTCCAACCATGCCCCTCTCACTGATCAGCAGCTTTCTCTCAATAAACAGTGTAGACAAATCAGTGGTGTGGGCGGGATTATACAGGGATCAGCATTCTGAGCTCTGCAGCAGAAAAAAACTGTGATTCTCTCACAACTGCTGCACCCACTAATCTAAGTGATACATCTGCATACCTCCCAACTTTTGAGGAAGGGAAAGAGGGATAGAGTCAATATGCGCGCCGCGGCAAATTTTAGGCCACACCTCTGACCACACCCATTTCACAACTAGCCACGCCCCAACCAAACCCATTTAGCACTTCTGATCACAATGTTTCGTAAACAATAATTATGAACAAAAAAATATGGCCACACACGACGCTCCATACTGTACAATGGCCACACACGACGCTCCATACTGTACAATGGCCCCACACGACGCTCCATAGTGTACAATGGCCACACACGGCGCTCCATACTGTACAGTGGCCACACACGGCGCTCCATACTGTACAATGGCCACACGGCGCTCTATACTGTACAATGGCCACACACGACGCTCCATACTGTACAATGGCCACACACGATGCTCCATACTGTACAATGGCCACACACGACGCTCCACAGTGTACAATGGCCACACACGACGAACCATACTGTACAATGGCCACACACGACGCTCCATACTGTACAATAGCCACACATGACGCTCCATACTGTACAATGGCCACATGACGCTCCATACTGTATAATAGCCACACATGACGCTCCATACTGTACAATGGCCATTGGCCACATTATGCTCCATACTGTATAATGGCCCCACATGATGCTGCGTACAGTATACTTGCCCCACGTGATGGTCCATACAGTATAATGGCGCCACATGATGCTTTGTACAGTATAATGGCCCCACACGATGCTGGGTATAGTATAATGGCCACACAATGCTGGGTACAGTATAATGGCTCCTCACGATGCTCCATACAGTATAATGGCCCCACACAATGCTGGGTGCAGTATAATGGCCACACATGGTTACCCCACCCCCATCATTGCCTTCTCCATCACTACACACAGACACCTTTCACCGCGCTCCCTCGCAGCAGCCGGCAGATTCCACTCCCACGGCGCTGAATGGTGTCATCCAGCTGCGCCGCTGACTGCTCAGGTCGCTGCAGCTGTGATACGCCACTGATAAAGACCTCCGTGTCTCCTGTGCCAGTCAGTGTCAGAGCGAGGAGCAATATCTGCTCCGATCTGACACAGCCAGTCTCCGCTCCATACACCTCGTACACACACGACTCCGCTCCATACACTTTGCACTTGCAGCTCGGCTCCGTAAACACACGGCTCCGCTCCGTACACCTCATACACACACGGCTCCTCCCCATACACCTTGTACACACACGGCTCCACTCCATACACTTCGTACACACACGGCTCCGCTCCATACACCTTATACACACACACGACTCCGCTCAGTACACCTCGTACACACACGGCTCCTCTCCATACATCTCGTACACACACGGCTCCACTCCGTACACCTCGTACACACATGGCTCCGCTCCATACACGTCGTACACATACGACTGCGCTCCATACACCTTGCACATGCGGCTCCGCTTCGTACACCTCGTACACACAGCTCCGCTCCGTACACCTCGTACACACACGACTGCGCTCCATACACCTCGTACACACACGACTGTGCTCCATACACCTAGCACATGCGGCTCTGCTCCGTACACCTCATACACACACGGCTCCATTCTGTACACCTCATACACACACGGCTCCACTCCGTACACCTTGCACACACACGGCTCCACTCCGTACACCTCGTACACATTGCACACGCTGCTCCATATACCTTGCACACACACGGCTCCGCTCCGTACACCTCTATACACATACGGCTCCTCTCCATACACCTTGTACACACACGGCTCCACTCCGTACACACACGGCTCCACTCCGTACACCTCGTACACACAAGACTCCGCTCCATACACCTTGCACATGCGGCTCTGCTCCGTACACCTCATACACACATGGCTCCTCCCCATAACCTCGTACACATACGGCTCCACTCCGTACACACACGGCTCTGCTCCATACACCTTATACACACACGGCTCTGCTCCGTACACCTCATACACACAAGGCTCCGCTCTATACACATTGCACACGCTGCTCCACTCCGTATACCTTGTACACACGGCTCTGCTCGCACACCTCGTACACACGGCTCCGTACACGTCTTACACACATGACTCTGCTCCATACACCTTTCACACGCTGCTCCGATCCATACACCTTGTACACACACGGCTCTGCTACATCCACACTGTAAACACCTCCTGACCTCACACATATGCTTACCTTCCAGCGTCATGACAACCAGCAGAGTCCTGTACATGGAGGTCCTCCCGATCATGTGACCCCCTGACTCCTCCCATCCTGTGACTTCATCACAGGTCCTGAGCCTGTGCGCACAGAGCAGCCAATATGCTGCAGTTGTCTGCGGGACGGGTGCAGGGGCTCAGGGAGCTGCCCAGGTGATACACACCTCCCATCCAGTGCGGGACAACTAATGTCCCGCTGGGATCGCGGGGCTGACTGTCAAAATCGGGACAGTCCCGCTGGATCTGGGATGGTTGGGAGGTATGCATCTGTCCCTACGTCATGGTGCTGTCAGATTACAGAGCAAAGACCTGCTGACAGATTCCCTTTAAATGACTATATATGAAAAGTTCTACAAAAAGTAGAGCTACACTTCAATATATGCTGGAAAAAAGCGAGTTCACAGCAGAATGAGGCCTGAAAAATGTGCCAGGAGCAAGCTGTCTGCACACTTGTAAATGCTCCCTGGTATTTTATAAAATGACAGGTTTTGGCACTTTCACTAGATCTGTTGGCGTTCAGTATTGCACAGCCCTATACTTAAAGGAAACTCGCTGACAGAAGCCCGTTGTATGAAGAGGCTGATGCTTTTCCATTTCTGGTACTTGTCATTTCAGAGCCAACGCCAAAATACAACATCCCCTTCCTTTATATTACAGTGCTGGTCTATACAGCTGACCATGTAACTGGTCCAAACCAAGCAATGGCATCTCCAGCAGGTACGTATACATACCCTGCTACACGACATGAAATTAGAGGTAAGAAGAATGCTGTATCCATCAGGTGGACAGCATGGAGCAGGACCGTTACTGTCTGACTCCAGGAGAGGTAGTCACATATTCTTGCCAGGCACAGAGGGAATAAAGCAGGATGTCTCGATGTCCAGGCCTCTGGCACAGATCTCTCGGTGGAGGCTTCCTGCAGCAGCCACTAACAGGCTTCTCTCATGGGCTTCCTGTTAGCGGAAGACACACCACAAGACTGCACAGGCAGCAAGCACCTTGAACCAGGTGGGCCAGGTGTGTCTGCTGCGGGACAGGGGGTTGCTAATGTGACTACTGAAGGGCAGAATGGAGTCAAGTATAGGGAGGCAATGTACTGGCTAGTAAGCAAAGGGGGTGAATTGAAACTACGAGAGAAGGTGCTGCTGTGACTACTGGAAAATGTATGGGGCTATGCTGTGACTACAGGGGGAGACAGCCTGAGAGATGGTGCTGCTGTGACTACTGCAAAAAAAAAGTATACGGCTATGCTGTGACTACAGGGGGAGACAGCCTGAGAGATGGTGCTGCTGTGACTACTGGAATAAATATGGGGCTATGCTGTCACTACAGGGGGAGACAGCCTGAGAGATGGTGCTGCTGTTACTAGTGGAATAAATATGGGGCTATGCTGTGACTAAAAGGAGACATCCTGAGAGAAAGTGCTGCTGTGACTACTGGAAAATGTATGGGGCTATGTTGTGACTACAGGGAGACATCCGGAGATAAAGTGTTGCGGTCACTACTGGAATAAATATGAGGCTACGCTGTGACTACAGGGGGAGACAGCCTGAGAGATGATGCTGCTGTGACTACTAGAATAAATATGGAGCTATGCTGTGACTACAGGGGGAGACAGTCTGAGAGATGGTGCTGCTGTTACTAGTGGAATAAATATGGGGCTATGCTGTGACTAAAAGGAGACATCCTGAGAGAAAGTGCTGCTGTGACTACTGGAAAATGTATGGTGCTATGCTGTAACTACAGGGAGACTTCCTGAGAGAAGGTGCTGCTGTGACTACAGGAAAATGTATGGGGATATGCTGTGACTACGGGGAGACACCCTGACAGATGGTGCTGCTGTGACTACTGGAAAACCTATGGGGCTACGCTGTGTCTACAGGGAGACACAACTAGAGAGAAAGTGCTGTTGTGACTACTGGAAAATGTATGGGGCTATGCTGTAACTACAGAGAGACACGGCCCAAGAGAAATTGCTGCTGTGATTACTGGAATAAATTTGAGGCTATGCTGTGACTACAGGGGTAGACAGCCTGAGAGATGGTGAAGTTGTGACTACTGGAATAAATATGGGGCTATACTGTGACTACAGGGAAACATCTTGAGAGAATGTGCTGATATGACTACTAAAATAAATATGGGGCTATGCTGTAACTACAGTGAGACCCACCTGAGAGAAAGTGCTGCTGTGACTACTGGAAAAAGTATGGGGCTACGTTGTGGCTATTATTGGGCAGACACTGCTGCGACTACTGCCTAATGGTCTGAAAATAGTGCACTTTATTCAGATTTTGTTTTCAGCCATGTTTCAGCTGGGAATTAAATAAATCTGTAGTGAGAAACCATATTTTAGACCAAGATGCCGTTTTAAAAGCACAATTAGCAGGAAAAAGAGGCACATCTTTTAGGCTAGGTGCACAAGATCTAGAACTGCAACCAGCATATGTTTGCTGCGTCCAAAGAGCTGCCAGCTACTGAAACCAGGTGAATCCCCATGTATTCACTGAACCAAGCGGATTTACCGCATCCAATACATTCTATTGATGAAATTTCTCTTTTGGAGGCTAGCGTCTCCGCAAGATAGCCATGCTGCAGTCTGGAAAGATGCACCGCATGTTCGTCTCCGCAGGTGATCCACGGGCGCCTGTGGACACATAGTGGATGGGATTTCTAGAAATCTTATCCACTATGCTGGAATATCTGGACGCTGCATATTTATGTTATATATAGTTTCTGATCATGGAAACGTACCCTTAATGTTTTATACCTGAAAACCAATGTAATTCTTTTGAAAAAGACATCCTGCCAGATGAAGTCAGGTGAATGAAAGATGAGGCCATTGGAATTTTACAATCCTTCTGTTTTCAGAGAAGCAGTGGCTTTCTCCTCTTTCCCCATTGAAAACACACAGATACGTGACCACCAATTATCTCACATGTATGGTCAGAGAATAAGAATGATAACACCAAAACTTTTTCACCACTCATGATCAGTGGTTGGGTGAAGCCATTCATTGTCAAACTACTGTGTTTTCTCTTTTTAAATCATAAAGACAACCCAAAATATCCAAATGACCCTGATCAAAACTTTACATACACTGGTGATTTTGGCCTGATAACATCCACAGAAGTTGACACAAATGGGTTTGAATGGGTAGTAAAGGTAACATCCTCACCTGTAACCTGTTTGCTTGTAATCAGTGTATGTGCATATAAGCTGAGTGAGTTTCTGGGATCCAGACAGACTCTTGCATCTTGCATCCAGCCACTGATGTTTCTGGATTGTGAGTCATGGGGAAAGCAAAAGAATTGACAACGGATCTACAGGAAAAGATAGTTGAACTGTGTAAAACAGGAAAGGGATACAAAAAGATATCCAAGGAATTGATAATGCCAGTCAGCAGCGTTCAAACTGTGATTAACAAGTGGAAAATCAGGGTCGCTGTAAAAACAAAACCACGGTCAGGCAGACCAACAGAAATGTCGCCCACAACTGCCAGGAAAATTGTTCAGGATGAAGAAAAACCCACATATAACATCAGCTGAAACACAGGACTCTCTGAAAACTAGTGGTGTGGCTGTTTCAAGATGCACAATAAGGAGGCACTTGAAGAAAAATTGGGTGCATGGTCGAGTCGCCAGAAGAAAGCCATTACTGTGCAAATGCCACAAAGTATCTCGCCTACAATATGAAAAACAGCATAGAGACAAGCCTCAAAGGTAATTTGGAGTGATGAGACCAAAATTGAACTTTTTGGCCACAACCATGAATGTTACATTTGGAGAGAGGTCAATAAGGCCTTTGATGAAAGGAACACCATTCCTACTGTGAAGCACAGAGGTGGATCGCTAATGTTTTGGGATGTGTGAGCTACAAAAGGCACAGGAAACTTGGTCAAAGTTGAAGGAAAGATGAATGCAGCACGTTATCAGCAAATACTGGAGGCAAATTTGCACTCATCAGCCTGGAAGCTGCGCATCGGACATACTTAAATGTTCCAACATGACAACGATCTATAACACAAGGCCAAGTCGACCTGACATTGGCTACAGCAGAACAAAGTGAAGGTTCTGGAGTGGCCATCTCAGTCTCCTGATCTCAATATCATTGAAGCCACTCTGGGGAGATCTCAAGCACGCAGTTCATGCTAGACAGCCCAGGAAATTTCAGGAACTGGAGGCTTTTTGCCAAGAAGAGTGGGCAGCTTTACCATCTGAGAAAATGAAGAATCTCATCCACAACTACCACAAAAGACTTCAAGCTGTCATTGATGTTAGAGGGGGCAATACACGGTATTAACAAATGGGGTATGTGAACTTTTGATCAGGGTCATTTGGATGTTTTGAGTTGTCATGATGATTTAAAAAGCGAAAACACAGTAGTTTGACAATAAATGGCGTCACTCATCCACTAACCATGAGTGGAGAAAAAGTTTTGGTGTTATCATTCATTCTCTCTGAAAAAAGGCCAAGAAAGCAAAAATTCTGCCAGGGTATGTATACTTTTAAGCACAACTGTACATATTAAACCAACATCGGCCGAACCAACCAGTATCGGCAGGATAGACCAACAGTAATGTGTGTGTGTGGGCCTCCTGATTCTCCCCTGACAGATGATGTTGGAAAAGTTAAGGATCTGACATGTCAGATTTTGAACTTGCGATCTGATTGTTCTCAGTGAGACCAGTCAGGAGTCTGACAACTCTCATAACACCCCTGTATATGGAGGAGTCAGGAGAAATCACTGCTGGATGAACGATTTGCTGAACATAGCTCAACCTAAAGCCACCTATTGTGTATGGAGGGCTTAAAGGGAACCTGTCACCTGAATTTGGCGGGACCAGTTTTGGGTCATATGGGCGGGGTTTTCGGGTGTTTGATTCACCCTTTCCTTACCCGCTGGCTGCATGCTGGCCGCAATATTGGATTGAAGTTCATTCTCTGTCCTCCGGAGTACACGCCAGCGCAATCCAATATTGCGGCCAGCATGCAGCCAGCGGGTAAGGAAAGGGTGAATCAAACACCCGAAAACCCCGCCCATATGACCCAAAACCGGTCCCGCCAAATTCAGGTGACAGGTTCCCTTTAAGACCCCATGGCAGTAGTTAAATTAACAACAGTAAGCCAATAGCAGTTTCTTTATATTTTTTACACACAAAGTCCTACTGCAAAACACTGATACTGCTTTACTGATTAATTTATCTACAAATGAATATCTCTGTAGCAATAAGAAGTCAGCAACAGGGAAGCACTGTCTGTTCAGCGCAGAAGAGAGGAATATGGCCGCTCAGTAGGTGAACAACCCAGACCTGCTCAGCCATCTGCTATGGGTATCATGCCAGAACAATGCCATCATCCTCGACAAAACCATGTAGAATAGTCAGAAGGTGACAGCACAATTGTTCCCCTGAATTATCAGAGGGTGCAGTTGTGGACCAAAACAAAACAATACAAATCTAAAGTACCTACGGTATATGTTCCCAGTCAGGCTAATGCTTTATGGCACAGATATACCGTAATCAGGGCTACGTTGCATTAGTCGTCTATGGTAACAGTACTTTCTGGCTAATCACAGGCGCAGGGTAACAATAATGCTCAGCTTCATTTGGTATCTTGTACAAAGCGCAGCAAAGGCAAGGAAAATGGATGAGAGTACAGATACATGGCTGCTGGCCCATGGACAATAGCCACTGCTTCTCACAGGTTCCCATTCTAATACATTAGCAACATAGAAGTTACTGCCACAGGAAAGGATGGGCATTGAAGATCAGCATGCCCCGTCCTCATCCCCCCCCATCTGCTATTGAGGGACAGTTGGGAGGAATTTATCATGAGGGAAATATTGGGACATTTTAGCAGCGGGGTGTTTAACCTTAATTTGTTCCAAATTCATCAAGGTTTTGCACAAGTGTTGATAAATTTAGCTCATGTTTAGCTCCATCCCTTATATTTGTTCCTTCCAGTTATACTTTTCTGTGTTGTTTTTGATTTTGAGTGTCCCAGTCATAATTCTGGTGTAGACTTTTTTACATGCCCACTTTCCAAATCACATTCGAAAAGTAGTAAGAGGGGCAAGAAATTGCAAACAAAATGAGGAAAAAACAGTGCAACAAGGTTTATGACTTGATTAATTGCCTTCAATGTCCAGTACTAAGGCCAATGATATGGGCAGAATTAGAAGAATCCAATGCACACCATTATTTGATGGCCTGGTATGGGGAGTAAAGTTCCCAAGCTCCCTAATACCTTTTGCCGCATGTTCCTTCTATCATTTCTGCCCAGACCATGTCTCCATACCACTCATCGCTCAGAGCATGCTGCAGCCAGGTCATCAGCCACCACTTGTAGGACTGCAAACATTTTGCCGGAGGTTCACCCGTTGGCCTTTATATGCCACCGGTCAGGGATGTCCAGGAGACATGATACAGAACGTGCGCATAGGATGTTCTTTCGTACACTGAAAAACATGGAATGGGCCAGCAGATACAACGTGAGAAAAGGAGATGTGTCAATGACCTTGTGCAGAGGTGTTTCCTCCTACAGAGGTTTTCCTAGAAGAGACCACTGCTGCCAAAGATAAGAGGATATACTTCTGCAGAGGCATTTCTATTACCAAATGACACTGTTTTTCCAAGATAAATAGCAGAACATAACTGACCATGCGTTGCCAGACAGCTGTCACATGGAGGCCGAGAACCACATGGACGGCGTTATTTCCTCCAGCTGTGGTATACTGTTGGCATAGCCTTACGAAATCTACCGTAAATGTATTCTGTCCAAGGCATACATTGTGTACAATTAGAAACTAGGAAATGCGTCTGCCGCTATCCTGAGAAATACAAGGTGGTAACTACTTACAGGTTGCGGTTGTTCTGCAATGCAGCAGTTGAAACACAACCAGAATTCACTCATTGCTAAAAGTCCAAAAGTTACAGTGCAGGGAAATGGCGAGAGTCACGCTCCAGAACCCAGCGGCCAGGACAGCAAAAAGGAGTCCGGGAGGTAAATATCCAAACGAAACGTCAAGTGCTCAGCAAAGCTGTATCCTCAGCGAGTTGCGCCTGCATCGAGGAGAGTCCACTGTTCACGGCGTAGATGGAAACCTAAGAAAAAGAGAGATATTATTATTATAGCGCCATTTATTCCATGGTGCTTTACATGTGAAAAGAGGTACACATAATAATATATAATTTTCGTGAATACCATTTTTTATTTGGAGATGTAATTAGATAAATAAGCAAAGTGGCCAGCTCAAAAGCTCAGAAACCTAAGAAAAATATATTATTATTATTTATTATTATAGCGCCATTTATTCCATGGCTCTTTACATGTCAAAAGGGGTGTACATAATAATATACCGGTATATAATTTTCGCCAATCACATTTTTTATTTGGAAATATAATCGAGATGAATAAGCAATGTGGCCAGCTCAAAAGCTCGAAAAAATGCAAAGGCAAAATTGATAATAGTACCTAATGGGACACACAATCCAATCAAGTATTGGTCATAATTAGGTATTTATGAGGGATTATAAAGCAGATTAAGCAAGACCTCGTAAAGTACTAGTACTCAAAAATAATCCTTGCATCGAGCAATGGTGGGCCTCTACACATCTGGGACACCACATGCCCATGTGGGCCACCGTGCTGGATCAGAAGACCGAGTAGATACAACTATTAACCCAGTTGCAGTACTGATATCTAAAGTAATGCTTGTAGAAATTATTCTTTAGAGTCTAGAGGATTTCCTAATGTAAAAACGGACATCTTCTCGAGGTGGCGCAGTTTTAGAATAGAAGCCAATAGTCTTACCATACAATGCAGTGTCTTCTCATTACTGCAGGACTGATTGCCGGCTGACGGACTCCTAGCGGGCGGCATGGCTCCGCTATAAAGGAGCTGCGGTGACCTGATCTAACCTCACTTCTGCAGCCAACGTTTTATGTAATAACAGCCGAATGTGCTCAGAAATACCAAGGTGAAAATCAATTGATTGTTCCCAAGGACAAATCATCTTTCATTCTTACACTTGTCGCTCCTGTGCACATAATAACCCTTCAGATTCCAGGGGGCAAACTAGACAGTCAAGCCAAGGCCAAGCCAACGGAGGTATTCGGCGGAGGAGCTGGACATATTCACGGCTGGAGTTCCCTGCACTAAACAACTTCTGTGCAGACATTCATCCCGCAAGGAAATGTGGGAGAACGCAGCTATGGACAGAAGCCATCATTAAAAAAAGTATACAGAGAAGCGAAATGTATCCATTTCTAGGGTTTATACATATGGTACATGTATATGGATTCCTGCTCCACTCAGGAGAGCTTTCCTTTGTGGAGGGGGCTGGCTGAATGGCTCATTTCAGTAACTGAGACAGCTCCTTATTCTGTCACAGCAGAGGAGTAGACAAAAGAGAATGGGCTTAGCTACTGAGATAAACCAGTCAGGCCTCCTTCACTTACATCACTGGCCACATCCAGATGTAGCAAGAATTCTCCTGTGTCCTGCGCAAACCAGCCCCCTTCTCTGTCACAACAGAGGAGTCGAGAAAGGAGAGTTTGCTTTGCTAACAAAATATGCTAGTCAGCCAGTCCCCCTTCAGTAACATTACTGGCCGCATTCTTATATGCCGTGCTCAAGCCAGCCCCCTTCACATACATCATTGGTCACATCCAGACACAGGAAACATTCTCACAACCCAGAAGTGAAGCTATCGGAATTGGTGGCAATATCTGGAGATGGGGTGGACAACCGCTTTGACATGTTAGAAGGCTAACCTTGTTCTGCACAATTCCACGATGGGAGGCGAGCGGAGCAGGTGACCTCACGTCTATGTGCGGTGAGTGAGCTGCAGGTGTTGTGCCATGCACACCTGTCCTGTTAGGATACCTGCTTCTCGCACACGAGCTGACAAATATTGGTAGACGTGATGTCACCTAATGTTGGGAAAGTGAGCGGACCAAGGTTACCACTGTAGGACTAGAAGCCTATATACCGTCACATTTCAGCAATGTGCGTGGCCTATACTCAGAAGTGGTAATCCTATGGGACAAACCATTGCCCTGGAAGCTAAAGTGGGAACTGTTCATAAAAGGAAGCACAAGGGAATCTGTCTGCAAGAGAAAAACCATATGTAGGTTTTTGTAAAAGAAAATCCATCTATACCTTTAAATGCATTATCTGCTGCTACATTACCAAGTAATTAGCATTTTCATCCATACGCAAGTTAGGCATGCTTCAACGAGCCATCGTCTATGCTGTATCAGCCTCAGTTGCACCATGCTCACCCCCATCATGTGCCGCTCACAGCTGATGGAGGAGCCTGGCTAGGCACTAAGCTACAATTTCCCTCTTAGCGGTGAGAGGAGGTCAGCTACCAACCAGTTCTCTTTGCTGAAAAAAAGATACTGCAGGTGCAACTTCTTCCAGCGGTTAGAAAAGGTAGATAATAGTGCAATACCAAGCTGCCCAACCTGTTTTCACTGCCGCTGTCATTGCACCGGTGTTCAGAGCTCAGAGTGAAGTCATCATGCTGCAGCTCTCTGAACACTGAGCTCTGCTATCAGTGTAAAGATTCATTCTGACGTCCATGATACCCAGACATCTGAATAAGGGATCTGCTGCAGCCTGTCCAAAGTCAATCAGAGAAGATGAATGTCCCTGGCACAGCGCCCCGCAGATTCAATAGCAACGTACAGAGCCCTGAAACCAGTGGAAGTCATCCCTTCTGGTGCGCTATGCATAGGCAGCAGCAAAGCCTCATTCAGAGGTCTGTGGATCAAGAATATCTGAATGAGGCTTTACACAGAGCAAGGCACAGTGTTCAGAGTTCAGCAGCTGTTTAGATTTGGCTAGGAATAAAAAAAAATAAATGTAAAAAAAAAAAAAATTGAATCACACCCACCTCCTCCCTCCATTGAAAATTAAAAAAAACAAAAACGGTGAGGTGCGTCGTTCCAACTTTCTCCTCTCGCAGCAGGGAAGCTGCAGTCGGCTCTGCCAGAGGAGACCCGTCACACCGCCCACAGGTCAGTGTCACTCAAGTTGTAGGTGTGGAAAGTAGGCTTTAATGCAAGTATTACTGTGCAGCTGTTACAGACGTTTCGCTCCACAAGGACCTTCATCAGAGTACTAAAAATACATTTTAAGACAAGGAAAGTGTAAGAAAAACAGAAGTATATACAGCCATTATCATAAGAAATACGCGTTCTATTCCTGGAATAGGACCAAGAGTCACCGTGACATTATGTATAGGTCCATCAAACCCAAGGGTGGGAGTAGATTGATAGAAGGTACATAGTATAGAATATAGATAAAAGGACTATTTAATGTGCACTGTTAGGATGAATTACCGCATGAAGATTGCCTTCTTTGTAACCATGCCTCCACAGGTGTCTTTTGTTTATTACGTCATATATCTAATAGCTTCTTTCTTTCCTTATAGATTACCAGTCTCCAATCCCACTTTTCACCTATGCCCTCTACCATTGCATTTGCACTCTTAGCCATGGCAGATCCTTACCAGGTACTGCACTCTTCCTACTGAAATACGCGGTGGAACGCATCCTGTACATGCTGACACGCAAACACCGCAATCTGGTAACTACACAGCCGCACAGGACCTCGCGACATCACTTACGGTCATGTGCTCACGTTCTGAATGGTCGAAATGAAGTCTTTTTAGTCTAGGTTGTCACTGCCATTCACTAGCGTGCCTCAGAAAAAGCGGTGGACTCCGCATTAATGCCACTAGCACTGCACTGTGCTCTCCAGGATCACCAATCTTACGGGTAATAACCTCTATTATATAGAAAGAGGTCTCCTTATTCCTAGTGACTTCTTTCCATAGCTTTCGCTTCTTTGGACACTGTGCGCCTCATCCAAAATTACTGCAGGGTAGTATGAGATTCTATACTATCTAACTTCTATCAATCTACTCCTACCCTTGTGTTTGATGGACCTATACATAATGTCACGGTGACTCTTGGTCCTATTCCAGGAATAGAACGCGTATTTCTTATGATAATGGCTGTATATACTTCTGTTTTTCTTATACTTTCCTTGTCTTAATTTTTTTTTTTAGTACTCTGATGAAGGTCCTTGTGGAGCGAAACGTCTGTAACACCTGCACTGTAATACTTGCATTAAAGCATACTTTTCACATCTACAACTTGAGTGCCAAGTTCATCTTGACGGTATGTGTACACGTTGCGGATTTGGCTGCGGATCCGCAGCAGTTTTCCATGCGTTGTACAGTACCAGCTCCAGCATGTGAGAAATGATGGCAAGAACACACCATGGATCTTCTTGTCTGGTTAGTACATTAACAGAGAAAGAATAAATCATTCAGGATCTTGTTAGGTTCGACCCTAAATATTAATATTGAGACCTGAAGGCCCCCCCCCCCCAAAAAAAAAAAAAACCTCTTGAAACACTCTCTCCAGGTCGATTGTAAAACCACTTTTCTGTTAATATGTTCAGTCTTTTGAGTGTTTTTTGCTCCAAGTTTTGAGAAACAATAAGGCTATATGCACACGTCCGGAAATCCGCAACTGTGCCGCGGGTAAAATGCATGCGGAATTGGCATGAGTTTTCCCGCTAAACATTAGCGTTTTACAAGTGTAATTAGCTTGCAGAATGCTAGAGTTTTCCAAGCGATCTGTAGCATCGCTTGGAAAACTGATTGACAGGTTGGTCACACTTGTCAAACATAGTGTTTGACAAGTGTGACCAACTTTTTACTATGGATGCTGCCTATGCAGCATCAATAGTTAAAGATAGAATGTTAAAAATAATAATAAAAATAATAATAATTTTAAAAAAAATTGTGATATTCTCACTTTCCGGGGGCCCTCACAGCGTTCCCGCTCCTCGCGATGCTACGGTCCCAATAATGCCTCGTGGCAATGACCCCAGATGACGTAGTGGTCTCGCGAGACCGCTACATCATCACAGGTCATTGTCGCCATGCATTACTTTGAACGGAACCATCGCAAGGAGCGGGAAGGCTGCAGGGGACGCCGGAAAGTGAGTGTATCATGATTTTTTATTTATTTATTTTTTTTTATTTTTTAACAATTATATAGCTCCCAGGGCCTGGAGGAGAGACTGTGTACCAACCGAACATGATCCGCTTACTTCCCGCATGGTGAGCATAGCCACATGCGGAAAGTAAGCGGATCAATGCATTCCTATGTGTGCGGAATCCCCACGATTCCGCACAAAGAATGAACATGCTGCGGTTTTTTTTCGAAATGCGATTCCACCGCGGAAAAAAATGCAACATGTGCACAAAAATTGCAGATTGCACTCTAATAATAGGATGCTTAATGTATGCGTTTTTTTCGCAGTTTTATAGCGAAAAACAGCGAAAAATCCTGAACGTGTGCACACAGCCTTAATGAGAAAAAAGAAAGGGCTTGTCACTACTTTGAAGCAGGTCTTCGAATGGAAAGCCCTCCACACTATGCAGTGTTCAATCAGAAAGCTGCAAAAAAAACTTTTTCGGAAAAGAAAACTCTAAAAGAAGCTTCAAAAACGCTCCAAAGCTGCTTCAGGTTAGGTGACACAATAGATTTCTCAGGCGGATTCTGCCTGGAATCCACCCAATAAAATGGGCATAATGCACACCAATGTCAAAGTGACACTGCTATGCACATGTTCCGTCTCCTGTCACGTCTTTTAAAGGGAACCTGCCGTGTCCTTTGCAGCATGTAAACTGTCCCCAGTGCATTGTTAGTGATGCAATGTGCATCGCCAACACGTTTTATTCTTTAAAAATGACGTCTAATCACGTGGATAAAGCACTTTATATACAAGTGCTTCTCACTAAATTAGAATATCATGAAAAAGTTAATTGATTTCAGTTCTTCAATAGAAAAAGTGAAGCTCATACATTACATAGAGTCATTACAAACAGAGTGATGTATTTCAAGTGTTTATTTCTGTTAATGTTGATGATTATGGCTTACAGCCAATGAAAAAAATCCCAAAAGTCATTATCTCAGTAAATTAGAATACTTTATAACACCAGCTTGAAAAAGGATTTTAAAATCTGACAAGTTGGCCTACTGAAATGTATGTTCAGTAAATCCACTCAATACTTTGTCGGGGCTCCTTTGGCATCAATTACTGTGTGGCATAGAGGTGATCAGTCTGTGGCACTGCTGAGGTGTTATGGAAGCCCAGGTTGCTTTGATAGCAGCCTTCAGCTCATCTGCATTGTTGGGTCTGGTGTCTCATCGTCCTCTTGACAATAACCCACAGATGCAAAACAAATAACAACCCTATCCTTTGTAAATCTGCCCAAATATTTTGGCATGTGACATATTTTAAGTATAGAGAAGATTGGACATTTCACAAGATTGTTTGACACCAAACAAAATCAACCATTTTACATCTTTAAAAAGAAAAGCATATTCTCCTCCGGCAGCTGAAAACAAACAGAGAATATATACAGAGTGATGCACACACCCTGGACACTACAAGGCTCCTCACTACTGCATCACCCAGGGCCACGTTAGTGAGAACCGGCCCAACCAGAGACTGAAGAGCAGATCTAAGGTCTGTACCCCAAACTGGAGAAACACAAAGGAAAAGCAACTAAATGAAACTTCCCGTAGAGTGAAAAGTCCCTAGATTTACCCTTCAGGGGCTTCTCGGAAGCGTGAGGAGCTCCTGGGATTTCACCTTGTCTGCAGGTTATTTCTTGTTAAGAATTCTCAGCCACTTACAATTAACAAGACGGAGATGAATGACCCTGAATACATAGTTACATAGTTACATAGTTATTAAGGTTGAAGGAAGACTGTAAGTCCATCTAGTTCAACCCATAGCCTAACCTAACATGCCCTAACATGTTGATCCAGGGGAAGGCAAAAAAACCCCATGTGGTAAGAGTAAGCTCCACCATGGGGAAAAAAATTCCTTCCCGACTCCACATACGGCAATCAGACTAGTTCCCTGGATCAACGCCTTATCAAGGAATCTAGTGTATATACCCTGTAACATTATACTTTTCCAGAAAGGTATCCAGTCCCCTCTTAAATTTAATTAATGAATCACTCATTACAACATCATACGGCAGAGAGTTCCATAGTCTCACTGCTCTTACAGTAAAGAATCCGCGTCTGTTATTATGCTTAAACCTTCTTTCCTCCAGACGTAGAGGATGCCCCCTTGTCCCTGTCTCAGGTCTATGATTAAAAAGATCATCAGAAAGGTCTTTGTACTGTCCCCTCATATATTTATACATTAACATAAGATCACCCCTTAGTCTTCGTTTTTCCAAACTAAATAGCCCCAAGTGTAATAGCCTATCTTGGTATTGCAGACCCCTCAGTCCTCTAATAACCTTGGTCGCTCTTCTCTGCACCCGCTCCAGTTCAGCTATGTCTTTCTTATACACCGGAGACCAGAACTGTGCACAGTATTCTAAGTGTGGTCGAACTAGTGACTTGTATAGAGGTAAAATTATGTTCTCCTCATGAGCATCTATGCCTCTTTTAATACATCCCATTATTTTATTTGCCTTTGTAGCAGCTGCCTGACACTGGCCACTGAATATGAGTTTGTCATCCACCCATACACCCAGGTCTTTTTCATTGACGGTTTTGCCCAGAGTTTTAGAATTAAGCACATAGTTATACATCTTATTACTTCTACCCAAGTGCATGACCTTACCTTTATCCCCATTAAAGCTCATTTGCCATTTATCAGCCCAAGCTTCTAGTTTACATAAATCATCCTGTAATATAAAATTGTCCTCCCCTGTATTGATTACCCTGCAGAGTTTAGTGTCATCTGCAAATATTGAAATTCTACTCTGAATGCCCCCTACAAGGTCATTAATAAATATGTTAAAAAGAAGAGGGCCCAATACTGACCCCTGTGGTACCCCACTGCTAACCGTGACCCAGTCCGAGTGTGCTCCATTAATAACCACCCTTTGTTTCCTATCCCTGAGCCAGCTCTCAACCCACTTACACATATTTTCCCCTATCCCCATTACTCTCATTTTATGTAACAACCTTTTGTGTGGCACCGTATCAAAAGCTTTGGAAAAGTCCATATATACTATGTCCACTGGGTTCCCTTGGTCCAGTCCGGAACTTACCTCTTCATAGAAGCTGATCAAATTAGTCTGACATGAACGGTCCCTAGTAAACCCGTGCTGATACTGGGTCATGAGGTTATTCCTCTTCAGATACTCCAGCATAGCATCCCTTAGAATGCCCTCCAGGATTTTACCCACAGTAGAGGTTAAACTTACTGGCCTATAATTACCGAGTTCAGTTTTTGCCCCTTTTTTGAATATTGGCACCACATTTGCTATACGCCAGTCCTGTGGTACAGACCCTGTTATTATGGAGTCTTTAAAGATTAAAAATAATGGTCTATCAATGACTGTACTTAGTTCCTGCAGTACTCGGGGGTGTATCCCATCCGGGCCCGGAGATTTGTCAATTTTAGTTATTTTTAGACGCCGCTGTACTTCCTGCTGGGTTAAGCAGGTGACATTTAATGGGGAATTATTATCACTAGTCATATTGGCTGCCATGGGATTTTCTTTTGTAAATACTGATGAAAAAAAGTCATTTAGCATATTGGCTTTTTCCTCATCCTCATCCACCATTTCACCCAGACTATTTTTAAGGGGGCCAACACTGTCATTTTTTAGTTTCTTACTATTTATATAGTTAAAGAATATTTTGGGATTATTTTTACTCTCTCTGGCAATGAGTCTCTCTGTCTCAATCTTTGCTGCCTTGATTTGCTTTTTACAGAATGTATTTAATTTTCTGTATTTATTTAATGCCTCCTCACTACCTACTTCCTTTAATTCTCTAAATGCTTTCTTTTTGTCCCTTATTGCGCCCCTTACAGCTCTATTTAGCCATATTGGTTTCCTCCTATTTCTAGTATGTTTATTCCCATACGGTATATACTGTGCACAGGTCCTATCCAGGATGCTAATAAATGTCTCCCATTTTCTTTGTGTATTTTTGTGTCTCAGGATATCGTCCCAGTTAATTGCACCAAGATCCTCTCTCATCCGTTGGAAATTTGCCCTCCTGAAGTTTAGTGTCCTTGTCACCCCCCTACTACCCATCTTATTAAAGGTTACATGAAAACTTATTATTTTGTGATCACTATTCCCCAAGTGACCCCCAACCCTTATATTTGATATGCGGTCTGGACTTCTGGTTAATATTAGGTCTAGCAGTGCCCCCCTCCTTGTTGGGTCCTGAACCAGTTGTGAAAGGTAATTGTCTCTCATAGTTGTCAAAAACCGATTACCTTTGCTGGAACTGCAGGTTTCTGTTCCCCAATCTATTTCAGGATAGTTGAAGTCCCCCATAATAATGACTTCTCCTTGAGTCGCAGCTTCATCTATTTGCTTTACGAGGATATTCTCCATTGCTTCCATTAGTTTTGGAGATTTATAACAAACCCCTATCAGTAATTTATTATTTTTTCCCCCTCCCCTTATCTCCACCCACAGAGACTCTACATTTTCATTAGATTCACCTATATTATCACGCAGGATGGGTTTTAAGGAAGATTTTACATACAGACACACCCCACCCCCTCGCTTATCTGTACGGTCATTTCTGAACAGGCTATAGCCCTGCAAGTTAACAGCCCAGTCATGGCTCTCATCCAGCCACGTCTCAGATATCCCCACCATGTCATAATTATGCTCCAACAACATTAGTTCTAATTCATCCATTTTGTTGGCGAGGCTTCTGGCATTAGTATACATGCACTTGATGTTACTCTCTGTACCTCTATTCTTTCTTAAATTACTAACTGTTCTAACCCCACCCCCCATGCCACCACCACCCCCAACTTCCTTATTTGTGCCCAGGTCTCTATCTGCACTATCTTCCCCTCCTATAAAATGAATACCCTCCCCCCCAATCCCTAGTTTAAACACTCCTCCAACCTTCTAACCATTTTCTCCCCCAGCACAGCTGCCCCTTCCCCATTGAGGTGCAGCCCGTCCCTAGCGTAGAGCCTGTAGCCAACTGAGAAGTCGGCCCAGTTCTGCAGGAACCCAAACCCCTCCTTCCTACACCAATTCTTGAGCCACTTATTAACCTCCCTACAGCATAGTATACACGTGCATACACGGGACACTAACGGGGCGAGAGGTTCCTGGGCATGGGTGCCAGTCAGACTGCGATGCAGACCATAGGAAGAAATGTAGAAAATAGGATAATGTCTGCCTGATGTGCCTCTATGTTGTGCACTGACCTGGCAGCATTATGCAGTATTTAGTAAGGCCTCATTCACACCTCATCGATGTGATTCTAAGCAGAACAAGTGGTCTGTCCAAAATCACGTAGACATGTGCTATCATTGATGTGCTATCAATTTTTCACTGACAGATAGGAGAAGCTGGAGAAACTTTTTTTCTCATCAGTGAAAAAATTGACGAAAACTGACAAAAATCACAGATGAAACTCCGTTTATGTACGAGAAAACCAGACACATGTCTGAATGAGGCCTAAGGCGTTATGTACCACTATTAGACAACACCTCGCAAATGTCGCAGTGTGCTCAACAGGAGATAAGTACTTTTCTATCATCAGGACCAGCACCGCTCATCCACGCCCAGCCCTGTGCCCCCGGCGATCTGTAACATTGTTTGTCATGTGACCGCTGCAGTCCATCAAAGCCTTCATCATTGCAGAAAAGTAGTTTTTTATTATTATTATTCCGCAGCACCTGAATTTGTCCCTGATTTGTCCTCTGGAACAGACAATTCAGCATTTCGGATTTCTGTCTGTAGCTGGGTGACAACGCATAGGACCACCAGATTGGAGGGAGGAACAGCACGGCATAAATATGTAGGGAGACAAGCTTGGTAATGGCTGTATTGGCAGTCATCCCCGATATAAGAAATCACAAAATGGAATCTTTAATGACTCCACTGAAGAGGACAACTCAAAGACTGTCCATTTTATGAGAAAATTATTTATAAGAAGTATCTCAATGCATGTTACAGCACTACTATTGCTTCTATGCATCAGCCCAAAGTTGGGGGTAGACAGGAAATTCATCAACTTCGTACACGAGGTGAATATCAGACGCTGACGCCTCGAGCTCTGTGTAATGAATATGCGCTTATGGAAAGTGCTGACATGTAGGTTCACATCACTGAAATGTTGGAGAACCTATGCGGGCGAATTGCTTATACTGGAAAATATAGGTCTTCTCGGCAAAGGAAGAGAAGACCTGCAGGATCTTATAAGGTCTATGATCTTCTCGTTATGAAGTAGCACCTCCTAAAGTAGGCGACAGCCCAGATAGAGCAGACATCCTCCAAACCCACACACTTGAAAACCTGTGACAGGGCATAACCGCAACCTAAGTTGTCTGCAGAACTATAGTCCTGCAGAGCAGCAGCTCCTAAAGCCTCATCATTGCAGACCAGGCGCAGATCTAGGGAAAATGGTGTAATACAAAGGCCTAAGTGATAGTGAGAGGGGCTTACATAGAACGTAGACACCAAAATATAATATTACATATATATTTATTTAAAGAGTTCTATATAAGCTATGGCTGCAATAACAGTGTATATCTGTAATAAATCCCGTCTCACAATTAGCTGTGCAGGTAGTACCAATCTACCAATATCAGGTGGTGACAGTACAGAAACATGAGCGCTCCTATTACAAGCCACCTAAGCTTACCACTGTCCAGTTCTGGGAACCTCTGGGTTGTGCAGAGCACACAAGTGCTTTATTAAACGATTACTATAATTTCAACAAACTGCGGAAATCAATAGTTCAAGTGACTATAAGAAACTTAGTAATCTATCTTATCGGGAAACTATGCCTTGTTCTGTACTTCTTCCCCTCCCCCTGCCTCCTGAATTCACCATCCTCAATGATTTGCCAGCTCACTGAGGATCAGATTACAGCTGCCTTAATGGTAGTCTGTCACTTCCAAAATGCAATATAAACTACCTATAGAGTCCTATAGGGGAACCTAGGCCCTAGAAAATCGTAGCTCCATGGATTAGCATCCTGCATATTTCTTCTTAGCCTGAGAGTCAGAGCAAGTGCTGCCTGAGCTGAATTCCTAGTCCTGCAGGTACACACTGACACTGGAGGAGCCCAGCGAGCGCACGCACAGCGTCAGTGCGATAAGGCTCTCATTAGCGGGCAATATGATCCAGTGTGCAGCGAGCGGCTGCTGCAGATAGGGGAGACCGCGAGTGCACCGACACTACATGAATGCACTCGCTTCTGCAGTATCGGTGTAGAGCCAATAATTCAGTTCAGGCAGTGCTCGCTCCGGGCAAGTGAGTGATGTGACCATACCGGCAGTAAGTGAGGGGGCGGAATGGGCACTGAGCCCTTCGGCACATCAAGAATGCACCTAGGAACCCTCGATTGCATGTGAAATCTATCTATACTGCAGGTAAGCTTTTTCATATAGTTTGCAAGCCCCCAATAGGACTGTATAAGTGGTTAAAGCGAACCTGTCAGCAGGATTGTGCACAGTAAACCTACAGACAGTGTCAGGTCAGCGCCTGTTATGATCCGGTGACCTTGGAGCCACATGAGACTTTCTCTGGAGTAGGTGGTATCTGTACTGACCGCAAACCCTAAACTGACACCACAACTAGAAGTAGCCGTGGGGTGTACCTAACACGTCCTAGACACCTCGACACAGCCGGAGGACTAAATACCCCTATAGATGGAAAGGGGAATTTCTATCTTGCCTCAGAGCAGAACCCCAAAGGATAGGCAGCCCCCCACAAATATTGACTGTGAGTATAAGAGGAAAGACACACGCAGGCAGAAAACAGGATTTAGCAAAAGAGGCACTTCTAGCTAAATAGAAAAGGATAGGACAGAATTCTAAGCGGTCAGTATTAAAACCCTAAAAATATCCACAGCAGATAATACAAATATTCTACATCTAACTAAAGACATAGAATGTATATCTGCATCTCCAGAGAATCCAGCATGACTGAAAAATCCAAACAAAGTCTAAGCTGGACAAAACACAATGAATTGCACTGAAATGTAAAGCACACTGCATGTGTGCTGCAGAGACAAAAACCAGACACTTATCTTAGTTGAATTGACAGCAGGGCATGAGGAGCCAGACAGAGATGCAATCCCTCCAAGAACAATGGACAACTGGCAAGGACTAATGGATCCTGCACACCTAAATACCTAGTAGAGCTGCAATCAGCAGAAACACCTGCCCTGGATTACAACCCAGAGACAACTGCACTACCACCAACAACCACCGGAGGGAGCCCAAGAGCAGAATTCACAACAAGCGCCGTTATACTGAATAAAATGATACCTGGGGTGCTGAAATCCGTCTTGTGGTTGTTGTTTAATCTGTATTTGTAGTTTTTGAGTTAATCAGATTCTCATGCCTGTGGGGGGTCTTCATGTGGTGCACTGCTGACATATACATCCTTATGGGCTTATGACAGGTCACTGCGAGACAGGCCATGGAGGAGATGGAGAAATTACTTTGCCTCCTCCGCTCCTGTGCTGCGACTCTCTGATGTGAGAGGCTCGGAGCACTGACACTCGGATCACACTGGCAGCAGAGCAGGAGCCGCGTGTCATTAGCATATAGCATCCAATGTTATACACTCGTGTGTGTCCGGCCTAAAAGTCACACACAGACAAAGCTGCTGCTTTCTATTAAGTTTTTTATCTCACCCCCATTGCTGTTTTTACATCTATACAATGCTAGATACAGCTTTATGGTGTCTTCCATGCTACTATTGCTTGTGACCATGTGCTACTTAGAAACAGGAGAGCAGAAATCCATCTCTCTGTGCATGTATGGGAGACACCCTAGCAGCTAATCTCTACCCACTAGCTCAGAGAGAACTGAGCATAGAAGCCATTTATTGTAGTGTTATCCCTCATGTACACATGACAGCTTATTCGGAAAAGTTACCTAGTATTAAGAGTAGACTTTAAAAACGGAAAAATAGAAGTAAAAGTACAAAATATCAGTAATACTATGAATTCAAGAAACATGAAAAATGATTATGAGTGTTCCAGGCAAGAAACAGGAGATTGAATATTAGTGGCGAGGGTAGAAAGGAAAAGTGGAAACAACCTGGCACAAAATCCTGCCGTTCATTCAGCCTTAACGAGCCCAGCAGATGGTCAGGTTGTAATGTAAATGTATATACGTATTACACATACAGGCGGTAGAATGTAACAGGCTGGGTGCAGGAGTTTCGCTCTATTCTTACCATGTACTGTTCCCCTGCTAGTTTCCTCTGTAAAGGAAGCAGATTATGAAATGTTGATGGTATCAGGTATATCACCCCAAGCTCAAGACGTCAGTACCACAAGTAACAGCTCGCCGGGGAATCTGTTACAGCGAGCCGCGCTCTGACGCTGCAGACACTTGCCTCATTTATTCTAGGACCATAGAAGAGAAAACACTAGAGTTCTTTATGTCCTCTCTCCATGAGATGAGGGGACAAGGTACGTGTGGTGTCAGGGCAGCTACAACCAGCACATGTAATGGCCAAGGTGCAGTATCTCAGCGGTCAGCGCAACGTCCATCTCATCTTCTACTGTACAAGGCAATGCAATCTGTTATCAGTCGCTGCACTGTGGGGAGATCCCAACAGCAGCTCTCCCTCCATGGCATTACTAAAAGCCTGTCCACAATGACAAGTTACAGTCACATTTCATTCATTCCTGAGTGATGGTAACGACAATCATCCTCATCAGCGGCCACATCTAAATGCCACTTGGGCACAGCGCTGTGAAGAATGATGGCAGGAACAAGAATGTTATCAAGTTTAGGACTGCAATCTAGCTGCAATTTAGCTGCATCAAACAACATAAGCCCCGATTCACCAGTGTTTGGTATAAAACACTGTGATAAGTTGCAAAAATGTGTAACTTTTGGCATCTTCATGCCAGTTTTGTCCAGCTCCACCAAAGTGGGCATAGCTGGGGTGGGACGGGGGTGTGACGAAACTTCTCATCTAACGATTGACGAGGCGTAACGTACCTTACGCCAGAAATCTTACTGCTGTCCCTCACTGGAGTAGGATTTGTGGTGAGCTGCACGGAGGTATCCGCCACTTTTCAGACTTCTGATTCATTAAAGGGAACAGAAAAAACACTATAGATATGCAGTTAGTTTGCAGATTAATAGTGTTATTAACCTGCCCGGCGCCCACACTTAGCCAAAGACTGCGGGCTGAAATTGAACATTATTCCCCCCCAGCAGCGTTCCAGTTTCAGTCACGGGGGTGGCGCTGGTTCAGTCACCGCTCTGAGTATAGAGAGGCGGCTGTAACCGTGCCCCCAGTGCAGAGCCAGTGTCAGTCAGTGCTGGGGAGCGGTTACAGCTGCTGCACTCTATACTCAGATCGGTGACTGAACCCGGAACACTACTGGGGAAAAGAAGATCATTTTCTCCCCACAGCGTTTGGCGGGGGCCGGGCAGGTAATAACACTACTAACCTGCTGATTAATAGCATATTTTCTGGTAACAGGTTCCCTTTAAGAGGTGTGTGTCTAACTCCAACATGCCCTCTCATCAAGACTGGTGTGAACAACGCTGCTCTTGATGAATTGGGGCCCTTAGTATGCCTTGAGGGCTTCACAAAATAAAGGATAATAACTAGATCAGTGTTTCTTTGTGATTTGTTTAAACATTGAAGTCTATGGGAAACGGATCAATAACGAACGGTCATCTGTTAGGTCATCTGTTGATGGTTCTTTTTTTTTTTTTTTTTTAAACACATTGCCTCCACAGCCAACTTTTGTTTTTATACTTTAGGGGAGTAAAAAAATTATTTTTTCAGTATTAATCTACAAAAAAAAACACAAAAAAAACCATGGACTGTAAATCCAAAAATCAAACAACGATCTACTATGGTGGAGCAAAAATTCACAAAGCTAAAAAGGAGGATGAGCTTCACAGGAGAATAAAGCTAGCAGTGACAGGGTCTTCAGTTGGCACCGGGCGGCCATGCAAACCTATTGTGGGAGGGGAGGTAGGGTGATGGGAACTGGCACATGCTACATTAAATATTGCGGTCAGATTGACAGTGGCATTTAAAGGGTTACTGACAGTGATCTGAGCTCAGCTCCGACTGCTGCCGTTAGGTAATATAGCCGGCATCTGTTGCATGCGGACAGCGCTCATCTCCTGAGATCCCCACAATTATGCACAGGTACATCAAATAGCGTTAAGGCTTGTGCATGCCCCAAAGGCTGGAGGTGTTCAGAGACCTCTAGTAACACCGGATCTGGTATCAAATGAACCCAAAACAAATGCACAACAGAAACCAAAGCGTGTATTCATTTTTGCTCCATTTGCAAAGAATCTTTTTTCTTCCTTATATTGGATCCGTTACAAAAGGATGACAACTGGACATGTGAACAAAGCTCAAAAAAACAACAACGGACGATCATAAACCACTAAAGAAATGCTTCTCGCATTCTGATGAGATAGGGCTCATTCAGACATCAATCATTTTGACGTATGCATTTTCATTAGAGTTTCATCAGTTTTTTTTTTAAAAAAAGAAAAAGTTTCTCCACCTTCTATCTATCAGTGAAAAACAAACTCCACAGATGGCATCAGAATGCTGCAGGTTTTTTCACTGACCCATAGCATTGCTGATTTTGATCCAGGCTCAGTTGTAGGGCAAAAAACAAAACACAACAGTGCACCGAGCTGCGCGGTGCTGACTCCAAACCTTCTTTACATTTGTCCACCGCCAGAGCTGCAAACAGGAGTGGTGGGGATGTCGACCCCCCACCAATCTGATACTGATGGCCTACTCTAACAACTGCTATGACAAAATCCATTCCTGGTTTCTATCAGTGTTTTTTCCCCTCTGAAGTCAATGGGGACAAACCACTACTAATCTGCAACAGATGCGGAACGCTGCAGTTTAACTATTAAAATAAACAAATACGTTTTTATTGCATTATTTTATACTTGTGAGCGGGCTTCACACAAACACTAAGTAAGATCAAAACAACTATATTGGACTATGAAAGAAATAAAATCCCTAATGAATAGTCACAATTTCCCCTTAAGAAAGGCTCTAGAAATAATTGGAATTTGGGAAGTACACGGAGACCTGAGGATTCTCCTAAGACTCACCAAGTCCTTGCAAACCACAAATCTTCATGTGATCGAAGAGAAGAAAGAAGCGTCTGTTCCTTTGATATTTCACTGACACAAGGGCCCGTCCTCCTGTGACGTAGCTCTGCTTTTATCATGGAATACCTCAATATTAAGACACTTGGTTTATTACACTATTACAAAATAAAGGAATGTGATAACACTTCGCAAAGACCTAGTAACTGGAAGTGACCCACAATAGAGTAGGAACCGCCAGGATATTTCTGGACCAACACAGGTGAGTCACGAAATGCAGCAGCCAAGAAGGGTTCAGAAGTTCCCACTGTTCTCCACAGGACTGTAAGCACAGCATTACTCAGCCTTCCCGACACTGGGGTACTGAGGCTGAACACAAATCCTCACTGATAACTGGCTTCATAGGATAGAGATTGTTATCTATCCCAAAGGCCCCATCAAGAACACTCATCCTTCTGCTCTAAAGACCCATTTACCTGGGCCGATGATTAACCCCACACATGCTTAAGTGAGAAATGGGGCTCGAGTCACTAGAAGCTGCTACTTTTGTCCATTAGCTTTGCCCCACTACACTCTCAGTAGACTTCTATATGCAGCAGGTGTAACTTGATCCCTCAGTGAAGACAGATTTGAGCTGTAGTGCAGAAGACAGGATGAAGTGAAGGGGTAGTGACTGATAAGTGGGAAAGGAGGCATATTTTTAACAATCTTTTTTCTGGGCATTTGAATCAATGTGGCCACCGGGACATCCAGCTATGTAAACAGTTACGTGCTGCCGACCATAACAGAATCTATATGGAGATGAACGGCTTCTCCTGCACGTTCTGCAGATGATCGCTCCATGTCTACAAACGCAAATGTGCCCTGATCAACTTGTTACATTATCTGATCGTGATGAGAGGCGATCGACAATCTGCCGTGTAACGGGATCTTAGATTTGATGGATTTCACTAACACCACAGAAATCACTGCATGAACGATGGAGCCCAAAAAGATCCCCATATGGAAGGACAACATTTGTCAAGTCTTTCAAAAGTCTGAAACCATGCGGGGTACATAATCAGGGCAATTATTTAATTTATGAGCTGAGAACATGACAATAGTGTGGAGGCATTTCTGCTTGTAACAGAATTGTATTACATCTCTGGTAAAAGGGGCTTTTCTCCAGAAGGAAGAGGTTTGGACCAAATACGTCATGGTGGCAACTTTTTGTCTAGTCAGGTCCAGCTCCAACTATACGTCCTGCTCACTGTAATCCAGAATAGCTTGGGGGAGGAAATGTAGGACTTTGTAAATTGGTGGATGAGGTTGTACAAAAATGGATTTTAACTCTAATTTTTCAGTATACTTTGCAGCTCTTTAAATAAAAGTATCATTCATATTACTGGACATACAGTATGCAACTGCATCAAATTATGATAACTCTGTAAGACAATCTGTCCAAGTTCCTTATGTTGGAGCAGGTCTCTTATAATGCCACATCTACAAGAGAAGACAAATCAAGACCTAGAATGACACTTTTGAGTTGTACTTTTAATATACAACTCAAAGTGAAACATTCAGTGCCCCAAAGTGTTCATACGACTGCTGCAAAGACTACACACAAACAATAGGCCCCGTCCTGTGCTTCTGGAAGTTGAGAGAGCAACAGGCTGGAAACCGCCAATATAAAAGAGAATAACACAACTGTCCCCATAGAGAAATACTAAATTTTTTACAGGTAACTATAGGTTTTATGCTTACACATGGCACCTCCGCTAGGACCATGACTTGTTTAAGAGTCTATAAATGGCTCCTCCGCTAGAACCGTGGCTTGTTTAAGAGTCTATAAATGGCTCCTCCGCTAGACCCGTGACTTGTTTAGGAGTCTATAAATGGCTAATCCACCAGAACCGTGACTTGTTTAGGAGTCTATAAATGGCTCCTCTGCCAGAACCGTGACTTGCTTAGGAGTCTATAAATGGCTCCTCCGCTAGGCCCGTGACTTGTTTAGGAGTCTATAAATGGCTCCTCCGCTAGACCCGTGACTTGTTTAGGAGTCTATAAATGGCTAATCCACCAGAACCGTGACTTGTTTAGGAGTCTATAAATGGCTCCTCTGCCAGAACCGTGACTTGTTTAGGAGTCTATAAATGGCTCCTCTGCCAGAACCGTGACTTGTTTAAGAGTCTATAAATGGCTCCTCCGCTAGAACCGTGGCTTGTTTAGGAGTCTATAAATGGCTCCTCTGCTAAGCCCGTGACTTGTTTAGGAGTCTAAAAATGGTACCTCTGCTAGGCCCATCATCATAAATTGACATTTTCCTTTAAAGGGAATCTGTCATCCCCAAAATCGTATATGAGCTGCGGCCACCGGCATCAGGGGCTTATCTACAGCATTCTGGAATGCTGTAGATAAGCCCCCGATGTATCCTGAAAGATGAGAAATAAAGGTTATATTATACTCCCCCGGGGGCGGTCCCGGTGCGGTCCGGGTCCAGTGGGCGTCGGGGTCCGGTCCGAGGCCTCCTATCTTCATACAATGACGTCCTCTTCTTGTCGCAGCTCCGGCGCAGGCGTACTTTGTATACCCTGTTGAGGGCAGAGCAAAGTACTGCAGTGCGCAGGCGCCAGGCCTCTCTGACCTTTCCCGACGCCTGCGCACTGCAGTACTTTGCTCTGCCCTCAACAGGGCAGACAAAGTATGCCTGCGCAGGAGCCACGGCAAGAAGACAAGAAGAAGACGTCATCTATGAAGATAGGAGGCCCCGGACCGCGACATCCATCGGACCCGGACCTCAGCGGGACCACCCCGGGTGAGTATAATATAACCTTTATTTCTCATCTTTCAGGTTACATCGGGGGGCTTATCTACAGCATTACAGGATGCTGTAGATAAGCCCCTGATGCCGGTGGCCGCAGCTCATATACGATTTTGGGGGTGACAGACTCCCTTTAAGAAAACAAACCTAAAACGCTGGTGTAAATGCGTTATCCCAGATACCCAGTTTCGTTCTCACATGATTGTCTATATTAAAGAAGGTGACAATAGATACTGCGACCAAAGTTCAACCAGATGGTTGTGTTTATTGCAGGAAGGTAAGGCTGCGGCTGGTAAATATGCAAGTAGTAATGAATAATTCCCGTAACAGAACTGAAGCAAAACATTAATCTCTCTGTATCTGTTAAGTTAGTAAATGTCAGTTACTAATTAGTAAATCTCACTCATTTTGTCTAGGGAGGTAACTAGTATAGTCACTATATGTTATACTGACACTGTGCAGTAGGGGCTACACCGCCGTGACCTGGGGATAACCAATAACACATACAGGTATAGCAGGAAAGTTGATGCCAGGTTGCTCATCCTGAATTATGCAAGATTAGGCTTAAAGGGAATCTATCAGAAGGAGTTCACACACCAAACTATGCAAGTAACTCTTTCAAAGACAAGACCAGCAATACCGTTAACATGGCCAGTCCGTTCCTCTGTTACTGAGAAATCAGCGATTGAATTGATAAGCAAATGGTTACTGTAGATCTGAGGCCTCTGTCACTCCAGCTCTATTCCCTACCCAGTGCCGCCTCCTCCAGCTTGACTGACAACTCCTTTGCCTTAAGTTACACAGGATAAAGGCCGTCAGTCAAGCAGGAGGCAGCAGTGCAGTGCCGGAAAGGGAATAGAGCTGGAGTTACAGAGTAGAATCTGTCAATTTATGGCACTAAATTATGGCTAATTTGCTACCTGCCCTTGTCCATGCCCCGGCTGCAAAAATCTTCTCAAATAGTAAGTGGAGCTGGCTGAATTTACTCAAAAATAATGCAATATTTCAAGTCTATTTCATGTCTTTTTTTCCCCGGAAATCTTGTGAAAACATTTAATGCATCAGGATCCAACTTTTTTCAGGGATTCAGAAGGACATCCAGGACACATGGGATAACACTAATACAAGTAGGAATTGGGTGCATAATGTAAATGTTATGCTCTTAGGATCTCTAATTAAATTTTTTGACTTTTTATTGGGGGGAGGCTAATTTGTGCCTAATTTTTAATTTAATTTGCACCTTTTTTTAAAACCTATTTGATGTGTTCACTTATATAAATTTATTTTTTACGTTCACAGTTATAGGCAAAGTTTTTACGTTTTGCAAAATATGTGCAAAAGTACTCCCGCCCCAAGGTGATACTATGCATGGCAGTTATTTTGCACGATTTAGTGGCACTTTTTGACTTAATGACTTGCAAAACATGCCAACTACACATATAAAGATCATTTTGTTGTGTAAAATTCATAAACTATGTCCATCATTTTGAAGAGAGGCAATGAAAATCACAAGGCAAAAAAAAAAAAAAAGGAAAGTGACAAAAAATATTCTAAATTGGGGCTTATATCACTGATTTATCTGTCCTTGTATAAAGAATAGGTTTATATAAAATATAGAAATGAACGCCATGTATTGATTATTACCCGGAATATGGGGTAGATACCATCCAATGCTCTAACATAAGCTATGCACTGAAGGAAGAGGCATGCGTTTGAGCATCTCCTCTCTATCTTTTAGCTGCAAGCAGGGTCTGGCATGTCATTGTCACGATGTGTCCCCTGAATTAATCTGACGGATTAATGTGCCTGTTTGTAGGCGGGGCCATGCTTTGTGTTGGGAAGCGTGCCCTACTTCTTTCTCCCATGGTCTTGTTGCCAGGGATGCAGCTGCACGGTCACCATCTACTAGAATGCACGTTGTGATTGGCACAAAGACACTCATTATGTGCGTGCACACAACACACTGCGGACGCCATGGCATCCCCCCCCATCTCTGTGCTACACGTAACTCTGCCAGAGGTTGTGAAAAATGCTCACATTACAGCAATACATAAAACCTGCTGTCTTGTTAGCTACTTATTGACACCATTTCTTTACTCAGCGGTAGGACACATTACGTAACAAAGGGAAGGGTAGCCATTCTTTACATAAGATGGCTAGTAACATTTTCACTTCGCAATTGATATCACAGGATGACAAGATTAGTTTGTCATAATCCTGTCAGAAGGAAGTTCTAAATATGACAACTTCCACAGCAGACCTTCTTGGTGACACATTAAAAAAAAATGGCGGTCAAAATGTTATTAAACTTATGGTGTGTTTAGAAAAGTAAATAAATGCTAGTTGCCAATTATCCGCCAGTGAAACAAGCGTGCCGGCATTCGTCTGATGATCGAGTGACGTTTATAGTCTTTCTGCCTGTATAAGAAAGCAAATGAATGAGCACCAAACAACCTGTGTATAGTCTAATGGCGCTCGTTAATGGTATGTTCATTGATGGGCAAGTCTAAATGCACCACTAGGCCACGCTCAGTATTTGGTCAGTATTTTACCTCAGTATCTGTAAGCCAAAACCAGGAGTGGGTGATAATACAGAAGTGGTGACATGTTTCTATTATACTTTTCCTCTGATTGTTCCACTCCTGGTTTTCTTTAAGGGTATGTGCACACGTTGCGGATTCTCTGCAGATCCGCAGCGTTTTTTGCAGTGCAGAAATGCTGCAGATCCGCAATTGATTTACAGTACAATGTAAATCAATGAGAAAAAAAAATGCTGTGCACACTTTGCGGAAAATCCGCTGCGGAAACGCTGCGGTTTAAAAGAAGTAGCATGTCACTTCTTTTTTGTGAATCTGCAGCGTTTTTGTACCCATTCCATTATAGAAAACCGCAGGGGTAAAAAACACAGCAAACACGCAAGAAAACCGCAGCAAAAACGCACAAAAAAACGCTGCGGAACCGCACAAAAAACCGCAGGTGCGTTTTCTGCCAGGAGAGGCAGAATCCGCACCAGAAATTCCTAAGCCTAATCCGCAACGTGTGCACATAGCCTTACAGATACTGAGGTAAAATACTGACCAAATACTGATTGTGTGAGCGTAGCCTTAGGCCACAGGCACACGTTCAGTATTTGGTGAATTTTTTACCTCAGTATTTGTAAGCCAAAACCAGGAATGGGTGATAAATGCAAAGGTGGTGACGTGTTTCTAGTATACTTTTCCTCTGATTGTCCCAGTCATGGTTTTGGCACGTGGCCTTAGGCTACTGCTATTCCATAATATAAGCAGAGGTCCTCTTTAACCTGATCAGTGATCTCAATTAATCTGTATTAACTGGTTTTAATGAACGCCAGAGGTTCTGTGTTATGGCCTTTTATTAGCTAATCCTCTTTACGCAATAAATCTTACGAAAATTTAACGAAAAGGAAGAAAACTTCCTAAATGAGACTGATCTTACAATGTGAATACAGGTTGTCTCGTTTGTTGAAAAACATTATTTTCTTCAATGCTTCATATAATAATGAAAAAAAAAATCACATCAGTGTTAAATACTTGCCTAAGGATGGCTATAGCTAGCCATACGGACAACTATCCTCCAGTGATGAGCGAACGTTCTCGGATAAGGTGCTATCCGACCATGCTCGTGTGCTAACCGAGTGTCTTCGACATGCTCGAACACTACAGTATGTTCGGGTCCCTGCGGCTGATGTCTCACATCACCTTATCCAAGCACGTTTGCTCTTCAATACTATCCTCCAAAACAAGTTCATGATCGGCTCTTCCAAGCAGGCTTGTGTTGGCCTTGAGTGTACTTGGGCCGAGCACTCCGATTCCCATGTAAACATGGCAGTAATGAGCTGATCACATTGCTTACGTGGGCCTAAATATCATTGTTGTGAGCTAGAGGATTGAATAATTATAGGTCTCCTTGTGGAGAGTGACATACCAGCTCTGGCATGCCAAGGTAAGGAGGCTTATTCGCCGTGCAATGCTCTAGGCAAATTCCCTATTCAGAGAGGAAGAGGATTTGAACTCCATAGCGCCACCTGTTGGAAGTAGCAATCCTACAAGTCACTATTGACCCTTTAACAAGCCTTAAAATGTGACTTGGGATAAAAGCCAAATCAGAATCATATCTATCTATATAATGGTCTAAGGGGTACTTCCGTCTGTTTGTCTGTTACGGAAATCCCACGTCGCTGATTGGTTGCGGCCGGCCGCGACCAATCAGCGACGGGCACAGTCCGGCCGCGAATTCGCCCTTCCCTACTCCCCAGTTAGTGTCCCTATAGCAGTTTAGCAGTCCGTTAAATGGACTGCGTTATACCGCGGCATATCGCAGTCTGTTAACGCTGCTATTAACCCTGTGTGACCAACTTTTTACTATTGATGCTGCCTATGCAGCAATGGTAAAAAGATCAAATATTAAAAAAATAAAAAATCATTATATTCTCACCTTCCGGTGCCATTCCCGCTCCTCACCACGCTCCAGGTCCCAAGAATGCATTGCGGCAATGACCGGAAATGACATAGCGGTCTCACGAGATGATGACGCAGTGGTCTCGCGAGACCGCTACATCACGTTATTGCCGCAATGCATTCTTGGGAGTGTCGCGAGGAGCATCGCTAAACACCTGGGCTGGATACGGGGGCCGCCGGAAGGGGAGTATATAACTTTTTTATTTTCATTCTTTTTTTTAACAGGGATATGGTGCCCACATTGCTATATACTACGTGGCCTGTGTTATATACTGCGTGGCCTGTTATATACTGCGTGGTGTGTGCTATATACTGTGTGGGCTGTGTTATATACTGCATGGGCTGTGTTATATACAGGTCCTTCTCAAAAAATTAGCATATAGTGTTAAATTTCATTATTTACCATAATGTAATGATTACAATTAAACTTTCATATATTATAGATTCATTATCCACCAACTGAAATTTGTCAGGTCTTTTATTGTTTTAATACTGATGATTTTGGCATACAACTCCTGATAACCCAAAAAACCTGTCTCAATAAATTAGCATATTTCACCCGTCCAATCAAATAAAAGTGTTTTTTAATAACAAACAAAAAAACCATCAAATAATAATGTTCAGTTATGCACTCAATACTTGGTCGGGAATCCTTTGGCAGAAATGACTGCTTCAATGCGGCGTGGCATGGAGGCAATCAGCCTGTGACACTGCTGAGATGTTATGGAGGCCCAGGATGCTTCAATAGCGGCCTTAAGCTCATCCAGAGTGTTGGGTCTTGCGTCTCTCAACTTTCTCTTCACAATATCCCACAGATTCTCTATGGGGTTCAGGTCAGGAGAGTTGGCAGGCCAATTGAGCACAGTAATACCATGGTCAGTAAACCATTTACCAGTGGTTTTGGCACTGTGAGCAGGTGCCAGGTCGTGCTGAAAAATTAAATCTTCATCTCCATAAAGCATTTCAGCCGATGGAAGCATGAAGTGCTCCAAAATCTCCTGATAGCTAGCTGCATTGACCCTGCCCTTGATGAAACACAGTGGACCAACACCAGCAGCTGACATGGCACCCCACACCATCACTGACTGTGGGTACTTGACACTGGACTTCAGGCATTTTGGCATTTCCTTCTCCCCAGTCTTCCTCCAGACTCTGGCACCTTGATTTCCGAATGACATGCAAAATTTGCTTTCATCAGAAAAAAGTACTTGGGACCACTTAGCAACAGTCCAGTGCTGCTTCTCTGTAGCCCAGGTGAGGCGCTTCTGCCGCTGTTTATGGTTCAAAAGTGGCTTTACCTGGGGAATGCGGCACCTGTAGCCCATTTCCTCCACACCAGACTCAGTCCACTGCTTCCTCAGGTTCCCCAAGGTCTGGAATCGGTCCTTCTCCACAATCTTCCTCAGGGTCCGGTCACCTCTTCTTGTTGTACAGCGTTTTCTGCCACATTGTTTCCTTCCAACAGACTTACCATTGAGGTGCCTTGATACAGCACTCTGGGAACAGCCTATTTGTTGAGAAATTTCTTTCTGGGTCTTACCCTCTTGCTTGAGGGTGTCAATGATGGCCTTCTTGACATCTGTCAGGTCGCTAGTCTTACCCATGATGGGGGTTTTGAGTAATGAACCAGGCAGGGAGTTTTTAAAAGCCTCAGGTATCTTTTGCATGTGTTTAGAGTTAATTAGTTGATTCAGAAGATTAGGGTAATAGGTCGTTTAGAGAACCTTTTCTTGATATGCTAATTTATTGAGACAGGTTTTTTGGGTTATCAGGAGTTGTATGCCAAAATCATCAGTATTAAAACAATAAAAGACCTGACAAATTTCAGTTGGTGGATAATGAATCTATAATATATGAAAGTTTAATTGTAATCATTACATTATGGTAAATAATGAAATTTAACACTATATGCTAATTCTTTGAGAAGGACCTGTACTGCGTGGGCTGTGTTATATACTACGTGGCTGTGGAATATACTACGTGGCTGGGCAATATTCTACGTGTGCTGTGCTTTATACTACGTGGCTGTGCTATATACTACGTGGCTGTGTTATATACTACGTGGGCTGTGCTATATACTGCGTGGGTTGTGCTATATACAACGTGGCTGTGCAATATACTACGTGGCTGTGCAATATACTACGTGGCTGTGCAATATACTACGTGGCTGTGCAATATACTACGTGGCTGTGGAATATACTACGTGGCTGGGCAATATTCTACGTGTGCTGTGCTTTATACTACGTGGCTGTGCTATATACTACGTGGCTGTGTTATATACTACGTGGGCTGTGCTATATACTGCGTGGGTTGTGCTATATACAACGTGGCTGTGCAATATACTACGTGGCTGTGCAATATACTACGTGGCTGTGCAATATACTACGTGGCTGTGCAATATACTACGTGGCTATGCAATATACTACGTGGGCAGTGTTATATACTACGTGCCTGTGTTATATACTACGTGGGCTGTGCTATATACTACTATACATATTCTAGAATACCCGATGCGTTAGAATCAGGCCACCATCTAGTTAATGAATATTCGTCTCCATACAGTTGGCATCAGTACATGTAAAAAGGGCCTTCAACTGAGCGAAATCAACTGGTTATTGTGTATAAAAAAAAAAGAAATGTGCCCATGAGAACCTGCTGATTCACCTGTGGCAGCAGCTCACCTTCCCTGAGAAAAGAAGGATTGGGCATGTTGAAAGCCTACATGCCCAATCCTCACCCCCAACAGAGGCCAAGCAAACATCTGCTAATCTTCTCATGTAAATTAAATGACAGTCTGGTCCTGCTGCTTTCGCTGGATTTGGCTGACCTAAATCTAATGTTCACAGCCACCATAAAGAGTGATCGTTTGCTGACAATTCTGCCAGTCAAACACATACAACAGTATTATCCAAGGAATGTTGTGGGGGGAGTTGTGAGATAGAGGACTGGAGATTGACAGCTCTCATGTGTACAACAGTTTTCGCCACATCTGAGAAAAATGGTGATCAGACTGGCATCAGTTTTTCTCTGATGTGGAAAGAAAAAACAACATTTTCTCTACATTCTCCATTCTGTCAGTCCGTGAATATTGGACCGCACTCAGATGCTATGTAACTTTTTTTTCCCTGACCCATACACTTGCATAGCTAATTTTGATCCGCTAAGGCGGCTCTGTCTATCCTCCAGCAGTGTATTCACGGCTATCTGCATCCTGAAGAAGCAGATAGTGATGATACCGGGACGCGGGCATGATGCGGCCTGTGGGCCACTGCTTTCAGGCCCTTGGCTGTCTTGGTCCATGGGCTAGGCTGAAACACCCAGTGGGCCGGAAGTGGCTCGAGGGCTGCACTTTGCCCAGGTCTGATATAGGCTATGCTACCTATACTACAGTAGTACATAGCATCTGTCTGGTTAGGCTGGGATACCACTTCACAGGTCTTTGCTATCCATTTCCTTTATGCGTATTAATTCCCATAATGACACTGCCCTACTGCTGAAAGCTTCACCTTTCTCACAAGGAAACACTATACTTTCTAAATGCAAAGGGATCAGTGAAACAATGAAAATATAACTTCTCTTCAAAGCTCTTAAATCGCATTTATCTTCTTTCAGCCCTGTATTTTCCCTACCTTCCAGCCATTCCTATTGGGTGATATTTGAGTGTCCATTTACAGCATTTTACATTGCCAGTTAACGACCTTTGTGCTGATGAGGCATAAAAGGCCTAAACAGGTCATGGAGCAGATGTGCTCAACATTTTTTGGTCCGAGTGCCACATTTTTATTATTTTGTGATTGTACCACTCCTGAAGGTTGCATAAAATTTGAAGCAGTATTCTGATCCGAGGTATACGGTATCTTTATTTTTTTATATAGCGCTAACATATTCCGCAGCGCTTTACAGTTTGCACACATTATCATCACTGTCCCCGATGGGGCCCACAATCTAGATTCCCTATCAGTATGTTTTTGGAATGTGGGAGGAAACTGGAGAACCCGGAGGAAACCCACGCAAACACAGAGAGAACATACAAACTCCTTGCAGATGTTGTCCAAGGTGGGGTTTGAACCCAGGACTTCAGCGCAAGGCTGCAGTGCTATATCGACAGTACCATAATTCAATAAGTGGGGTTCCATTTCGGGAACTTTCACTATAGCAGACAAAAATGGTCCTCTGCATCTCTATTTAGGATTTCAGAAAAAAGGAGTGAAGATGACCGTACAATGAGCACAGCTATCCCCATACTTTATGAGTGGTACTGAACAAAGAGGAGTCAGAGATTAATGGAGGCCAAACAGGCCAGGACACAGGTTGTGTACTTCTGATCTAGAGCGCCACAATGAAGGCAATCTACGTATTCTGTTTAGGGAACTGAAGACCTCTCAAGGAGAATCAATGTGTGCAACTTTACATATTCACCAGTGATCTTTTTTGTTTTATCAATACCAAAAAAAAAATTACAAGATTTGCCGGATATCTGAGATCTCGGGCAGAACGTGGACACATACATTGTTCCACCTCAATACACAGATGAAAGTCATTTAGGTAAGGAACGTGTCAGAGATGCTAAGCTTCATTTCCAGTCTACTGCCTCTCAGCATTTCACACGTTTGTGTCACAGATGCAATTTCTCCAGCCCTATGAGCCTGACACAAGGGGCCAATCACTCCATTGATACTGACAGCTCTATCTCAGGTGCCAGGGAGGTAGCAGAACCAGGCGGCCTCATCAGTGACACCTGCTATTCTTGTGACTGCCATATACACATCACACATGCTGGAACCATACACAGTAATAAATACATGTGTCCTTCTGATCTATAAAAATAACAATGCTATAGCTCATCTAATATTCATGTAGGCTTTATATGACACGGTTAGTAAGAACACTTGGAGAGCCTGTATATAGGTCTTATAAAGTATTCTTTACTAGCTAGACAGAATATCATAGGAAACAAATGATGCGCTTCCACGTCTACTAATCACAATTGGATTGAAACTGCTCAGACCTTGGAATATTATTAAGGAGAATATGCGTCCAGAACGCTAGTGTTAATAATCGTGGGCACGCAGCCTTAAAGTTTCACACTTTACTCCCATTGGGAGGTTCTATTCCTCCTGCTCCCAAGATGGCCACCTCAGTGGCATGGGGGAGTAGTGTTAAACGAACGTGCTCGGATAAGGTCTCATCCAAGCAGAATATCTTTGGCGTGCTCCAATACTATGTTGGAGTCGCCGCGGCTGCATGTCCCGCAGCTGTTCAACAGCCGCAACACATGCAGAGTGCCTAACGAACAAGCAATCCTTGAGTGTAGCAGTTGTCGCACAGCTGCGGGACATGGAGTGGCGGCAACTCAACCAGAGTATCTTCGGCGTGCTCCAATACAGCATGCTCGGATTGTACCTTATCCGAGCACATTCGCTCATCATTAATGGGGAGTCACAACCACGTCTTCCCTGCGTTTCCACAGCACACAGAAGACATGGGTTAAGCTTGCCACTTCACTCCCCACATCAAAAAGGCAGCGATCCTGAAAGCGGAAGAAAGGGAACCCTGATCTAGGTAGAGGAGTGCCTAGACATGACAAATGCTGTCTGTGAAGTGTCCTCAGTGTGAACATGGTCTTTCACTCTGCATGTATACCAGCTTATAGTTCGGCTATCTTGTGTGGTTTTGCAGCAATTTCTAGCAATTCCTATGGACGGATGTCTCAATCTGGCCCTGACCTGCTCTTCTAGAAAATGGATCCATCTGTCCTGCTTGAATACAAATGCAATCAAATGTTACTCCCCCAAAATAAAACAAGATAACTTCATGACAACTTGGTGTCCAACCACTGGGACTAATGCGGTGAACAAAAAACGTGAGCACTGCTACGGGGGTGCACGGGTAGGTTCCCACACCTTAGTACCATAAATATAATGAACCCGGCACTCAACTTGAATGCAATTTGAGATTTATTGCGTAGTACATACGCAATAAATCTCAAGTTGCATTGAAGTTGAGTGCCGGGTTCATCAACCACTGGGACTGTCAGTGATCGACAGATTGGGACTCTCTTACCCTGAGAACCGGGCTCTGCAGCCCCTTCTGCATTGAGCAGAGGTGAGCTCAGTATCCCCCATTCATTGTCTAAGGAACTGCCAGATATTCCCATAGACAATGATGGTTGTAGGCAAAACCATGGTCTGGCAGCTATCTCGCTCATACACAGGAGCATATGCAGCCATGCATGGCTACAGATTAACTCAGGATCAACAATCCAAAATCAAACATAACCAGATCCATAGCTTCCCCCACAATTACCTGTCCTGGGCCCTTATACATATTGGACTGTAAGCCAAACATGTTAATATTGTATAAACATGCAAGTCAGACCGATCCAAACATCCATGTATATAGTGAAGCTGGCCAACAGCTATCCGATAACGAGATAGGAATGGATATCAGAACAAAAGGGGAAGCAAAGCTTTCCCACACATTAAAAGAAATTATCCACTTCTGGACAATCCCTTATAAATGGCTGCAGCTGATCAATGACTGCTGATGGCCTGCCCAGGTCACGTGACATTGTGCGAGTCATGAGACAGACGGCGGACACAGGGCTCAGAGCAGAGCATCAGTGACAGTCCTAGAGATTGTGCACCAGTCCGGGCATACAGAATGGGTAGACCAGCAGAGGACAATCCCCTTTAAGACATAGTAACTGCTCCCCCCATAAGAGGGTAAACCAAGCAACAGCATAGGCTGCAGCTCCAAAATCTGCCAGAAATACTAATATTAATGCTAAGAAAAAGCACATTGCCAACATCCCTGCTACCAAATGAATGAAGAGACCCTTCTATTAGGCCTAGGAGGTGAAATGTATAGAGTTCCCTCATTTATCTAGTAGGAGTCAAAACCTCCGTACAGATGGAAAAGTAAATATCACCCTGGAAGCACATTCATTTTACACATTTTCCAAAGACAAGAAATCCAGTTATTTTTTTTACCTTCTCCTCGTCCACAGTAACATTGCTTGTGTTCATGTCGCATGTGTGTGCCATTTACATTTGTAGGTTTTCAGTCCAAGAGAGGCATGTTTGCTAAAAATTTGGTTTAGGGTCCCATCAAAGAAAGATATCCCTTCTCATGACTGGTGGGCGCACATAAATTGGCCAATTTAAATGCCTTTATTTTATAATTATCTGTATAGCAATAATGTGGCTGAAAATATACGGTATATATCAGGTAGGGCTGTGGAGTCGGAGTCATGGAAATTGATGAGTCGGAGGTTTGGCTTTCCGACCCCACAGCCCTAGTGTCAGAGACACCCCTATTGACAAGGGTGAGAGTAGCGCCCAGTTGTCATTTTAAATATACAGTTCCAGAGAAATGTTATTGTGCAAAATTTTCTTATGGAAAAACAAGAATCTACTAAATCTGATACATCCATAGTGGTGCAGAAAAAAGCTGGGGAACACAAAGCACAATAGGGTCTTATCTGATACAGGAAGCAAGAATAAAACATGGAGTTGCTCACCTGGTACAGTAAATGAGGCGTGAGTCATCACCTGCCGCAGATCCACAGCTTGTAACACCATAGACAGACAGAAATACAAAGAATATACCGGTATGTGGTTTATCCTGATGAAGTTGGATGACTTTGAGAAGTGTTGATAATATAACCGCACCAAGTTTATCATGTCTCCTGGATTTCGCTTTTGGATCATAATCAGCAGCGCAGAGGAACCACATATTCTTTATATTTCTGTATATCTATAATGGTGACAAGTGATCCCCTATGGCCGGGGATTGGCTGCAGTGGTCATGTCATGTCACTGCAGCGGACCAGTAAAAATAATGTTTAGATTACTCATTTAATGATCTGCACTGTCACCTATAATAGTGAGACTATTACAAGTGCACATTAGAGTGACTGGGAGCAGCTCTGCATTTACTCCATTTCCTCAGCACTAGTAATGCAGGGAGCCAGCTTGTTGGACGGCAGCATTATCTGCACTACTACCCTACAATCAGACGGTTCCAGGGTGACATTTGTTGCATAAGCGGATGTACCTTGCGATGCGGTAAGCTGCAGGCTGATTTACAGCAGGTAATGCCGGCAGGAACATTAGGCCATTGATATCGGGCTTTGGGATTAGGCAGAACATTACAGCAATCACAACACGTGGCTTATGGAATGGTTTACTCTCGCACTGGTTGTGCCCATCTACACATTATATGCATTTTGGAGGAAATTTTAATGTTTCACTACTAAAAAAAAAATATCTAAAAGGATAAAAAAATAATTTTTCAAAGGGGTTTAAAAAGAAACAAATACCATCACAATCCATTCACAGTTACATTCCAGATTTTACCGGCTCATAGCTCAACATGGTAGAAAATGCCTGCTCAGCCAGTTACTGGCCAAAGTTGTTCCCTGGCTTTCTCTTCATGTTCAGTTTGTCCAAGGGCGGAGACAGTGGTGCCAGTACTGATTGGGCGCCGGGCATCACGTGTCACAACAACACAACCCCGGGACCACGAGTGCTGACACCACGGGAACGGCGCCGGCACAGGAGGAGTATAGGCTTTATTATTGTATCGGGGCTGAACATTTGGTTTCAGAAGGGTTTGTCCTAGTAGTGGATAACCCCTTTAAATAAAATTCTACTTCTGTAATAATGGCCAGTTCTTTTAAGAAACTCTGCCATTAGTCTCAAGTAAAAATGTAACATTTTTTCTGGACCTCCTAAAGAAACCTATGTATCTCCATGGTAACAGACCACAAACAAACTAGGTTTCATCCGGCAGTAATACTTCCATCTGTCCCACTTCTTGCTTGGATTCATACAGGGGGATACAAAATAAAGGGACAAATAAAAGAGTAAGGCTGCGGTCACACTAGCAGTATTTTACATCAGTATTTCTCATCAGTATTTGTAAGCCAAAACCAGGAGTGGAACATTCAGAGGAAAAGTATAATAGAAACACGTCACCACTTCTGTATTATCACCCACTCCTGGTTTTGGCTTACAGATACTGATGAGAAATACTGACCAAATACTGATAGTGTGACTGTAGCCTGAGGGTTCACACACGGCGTTTTTGCTGCTTTTTTAATGCTAATTTTCAGCTGCTTTTTACAGTACCAGCAAAGTCTATGAGATTTCAGAAATCTCATGCACACACATTGGTTTTTTGTTTGATCAGGATTTTGTGCTTAGCTGCGTTTTTTTTGACAAAGAGCATTTCACTTCTTTCAGCGTTTTTGCTGCGTTTTTTCACCCATTGACTTGAATGGGTGTTGAAAAAAACGCAGCAAAAACGCAGGTATCATTATTTGCTGCGTTTTTGCTGCTGAAAATCCAAGGACATTAGCATGGACAAATAAAAAAAACATACCAAAAACGCACCTAAACCTGCGTTTTTGACGCAGCTTCTTTACTGCCAAGATGATCGGGTTTTGCTGCAGAAAAAAAAGCAGAAAAAACGCCCTGTGTGAACTTACCCTTAGACTGCAAAATGATACTACATGGAGTATTTGTGATCCGCAGCCATAGTGGCACAAGCAGGAGGTCGGCATAAGAGCTGCACATACATTATGGTAGGTCCTTTTTCCCTAAAGTAAGATTTATTGAACAGCCACCTAATTTTCCCCATAAGTTGCCCTGATTCATTGAAGAAATGTTGGTAGAATTCTGGTATAAATTGCTCTGAGAAGTTGCAAGTTTTTGGCGTGACTTTTGACGTTTTCACACCAATTTCACTCAGCTGTGCCAAAAGGCGGAACTTGGGGGAGAAGGTGGTGCAAAGGGGGTGATACAAAAGCTCATCTTATTCATAAGCTAGAAATCTTACTCCAGCCAGGGACTAAAGTGAGAGTTCTGACATTTCTAGTGTCACACCTCTTCATGAATCAGGAGCATCAGAGGCCACCATGCCACCACACCAAGTTTGGCCTCAAATTCCCCGGTCTTGATGAATCGAGGCCCATGTTTTTGACAGTATAACATTAATAGTAGTGAAAAGTGCTTTAAACATACATAAAAAATGCGAGGAGAAAAAAAAGATATAGTAAAATAAGGCAGGATGTACTTCAGTTTTTGGCACAAATTATTGAGGTATATGCACGTTGGCCATGAGAAAGGCTTGCTTCGAGAGTTGTACCATTTGCACCATCAATCACTGAATACATCCTGTAAAGGACCCAAATGTATAATACTAAATGAAAGCATGATTGTGGATTCAGCCTCTCCCTCCTAATGCCGGGTATACAGAAACGGCTTGAAGGTCGCATGTATAAGTTTGCATTAAACTATCAATCTTTATTTCCATGAAATAAAAAAACCCTTTAAAAAAGCAATTCGAGGAAATCTATGCAGATCGTCTCTGGTGGAACCAGGTTCTGTGCCAATCACTGATGGTCAGATACTGATGCAGCGGAAGACATCTGTTCCAGCATCTTTGGTTCAAAGGCATAAAGTGGCTTTTTTCCCTCTTATAAATGCAGAAAACTAATACAAAACAGGACAATTTAGAGAAAAAGAAGCAGACGCCTAGCAGATGGCTATACTAGAAAAGAGATAGCGAAGGGCGGTGGGAATCGAGCAGAGAGGAAAACAGCTCCTCCTGATGAGAGGAAAATAAAAATACACCAAAATCAATGTTTTGTCATTATGGGACAATTACTGCTCCTCAAGTGCGTGACAGTGTCTCTACAAGAGCAATTTCAGCGGCTGCAAGAAGAGACAACCTGCTCCAAAAGTACAATCCGATTCTGTGTGACAATCCCGTGGTGGGACATCTCACAAGAACACATATACAAACAAACAGAGCCTTGTCTGTCCCTGGAAACAGCTAAAGGCCTAAACGTTGTACAAATGTTTTCTGGGTCAATGTCCTGGCCATGAGTACACACACAACTGTAGATATTGGCAGAACACATCACTTGTGGAGAACCCCAGTTTGGTTGATTATCGAGTCATCTGGACCTCTGAATTGCATCCAGGATGTAAAGTAGTGTTGCCCAACTCCAATCCTTAAAGCCCCCAACAGAGTTTTCAGAATTTAGTATTGGATGGTAGTACCACCTGTGCGATACCAAGGAAATCCTGAAACATGACCTATTGGTGGGCTTTGTGGATTGTAGTTGGGCAACACTGCTATAAAGCCCGCCTATGTTGGATAAAGGTGGGACATTAATGGAGTTGTCCATGAACAAAGAATGGTTTTGCAAAAGCGCTTGAAGGACACAAATGGAACTTGTGGTTGTTGGAAATAAATGATAACAAGGCAAGGATGTAAGGTCGCTTTCACAAGAACATATTTTCTTTAGTATTCCATTTGTTTTTTTGTCCATAGTATACAGCTAATGATGCACCACTTTTATTCACTTTAGGAAAGAAAAATGCCCATTGAAGTCTATGTAGAGTGACTTAATTTCAATCTGTCATTAAGGTTAACACCCCAAACTATTTATATGGGCATGTAGCTCTTTTAAAGGCCAGCAATACCTTTACATGGCCGGTCTGTTCAGTTTCTGAGAAATCAATGTTTGAATTGATATGTAAATCAGGCTGTAGATCTGAAGCTCTATTCACTGGTCAGGGCTACCTCCTCCTGCTTGACTGACTACTCCTTTGCGTAAAGTCACACAGTATAGAGGCAATCAGTTGGGAAGGAAAATCAGGGAACAGACCTAGAGTGACAGAAGCTTAAAATCTACCATAGTCATTTATATATATACTAGATGGTAGCCCGATTCCAACGCATCGGGTATTCTAGAATATGTATGTAGTTTATTTATGAAGATTTTAGAATAATACATTGAATACACAGGACTGCGCCTGTCGCTGATTGTTCGCGGCCGGCCACGTAGTATATAGCACAGCCACGTAGTATATTGCCCAGCTACGTAGTATATTGCCCAGCCACGTAGTATAGTGCACAGCCCGCATAGTATATTGCACAGCCCGCGTAGTATATTGCACCGCCCGCTTAGTATATTGCACAGCCCGCGTAGTATATTGCACCGCCCGCGTAGTATATTGCACCGCCCGCGTAGTATATTGCACCGCCCGCGTAGTATATTGCACCGCCCGCGTAGTATATTGCACAGCCCACGTAGTATATAGCACAGCCCACGTAGGATATAGCACAGCAGGATATAGCACAGCCACGTAGTATATTGCCCAACCCATGTAGTATATTGCACAGTCCACGTAGTATATTGCCCAGCCCACGTAGTATATTGCCCAGCCCACGTAGTATATTGCCCAGCCCACGTAGTATATTGCCCAGCCCACGTAGTATATTGCACAGCTCACGTAGTATATTGCACAGCTCACGTAGTATATTGCACAGCCCACGTAGTATATTGCACAGCCCACGTAGTATATTGCACAGCCCACGTAGTATATTGCACAGCCCACGTAGTATATTGCACAGCCCACGTAGTATATTGCACAGCCCATGTAGTATATAGCACAGCCACGCAGTATATTGCACAGCCCATGTAGTATATAGCAATGTGGGCATCATATCCCTGTTAGAAAAAAAAAATTAAAATAAAAAATAGTTCTATACTCACCCTCCGACGTCCCCCCGGATCCAAGCGAGGCCTTTACCGATGCTCCTCGTGACGCTCCGGTCTCGCGAGATGATGACATAGCGGTCTCGCAAGACCGCTACGTCATCATCTTGCGAGATCGCAATGCATGGAGAGGTCACCAGAGCGTCGCGAGGAGCGGGAAAGGCCTGGGCTGGATCCAGGGGGCCGACGGACGGTGAGTATATAACTATTTTTATTTTTTTAAAATTATTTTTAACATTAGATCTTTTTACTACTGATGCTGCATAGGCAGCATCAATAGTAAAAAGTTGGTCACAGAGGGTTAATTGCAGCGTTAACGGAGTGCGTTACACCACGGCCCGTTAACGCTGCCATTAACCCTGTGTGAGCGCTGACTGGAGGGGAGTATGGAGCGGGCACTGACTGCGGGGAGTAGGGAGGGACTAATTCTCGGCCGGACTGTGCCCGTCGCTGATTGGTCAGCGAGCGGGATTTCCGGGACAGACTGACGGAAGTGACCCTTAGACAATTATATAGTAGATAGAGATATATATATATATATATATATTTTTTTTTTTTTTTTTTTTTTTTTTTTCAAAAGCCGATTTCTCAGTAACAGAGGAAGCGACTGGCCATACGACGGTATTGTTAGACTTGTCTTTGAAAAAACTACATGCACATATAAATAATTCTTGGATCAGGACACAATTAGTATTTCATCTTTATCACACCCATATTCCCAAGATGGCTGTCTCATGTAGTAAAAGAAAACAAGTCATATCCCCAAACGCTATTAACCTGTTAATAACAGTCCACTGCTGTCCGGCCTACTTACTGGAAGAGTGGCTACTGGGAGAAAATGAACTTTAATCTTCAGAGGAAATACCAGCTATCATTCATAGAGGCATGGCAGTGCAGCTACAGTCATAGCTTAGTACTTATTAAGCAGCGGCTGTAATCACACCCAGCCCTTTGACTGATGGCTCGCTCTGCAGCACATCTGTGCAGCATAAGCTGTTAAAGTGGCAGGGCATGCTTATAACCAATAATCACTGTAGCCACACCAGCAAGCATGCATGACTGAAAGCCGGCAGCTCCTGGGAAGAATAAAGTACATTTTCTCCCAGTTGCCGCACTTTCAGTAAGTTGGCTGGAAAGTACTGTAGCAATATTAACCTTATATCTATAGGTTTATTGCATTTGTGGACATGAAGATTCCCTTTAAATGTTCCTACCTAGAAGATAAAGCTACGTTCACATTTGCGTTGTGCGCCGCAGCGTCGGGCGCCGCAGCGTCGCTGCATGCGTCATGCGCCCCTATATTTAACATGGGGGCGCATGGACATGCGTTGCGTTTTGGGACGCATGCATCCTGTTTGGCGCAAGCGTCATGGCGCAGAGGACGCAGCATGATGCATTTTTTTTGCGTTAAAAAATAGAACGCATGCGTCGCAAAACGCAGCTTTGTGCATGCGTTGTGCATGCATTGTTCCTGCGTTGTGCGTTGTGTCGCCGACGCTGCGGCGCACAACGCAAATGTGAACGTTGCTTAACCCTTCAGTATTACGGATTTCATTCACAATCTGTCTGCATGCTTACTCTTACACAAGCGTATTCTTAGTTTTAGAAATTTCAAAAGGAAATATAAATAACCAAATCACATATTTTCAGATTTCCTTTATAAAATAACTCATATTATGACCTCTATAAAAGTCTGCAGATATTCTTCAGCTGGAGATTACAGAAGGCTCAGCTCAGAGTGGCTTTAATACATGTGCGGAACAGACATGGAGTATGATTACCATTCTGACAATAAGCCATGAATGCAAAAATACAAAATACATTTTTATCAGTCCCCATTTGTACAATCTGCAGCAAAAGTGGCATTGCTCAAGAGAAATGACTCATGTAAACCAACCTCGAAGCGCTAATGAAAAATTAAACTTGGAATCTTGGTTGTTGCAGGCACTTTTGGACTCTTGCGCTATCTCAGTAATGGAAGTTTAGAGAGCTTCTGATCTAGCGCTATCTGTTATACCGGATGTCATGGAGAGTGATGTCGGCTAATGCAGGTCAGCTTATTAGAAAAGTCTACCCATCTGTGTGTTGTGTGACAACCTTCATGTATCCTCCTCTCTGAAGCAGGCTGGACTGGAAATAACGGACTGCTGGGTGGAAAGGTGTGCAGTGCCTTCATTAGTAGCCAAGGGTCTTACTCCTGAAGAACCCAGTTTTACAATCCAAATGGTTGTCTAGAAGCTTTATAATCAGGGCCTTTATTTCTACTTTGGGCCTAAGCATTAAGCAGGAGGTAGTTGCCAACACTTCTGCCATGTGCCAATCTCTCAAATTTCCCATTTCCTGTGACGGGACGGTAACACAGCAGCTCCTTCTCTTCCGCTCTGCTGCAAACATGGCTACTTGGACTGCAGATGTCATGTTGATTGGCAGCAGCTCATGCAATGTAAGGCGTGCGGAGTTAGGCAGCATGGAGCTAGCTATCAATCAACATAGTGATGTGCCATCAACTAAGCAGGGCAGAAGAGAAGAAACTGCTGTGCTAACGTGACACTGCAGGAAGTGGGAGAATCGCCGCCAGGAGGACTCGGAACGAACAGGTAGCTATCGATATGAGCTTAGCCCCAGAAGAAAAAAATAGTAGGCTGATATGTAGATATATTGGGGTATCGTAGGAGGTACATGCTCACTAAATATAGACTGAAGAAGCACATTGTGCTGGTCCTTCACTTTGGCCACCTACACCTAAATCTAGGCAATATACTGCAAGTCAATACAGTCACATACACAGTGTCAAAGTCGAAGGCTATTCATATGGAAGACTATGAAAGAAGCATTATATATGTCACTGACAACGACGGCTCTGTTCTGTTCCTGGCAATAAAAGACAATTCATGTAGTAGGCAAAAGCGAGACAGAAGAATCTTATTACATGTCAGTGACATCATGAAGGCTGTTTATAATATGTAAATAGATTCTCTTGTTGTATTACCAAATTTTTTTCAGTATTATTATTTTTAGATGAATCAGGTTTTATACCTTGATTGGTTCTGACACAAACTGTATCAGATCAGCATACATCTCTCATAAAAAGGCTACAAACTGCACCGCCAAGCAAAAATCTGTCAAGTAGTGGAGCTATACACAACACTACAAAGAAATTCACTGACCACAGCGTATCTCAGGGGCCCCTTCTGGAGACAAGCAGGTTCCATTTGTGGGACCCCGATCTCCTAAATGTGTGGATATGCCATAAATGTTTGAGATGGGAATATTCCTTTAATTTTCTAAAGGACATTATAAAAAAGTCCAGCCAATGTATTTGATCACTTTGATGTCAGTGGCACAGCTTGCTCCTGGACACATGTGATACACATGAAGAATGGCATGACTGTAGTGCGGGCTAGTAATGTGGCCCCTCACATTACATATTGCTATGGATACATGACGTCCTGCTGATCTGAATTCAGAGCGCTATCTGGGCTCCTCATTTCTCTGACATGATGAGTGTAAAAATAGAACAATACTCCTAGTGCAATTCAGCTAATGCAAGCATACTAACTAGTGATGAGCCAGCGAAGAGCTGGGCCGCCGCGTGCAGCCTGCTTCTCACACCGGGCCGATATTAGGCCGCCGTACACATTAGCCTCTAGACTGTACAGCTCCATACCAATGTCAGTCTATTATCAGCCCCGCATCGGTCGTCTTCTACAGGCTGTGACCTGTCGGTTCGCTCCAGTGTTTGCTGGGTGAGCTGGAAGTCACTCCTCAATGTAAGTCTATGAGATGTAGACTGAGGCCAGAACAAGGCTTCATAGACTCACATACACAGAGCTTGTGACCTTTGCCTTTGACTTCTAATAAGTCCAAAATTATGTTACAAGATGGCACCGGGAAGAGCTGAAGACGGCAGGTGGCGAGTATAATATTAGGAGGAGGGACCCTACCGTTAGTAGCACCACTCCAGCACTGAAATAATAAAATTTAAAAAAAAAATCACTGGAGTGGTGCTTGAAATAAAACCGCCAGTAAGAACATAGGGTTATGTGCACAAAATGCTGAAAAAAGAGCATATATTGATCTAATGCCGCTTGGCAAAAATATATAACTGAACATGAGGTTCTTAGGTTAACATTCTGATCAGACTGTATGAAGCTCACTGCCACGTCACGGTGAACCTCTCAGTGAGTCCTAACTTTTATTACCTTAAAGAAGAGGTGTTGTGCGCTCACCACCGCCGCAGAGACAATGCACCAACAGGGCAGCCGGCCTGGTGCTTCACAACGCCCATGTGCAAGAATGAGTCCCCATGACTCCAGGCCGCACCGCCCCACAAGCACAAAACCACAGCAACAGTGGCCGCCACACAGCACCAACACCAAGGGAGACATGAACTCACCTTTCTCAAGCTCTCAAATGTGAGCAAAAATAAGCTTGACACCCTTTGCAGTCTCCTGCTAATTTAAAATCGCCTGTGCCAAAAGGGAGAAGTGCACGTCCGAAAAGACAGATCATGCAATATGCTGAAAAAGAATAGACAGTACCTCCAAAAATCATACACTGATCTAATGCCGCTAGGCATAAATATATATAACGGAACATGAGGTTCTTAGTTTAACATTCTGATCAGACTGTATGAAGCTCACTGCCACGTCACGGTGAACCTCTCAGTGAGTCCTAACTTTTATTACCTTAAAGAAGAGGTGTTGTGCGCTCACCACCGCCGCAGAGACAATGCACCAACAGGGCAGCCGGCCTGGTGCTTCACAACGCCCATGTGCAAGAATGAGTCCCCATGACTCCAGGCCGCACCGCCCCACAAGCACAAAACCACAGCAACAGTGGCCGCCACACAGCACCAACACCAAGGGAGACATGAACTCACCTTTCTCAAGCTCTCAAATGTGAGCAAAAATAAGCTTGACACCCTTTGCAGTCTCCTGCTAATTTAAAATCGCCTGTGCCAAAAGGGAGAAGTGCACGTCCGAAAAGACAGATCATGCAATATGCTGAAAAAGAATAGACAGTACCTCCAAAAATCATACACTGATCTAATGCCGCTAGGCATAAATATATATAACGGAACATGAGGTTCTTAGTTCAACATTCTGATCAGACTGTATGAAGCTCACTGCCACATCACGGTGAACCTCTAGATCAATGTATGATTTTTAGAGGTGTGGTCCATGCTCTTTTCAGCATATTGAACGATCTGTCCCCTTTCTTGGACTAGCACTCCTCCCACTTGGCACAAGTGATTTTAACCCCTTTCTGACCTCGGACGGGATAGTACGTCCGAGATCAGAAGCCCCGGTCAGAAGCCGGGACATGTCAGCTGTTTTGAACAGCTGACATGTGCCCGTAATAGGCACGGGCAGAATCGCGATCTGCCCGTGCCTATTAACTAGTTAAATGCCGCTGTCAAACGCAGACAGCGGCATTTAACTACCGCTTCCGGCCAGGCGGCAGGAAATGATTGCATCGCCGACCCCCGTCACATGATTGGAGGTCGGCGATGCTTCAGAATAGTAACCATAGAGGTCCTTGAGACCTCTATGGTTACTGTTCCCTGGCAGCTGTGAGCGCCACCCTGTGGTCGGCGCTCACAGCACACCTGCAATTCTGCTACATAGCAGTGAACATCAGATCGTTGCTATGTAGCAGAGTTGATCGCGTTGTGCCTGCTTCTAGCCTCCCATGGAGGCTATTGAAGCATGGCAAAAGTAAAAAAAAAAAAAAAAAACTTAAAAAAAAGTGAAAAAAATAAAAAAATATAAAAGTTTAAATCACCCCCCTTTCGCCCCAATCAAAATAAATCAATAAAAAAAAAAAAATCAAACCTACACATATTTGGTATCGCCGCGTTCAGAATCGCCCGATCTATCAATAAAAAAAAGCATTAACCTGATCGCTAAACGGCGTAGCGGGAAAAAAATTTGAAACGCCAGAATTACATTTTTTTGGTCGCCGCGACATTGCATTAAAATGCAATAACGGGCGATCAAAAGAACGTATCTGCACCAAAATGCTATCATTAAAAACGCCAGCTCGGCACGCAAAAAATAAGCCCTCAACCGACCCCAGATCATGAAAAATGGAGACGCTACGAGTATCGGAAAATGGCGCAATTTTTTTTTTTTTTTTATATAGCAAAGTTTGGAATTTTTTTTCACCACTTAGATAAAAAATAACCTAGTCATGTTAGGTGTCTATGAACTCGTACTGACCTGAAGAATCATAATGGCAGGTGAGTTTTAGCATTTATTGAACCTAGCAAAAAAGCCAAGCAAAAAACCAGTGTGGGATTGCACTTTGTTTGCAATTTCACCGCACTTGGAATTTTTTCCCTTTTTCTAGACACGACATGCTAAAACCAATGATGTCGTTCAAAAGTACAACTCGTCCCGCAAAATATAAGCCCTCACATGGCCAAATTGACGGAAAAATAAAAAAAGTTATGGCTCTGGGAAGGAGGGGAGCGAAAATCAAACATGGAAAAACGGAAAATCCCAGGGTCATGAAGGGGTTAAATTAGGGGACTGCAAAGGGGGTCCAGACTATTTTTCCTCTCATTTGAGAGCTTGAGGAAGCGGAATTTAATGTCTCCTTTCACTTTGTGTGGGTGCTGTGTGGCGGCTATTGTTGCTGTGGCTTTGTGCTTGTGTGGCAGTGCGTCCTGGAGTCATGGGGAGTCAGTCTTGCACATGGTCGCTGTGAGGCACCAGGCTGCCCACCCGCTGGTGCATTGCCGCTGTGACGGTGAATAGCGCACGATGCCACCCCTCTAAGGTAGTAACAGTTGTGACCCACTGAGAGGTTTGCCGTGACAGTGGGCATCTGATCAGAACGCTAAAGCAAGAACCTCATGTTCAGTAATATATATTTTTGCCTGGCAGCATTAGATCAATGTATGATTATTTGGAGGTGCAGTCCATGCTCCTCCTTTAGCGTATGTGCACAAAATGTCTTGTCAGACAGGTAAACCCACCAAGTCTTCAAAGGGAAGATACTTTAGGAAAAGCCAATGTTTTCTTTTCTTGAAGCATTTTTTGAGCACTTCTTCAACTATTTTGACCGCCAACATTTTTTTTTATTTTTTTTTTAATTCTTTTTATTTTTTTTACTCCATTCAACAATGAAGAAGAAGCAGCTAGAAGTTTTTGAAGCAAAAATACTGGTAAGACACTCAAAAAGATGCCCTTTTGAGTCTTCCCATTGACTTCTATTATAAAGTATAGAGGATCTTCAGAGCTGAAAAACGCTGAAGAATTGTCAGCTAACTAACAGCTTGGCATCGTTTGAAATCTGAAATGATTTTGCGCTCAAAAGACTGAACAGATGCACAGAAAGTCATTTCTACATACAAATGCTTTTGCTTTTGTTCATTCTTTTCAGCGTTCGTGCTTTTTCAGATGTTCAGAGAGGAGCCGCCTGAAAAAGACAACGTGTGCACATACCATACTTTATATATTTTCTTTTTAAAAACACAGCAGAAACCAGTCTTCTAGCCAAAACCAATTGCTGACCCAAACGGCGGAGGAATATCATTCATCCCTATATGAATTTCCTCCCTCAAGTATCAAATATGGCTCCTTCATTGAAAAACCAAGTGTATATAGTAAAGTGTTGGGTTCTTTTTTTGGAGTGGTTTAGATAGTAAATGTATGAAGTAAAAAACAAATTGTGAAAGTAAGAGTTTACAAGGATAATGTTAAGAAAATCCAAACCTGAATCATTACAAAGCTGGGCCCACACAACATGTGTCTACATTGACCAGTCTCATATATGGCTAGACTGACGCAACAGTATGCTTGTGCCGCCCTGCAAAGTCACAAATGTCTGTGAACTCTGATGGTGCGAGAAGCCAGCCCTTCAGCCATTTTTTCACACACACACACACACACACACACACACACACACACACACACACACACACACACACACTCAGTATAACGGCTATTGTGAAGTCTGGTGGGTGGCAGCCCCCACAGGAGAACTATCAAGCCCAGGAGAAGCAATCCTCCTCTCCTGGGATTGAGTGATGCTGGAGATTAAGGAGGCCAGCCAGTGCCTTTGCTGTGGTCGCTGTTGGGACTTTAGTGAAATCTGCGCAGCCCTGTAGTACATGGTGTCCTGCGCGGTTCAAGAAGTGTCCAACTGCTGGAACATCAGTTAGGGATCAGAGAAGAAGTTATACGATCCTTAGCTGCCAGCGGTGGGAAGAGCGCTGAGGTACTTTCCTGTAAGCCTGAGGTGCCATGGATGCCAAGGTCCAGGCTGAGGGGAGAAGTTTAGTGCACTTAAGTGCTATATGCAGCAGGAGTGAGGAGAGCTGCTACATACAATTGGTGGAGAAAGTTGAACTTGATGGACTCTTTTCAACCTACGTAACACTCGCCATGACTTACATTTTAAATATAAATTTTATATATATTACACCTACGTTGTCGATTGCAGTTTTTGGTGTCTAGTAGCCAAAGTATGCCAGATCAAACTATTAATACACAATCAGCATAGGATCTGTCCTACGTGGATGAATTACTCCAATATAACAAGATACAATATACAGTGCTGCAGCTTTGAACTCCTGTACCGTTAGTCAATCCTTAAAGAGGTTGTCCACTACTTTAGCAATGATGACCAATCCTTAAGATAGATAGGTCATCAATTTCTGATCAGTTGGGGATGCCAGGTGTCAGACCGCAACATATCATCCATTAATAACTGATCTATCCTAAGGATTGGTCATCATTGCTAAAGTAGTGCACAACCTCTTTAAAATTTGAAGGGAAGGGACGGAGGAGAAATGGCTGGAGGAAGAGACATCTGACTGGCCAGTACTGACATTTAACATCTCAGGAGTCAGTGCCATTGTCGGGCAGCATCCCGTAGATAGGTGGCAGATATACTGAAGTCACCGCAGCAGAGTGGAACATATATGGATCAATCTGGACTACACAGCGGCCACAATGCATTTTACAAATAGGTGCTGACACATTGATTCATATGTGCTGTGATTGCCTTCTTTGATCTAAATGGAATCAGATTGATGGGTATATGGAACGTGTCACAAAAGCGGACATTGAAGAGAGAGGAAAAAATGGTTTTCCATTTCCATCAGTCCTAGATGTATCTGACAGCATCTACCCATAACTCCACAATCTATTCATAGTGACCCAATAGGTTTCCAGCATAAGTTCCAGGTTGTGCATGTAGTGACTTTCCAGAAACAATGCCATTGTGCACTACGAGATCCCAACATTATGATGCAGCAGCTGAGAAAGCGGCAGGATTCTGACCTGAGTCACCAGACCAATATAGCTGGGAAATCCCAATACAGACAGCCCCTAAATCCAGAGTTTTAGGAAAGAGGGGAAAGAGACTTCTTATTACTGTACATAGGATGATATCACTCACTTTGTTACTGACCCCATGTGCTATCCGGAAATAACTGCCGTCAACAAATCAGCACTTTCTACATCCATCACGCATTATCTTACACAATACGTAGTATTCTCGTCTGCTGCACCTTATACAGTGGACTGTCATTTGGTAATGCCACCCCATAATAGCACTTCTACATATACTCAATCATATATACTAGCATGATCAGGACTGGACAATTCCCAAAATATGGACAGCTAACACACCTTAAAGGAAATCTGTCACCAGGTTTTTACTCCCCCATCTGAGAGTAGTATGATGCAGGGGCAGACACCCAGATTCTCGTGATGCATCACTTACTGGGTTGCTTGCGGCAGTTTTGATAGAATTGTTTTATTGGTTGCGGATCTTCCATTTCTCTTGCGTGCCGAGCTCTGTATAACCCCGCCAACATCACTGATTTACAACTCTGTGTGTACTCTGTGCATAGGCAAAAAGCCAACAATCAGTGATGGAGGCATGGTTATACAGAGCTCACGAATATGAAAAGACTACATGGCAGCAGGTTTACTAGTCTTCTAGTGATAATCTCCTGCTGATAAAACAGTAATTTTATGAGCCCAGTAAGTAACACATTGCTGGACTCAGGGTCTCAGGCTCTACATTAACCAGTAAGGTTCAGGGTCACTGTTGCTAGATCAAGCTGCGTTCAGATTAGTTGGCAAAAAGCTACTGGCAATAACATATACAGCCAGTTTTGTACCATTAATGTAGCCACCTGTCATATAAAATCAAAGTTTCGACGTGTTAGGGTGTGTGCATATGTTGCGTTTCTGCTGGGCAGATTGGTCACAAAACCTATATGCCAGCAAGTGAATGACAATCCTGAATTGTCTTGGAGACGTTTCTTATTTATCACTTACAGATTTGATGCAGATTCCAATCTGTAGCATGTCAGTTCTTTGCACAGTGTTTTTTTCACTCATTGACTTCAATGAAGTCAGTGAAAAATGCAGGTATAAAAACGATTGTGTATAGACAGTGGTCCACCGAATCTGAGGTATGGAAACCTGAAAAATAGAAACTGACAGAAATAAACACAAGACACTTTCCCTCATTGACCAATTAGAGAGAAAAATTCCCACGCAGGTCCACCGGATCAGACGTCAGATTTGGTGGGCTGCAACAGATCTGCATGGGAACTTTATTTTTTAATAAATTAAGGAAGGAGGGATAGTGTGGGGGAGTGTTTATTTCAATAAAGTGTTTTTGCGTGTTTTTCTTTTTTCTTACTCTCCATTACTAGCACCAGGGCTTGATGTCAGCTGTCCTTTTGGACACTACACAGCTGACATCAACCCCAAGCCATTACCCTGATTACCACTGCACCAGAACAATAGGGAACAGCTAAGGCAAAGAGCCAGAACTGAAGCTTCTCATGTGATGCTCCACTTCTGGGGCGGATGCAGGCCGGTATTTTTAGACTGGGGAGGGCCCATTAACCATGGAGCTTCCCTGCCTGATAGTATCAGCTCACAGCTGTTTGCTTTACCTTTACTGGTTACCAAAATGGGTAACATAGTTTTTTAAATTTACTTAATAAAAAAAGCTGTCCAATAAGATCCACAGAGTGGTAAGTGTATATCTTGAGGGAAGGGGGTATGCAATTATGTCCCATCAATAGATGCAGAAATGATGAAGAATTTGTGCATCCAAATATGTATTGCACATACCCTTATATTTATTAATATAAATATAATATTGATCTGAAAGTTGATCAATTGACCCAATATGCTTATAGTGGGGTCTAGCGCTGCACTATTCTTAACAGAACCCTCTATAGAGGCTGTGAATGAATTTGTGAAGGGAGTTTACAGTAAGTGATCACCACAAGTAATGCAGATCTGTCCGCAGTGCATCCTCCACTCACTTGTAAGGCTGGGTTCACGTGATCTGGAACTAGCAGCGCTTTGGACGCAGCGCATATTCACTGCATTGAAAGCGCTGCCGTATATTGAATGTGTATTGAACATTGCACTGATGTAATTTCACATGCTGTGGTCTGGAGAGACGCGCTGCAGATTCTCACGGACCGCATTCTTGGGCAGGGAGGTGTATTTTGATTACAACCAGCTCACTAATTTCTTCTTGCTCTGTTAGCACACACACGCAGTGTTCACTACTGGACACTGAAGGGCATGCAATGAAAGATTACATCCTGACACCAGTGCCAGAATCAGGATGTACTTTGTGGGCGGAGTTTGTACGGCCCCTGAAGGATGGTATGAATATCCAAATGGTCCTTGGCACAAAAAAAGATTCCCCACCTCTGCATTATACTGTAACATCTGGCAGCTGCGGGTTTGACGCTGCATAAGTACGCAGCGTCCAACCCGCAGCAATTACTGATCGTGTGCACCTACCCTAAGAAGCTAGCACGTCCTAGGCAGTACTGGAAACAAACATTTTCTAATTTTAGGTGAGCTCTGCAGCAGTAATTGTAAAACAGCCACAAGCTGGACCTCATGGACAATAGGGTTTCAGCCTTGCAAGTATGTTGCCATCTCCTTGGGAATACTTACCGTACATTGGAGGGCATGTATTATACATGTGATGGCATTGTCTTTATACAAAGGCAGTAAAGTACAGCTAAATGGTCAGAAGTAATATACAGCGGAATGGGGAGTGATAGCAAAAGCCGATTTTATGCAGGGATTAAATTATTAAAACATTATTTATTCATCATGGGGGAAAAACATGCAATTTCAGAAGAGTATGCCAATTTCAATGACACTTGCAATCTAAGGTTAAAGGGAATGTGTCACCCCCCAGATCATATGTGACCTACTAATATGGGCATACAGGTAATAGAAATGTTACACTAGTCCTACCTGTCTACCTCATATTAGCGGTCTTGTTGTGGAGATATCTTATATTCTTTCCTTATGCTAATGATTTCTTACAGGCTCTGGTACGTGCGGTGCTCTAAGAAATCCCTGCCCCTCTCCTCATTGTAATACATCCTCCCATTAGCGTCAGTTATGGCCCCAGAATCCTGCTCCCTGCACTCCCTCAGACATACATACTGTACCTCATCCTCCCTATGGCACTGTATTCTAAGATCTTCTGCACAGGCGAGTCACTGTGACCTCCAACATGTGCGCCGATAAAGTGCTCTCCCCACTTCCTCCCTGCATAGTCATCGCTAGGAACCATGTGTACATGGTGATGACTATGCAGGGAGGAAGTGAGGAGAGCACCTTATCGGCGTGCACACCGGAGGTCACTGGAGCAGAAGTCGCCATAGAAGGGAGATGAGGTACGTATGTCTGAGAGAGTACAGGGCGCAGGCACGGGATTCCGGGGCCATAACTGACATGCATGGGAGGTGGGTAGTATTACACTTAAGACAGAAGGCAGGGATTTCTTACAGCATCGCACGCCCAGAGCCTGGAAGAAACCATTAACATTAAGAAAAAATATAAGATATCTCCTCAACAAGACCATTAGCATACAGGGAGAACTAGTGTAACATTTCTATTGTCTGTATGCCCATATTAATGGGGGGGGGGCAGATTCCCTCTAAGTTCACACCTGCATAGGAGCCTCCGTTGCAAGCTCCATCATTTTCCCCAGAAGTAACAGCACGTTGCACAAGGAATGATTGGCGACTGCCTGGACCAGTTTGTATCCATCTCAGCACAGAGGGTTTTTTTGTTTTTTTTTTGCATTAATTTGTTTTTACTCCTCCTATAACGAATCATCAAAATAGAACAAGTAACAATACTACGAGCCATATCCTAATGGACCAATGACAAAACTCATGTCAACCAGTTGAGGCTGGTTTCATGCAACATTCATGGTCTGAGTGGAGACCCCCCCAATGTCCAGACCAGCCACGGGTCTCCTGCCCCGAAATAAAACATGCTGAGTGTATTGATTCAACGCAAATTGAATGTGTCAAATTTTTAGGATTTCACTGAACAATTTGCTACTCAATTTGTGTAAGATGACTAAAATGGCCTCAGCCAGAAGATTGCAACCACCAGAGAAGGTCCACATTCAGGCACGGTTAAGCAGGCTTCCCCATAATGCCTTGCAGCTATCACATTGGCTGTGCTATACCATATAATCAGGCGGGACTATCATAGTCTGCAGAGGCAGAGAGTGCCGCTGCCATTTTATGGTGAATCTGGATAGTGAGCGGATGCGACAGTTTACAGACTAGCTAAAGAGAAAGGGCTCATACTCGCCTGCGAGAAACTCGGATGAGTCTCGCATGGTAATACCAGGCACTCAGATCGGAGCGTGCGGCTTCATGTATTCCTATGCAGCTGCACGCTCCGATCTGAGTGCCGGGTATTAACATGCGAGACTCATCCGAGTTTCTCGCAGGCGAGTATGCGCCCAAAGCCATAATAACAGAATAAACATTACAGGTAGTGTGTGACATCACATCCATGAGAAACAGTTACCATTCATACACCCATAGCTCTGTATTTTGAGGTAACTTTAACATTACAAAGGCTGTATTTGTATTAAGGAACCTGGATATCACAGCCCTTGCTCAGACCATGAATTTGTGCACTGATGAGGCCTGCCATGTATTACACCATTAGGCTTTACTAATATATTTTTTTTGCTGTAAAGAAATATGATATGGATGATGACACATGAAGAGAATTTAGCACCTTATTACAAAAAGTGTCAAAAAATAAAAAACCCATAACAAATTAGGAGTGGATACAGAGCATGATGCTGACAGATTGGGCACATTGGGGACACCCGCTACTTTATCCAGGTGCTAGTGCTGATCGGTTTCCTGTGTGACTGGTCAGGCTGTGAATACAGGAGGATCCTGCAGTCAGACAATATGCCGTGTCAGAAACTACTCTGGACGCTCATAACCTTTACCCAAAATTAGAGACATCTAACATGAAAATGAATGAGCCGTCTGAAGAATGCTGCAGCGTCCAGCAGTGGAGCTGAAGGCAGACATTTTTCAGCATTATAGGGCATATTACGGGCATTTTTGGCAGAGACTAGTGTAAATGTGCTTGGCATTGGCAGAGCGTCAACAGCTGTTAACGTGTCTATGGAGGAGGAGGACAGACAAACCACTCGTGTAGTAAAAGACATTAGCTTGTCAGCCATTGGACTAGAGGGGAAGAAGTGATTCTATATCTGATGTGTCTACCAAGACAAGGATTGGTCAACTGGAAAAGATTCATGTGGATATTGACACTTTGCTCAATTCTGCTTCTTTGGGAAACCCCTTCCATAAAAATGTCGTATTGAGCCATTTCTTCATATATAATTATCAGAGTCGTAGACCGTGACGTATGACTGATAATTACTAGCATACTGTGCCCGCCTAATTACATACACCATAATTTAACGTGGTTACTAAAAGCATAAGAACGATATCAGTGGGGTGGCACGCACACCTTCATGGGCAATGTGTCACCTAGATATGTTTTTTCTACTAAGCTGTCCATTTTATTTCATAGTTTTATTCAGGTTTCTGTTCTATGGGAGGGCTTTCTAGGCATAATCTGTGCAGAGAGGGGGAGGAAGTGAGCTGTGATCACTGATTGTGAATGGTGGATCCTGTGTTTTTTGTGTTGCTTTTCATTGTAATCCTGTCTGTGATGATAATGACAACTAATGTGTGATCTCTAAATAACAAGAGGTGTCAGACTATTATAAGGCTCAGTGGTCTGACTGAAAATTGTAGGATTTGTAAAAATATGAATAGTGACTAGTGATCAGTGAATGTGCTCAGATAAGGTGTTATCTGAGCAGGCTCGGGTGCTAACCAAGTGACTTCGGCATGCTCGAAAAAAATGTTTGAGTCCCCGCTGTTGCATGTCTCACGGCTGTTTGACAGTCGCAACACATGCAGGGATTTGTTTTCTTTCCGAGCACGCCGAAGACACTATGTTAGCATGTGAGTATGATCGGATAATGCCTTATCTGACCACGCTCACTCATCACTAAGAGTGACCTGAAAATATAGAGGACCAAAAATGATGAAACATGTTCAACTCACACCTGATTCATACAACAGTTCATGTTTTCAAGACTTATTCCCGTTAAGGTTATGGTTTTGAACAATGTTTTGATGATGTTGGGTTTCCCAGTGCTGTGCAGTCGGAATCTAAAAAAATATACCAAATCCAGTTTAAAAAGAACATCTATTTACCGTAATTGTTATTAAACTGTTTTTTCCGATTTTGGAATACCCATACCCCAGCTGCAATTTGTTTAAAAAAAATAAAAATGAACCTTTCTCACTCTCCCCAGGTCCAGTGAAGAGTTTCTTCTGTTGCTCCTAGAGTCTGTTATTGTCTGCAGTGCTGGCGTCACATTAACAGCACTGCAGCCAATCAGCAGCTCTACGGTCAACTCAGGAAGAGCTGAGCTCAGTTATCGGATGCAGCACTGCCGATGTGACATCAGTGCTGTGGACAATAACAGACACTGGGAGCAGCAGAGACACAGGGCTGGACCTGGGGAGCAGAAGTAAAGGACGGCTGGTTGGTTTTTCAATATTGTATAATCAAACAAAGTTAATAAAAGATTGTATATCATTACTAGTTATTAGCCTGTTAAGGAGTCAGAGTTGGTGTGTGTGTAAGATCAGAACATGCCAATTTACAGAGGAACATTACAGAGACTACATAAGGAAAAAGCTGTGTGTAAGTCTACTGGGACATACGATAATTCCATAGTATTATCTCCAGCTCATCAGCACAGTAAATAGGTAAGAACATGTGGAATACACAGTATATCAGGCACCTATTGGGATTACACATGACCAATTACATTCCCTTTTCGGCCGTCTACTGTATTAATTGGTCTTTAGGGCCCTTTAAAGATCACACTTCCTATGGGGTATTATAAGAAAGTGAAAAGTAGGCCAAGAGCTAAATTTATACACCGCACAAGACGGAACAGACAGCAGTAGTCTGGAATAACTGAATACATGTGTGCCATGAAGACGCCCCCCAACGTCAGGACATTTCCCTCATGTGCAGCCATCTATGAGCATTTCAGTCACTGAACAGTACCATGAGATAAGGTCTGCCCCGAAGTTCTGCATGATCAGTAATGAAGACATGTGCCAATAAAATGCCCCCCCCCCGCGGTATGGCTCATCTTCTAACCGGGCACACAACTATCGTATTGGGTACAAAGTACAAAGGTCACTACAGACATCTGGATTACAACCTCTGGTAGTAGACCGAGGAGCCGTCTACATACAGGAGCCTAACCATCAGACGTGTGGCTCCTATAAGAAGATAAGAGTTCTGGCACACGGACCCCCAATGTACAGTCACAGAGGTGGTAAAATCTCTAGTACAAGGCACAATCCTGACAAAACGGAGATCTCAAATCTAGTGGCAAATAATCCAGATGGCAGAATTCATCTTCCAAAGGGTCTCGGAAATGTGAGACCTGGGATCTGTCAGGTTGTTATGGTGCTTCCCAGAAATGGCAGTACAACTTTCTCAATGTATTATGCCTAGGGCAGGGCCCAAGAGGGTGGTACATGATACAGTACATGGTTCACGGTTTCCAACACAAACTCTTCAGCCATGCACTGGACATAATGCACAATTCGTTTTATCCAGAATGTTCAAAAACATTGGCTAAATTCCCTCTATGGTAAAAGGGTACTCTAGTTCTTCAGAATTGTTCATCTAAACTGAAAGGTGTTATCCAGGACTTTTGATATATTTTTTTAAGAACTTACAAGTAGGCATTTCCAAACCAATATTGCTTCCTGTGATGTCACATCAACAGGGCAGCTTCTCTTCTGCTCTGTCGATTGGGCGTCTCTGCCGATGTCATGCTGACTGACAGCTGGCTCCCCGCTGGCTAACTGCAGGAAGCTAGCGGTCAATCAGGATGATGTCTGCAGCGACTACCTGCTTGTTAAGTTCTAAACCCCGTAAAAAAGAAAAATACAAAAGTCCCCGATAAGCCCTTTTAGCACCTCACACACTTTAAATAGCTGTCAGTTGAATGTTGGCTTGGCCGACAGCCATGTTGCCCAACTCTCCACACCTAGGAGTCCTTGCTCTGCCAAGCACTGGTGTGTTTTCTATGAGAGAGGCCCTGATTTGTGGTAGCTTATGTCTAGAGATCAGAAAGATTGGCAGTTCAGAATGGGACCTTACCTTCCCGGACGTCACCTGTCGAGTGTTCGGTCAGCGGTAGTCTAATATATGGGGGCCTTTAGCATAGACCAGGAGTACTTTGATTCCTATGGTTCCAACTCTGTATTCCCACCAATCAGCAGTTGGAAGGAGCTGCAGGATCCCAACAACTTCATCGTATGCTGTACTTTTAGTAGCGATTGTGCCAGATATTACAACTTCATCCCATTGAAGTGAAAGGAACTAAAACTACAAAACCAAGTACAGAAGCTTCTAAGAACTGCTCTAAACAAAGCAGATCGGTGGAGTAAAGCGCCAACGGATGGAATTTTGAAAGAAAGGGAAGGGGAGAACTAATTTTCCAGTTTCTTTTTCCTCATCTTATATCTCACCCCCATTGATTTCATCTCAGCTTTATTTTTTTGTTATGTTTGCGCAATTGTACTCCAGTATCCAAGTGTACTACTAAGTCTAACATGCACCATTTTAACCCATTAATGTTTTATGGCGGATATATACACATCACAGAGAGTGTCAGGGTGCGTGTGGGGGTTTGTGGGTTGGCTCTGAAGCTGAGCCCACTCCACACGGGTCAGATGCCCAGCATCTGCCTCTAGTAGCACCTGTTAACCTCTTAAATGCCCCTGTCAATCACTGACATGTAAGCGATGTGATCCAACCCAGGGTGCCGATGGGTTGCACAGCATCTTGAGAAGCCATAATATTTATTACACATTGCAATATTTAATGTGATCAGAGTGATCACAGGTGATCTAACAATTGCAGAATCAAGTCCCATATGAAGATTGAGAAAAAAAAATGTATTCTATAAATATATAAAATTGTTTAACCTCTATAGTAATTGTCCCGAAGAGAAAAAGTTTAAATGTTATTTTTGTTATTCCACCACCCATAAAAATGCAATAAGTGATAATGCTGCTGTGGATAGGCGATTGAGGGGTTAAAGCGTATGGAAAGGGCAATTTCCAGGCTGTTCAGAGATGGGGTGTGTTTTACAGGTACCTATAACTTTAGCTTGATGTGCAGCTCTCGCACATATTTCTCTCCAGCACTTTATAATCTAGAAGAAAATGAGGATGATGCTATGATGATTGTAAGCCACAGACGTATAATAATGATTTCATGGAGATTTACTAGGTATTTATCTTCACTTTAGTGCATTCTGCATTATGTAGCATTACACACTCCTAGAACGTGACGGCCGTTGGCATAGTTTATAGCTCCTCACATGTTGGCATACGATGGGTTTTGACAGACTAATATCCAAGAAATTTCTCTCTTTCTTGCTATAATTTACTGCATAAATACCAAGGACTCCATAATCTTTATTTCCCCAGACACTAACCACAATAGTCGTTTTGGAGTACGTGCCGTGGCCTCCCAGTCACAGATTTATTATTTCTTCCATTGTGGTGAACAGACTGGCATTGTTCAGTGGGACATACTAAGCTATATGGCTCAACCTTATATTAGAGGCTTGAGATCTAGGGTCTGGATTACAGCATCTATTTTAGTTTAGTTATTCTTGTTTTAATTCATTTTTCTAATCTGAATAGTCCGAGCGGTGGAGAACCCAAGCGATTCTACTGGCGACTGCGGTTGTTAAACGATCACTGATTGGTGGTTGGTTAATTGCCCGTTTAGACCAGTCGAACACACTGTGCACTCAGAACAATTACTAATATGAATGTCCTGTGCACACATTAGAATTTTATAGGCAGCACACTTGCTGTTTACAAAGTTTGATGTGCTGCCGAAATATTCATCCTTTAGCCTGAGGAACGATATGTCAGTTGTTTGCTTCCCCGTTAAAATGGACTGATAGTCTGGAACGAGCAGTCCTATAAACACTTATTTCCCAATCGTCAGCTCGTCAAAACAGAGCCTAACAATGAGCAGATCTGGCCCTAGTTTTTAGTGTGGAGGTGAATGTACCTTTAGGCTTCTTTTACACTTACCGGGTTTTTTGCAGGCCGTATTGCCATGATTTTCACGGTCTGCCGCAAAAATCTTGCGGATCGCCGTTTTCCTGGTTTCGAATACTAGGGAAAAAGTATTGAAAAAAAAAAGGTGTTCCGCAAATACGGTAACCACGGCGCACCGCAAAAACAAGCTTCCGTTGTTTTTGTGGCCCCATTGATTTTCAATGGGGGCCGTGTCCGTAAGTCGTGAAAAATATCGAGCTGGCTCGATATTTTTTCACGGCCATACGGCGCTCTGACAAATTTAGGGGCCCCATAGAAATCTATTGGGGTGGCAAAATCACAGCAAGTGTAAAAGAAGCCTTACTGAGAGTATAAGGTGCTCTTGCTTGTAGATTAACATGTCTAAAATATTTTTGGGAATAGTAAAATATAAGAAATTTGTTTTATCAATTTGGTGCAACATTCACCAGAACAAAAAACACAAGTAAAAAAAAAATGCTTTATAAAAAATGTGAATGTTGAATTAAGTCAAAAGTGATGATAGTTATAGTGGTAATGAATGACTTGCACCAATGACTGGAGTACAATTCTGACTGTGGCGCATGACAGCTGACAGAAGCGCCACGTTTCATGAAGGGCCATGTACCTCTTAAATTAAATTAGGTATATATTAATCCATAGGACTGGAAAAAATCTGGTATATTAAGGATATGGTGTAAACACTAAAAATATGGGTAAATACCATACTTCCAAGTCAGATCATGGACAACCTGAGGGCTTACTAAAGAACATTTACTAGTAATAATGAGCCATACACTTAAACTTCGCCCACTGGGCAATGCTAGGTTGTTTACGTCAATGAACTGGAAAAAAAATTAACCTGTAAAACAATTAACGTGGTTTACGTCTAGGGAAAAAAAAAGGCTGTGGGGTCTTTGATATTCATGCACAACCTTTTTCCAGGAAATTATGCAAAAAAATTGACTCGATAAGGATTAGACAACATATATGGCACAATAAAAAAATTGCAGTGTTGCATTTCACCTAATCAATTCTATGGTGTCGCGTTGCGACCTGTGACCTTCTGCGACAACATTGCAACTGTTAACCAATGTGTTGGATTTCCTGCTGCTGGTCACACAGATAGACTTCAATGGAAGGCCCATGAGACTGATGTGGGTACGTCTTCCCAGCAATTTACCCATTTCTGCAGAGTAAAGTCACAGCGCTAAAATAACTGCGCAACAGCTAGCCGTAGACAAGTTCTAGATAGTGCGACTGCTCTGAGAATTGCTGTCACGCGACATACGTTACCGTGCAGACCTAGCCCAAGTCTCCTCTATTATGTTTTCCCTTCTTGAATTTGATGAACTCATCACATGCCAATGCGTGAAGAGCTACAAACTATGCCAAGTCCTAGGAATGTGTAATGCTACATGATGCAGAATTTGTAGTCACTGAGATGAAGATTAATACCTAGGAGATCCATGTAAACCATTATTACGAGTTTACGTGGCTTACAACTATAGCATCACCCTCGTTTTCTTAGTTTATAAAGTGCTGCATACCAAGCGAACGTTAGAAGGCAGCTGTAAAACACACCTCATATCTACACAAAGCCGGGAAATAAAAAAAGCTGAATCACTGCTGAACTGCCTTATGATGCACGGTTGTCAGTTACAAGAATGTGATATACCATAAACAACTCGCTCTGCTCCCTTATGAGCTTTCTACTGTGCAGTGTTCACTCGTTTTCTTGCTTAGTTTAGGCTTTGGTCACATACGGTAGATTGCATCTATATGGTCGGGTTTATTAAGGGTATGTGCACACGTTCAGGAATTTTTGCGTTTTTTGCTCTTTTTTTGCGATAAAAACGCATAAAAAAACGCACACATATGCATCCTATCATTTAGAATGCATTTCGCAATTTTTGTGCACATGATGCGTTTTTTTTCCGCAAAAAAACGCATTGCCGGAAAAGAAGCATCATGTTCATTATTTTTGCGGATTTTATGCGGATTTCCCATTGTTTTGGAGTGTCCAGAAAAAAAAACGCAAAAAATCTGCATAAAATCCGCAAAAAAAAAACGCGCAAAATCCGCGCAAAAAACCTATGCAGAATTCCTGCGGAAAACCTCAGGTTTATCTCAGGAAAATGCATGCATTCTAGACGTGTGCACATACCCTAAAGAAACAGTCTCACAAATGCATTTAAAGAGACAGGAATGAACACACTTCATGCCCATCGATGCAATACAACGTGAGATTGTACAGTTCACAGAGGTGCTGTCGACAGACTAGAATTTTTAAGACAACAAAGATGGAAGTGTTGGCCATTTTATCAGTCAATTGCTGTGCCTAGGGTAACAGTACTTTAAAGCAGGGCTGTGAAGTCAGAGTCAGTGTCCATTTTGCTGGATTTGGAGTTAGTATAAAATAGACCAACTTCAAAAATGTATAATAAATTGGGTACAGTACAACACAGAATTTGATAAAATTAGGTCGTCATACTGAATGTCATATTTAAAAAAAAAAAAAAAAAAACTTTTGAAAAACCCCATTTCTAAGCCCAACTCTTAACCCCAATGCTAAAGTCAAAGTATGAAAGAAATAAAAATTCTAAAATAAAAAAATAAATAAATAATCTGACTGAGGGGATGACACGGGCTGATTTACTAATTATTGGACTTTTGATCACTGTGATTGTAAAGGAAAAATCAAAAAGGACCAAACCGACAAAAAGTGTAAAATTTAGTGTATATGATGTAATATTTTATTAATTTTATTATAAAATCAGAGACACAATAATGGGAGCAAAAGAGAGACAATGTATACAAAGCAGTCGATTAACACTAAGGACGCACATCCACCAAAAAATGAAACTAATGGCCAAAAGTAACGGATTAAAGATATAATAAGGCCAAGTTGCGATTCACAATGTAAAAAATAATTAATGATGAAGTGAACAGTAGAAAATGTATGAAAATTGGAGAAGAAAAAAAAATGTATTTAAAAAGTGTTATACATAAAATACACAGTAGTCAGCTGTAAAGTGCTTGGTGTAGATGTGTCATAGAAATGAAAAACTCAATGTAAAGGTGATGTCAATGCAAGCAAGAAGAGATAAAAACAAGAGTGAAAATAGTATATAAATAAATTGGAAAAAGCAAACATGGTGTATAAGTACATTAGAAAGGCAATGTTGCAAAAAATGGAGAAGGGAGACAACCAAAATAAAAATCTGGTCACAATGAAACTAATCAAAGAAGTGTAAGAATGCTTAGGAAAATAGTGAGGTCTCACTCTCCTGGGATGGCGTGCCTCCCCAACGTGCGTTTCGGCTTATTGCCTGACTAAGGCAGGCACTTCTTTGATTAGTTTCATTGTGACCAGATTTTTATTTATTTTGGTTGGGGACTGGAAAAAAATGGGACCTGATCATGTTCTCCAGATATTTTCTTAATCTGGGGTGGTGGTGGTGGTGGGCTTTACCCTTATTCCCGATCGATGTTTTAAAAACGGCAACGAGGGACTGTTAATGTGTATCAGTGGTCATTAAAGGGTTAAAAAAAATTATTTAATCAGGACTTTCATTTTTTTGTGCAAATGTTCCCTCACACACTTCCATGTAATTTTTTTCAGTGTGCATGTCCGTTTTGTATATCCATGTGCCATCTGGACAAAGTTTTTTTAGTTTTTTACATGAACAATTTTATAAAAGGACAAATACATGAATAAGACAAGTTGAAATGCCTTGGTTTTTACTATAGTACCTGTGCCAACCATGTGCCTATAAGTGGATTAAGCACTAAATGTTTCTTTTAAATGGCTCAATAAAAGCTTTATTTTACTTAAAAAGGGCCCCTATCCTACGTCGCTGGATCACCACTCCTTTTTTTCCTGTGGCCGCTCAGCCCTGATCTGCGCGAGGCTCGGACCTGTATTGGGAATTACACACTAGGAGAGGTGAGCTGGCAACATTTTGTTTTTTCATACTCCTGGCTTTGACTTACAAATACGGAGGTAAAAAAAAAATCACCTAATACTGAACGTGTGCACGTGGCCTAAAGCTACGGTCACATGATCAGTTTCAGATCAGTATTTTACCTCAGTATTTGTAAGGTAAAATCAGGAGAATAACAATCAGAAGAAAAGTATAATAGAAACACGTCACCACTTCTGTATTATCACCCACTCCTGTTTTAGCTTACAGATACTGAGGTAAAATACTGTCTAAATACTAAACGTGTGAACGTGGCCTAAGACTATGGTCACATGATCAGTTTTTGATCAGTATTTTACCTCAGTATCTGTAAGGTAAAATCAGGAGAGGAGCAACCAGAGGAAAAGTATAATAGAAACACGTCACCACTTCCGTATTTATCATCCACTCCTGGTTTTGGCTTAAGGTACCTTCACACTGAACAACTTAACAACGATATCGCTAGCGATCCGTGACGTTGCAGCGTCCTGGATAGCGATATCGTTGTGTTTGACACGCAGCAGCGATCAGGATCCTGCTGTGATATCGCTGGTCGGAGCTAAAAGGCCAGCACCTTATTTCGTCGCTGGATCTCCCGCAGACATCGCTGAGTCGGCGTGTGTGACGCTGATTCAGCGATGTCTTCACTGGTAACCAGGGTAACCATCGGGTTACTAAGCGCAGGGCCGCGCTTAGTAACCCGATATTTACCCTGGTTACCAGTGTAAATGTAAAAAAAAAACAAAAAACACTACATACTTACATTCCGGTGTCTGTCGCGTCCCCCGGCGTCCGCTTCCCTGCACTGTGTAAGCGCCGGCCGGCCGTAAAGCAGAGCACAGCGGTGACATCACCGCTCTGCTTTACGGCCGGCGCTTACAGTGCAGGGAAGCAGAACGCCGGGGGACGGAATGTGAGTATGTGGTTTTTTTTTTTACATTTACACTGGTAACCAGGGTAAACATCGGGTTACTAAGTGCGGCCCTGCGCTTAGTAACCCGATGTTTACCCTGGTTACCCGGGGACTTCGGCATCGTTGGTCGCTGGAGAGCTGTCTGTGTGACAGCTCTCCAGCGACCACACAGCGACGCTGCAGCGATCGGCATCGTTGTCTAGATCGCTGCAGCTTCGCTAAATGTGACGGAACCTTTACACACACTGAGGTAAAAAACTGACCAAATACAGAACATGTGAATGTGGTAAGGCTACGATCACACGATCGGTATTTGGTCAGTTTTTTACCTCAGTGTGTGTAAGCCAAAACCAGGAGAGGGACAATCAGAGGGAAAGTAAACACGTCACCACTTCTGTATTATCACCCACGCCTGGATTTTGCTTACAGATACTGATAGTGTGAACATAGCCAGACTGTGCCAGGTAAAGGAGGAGTCTGTACGCCGTCCACACTTGGTAATTACTGCTGCATTTCATTTGTTTCAGAAAGGGAATTCAGGATGGAGGAAGAGCGTTGTGCCAGACACCTGCACTCACATGGCACAGAGTACATGCCTTGTAGACCTTGTGACAAATACTTCTGTATTGTGGCCTAGTTGGATGCCCATAAACAACACTGCAGCAGCCACACCCTATGACAACACTTCCAGCAGGTTTCTGTTTGCACTTTTGACACTGCGCAGACACATGGGTTAGTGCCTACTCCACCAAAGGGAGTCACACGGCTCTTATAATGGCAGTATAAGTAATATGCCCAGGGGATCACCGCTGGTATGCTGCCTGATGTGGCACAATCTACTTACAGGCATGCTGGACACCCCAGAGCCACCTTCACATGCAGCAGCGAGAAGTGCCAACAGTAGGAGTGCGTATTCACACACTGCATTATTCATGTCTGACAGTCCGCAGAATGCTATTTCTGGAGACTGATGCAGTTATCAATTTTTTTTGTGATACACAAGCCCAGTCTAATGAACAGTCCTTCTTTACTCAAGTCAATGACATCTCACCCTTATGGAACATTTATATTATGTGACTAAACAGCCCAAAGTGTTATTTGTCCTTAGGTTCAATGAAATAGCACAATACGGAATTTTGCTTTTTCCGTTTTTTTTTTTGTAATTATTATTTAGTGCCATAGATGTGTGATTTTATTTAGTTATGTTATATTTTGTTTTAGTTATGTATTCTTTTATATTTTGTTGTATACATCTGTTATTTTATAATACTTTATATATATTTAGATATACGTGTGTTATATATGTCATTTTAATTGATATGTGCACATATTCTAAAGGATATGTTCCCACGATGAGGTTTTGGTGCGTTTTTTGATGTTGCAGATTTTCTGCTGCATTTCTGGAAAAAAGATTACTTGCATTACGCAGCTTAAGGCTACTTTCACACTAGCGTCGTACAGCGCACGTCGCAATGCGTCGTTTTGTAGAAAAACGCATCCTGCAAAGTTGTCCGCAGGATGCGTTTTTTCTCCATACACTTGCATTAGCGACACATTGCGACGGATTGCCACACGTCGCATCAGTCGTTCGGCGGATGCGGCGTGTTTTGGCGGACCGTCGGCACAAAAAAAGTTACATGTAACTTTTTTTGTGCGTTGTGTCCGCCATTTCCGACCGCGCATGCGTGGCCGGAACTCCGCCCCCTCCTCCCCGGACATTACAATGGGGCAGCGGATGCATTGTAAAACTGCATCCGCTGCCCCCGTTGTGCTTTTTTTTCACAGCATACGTCGGCACAACGCATTGCGATGTGCGACACTAGTGTGAAAGTAGCCTAAAAAACTCACCGTGGGAATGTAGCTCAAGGATATATGCACGCAGCGTCTTTTAGACGCTGGTGTACCCGATGAGTTTTTTTATGCCGAATTCGCCGCTGGACTGTGCCCATCGCTGATTGGTCGCAGGATTTCCGTGACAGACAGACAAACAGTGCCCCTTAGACGATTATATATAGATTCACGAAGGAACTTGCACCTTTTTTGCAGGGAATTTCTCTTTTTTTGCTGGTTTTTTCTGCACCTTAAAATATGTTTGCCATTTTTCTTTTTTGTTGGACAATGTCGGTGACTATTAAAAAATAAATAAATTAAAAAAAAAAAACAAGTGGCAAACAGCTTAAAGAGGTGAAAAAGAAATAATTAAATAAGGAGGGAAAAAACAGCAAAGGAAAAAATGGAAAGAGAAATTCACTACACAAAAAGGTGCAAATTCAATGAAGAAAGTGCAGTGCTATTGAGTTACTACTACCCCTAGTATATATTGTGATATCACGGTGTACACAGGTGAACACACAATCACACCATGTACTGCCACAGTCAATGCCCCCTTGATGGATCGCCCAACAGATTAGAGGTGACAGGGTCCTCAATAGACCCGAGACAAAAGCCCTACGCCATGTATTTGGACACTTGCTGCATTTACAGCTGTGCGCGCTCTTCAGGATAAATTGGCTGCATCAGCAAACTACAGAATGAGCTGGCGATAGGTGCGGGGATGAATCACACCGAGCATACAAGAGAAGTTGACCCTGTTAATGACACAGGAATGACAAACTATAGATTTTGCACCTTATGCTACATTATAGCAGATCAACATATCAGATAGCAGAGGACACTGATTTGACTCTCATGTACACACATTTTTTTTTTTATGAATTACAATTTTATGTAAGAAAAGAGAAGCAAAACATATGTCACCAAACTCATTCAGAGATTTTTTTTCATATGTTCATTTTTTTTTATCTCTGTGACAACAAATAAATTCACTGACATGTCCGTTTTTTTTTATCCCAGTCACGGATCAAGTCTATTTGTCCTGGACGGCACACGGATGACTATGGTGATTAACACTAATGTACAGGAGAAGCTGTGTCATTTGTTTTCCTTCTATATGTGAAAATCACTGAGGAAAGTGAGGCAAAAGCTGACAGTGCCCAAACACTGGTGACAGTCGGAGCGTTTCTTGTAGCCCCGGACCCCTGAATGAGGGGATGCATCTACAGCCCTATCATAAAGAATAAGACATTCGTTACAGACGCCAGGTTATAACAGCGGACTGCCGACAGCATGCTTACGTCAGGAAATAATCCTCATATTGAAGACTGAAATTCCTGGGAGGACAGGGAGACGCACAGAATTGTCAGTGCCATGCCATGTGAAAGCTGGCACTTATGGGCAGTGGGCTCACTAGACAGCCATCATAGAGTGTAAGCCCCCGGGGCATGACTGCCTCTCCAACTGTTTCTTTACATTCCCGGCAGTGTTTCGTGCAGTGTGGGCCATGTCATAAATAAAATCCAGTTACAATGCTTTTATGAAGGGGAGTCCAGTGTAGACCCCATAAAACAAGATCTCACTGATGAGAGACCCTAGTCATCTTTTAGCCGCGAGGGTCCAGTAATGCGAATGTTGGGCAGGCGATTCAGGCAGATCTAGACAATAGTCTCTATGCCCATAGGGCCTGTTGGGGTACCGGCCACGCTGCCATATGCAGATGATCTAATGTAAGGTGCCACGGCTTTTCTCTGCTCAATCATATCTGGCGTCACAGACGAGCACAGGGCTGTGTGTGCATTATTCGGGTACTAAGCACGGGATTAGCTTAATTGGGGATCACTTAGAGGTCTGAAAATGGTACCTACAGGCCATAATAAAATACTCATGTAGGTAACATACGTACTCTGACTTAGGGCACCTTCACATATATGTATTTTGACCACATGTGCAATGGATGGCACACGGACCAATGTTATTCTACAGGATAGGGCACATGGATGACATTCCACACGGACCTCAGGCCCACGTGGGGAAAAAAAATAATTGGGGCTCTACGCTAGTCTGATCCAACTTATGGACCATACTAGTGCATGCAAAAAAGTAGGCAGTCTGAGCACTGGCACAAGAAGTGGCACTGTGGACTGCAATGTTCAGAGCTCGTCTGATGGACAACCCGTGCTTAATCAATTTACGGCCCTGGTGGGTGATGTGACATTGTGTCACATGAGCGCTGCTGCCAGTCAATAGCCACGGATTGGTTGCTGTGCTCACGTGACAAAGCCACATGATTGCCAGTGTAGGAGGCGAGTACAAGTTTTTCTTATTTTATTTGGGGGACTTGGGCATTTAAGATGGTGCTATCAAAGCAGTGCCCCTTTAGCCATAAGCCGGGATCACACATGCGAGAAATACGGCCGAGTCTCGCATGTTAATACCCGGCATTGCCGCCATCACTCAGGAGCGGAGCGTGCGGCCACATAACAATACATGGAGCCCTACGCTCCGCTCCTGAGTGACGGCGGCAATGCCGGGTATTAACATGCAAGACTCAGCCGTATTTCTCGCATGTGTGACCCCGGCCTTACTCTGAGACACTATTACATGGGTCAATATGTGAGATTTTGCATGCTTCATCCTACCAAACACCAGAAGATCACCCCAGCTTTCTCCTACAGGGAGATATTACGACAGATATGTTACTGTGTATACAATACAAGGGCAACTCTGATACACCAGAACGTGAGCTGCTGTAACTGGGAGGCTGCTCATGCTGACTCCGTGTATTGTATGCAGCCATAGCGCTATATAACGCCTCTCCAGGCTCCTCCAGTAGTATCTGACCACAATAGCCTTGTACAGATGTCAGAGCCATAGGGAGACCATGTGGCTCAGTGCTGAGCAGCGGTGTGGCCTCTGTGCCGTGTGAATAAGCCCAGAGCCAGGTAAGATATTATTACGATGATGATGATTATACGCTGTCATTTTCGATAGGACATAAACAATTATTTTCATACCTCTGATCCCATTTCTAAACAGACAGGTGACCACATCGTTTGGTTATACACCACACTACGGCTTATCCGACGGCACAAACCAATTACAATGGAGGCCATTCTCAACAACTAGAATCAATCTGTAGGTCATTTACAGCCATGATTACCACTGTGGTCACGACAGGACAGGAGTAAAGGAAACCAGGGCGCATGGGCAATGCCAGCCTTATTCTGTGCCTTCTTGTGTTTATATATAGAGCCATCAATTACATGGAAAATAGCAGCTACCGGTAATTACGTGAGATTATCATGCCCACTACCAGGTGCGCACCACTGGAAAAATCTTCCACGAAAAGTATAATATATACAAATACACGAGGCACATCGCTGATGTATACTAGGCCTGCACAGGACACATGTATATACATACATACTGTATATATCTGGTTGGCATGGCGATGCCCCGTCTAACACCTCATTATGACTAGCTCTATGAGAATGGTATATGATGGACACAAACCCCCTTACCATGACATCTACCTGGCACCACCCTTTAATGCATCAGTATCATGGACTTCTGCAGACCCAGCCTGGAGCAGATCAAGACGTTCCAGAAGATTGTGTAGGATGCCAGAGAAAAAGGAGAAGCTGCTGCAGCTCACTGCCTTCACGGTTAGGCCGGGGTCACACTTGTGAGTGCAGCGCGAGTCTCTCGCATCAATATCCGACACTGCCGCCGGCACTCAGGACCGGAGCGTTCAGCTGCATAGAAATACATGTAGCCACACACTCCGGTCACGAGTGCCAGGTATTGATGCGCGAGTTTCTCGCATTGCACTCGCAAGTGTGACCCCGGTCTTACAGCCAGACTGGTACCCTATTGGCTTGCTATCTGGTAAAATCCAGGAAGATCACTAGAGAGGAAGCAATTCATGAAATCCGACAGCTCCGGAGTGGATCCATAGAGACAACTGAGCAGGAAAAGGCTGTGAGACAGCTCCACCGCCACCTTAAAGGGGTCGTCCACTACTACGACAACACCTTCTTAAACTAAATGTTCAGCCTTTATAAAATAAAGCCTATACTCCCCTCCCATGTGTACACGTTCCAGCGGTGTCGGCACTCGCGGTCCCAGGGCTGTGATGTGTTGTTGTGACACGTGATGTCCAGTGCCCAATCAGCGCTGCTGTCACGGTCCCCACCTTCAGACAAACTGAACATGAAGAGGAAGTATAGCATGACGTGTCACAACACCACATGACAGCACCGGGGAGAGCGAGTACCGAGACTGCGGGAACGGCCTCGGCAAAGGAGGCGAGTACAGACAAACTGAAAATGAAGAGGAAGTATGGCATCACGTGTCACAACACCACATGACAGCACAGGGGAGAGCGAGTACCGAGACTGCGGGAACGGTGCAGGCAAAGGAGGCGATTACAGACAAACTGAACATGAAGAGGAAGTATGGCATCACGTGTCACAACACCACATGACCGCACCGGGGAGAGCGCGTACCGAGACTGCGGGAACGGCCCCGGCAAAGAAGGCGAGTACAAACTGAACATGAAGAGGAAGTATGGCATCACGTGTCACAACACCACATGAGATCACAGGAGAGAGCGAGTACCGAGACTGCGGGAACGGCCCCGGCAAAGAAGGCGAGTACAAACTGAACATGAAGAGGAAGTATGGCATCACGTGTCACAACACCACATGACAGCACAGGGGAGAGCGAGTACCGAGACTGCGGGAACGGCGCAGGCAAAGGAGGCGAGTACAGACAAACTGAACATGAAGAGGAAGTATAGCATGACGTGTCACAACACCACATGACAGCACTGGGGAGAGCGAGTACCGAGACTGCGGGAACGGCGCAGGCAAAGGAGGCGAGTACAGAGTACAGACAAACTGAACATGAAGAGGAAGTATGGCATCACGTGTCACAACACCACATGACAGCACAGGGGAGAGCGAGTACCGAGACTGCGGGAACGGCGCAGGCAAAGGAGGCGAGTACAGACAAACTGAACATGAAGAGGAAGTATGGCATCACGTGTCACAACACCACATGAGAACACAGGGGAGAGCGAGTACCGAGACTGCGGGAACGGCGCAGGCAAAGGAGGCGAGTACAAACTGAACGTGAAGAGGAAGTATGGCATCACGTGTCACAACACCACATGACAGCACCGGGGAGAGCGAGTACCGAGACTGCGGGAACGGCCCCGGCAAAGGAGGCGAGTGCAGAATTATTTTATCGGGGCTGAACATTTAGTTTAAGAAGGGGTTGTCCTAGTAGTGGACAACCCCTTTAAGTGCCAAGAGGAAGCTTGGAGCTCTCAGAGGACTTTAGTATACAATGAAGGGACTCAGTGCTACATGTAGTATTTATATACAATGGCGGGCAGCATGGTGGCTCAGTGGTTAGCACTGTTTTGCAGAGCTGTGGTGCTGGGCTCAAACCCCACCAAGGACAACATCTTTAAGGAGTTTTTATGTTCTCCCCGTGTTTGTGTGGGTTTACTCCAGGTTCTCCGGTTTCCTCCCACACTCCAAAGACATACTGATAGGAAATCTAGATTGTGAGCCCCAATGGGGATAGTGCCAATGTATGTAAAGCACAGAGGAATTAATGGTCCTATATAAGTGAGTAAAATAAATTTATATAGCACCACTGATGCATAGGAGGCCTGCACAGGAAGCAGATGTGTGTGTTTGTGTATATACATACATACCAGAGGTGGACATACACCAAAAAGCAAGAGGGTCCACTTCTTCCTCCAAGGCAGGTGGGATTGTGCACTATGATGACCTATTGGACTGCAAAGGGCTCATATATTGTTCTTGCACAGGGGCCCTCTTCTGACTGTCCCCCAGTGATTTATATACACATTATATAGACAGATAGCATCCAGGTACATCAGCGGTGTATGCAAGGCCTGCACAGCACACAGGTGTGTATATATGTACACACACACACACCTCACCAGCCACATCACTAGTGTACAGGAGACCTGCACAGGACACAAGGGTGTATATATGTATACACACACCTCGCCAGCCAGATCACTGGTGTACAGGAGGCCTGCACAGGACACAAGGGTGTATATATGTATACACACACACCTCGCCAGCCACATCACTGGTTTACAGGAGGCCAACACAGGGGTGTATATAATGTAGTGATGAAAAATAATACGAGCGCTCTCAGCGATAAAGGAAAAGCACAAACTTATGGATACAGAGCAGCAGGCAAACTCAGGATCCTGTGTGTGAAATCCAGAGAATAAACCATATATTTTATCTTTGTGTTTGGTGTATATATAATATACACACACATATCACCGGTGTAAAGGAGGCCTACAAGGGACAAGGAGATAGATAGATAGATAGATAGATAGATAGATAGATAGATAGATAGATAGATAGATAGATACTCATCTCAAAGGCCATATCACTGGGGTGTATATAATGTACACACACACACACACACACACACACACACACACACACTACTAGTGTACAGGAGGCCGACACAGGAGTGTATATAATGTACACACACAATACTAGTGTACAGGAGGTCTGCACAGGAGTGTATATAATGTACACACACAATACTAGTGTACAGGAGGCCGACACAGGAGTGTATATAATGTACACACACATTAATAGTGTACAGGAGGTCTGCACAGGAGTGTATATAATGTACACACACAATACTAGTGTACAGGAGGTCTGCACAGGAGTGTATATAATGTACACACACAATACTAGTGTACAGGAGGCCGACACAGGAGTGTATATAATGTACACACACAATACTAGTGTACAGGAGGTCTGCACAGGAGTGTATATAATGTACACACACAATACTAGTGTACAGGAGGCCGACACAGGAGTGTATATAATGTACACACACTACTAGTGTACAGGAGGCCGACACAGGAGTGTATATAATGTACACACACTACTAGTGTACAGGAGGCCGACACAGGAGTGTATATAATGTACACACACTACTAGTGTACAGGAGGCCGACACAGGAGTGTATATAATGTACACACACACTACTAGTGTACAGGAGGTCTGCACAGGAGTGTATATAATGTACACACACACTACTAGTGTACAGGAGGCCGACACAGGAGTGTATATAATGTACACACACACTACTAGTGTACAGGAGGCCGACACAGGAGTGTATATAATGTACACACACAATACTAGTGTACAGGAGGTCTGCACAGGACAGAGCTGCAGCAGCTGGAGGCGGCACAGGTGGTAGATGTGCACAGAGTATAATGCACGGTAATGCCAGCACACTACCCTGGCGGGTGGGTACACATATACACAGGACACACACACAACCGTCTAGGAGCAATCGTCTGCTATGCAGCCATCTCCCCATGACTGGCCATGGAGCAGAGGTGATGCCCCAGCCTGCCAGCCCCCCACAGCTGCCCGGGTGACAGCCCACAGAGCAGGCCGGCAGTGATGAGCAGGCTGATGCTCCGCCGCCCCGGCACACACCGGTACGTTCCCTGCCGGCTGATGCACTCACCGGTCCGCTGTCCTCCCGTCACCCCGCTGTGCTGCTAGGATGGATGCCAGGGGACTTCCTGGGCTCCTCTGCCTCCACAGTCCCGGTCACCTCCCGCCCGCCGGTCAGCCCGGGGAATGAGGAGCGGAGCCGGGCAGATATTACTGATCTGTAGAGGGAGGAATGAGAAGGAAGTGAAGATGGCTGCTGGAGAGGAATTGAATGGCTTCACATCTCCCCCTCCCTCGGTGTGTGAGTGATCAGAGCTGCAGGGAGGAGGAGACAAAGCGCGGCCCGGGCACCTCACACCCAGCGGCCACAGGTGGTGGCACAGGGCAGCGCAGCCATGGGGACCACTGCCCGGCCCCGTGTTCTGAGGGGTACATGTGCCATGCATGCCATCCTGTGCCCATCTCATGGGGCTGTGCCGGGCGCCATGATGGCCTCCATCGGTTACTAACCATCGCCTAGGCTGCTTCTCCCTTTCCCTGTCCTATCCACAATAGATACACCATTGGCCCTGTGTAAGTAACAAACAAGGCAGATTTACCCTGGATCGGCCCCTATATGTACCACGCCAGGAGATGGCAGGATTCCTAGAGCATGAAATGCTCCTGGGGGGGCTAGTTCATTACCAGACTGTCCATGGCCGCCATGGTCCCCCAGAAGGTGCTGATGGGGACACCTCGTAGCTCCTGACAGGCTCCTGATGTGCAATGCCAGACTCAACCATCACTAGGTGTGGTGCTGTTTGTGAAAGCAGCTTTGTTTTTCTATTCCTGGACATCCCCTTTAAGCGCTAAAGAAAATACTTCTTTTGTAGGTCCATGAGCAGACAGATATCACAGAAATGGAGCATAGCTTCCTTCAGCATGTCCCTTCTTGAGGTCCATATGTGGAATCTGTAGGCCATGTGCACACGTGGAGTATTTGTGTTGGGGTACGTGCCCACGGTCAGTAATCGGCAGCGCTTTGGACGCAGCACATGTCCTCCGCTTCCATAGCGCTGCCGCTATTGAACACAGGTGATCGCTGAACTGTGCGGATTCACCGCATCCAGTACATTGTACGGATTTCTCTTTTGGAGGCTCGCATCTGCACAAGATAAATAGACATGCTCCGGTCTGGAGAGACGTGCCTGTCTGTCTCCGAGGGTGATCCGCGCGCAGCGGTGCACGTGTAAGAAGAGGCACCAGACCCGGGGGATTTCTTGGTCCAGAACTGTCGGGACTTTGTTGTCTGGGGGAAAGCTTAGAAACCCAGACCGACCTTTGCACTCAAGAGCAGGGGTCGTAGCTAGGTTAGGCTACGTTCACATTTGCGTTGTGCGCCGCAGCGTCGGCGCCGCAGCGCACAACGCAAACAAAAACGCAGCAAAACGCATGCACAACGCTGCGTTTTGCGCCGCATGCGTCGTTTTTTTCATTGAATTTGGACGCAGCAAAAATGCAACTTGCTGCGTCCTCTGCGCCCCGACGCGGGCGACGCATGCGGCGCAAAACGCAAGTGCGCCGCATGTCCATGCGCCCCCATGTTAAATATAGGGGCGCATGACGCATGCGGCGCCCGACGCTGCGGCGCTGGCCGCAAATGTGAACGTAGCCTTAAAAAGGGCAGAGTGCGCGAAAAGGCAGTCAGACTTGGTGGGAGCGCGCAGCAGGGGCAGTTTGGTGCTCCGTCCTCTGAGCACCGTGACAGCGCAGGCCCGCGCTATAGTATCCCCGCTGCCGCTTACAGAGACTGTGACCGCAGAACTGCATTTTGCCCGTTGGCTCCCGCTACTCAAGGTACCCAATGCTGTGAGCCAAATACCGCGTGCGTGCCGCCTAAGAAAAACCCGGGTGACTCACCGAGAACTGTTCCCTCTCTCACCCGCATTCTTCTGCCGAGCTTCGTTAAGCCCTGGCAGTGTTGGAGACTGCTCTTCACTCTGCAACCCGAATGCAGGACCCCGTGTAAGACGTCGAGGACTCATCTTCACCACCAGGAATCAGATCATGAACGCCTGCAGGACGACACCGGATTCATCACGTGCTGACCGCGTCGGCACCACCGTTAGAACCTAGCACTCTGCAGTCAGGAAGCCGTCAGACTGATGAACAGTTGCTATGCCTATTGCCCTCATTACCTCCCCCAGCACCTCTATTGTGCTCATATCACCTGCCATACCCCTGCCTGGAGTATTCCCCTGTTCAAGTAAAAGTTAACCCTTCCTCTGCCTCCTGTCCGTTACTGCAACCCGCAACCTGCTCACACACACAGTGGGCATGGGATTTCTTGAAATCTTATCCACTATGCTGGAACATCTGGACGCTGTGCAAGTACACAGTGTCCAGTCCGTAGCATTTACTGACCGCGTGCACCTACCATTAAGGCCACATTCAGTGTTTGGTCAGTATGTGTAAGCCCAAACCAGGAGTGGAACAATCAGAGGAAAAGTATAAGGCTATGTGCCCACACTGCGGAAACGCTTAAAAAACGCAACCCATCATTTTAATGGCATTCCGCAATTGTGCCCATGCTGCGTTTTTTTCCGCAGCGGAAACGCATCGTGGAAAAAAACGCAGCATGTTCATTAATTTTGGGCAATAGCAGCAATTTTACCGCTATAGAATTGTATTTGGACGCATGGCAAAAAACGCATGAAAAACATGACAAATACACGATAAAAACGCAAAAAAAGCAGAAAAACGCAAGCGGATTTTCTGGCAAGGGAGCACGGTTTTGATGAGGAAAATTCTGCTTAGGTTTTGCAACGTGGGCACATAGCCTAATAGAAACACGTCACCACTTCTGTATTATCACCCACTCCTGGTTTTGGCTTACAAATACTGAGGTAAAAAAAACCTCACCAAATGCTGAAGGTGTGAACATGGCCTTACGCGGACCCCCCGCTACCATGTGCCATTTTAGGTAAATCACTGGGAATAGACAATGGCAATATCAGAGGGATCAATAATGACAAGCTAAGTGTGCCATACAAGTTTAAAGGCAGCCTCTGAAATGGTGGATTGTCTCATAACCAAGTGTAAAGCCCAATACACATTAGATGGCTGTCAGCACATCATTAAGCTGGCAGCCATCTTGGCTGTCTCTCCAATATACAAGACGGCTCAATGTGCCGAGTGCTGCTGTGTTCTCTGTGACAGGACAACTGGCTGACATCTCTGCCTGCAGCTTATCTCCTGGAGAACAAAGTAATCACCAACACGAAAATGGACATGACCAATCAACATCTCAGACTCTCCCGACAATCAGTTGCATACCTCCCAACTTTTGAAGAAGGCAAAGAGGGTAAAAGTAGCGGCGCGCAGCGGCAAATTTTAGGCCATGCCCCTGACCACACCCATTTCACAACTAGTCACACCCATATCCACGCCTGTTGTGAATTAGACTTTTTTGGCTCCCTCTTGTGGTCACTAGTGGTATGACTCTGAGATTGTCTTTCCCTAGTTTGGCATCCACCTGGGTCGTTAGTCCAGGGGTGTTGCTATATGAACTTCCTGAATTCTTAGTCTGGTGCCTGGCATCGTTGTAATCAGTCCTTTCTGTTTGCTCCTGTCTGCTGGTCCTGGTTCATGCAAAATTAAGCTAAGTCCTGCTTCCTTGTTTTTTGGTTATTTGTATTGCTCTTATTTTTTGTCCAGCTTGTACTAAATGTGATTCCTGATTTTGCTGGAAGCTCTAGGGGACTGGTATTCTCCCCCCGGGCCATTAGACGGTTCGGGGGTTCTTGAATATCCAGCGTGGATATTTTTGATAGGGTTTTTGCTGACCGTATAAGTCATCTTACTATATTCTGCTATTAGTCAGTGGGCCTCTCTTTGCTAAATACCTAGTTCATTCTTACGTTTGTCTTTTCTTCTTACCTCACCGTTATTATTTGTTGGGGGCTTGTATCCAACTTTTGGGGTCTTTTCTCTGGAGGCAAGAAAGGTCTATCTTTTCCCTTCTAGGGTTAGTTAGTTCTCCGGCTGGCGCGAGACGTCTAGAACCAACGTAGGCACGTTCCCCGGCTGCTGCTATTTGTGGTGCTAGGATTAGATATACGGTCAGCCCAGTTACCACTGCCCTATGAGCTGGTTTTTTGTGTTTGCAGACTTGGTATTTATTGCAGAGACCCTCTGCCATTGGGGTCATAACAGTATGCCAGGCCTAAGTTGAATGTTTAATGCATTGCAGAAGTGGGATAATAAGAAAGGAAATTTTGAGTTTTGTTTTTTTTTTTGCTCTCTTTCTTCCTCCCCTTTACCTCTGAGTGGCTTAAGCTTGCTGCAGACACGAATGTCCAGACTCTGATTACAAGTGTGGATCAGCTTGCTGCTCGTGTGCAGGGCATACAAGATTTTGTTACCAGTAGTCCTATGTCTGAACCTAAAATACCTATTCCTGAACTGTTCTCTGGAGATCGATTTAAGTTTAGGAATTTCAGGAATAATTGTAAATTGTTTCTTTCTCTGAGACCCCGTTCGTCTGGAGACTCAGCTCAGCAAGTTAAAATTATTATCTCTTTCTTGCGGGGCGACCCTCAGGATTGGGCTTTCTCGCTAGCGCCAGGAGATCCGGCATTGGCGAATATTGATGTGTTTTTTCTGGCGCTCGGATTGCTTTACGAGGAACCCAATCTTGAAATTCAGGCAGAAAAAGCCTTGCTGGCTATTTCTCAGGGCCAGGATGAAGCTGAAGTGTATTGCCAAAAATTTCGGAAATGGTCCGTGCTTACTCAGTGGAATGAGTGTGCTCTGGCCGCAAATTTCAGAAATGGCCTTTCTGAAGCCATTAAGAATGTGATGGTGGGTTTCTCCATTCCTACAAGTCTGAATGATTCCATGGCGCTGGCTATTCAAGTTGACCGGCGTTTGCGGGAGCGCAAAACTGCTAATCCTCTGGTGGCGTTGTCTGAACAAACACCTGATTTAATGCAATGTGATAGAATTCAGACTAGAAATGAACGGAAAAATCATAGACGGCAGAATGGGTTGATTTGGTCGTTTTGGGTCTGCCATGGTTACAGACCCATAATCCAGTCTTGGATTGGAAGGCAATGTCTGTGTCAAGTTGGGGCTGTCAGGGAATTCATGGTGATTCCCCACCGGTGTCTATTGCTTCCTCTACTCCTTCGGAAGTTCCTGAGTATTTGTCTGATTATCAGGATGTATTCAGCGAGTCCAGGTCCAGTGCTCTTCCTCCTCATAGGGACTGTGACTGCACTATAGATTTGATTCCGGGTAGTAAATTTCCTAAGGGAAGATTATTTAATCTGTCTGTACCTGAGCATACCGCAATGCGTTCGTATATCAAGGAATCTCTGGAGAAGGGGCATATCCGTCCATCCTCTTCCCCTCTTGGTGCGGGATTCTTTTTTGTGGCCAAGAAGGACGGATCTTTGAGACCTTGTATTGACTATCGGCTTCTGAATAAAATCACTGTTAAATTTCAGTATCCTTTGCCTCTGTTGTCGGACTTGTTTGCCCGGATTAAAGGTGCCAAGTGGTTCACCAAGATAGATCTTCGTGGTGCGTACAACCTTGTGCGCATTAAGCAAGGAGATGAATGGAAAACTGCATTTAATACGCCCGAAGGTCATTTTGAGTACTTGGTAATGCCTTTTGGGCTCTCTAATGCTCCTTCAGTGTTTCAGTCCTTTATGCATGATATTTTCCGGAAGTATCTGGATAAATTTATGATTGTTTATCTGGATGATATTCTGTTTTTTTCTGATGATTGGGACTCGCATGTAGAGCAGGTCAGGATGGTGTTTCAGGTTTTGCGTGAGAATGCTTTGTTTGTTAAGGGCTCAAAGTGTCTCTTTGGAGTACAGAAGGTTCCCTTTTTGGGTTTTATTTTCTCCCCTTCTGCGGTGGAGATGGACCCAGTCAAGGTCCGAGCTATTCATGATTGGACTCAACCCACGTCAGTTAAGAGTCTTCAGAAGTTCTTGGGCTTTGCTAACTTCTACCGTCGTTTTATCGCTAATTTTTCTAGCGTTGTTAAACCTTTGACGGATATGACCAAGAAAGGTTCTGATGTTGCTAACTGGGCTCCTGCAGCCGTGGAGGCTTTCCAAGAGTTGAAGCGCCGGTTTACTTCAGCGCCTGTTTTGTGCCAGCCTGATGTCTCACTTCCCTTTCAGGTTGAAGTGGATGCTTCTGAGATTGGGGCAGGGGCCGTTTTGTCGCAGAGAGGCCCTGGTTGCTCTGTAATGAGACCATGTGCTTTTTTCTCTAGGAAGTTTTCGCCTGCTGAGCGGAATTATGATGTTGGCAATCGGGAGTTGCTGGCCATGAAGTGGGCATTTGAGGAGTGGCGTCATTGGCTCGAGGGTGCTAAGCATCGTGTAGTGGTCTTGACTGATCACAAAAATCTGATGTATCTCGAGTCTGCTAAACGCCTGAATCCTAGACAGGCCCGTTGGTCATTGTTTTTCTCCCGTTTTGACTTTGTGGTCTCGTATTTACCAGGTTCAAAGAATTTGAAGGCTGATGCTCTTTCAAGGAGCTTTGTGCCTGACTCTCCTGGAGTCGCAGAACCAGTTGGTATTCTTAAAGAGGGAGTAATCTTGTCAGCCATTTCTCCGGATTTGCGACGTGTGTTGCAGAGATTTCAGGCTGGTAGACCTGACTCTTGTCCACCTGACAGACTGTTTGTTCCTGTTAAATGGACCAGCAGAGTCATTTCCGAGGTTCATTCCTCGGTGTTGGCAGGGCATCCGGGAATTTTTGGCACCAGAGATTTGGTGGCTAGGTCCTTTTGGTGGCCTTCCTTGTCGCGGGATGTGCGGTCATTTGTGCAGTCCTGTGGGACTTGTGCTCGAGCTAAGCCTTGCTGTTCTCGTGCCAGCGGGTTGCTCTTGCCCTTGCCTGTCCCGAAGAGGCCTTGGACACACATTTCCATGGATTTCATTTCAGATCTTCCGGTGTCTCAGGGCATGTCTGTCATCTGGGTGGTATGTGATCGCTTTTCCAAGATGGTCCATTTGGTATCTTTGCCTAAGCTGCCTTCCTCTTCCGATCTGGTTCCTTTGTTCTTTCAGAATGTGGTTCGTTTACATGGCATTCCTGAGAATATCGTGTCTGACAGGGGATCCCAGTTTGTTTCCAGGTTCTGGCGATCCTTTTGTGCTAAGATGGGCATTGATTTGTCGTTTTCGTCTGCCTTTCATCCTCAGACTAATGGACAAACGGAGCGAACTAATCAAACTTTGGAGGCTTATTTGAGGTGTTTTGTTTCTGCGGATCAGGATGATTGGGTGACCTTCTTGCCGTTGGCTGAGTTTGCCCTTAATAATCGGGCTAGTTCCGCTACTTTGGTCTCGCCATTTTTCTGCAACTCTGGTTTCCATCCTTGTTTTTCCTCGGGACATGTGGAGCCTTCTGACTGTCCTGGGGTAGATTCTGTGGTGGATAGGTTGCAGCAGATTTGGAATCATGTGGTGGACAACTTGAAGTTGTCACAGGAGAAGGCTCAGCGTTTTGCCAACCGCCGCCGCGGTGTGGGTCCCCGACTTCGTGTTGGGGATTCGGTATGGCTGTCTTCTCGATTTGTTCCTATGAAGGTCTCCTCTCCTAAATTCAAGCCTCGCTTCATCGGTCCTTACAAGATATTGGAAATCCTTAATCCTGTGTCCTTTCGCTTGGATCTTCCGGTGTCGTTTGCCATTCACAACGTGTTTCATAGGTCTTTGTTGCGGCGGTACGTTGTACCTGTGGTTCCCTCTGTTGAGCCTCCTGCTCCGGTGTTGGTTGAGGGCGAGTTGGAGTACGTGGTGGAGAAAATCTTGGATTCTCGTCTCTCCAGACGGAGGCTTCAGTATCTGGTCAAGTGGAAGGGCTATGGTCAGGAGGATAATTCCTGGGTGGTTGCCTCTGATGTGCATGCGGCCGATTTAGTTTGTGCCTTTCACGCTGCTCATCCTGATCGTCCTGGTGGTCTTGGTGAGGGTTCGGTGACCCCTCCTTAAAGGGGGGGTACTGTTGTGAATTAGACTTTTTTGGCTCCCTCTTGTGGTCACTAGTGGTATGACTCTGAGATTGTCTTTCCCTAGTTTGGCACCCACCTGGGTCGTTAGTCCAGGGGTGTTGCTATATGAACTTCCTGAATTCTTAGTCTGGTGCCTGGCATCGTTGTAATCAGTCCTTTCTGTTTGCTCCTGTCTGCTGGTCCTGGTTCATGCAAAATTAAGCTAAGTCCTGCTTCCTTGTTTTTTGGTTATTTGTATTGCTCTTATTTTTTGTCCAGCTTGTACTAAATGTGATTCCTGATTTTGCTGGAAGCTCTAGGGGGCTGGTATTCTCCCCCCGGGCCGTTAGACGGTTCGGGGGTTCTTGAATATCCAGCGTGGATATTTTTGATAGGGTTTTTGCTGACCGTATAAGTCATCTTACTATATTCTGCTATTAGTCAGTGGGCCTCTCTTTGCTAAATACCTAGTTCATTCTTACGTTTGTCTTTTCTTCTTACCTCACCGTTATTATTTGTTGGGGGCTTGTATCCAACTTTTGGGGTCTTTTCTCTGGAGGCAAGAAAGGTCTATCTTTTCCCTTCTAGGGTTAGTTAGTTCTCCGGCTGGCGCGAGACGTCTAGAACCAACGTAGGCACGTTCCCCGGCTGCTGCTATTTGTGGTGCTAGGATTAGATATACGGTCAGCCCAGTTACCACTGCCCTATGAGCTGTTTTTTTGTGTTTGCAGACTTGGTATTTATTGCAGAGACCCTCTGCCATTGGGGTCATAACACACGCCCCAACCACACCCATTTAGCACTGTTGATCACACTGTTTCATAAACAATTATAAACAGAAAAAAATATGGCCACACAGTGCTCCATACTGTATAATGGCCATACATGATGCTCAATACTGTATAATGGCCCCACATGATGCTCTATACAGTATAATGGCCCCACATGATGCTCCATACAGTATAATGGCCCCACATGATGCTGCGTACAGTATAATGGCCACACAGTGCTCCATACTGTATAATGGCCCCACATGATGCTCCATACTGTACAATGGCCCCACATGATGCTCCATACTGTATAATGGCCACTCTGTGCTCCATATTGTATAATGGCCACACATGAGGCTCCATACTGTATAATGGCTCCACATGATGCTCCATACTGTATAATGGCCACTCTGTGCTCCATATTGTATAATAGCCACACATGATGCTCAATACTCTATAATGGCCACACAGTGCTGCATACTGTATAATGGCCACACAGTGCTCCATACTGTATAATGACCACACAGTGCTCCATACTGTACAATGGCCACACATGATGCTCAATACTGTATAATGGCCCCACACAATGCTCCATACTGTATAATGGCCACTCTGTGCTCCATATTGTATAATGGCCACACATGATGCTCCATACTGTATAATGGCCCCACATGATGCTTCATACTGTATAATGGCCCCACATGATGCTGCGTACAGTATAATGGCCCCACATGGCGATGCCAGTGTATAGTCGGGGCTGTAGATGTGTTCCAGCAGCTCTGCTTACAATAAATACAATAGCCACTGATGCATGTCAATTGTAAAACTCCTAACAGGAATACGTCCTACAATGGACATGAAGGATAACTGTTGTGAATTAGACTTTTTGGCTCCCTCTTGTGGTCACTAGTGATATGACTCTGGGATTGTCTTTCCTCAGTTTGGCACCCACCTGGGTCGTTAGTCCAGGGGTGTTGCTATATGAACTTCCTGAATTCTCAGTCTGGTGCCTGGCATCGTTGTAATCAGTTCTTTCTGTTTGCTCCTGTCTGCTGGTCTTGGTTCCTGCAAAATTAAGCTAAGTCTTGCGTCCTTGTTTTTTGGTTATTTGCATTGCTCTTATTTTTTGTCCAGCTTGTACTAAATGTGATTCCTGATTTTGCTGGAAGCTCTAGGGGGCTGGTATTCTCCCCCCAGGCCGTTAGACGGTTCGGGGGTTCTTGAATATCCAGCGTGGAAATTTTGATAGGGTTTTTGCTGACCGTATAAGTCATCTTACTATATTCTGCTATTAGTCAGTGGGCCTCTCTTTGCTAAATACCTAGTTCATTCTTACGTTTGTCTTTTCTTCTTACCTCACCGTTATTATTTGTTGGGGGCTTGTATCCAACTTTTGGGGTCTTTTCTCTGGAGGCAAGAAAGGTCTATATTTTCCCTTCTAGGGTTAGTTAGTTCTCCGGCTGGCGCGAGACGTCTAGAACCAACGTAGGCACGTTCCCCGGCTGCTGCTATTTGTGGTGCTAGGATTAGATATACGGTCAGCCCAGTTACCACTGCCTTATGAGCTGTTTTTTTGTGTTTGCAGACTTGGTATTTATTTCTGAGACCCTCTGCCATTGGGGTCATAACAGTATGCCAGGCGTATATTGAATGTTTAATGCATTGCAGAAGTGGGATAATAAGAAAGGAAATTCTGAGTTTTTTTTTTTTCCTCTCTTTCTTCCTCCCCTTTACCTCTGAGTGGCTTATGCTTGCTGCAGACATGAATGTCCAGACCTTGATTAGAAGTGTGGACCAGCTTGGTGCTCGTGTGCAGGGCATACAAGATTTTGTTACCAGTAGTCCTATGTCTGAACCTAAAATACCTATTCCTGAACTGTTCTCTGGAGACCGATTTAAGTTTAGGAATTTCAGGAATAATTGTAAATTGTTTCTATCTCTGAGACCCCGTTCGTCTGGAGACTCAGCTCAGCAAGTTAAAATTGTTATCTCTTTCTTGCGGGGCGACCCTCAGGATTGGGCTTTCTCGCTAGCGCCAGGAGATCCGGCATTGGCGAATATTGATGCGTTTTTTCTGGCGCTCGGATTGCTTTACGAGGAACCCAATCTTGAAATTCAGGCAGAAAAAGCCTTGCTGGCTATTTCTCAGGGCCAGGATGAAGCTGAAGTGTATTGCCAAAAATTTCGGAAGTGGTCCGTGCTTACTCAGTGGAATGAGTGTGCTCTGGCCGCAAATTTCAGAAATGGCCTTTCTGAAGCCATTAAGAATGTGATGGTGGGTTTCTCCATTCCTACAAGTCTGAATGATTCCATGGCGCTGGCTATTCAAATTGATCGGCGTTTGCGGGAGCGCAAAACTGCTAATCCTCTGGTGGTGTTGTCTGAACAGACACCTGATTTAATGCAATGTGATAGAATTCAGACTAGAAATGAACGGAAAAATCATAGACGTCAGAATGGGTTGTGTTTTTACTGTGGTGATTCTACACATGTTATATCAGCATGCTCTAAACGCCTAACAAGGGTTGTTAGCCCTGTCGCCATTGGTAATTTGCAACCTAAATTTATTTTGTCTGTGACTTTAATTTGCTCATTGTCTTCCTACCCTGTTATGGCGTTTGTGGATTCAGGTGCTGCCCTGAGTCTTATGGATCTGTCATTTGCCAGGCGCTGTGGTTTTGTTCTTGAGCCATTGGTAAATCCTATTCCTCTTAGAGGTATTGATGCTACGCCATTGGCGGAAAATAAACCGCAGTTTTGGACACAGGTAACCATGTGTATGACTCCTGAACATCGGGAGGTGATTCGTTTTCTTGTTCTGCATAAAATGCATGATTTGGTCGTTTTGGGTCTGCCATGGTTACAGACAGTGGCGTAACTACAAAGTTATGGGCCCCGGTGCGAACTTCCAAATGGGGCCCCCCCCCCCCGCCATAAAATTCAATGTAACCCCCGTAGAATACAATGCAGCCCCCCTCATAGTATAATGCAGCCCCTCCATACAGGGGCAGTGAGAAAGACACAAGCAAATGGTGGGGAGAGGGCACAAGGGGGCAAGGAAGACAGGCACAAGGGGACACATGGGGGCTAGGAGGCAGGGGAGAAGGATACAAGGGGACTAGTGGGCAAGGGAGACTGACACAAGGGGAAAATGGAGACTGACACAAGGGGCACACGGGGACAAGTGGGCAAGGGAGACTGACACAAAGGGCACACGGGGACTAGTGGACAAGGGAGACTGGCACACGGGGACACAGGGACTAGTGGGCAAGGGAGACTGACACGGGGAATAGTGGGCAAGGGAGACTGATACAAGGGGACTAGTGGGCAATGGAGACTGATACAAGGAGACACACGGGGATAAGGGACAAGCACAAGGGGAAAAGGGAGACAGGCACAAGGGGACACACAGGGACTAGTGGGCAAGAGACTGACACAAGGGGACAAGGGATACAAGCACAAGGGGACACACAGGGACAAGTGGGAAAGGGAGACTGACACACAGGGACTAGTGGGCAAAGGAGACTGACACAAGCACAAGGGGACAAAGGAGACTGACACAAGCACAAGGGGACATAGGAGACAGGCACATGGGGACACACAGTGACTAATGGGCAAGGGAGACTGGCACATGGGGACACAAGCATAAGGGAGACAGGCTGAAGGGGACACACGGCCCCCTGACCTGCCAGAGCCGCTTGCAGCTGCGACCGTGGTAGTTACGCCGCTGCCTCACACACACACATACTACAGATATCACACACACACTACAGATATCACACACACACACACATCATACTACAGATATCACACACACATCAGTTATCACACACACTACAGATATCACACACACTACAGATATCACACACACTACAGATATCACACACACTACAGATATCACACACACACACACACACACACACATACAGATATCACACACATACTACAGATATCTCACACACACACACACACACACTACAGATATCACACACATCATATTACAGATATCACACACACACTACAAATATCACACACACACTACAGATATCACACACACACTACAGATATCACACACACACACACAGACATACTACAGATATCACACACACATCATACTACAGATATCACACACACACATACTACAGTTATCACACACACACTACAGATATCACACACACACATACTACAGATATCACACACACACACCAGAGATACCAGCTCATATACACAACTCACAATCTCCTCTCTGGTACAGGGGTGGCTGATGTAAACCGGCTGCAGCTCCTCAGCTTCTCCTGACTAAAGCGGCTCTGTCCCGCACCTCCCCCCTGCTCTCGCCTTCTGTCCCGGGGTTATTTTGGCTTTCTCTTAAATACGATCTCATTCAGACGTACATGAGATGTATGAGGGGGGAAAAATACAGACTGAGAAGCTGTCTCATCGTGATGACTGGAGCTGCTTCCTGTCTCTCACGTGCCCCAGCTGCCCCCTTCCCCTAGATACGCCTCGGACTGTTGCCGTGCAGGAGGAATCTCCTGCACTGCAACATGGTGTTGGGTGCCAGCACAGCCCGCACAGTGGTCTATCCAGCACAGCCCGCACAGTGGTCTATCCAGCACAGCCCGCCCAGTGGTCTATCCAGCACAGCCCGCCCAGTGGTCTATCCAGCACAGCCCGCCCAGTGGTCTATTCAGCACAGCCCGCACAGTGGTCTATCCAGCACAGCCCGCACAGTGGTCTATCCAGCACAGCCCGCACAGTGGTCTATCCAGCACAGCCCGCACAGTGGTCTATCCAGCACAGCCCGCACAGTGGTCTATCCAGCACAGCCCGCACAGTGGTCTATCCAGCACAGCCCGCACAGTGGTCTATCCAGCACAGCCCGCACAGTGGTCTATCCAGCACAGCCCGCACAGTGGTCTATCCAGCACAGCCCGCACAGTGGTCTATCCAGCACAGCCCGCACAGTGGTCTATCCAGCACAGCCCGCACAGTGGTCTATCCAGCACAGCCCGCATCTCTCGCCCCCCCCCCCCCCCCACTCTCCTTACCTTTCCTCTTGCCAGCGTTGCTTCCTGCTCCGGTCTCAGGCTCGGCTGCAGTCTGCCCGGGATCGCGCACCCGCAGTGTCAGAGGCAGAGCGCGGAATGATGGGAGAGGGAGCATCTGTAGACGCTCTCTCCTCCGTCATTGCATTCAACTGTACCGGCGTCATAGACGCCGGTATAGTTGAATGCGACGGCAGGGGGGGTGAGTCGTCGGCGGCGGGGGGAGGCGGATCGAGCGGCCCATGACTGGCACCGGCTCTTCTGGCATTTGCCAGAAGTGCCAGATGGCCAGTCCGGCCCTGCTCTGACCTGCTGGCCCCGGGCCCCTGACCTGCTGGGCCCGGTTGCAATGGCGACCACTGCAACCGCGGTAGTTACGCCCCTGTCCATACTGTACAATGGCCACACATAGTGCTCCATACTGTACAATGGCCACACATAGTGCTCCATACTGTACAATGGCCACACATGATATTGCCTACAGTATAATGGCCACACATAGTTACTCCTACACATGCGGCTGAGCTCCGTACACATTGCACATGCGGCTCCCCTCCGTACACCTCTTACACACCCGGCTCCGCTCCGTACACCTTGCACACGGCTCCGCTCCGTATACCTCGTACACACACGGCTCCGCTCCGTACACCTCGTACACACACGGCTCCGCTCCGTACACCTCATACACACACGGCTCCGCTCTGTACACCTCATACAAACACGGCTCCGCTCCGTACACCTCATACACACACGGCTCCGCTCCGTACACCTCATACACACACGGCTCCGCTCCGTACACCTCATACACACACGGCTCCGCTCTGTACACCTCATACACACACGGCTCCGCTCCGTACACCTCATACACACCCAGCTCTGCCTTGTACACCTCATACACACCCGGCTCCGCTCCGTACACCTCATACACACACGGCTCCGCTCCGTACACCTCATACACACACGGCTCCGCTCTGTACACCTCATACACACACGGCTCCGCTCCGTACACCTCATACACACCCAGCTCTGCCTTGTACACCTCATACACACCCGGCTCCGCTCCGTACACCTCATACACACCCAGCTCTGCCTTGTACACCTCATACACACACGGCTCCGCTCCGTACACCTCATACACACACAGCTCCGCTCTGTACACCTCATACACACACTGCTCTGCTACATCCACACAAACCCATCCTGACCTCACACAAAAGCTTACCCTCCTCCAGCAAGATGACGACCAGCACTGCACTACTGTCCTGCACTACACGGAAGCCTTTGATCATGTGACTCCGACTCCTCCCCTCCTGTGACCTCATCACAGGTCCTGCGTGCACAGAGCAGCTGCAGCCATAGTTGTGGACGGTGTGCGGCTCTCTGGGGTGGAGGGGCTCTGCTGCAGGACAAGTGCAGTCCCACCCGTGATCGCGCGTGCACTGAGAGAGTGCACGCGCACTAGGGCCTGTAAAGAAGGTTTATTTAAAGGGCCGGCGGCCCATTTTGTAGCTCAGAGTCGGGGCCCCTAGGCACTGCGGGCCCCGTCGCAATTGCGACCCCTGCGACCGCGGTAGTTACGCCCCTGGTTACAGACCCATAATCCAGTCTTGGATTGGAAGGCAATGTCTGTGTCAAGTTGGGGCTGTTAGGGAATTCATGGTGATTCCCCGCCGGTGTCTATTGCTTCCTCTACTCCTTCGGAAGTTCCTGAGTATTTGTCTGATTTTCAGGATGTATTCAGCGAGTCCAGGTCCAGTGCTCTTCCTCCTCATAGGGACTGTGACTGCGCTATAGATTTGATTCCGGGTAGTAAATTTCCTAAGGGAAGACTATTTAATCTGTCTGTACCTGAGCATACCGCAATGCGTTCGTATATCAAGGAATCTCTGGAGAAGGGGCATATCCGTCCATCCTCTTCCCCTCTTGGTGCGGGATTCTTTTTTGTGGCCAAGAAGGACGGATCTTTGAGACCTTGTATTGACTATCGGCTTCTGAATAAAATCACTGTTAAATTTCAGTATCCTTTGCCTCTGTTGTCGGACTTGTTTGCCCGGATTAAAGGTGCCAAGTGGTTCACCAAGATAGATCTTCGTGGTGCGTACAACCTTGTGCGCATTAAGCAGGGAGATGAATGGAAAACTGCATTTAATACGCCCGAAGGTCATTTTGAGTACTTGGTGATGCCTTTTGGGCTCTCTAATGCTCCTTCAGTGTTTCAGTCCTTTATGCATGATATTTTCCGGAAGTATCTGGATAAATTTATGATTGTTTATCTGGATGATATTCTGTTTTTTTCTGATGATTGGGACTCGCATGTAGAGCAGGTCAGGATGGTGTTTCAGGTCTTGCGTGAGAATGCTTTGTTTGTTAAGGGCTCAAAGTGTCTCTTTGGAGTACAGAAGGTTCCCTTTTTGGGTTTTCTTTTTTCCCCTTCTGCGGTGGAGATGGACCCAGTCAAGGTCCGAGCTATTCATGATTGGACTCAACCCACGTCAGTTAAGAGTCTTCAGAAGTTCTTGGGTTTTGCTAACTTCTACCGTCGTTTTATCGCTAATTTTTCTAGCATTGTTAAACCTTTGACGGATATGACCAAGAAAGGTTCTGATGTTGCTAACTGGGCTCCTGCAGCCGTGGAAGCTTTCCAAGAGTTGAAGCGCCGGTTTACTTCAGCGCCTGTTTTGTGCCAGCCTGATGTCTCACTTCCCTTTCAGGTTGAAGTGGATGCTTCTGAGATTGGGGCAGGGGCCGTTTTGTCGCAGAGAGGCCCTGGTTGCTCTGTAATGAGACCATGTGCTTTTTTCTCTAGGAAGTTTTCGCCTGCTGAGCGGAATTATGATGTTGGCAATCGGGAGTTGCTGGCCATGAAGTGGGCATTTGAGGAGTGGCGTCATTGGCTCGAGGGTGCTAAGCATCGTGTGGTGGTCTTGACTGATCACAAAAATCTGATGTATCTCGAGTCTGCTAAACGCCTGAATCCTAGACAGGCCCGTTGGTCATTGTTTTTCTTCCGTTTTGACTTTGTGGTCTCGTATTTACCAGGTTCAAAGAATGTGAAGGCTGATGCTCTTTCAAGGAGCTTTGTGCCTGACTCTCCTGGAGTCGCAGAACCAGTTGGTATTCTTAAAGAGGGAGTAATCTTGTCAGCCATTTCTCCGGATTCTCCGGTGTGTTGCAGAGATTTCAGGCTGGTAGACCTGACTCTTGTCCACCTGACAGACTGTTTGTTCCTGATAAGTGGTGTCAGTGTGGGGACGTTCCCCCGAGGAAGCCTACGCGAAAAGCGCGTCGGGGCCGCCGGACTCACACTGACACCAATTATATCCTGGTAAGATTGGCAGTATTTTTTTACAATTACTTATATCTATTATGGGCTGTTGAGTAGTAATATAGACGGAAGGACCAGGCATATGCCGGTTCATAGGAAGCACTATGCACTTTATGGTAACAATTACGTTCTGCTGACTAACTAATATGCCCATAATGGCAATTAGTTTCTGCCTCTCCTATACCCGTGGTGTTATTTGCAGTGTTGCAAGTCCGCCGTACATGCACTATATGTGTACTTTGTCTGTTATTTATGTGATTTGATTATGTTTAATAAAACTTGTTACATTTTACTTATGACTTTATGGGTATTCATACTCCGTAGCTGTTTTGTAAGCTCTGCTTACAATGCAGGCAAAGATTTTACCACCTGTCGCTGTCCACACTGCTGCCTCACAGATCCTGCACATTGCAATGTAGCCCAGCTCTGCGAACTCTGCATGCACTCAAACAACACCACTATCTACTGGCTCCACTCCATAACTGCTGTAGTATATAAAGTATCCATACTTATATACTGTGCCTATGACTAACAGGCTGCACTGGATTGCTCCAACTGCTGCCACTACTCCTGGTTATAATGCCTTGTACTGTAAGCAGAGCAGGGCCAGCTGCATGTATGTGTGCAACACGCACACACACACGTACCTCAGTATGTCTTCTCTCTCTCTGAACCACAGGAGAAGATACGGAGGGGGCATGGCCTAATACAAGGGGGCATGTCAGCTGCTTCTCCTGCTGGCTGTGCAAGAGAAGCAGAGTCCCGTCCGGGACTGCGGGGCACAGCCTCAAAATCAGGACAGTCCCGCAGAATGAGGGACGGTTGGGAGTTATGCAGTTGTCCAGGGTCCAAATACACATTAGATTGTCGACTGAAGCCATCGATATCGGCAGGTTCTTCCGACATTAGTTTAATGTGTATTTGGCCCTTAAAGGATTTCCATGGGAGACATTAAGGGGAGGGGAACGTCATAGATGTTTTGAATCAGATTTTCATCAGAGTTTTGTCAGTTTATCCCATATGCAAAAAACATAAAAAATTAGAGGATCCTCAAGCTTCTCCTATCAAACAGTCCGTGAATGTGAACAGCACACTTGTATAACTAGGATGTTATCAGAGTGCTGGCAAGGTGACCCATAGAATTGCATTAGCCAAATTGATCAGTGACTAGTGTATCAAAAACACACGTCTCCACTAGTGATGAGCGAGCATACTCAATACTCGATCGAGCGTCGAGGTGCTTGGGCACGCTTGATACTCGACTGAGTATCCCTCGTGCTCTTGCACATGCTCGAGTCCCCGCCCCTCATGTTTCACGTCTGTTTTTCAGCCAGTAAACATGCGGGGATTGCCTCCCAATCACGGTAATGCCTTAGCCATGTTGGCTACTATATAAGACCCGGTGACGCGATTCTTGCCACACTGTACCCTGGAAACAGAGTAGGGATAGCTGCTGGAGAAGGGAAAGTTAGCATTACAGGCCTAGTCAGAATTTTTATTGCATTACAGGCCTTGCTGCAAAAACCTAAAACCAACAGTTCTTATCAGGGCTCCATTTATTCTATTCAATACCTCTGTTAGATGTATTTAGTGTAGGGATAGCTGCTGGAGAAGGGCTAGTAGGGCATTACAGGCCTTGCTGCAGATACCTAAAACCAAAACTCCTTATCGGGGCTACATCTATTCTATTCTAGTCTCTATTAATATGGCTCTTACTGTAGCTACAGTACATACCTAATGTAGTATGTGCAAGGCGTGCGGTAAGGGACATGAAAGTAGATGTGCTGCTGATAGTGCACGCAGAGGCCGCGGGCCAGATGAAACTGTGTCTGCTGATGGAGCACAAAAAACACTTTCTCAATAACTAGTTACCTGTCCCACTTTGCAGTGGGGCATGGGACACCATACTTGAAGGCAGTACAGCGATAACAAGTGGTCAGTGGTTAGCGGATAATGCTTCCAGTACGTTTCCCACCACACTCCTCCACACGGTCCAGTCTTGCAAGCTATCAGTCTAAACCACATAATCCTCAGGCCGGGATCGCACATGAGCGAGATACGTCTGAGTCTCGCATTGTGATCCTCGACCCTGCCGCCTGCACTCCGGAGCGGAGCATGCGGCTCCATGTATTGCTATGCGGCTGCACGCTCCGCTCCGGAGTGCAGGCGGCAGGACCGGGGATTACAATGCCAGACTCAGACTTATCTCGCTCATGTGTGATCCCGGCCTCACTCTGATCTTTTTTACTCCCACTATGGCGAGTCCCAGGACACAAGTGAACCCCCACTTGGACACTCCGAGTAGCTCTTTTCATTTCCATTTTTTGATTATGTGCTCATTAGTAGTGCTCTGAGTATCTTGGGCATGCTCATAGATTATGTTTGTGTCGCCGCTGCTGCATGATTTGCGGCTGTTAGACAACCTGAACACATGCAGGGATTGCCTGTTTGTTAGGGAATCTCCACATGTGTTTAGGCTGTCTAGAAGCCGCAAATCATGCAGCAGCGGCGACACAAACATAATCTACGAGCAGGCCCAAGATACTCGGAGAACACCCAAGCATGCTCGGAAATCTCGAGTAACGAGTACACTCACTCATCACTAGTCCCTACCCCGGATCTTAGAATGCAAGCGTAAATATGCAGCCACTCACAGGCCCAAACACTAAACAGGCACATTTCCAGATTGTTTGACCTGGAAATGTTGCTGTTTTGGCTTGTGGACACTGAGGCTTCCTGCAACCTCATGGTGGCGACCGTCCCTCGATACTCGGACTCTAGCTGCCACTATTTCTCCCGGTGTGCCGTCCCCGCCTTTCACAAGCACATATCCCATAACTTCACCCATGCTCTGACCAACGCATTTACTGAGAAAGTCCACTTAACCACCAACATATGGGCAAGTGATTGTGGCCAGGGACACTACATTTCCCTGATGGCACACTGAACTAACCCTGTGGAAGCTGGGACTGAACCCTATTTGTTTAGGTGAAAAACAGCACACGTGGCTCATTGGCTGTGAACTCACAGGACCTGTCTGACGGCACCGTGAGCAGGAGAACTTTCTCACGCTTGCAGTGCCCTCAGATAGGTAATGGGAGTTCACAGGGAGACACTGATCACACGCTGCTCAGTCTCTCTGCTGGATGACAGGCTGTATGGTCGCATCATGCAACCATGCAGCCTGCCATCTAGGTATAGCAGAGCTAGACCTGTCGTGGGAAAAATGGATTAGCAGCATCTCTGCAGAAAGGTGAGGAATATTGTTGTTTTTTTAATAGTAGTACAACGTAGTTTTAGAGGTAGCGTAGCCGGCGTCACAGTGTTAGTGACAACCGATCTTGTTTTAGAGAAAAAAAAATTGTATAGAGTAGTTTTAGTGGTAGCGAGGTACAGTGTTAGTATAGCCAGCATCACAGTGTTAGTGATGACTGATCTTCTTTTAGAGAAAAAAAAATCGTACAGCGTAGTTTTATAGGTAGCATGTTAGTGTAGCCGACGTCAGTGTTTGGTGACGTACAGCGTGGTTTTATAGGTAGCGTGTTAGTGAAGCCGGCGTCAGTGTTTGGTGACGTCCGATCTTGTTTTAGATTAAAAAAACAAAACATATTGAGTAGTTTTATAGGCAGTGAGGTAGCTTTTTTTTTGGCATAAAAAAACCCTGCTATCGCCAGGTAATTTCTCGTGCATTAGGGGAGTGTATGTCACATTGAGAGTCCTCAGTGGTTGATACCTTTTAATGGCTAATTGTTGGTGACGTTTGTTTTTGTTTTGCAAAAAAAAAAATTTGTTGCGTCAAGTACGGTAAATTTTAGTGCATTAGGGGAGCGGACGTTTTTCTTTTGTAAAAAAAATAATTAGTTGCGTTGAGAACATTTTTAGCGAGTGCATTAGGAGAGCGTACGTCACATTGTTGGTGACGTTCGTTTTTCTTTGGTAAAAAAATAATTATTTGCGTTGGGTAAATTTATAGGGAGGGCATTAGTGTAGCGAACTTCTGTATTTTTTTATACAAATTTATCTGATTTTCTTTTCATTTTTTTCTTCTACATTTTATCTCTTTACTTTTTTTTTTTAATAAAGAGTACCCTTTACACAAGCCCCATACATTAAACATGTAAAAGCACCACTTAGGCCTCTTTCACATTTCCGTCGGTACGGGGCCGTCGCAAACTGTCGGCCCGACGTACCAACGGACATTGTGCAAAATTGTGCACAACGTGGGCAGCAGATGCAATTTTCCGACGCATCCGCTGCCCATTCTGAAGTCCGAGGAGGGGGCGGAGTTCCGGCCGCGCATACGCGGTCGGAAATAGCGGATCCGACGGACGAAAAAACGTTCCCTTGAATGTTGTTTCATCACAACGGTCCGCAAAAACACGACGCATCCGTTGCACGACGGATGCGACGTGTGGCCATCCGTCGCAATCCGTGGTCAATAAAAGTCTATGGCAAAAAAACACATCCTGCGGGCACATTTGCAGGATCCGTTTTTTACCAAAACGACGGATTGCAACGTATGGCAAAAAAACAGAAGTGTGAAAGAGGCCTTACACACACATCCCCAGGGTTTGGAAAAAAAAAAATTCCCATTTGTCTAGAAGACGCTATTCACCAAAGGAGGCATAGGCCTTCCTTGCCTCCGACACAGGTTCAGGCAGTGAGGAAGATCCCACATTCCTCTATTCCTCCTCCTTTTCATCTAGAGAGGAGGGACCCCCAGCAAGGCGTACTAGAACCCAGGCAACTCCTGCAGCAATCCATCCCATATGGATTGCACCAACCCCGAAAATTATCAGCCTGTTATTCCGGATTTCAGTGGCAGCTCAGGAATCCAGTTTGACACCACCACCACTTCTTCAAATTCTTTTTCAGCGAGGAAATAATAAATGTTATGGTGGCCCAGACAAACCTGTATGCCCATCAATTTTTCACCCCAAATCCCACATCATCATACGCCAGATGGACCCCTGTAAATGCAGCAGAGATGATGACATTTTGGGGAATTGTGCTGCATATGAGCATAATCCGAAAACAAGAGCTTCAACAATACTGGAATACTGATGTTCTCTACAGTACACTGGTATTCCGCATGGCCATGACAAGGACACAATTGAAGCAATTCCAAATTTTTTGCATTCGGCCGGGGTCGCACTTGCGAGTGCAATGAGAGAAACTTGCAAGAGTCTCTCGCATCGATACCCGGCACTGCCGCCAGCACTCGGACCGGAGCATGCAGCTGCATAGAAATACATGCAGCCGCACACTCCGGTCCCGTGTGTCGGCAGCAGTGCCGGGTATTGATGCGAGAGACTCGTGCAAGTTTCTCGCATTGCACTCGCAAGTGAGACCCCGACATTATAGTGAAAATGCACAGTGTCCTCCCCAAGACGATCCAAACTTTGATGGTCTATATAAATTCGGCCAGTGGTTGAACACTTCAGCAGAAAATGTACTGAGGCATGCACACCCCAGAGGGACATCACTATTGATGAATCCGTGGTTCATTTCAAAGGGAAGCTAAAATTCCGACAGTACCTGCACAGTAAGAGGGACAGGTATGGAATAAAACTGTACAAACTGTGCGAGAGTACCTCAGGATACACCCACAGATTTAGGGTCTACGAGGGTTCGGACGCCCAATTAACCCCCCTGAATGACCCCCTGTCCAGGGGGTGAGGTGGGGAAAATTGTGTAGGAATTGCTTCACCCACTGCTCAATAAGAGATATCACCTCTACATTGATAACTTTTACACCAGCGTCCCGCTCTTCAAGACCCTCTCTGCCAGAGATACAGTTGCATGTGGCACCGTGCAAAAAAATCAGCGAGACCTCCCTAAGCCGCTAATTGGGAAAATGCTGAGAAAAGGCGAAAGCAGAGCCCAATGCAGCGGCAACATGCTGGTGGTCATGTATAAGGACAAAAGGGATGTCCTTATCCTGGCTACCATACACCGTGACAACAGCACCCTTGTCACTGTTCATCGGACCATAACACAAGTCTCAAAGCCAGATTGTGTTTTGGATTACAATGGGTACATGGGGGGTGTAGATCTTTCAGATCAAGTTCTCATACCATACAGTGCCATGCGAAAAGCCAAAGAATAGTACAAACAATTGGCCGTGCACATTGTACAGATGGCACTGTACAATGCTTTTGTGCTGTTCGACCTGCAGGCAATACAGGGACCTTCCTTCAGTTTCAGGAGGAAGTCATCAAGGCCCTAATGTTTGGCAATCAGGAAGGTGAGGATCCCAGTGTTTCTGAAACTGATAGTGCCCGTATTGTCCCAGGTCAACATTTCCCAGGACAGGTTCCCCAAACAGCGAGGACAGGACGATCACAAAAACGGTGCAGAGTATGCTCCAAGAGGGGAATCCGAAAGGACACAAGTTATCATTGTGAAACCTGCCCTGAGAAACCTGGCCTTTGCCTTAAAGGGCCACTGTCACCCCCTCCAGCCGTTATAAACTAAAAGAGCCACCTTGTGCAGCAGTAATGCTGCAGTCTAACAAGGTGGCTCTCTTAGTTTTTGCTTCTGTTATTCCCTCAATAAAGCGTTTTATAATTTTCCCTAAATACCTATCTTTGTACCTGGAGGCAGGTCTGAAGCCTCCTCTGTGAAGCGCCCAACTGCCGTCACTCATCTCTTCTGGGGATGTGGTCGCCGCCCCCTGCACGCTGTTCTTCTTAAATCCGGCGCCTGCGCTGTGCGTGCCTGCCTGGGGCAGGCGCAGTGTTCATTGGCCGTCATAGCTCAGATGCCGGGTGCCTGACTGCGCCTATGCGGGCAGTGCGGCCACCCTGTTACTGAATCCCCGCCCCGCACTGTGTTATGCATTATGCACAATGCGGGCTGGGATTCCTGGGCATGGGCACTGCGCTTGTCAGACGCTCCCCCTGGTTCCCTGCCTTCCAGCGTCGGTCTGTGCAGGAATCTGCCCAGGAATCCCAGCCCCGCACTGTGCATAATGCATAACACAGTGCGGGGATTCAGTAACAGGGTGGCCGCACTGCCCGCACAGGCGCAGTCAGGCACCCGGCATCTGAGCTATGACGGCCAATGAACACTGCGCCTGCCCCAGGCAGGCACGCACAGCGCAGGCGCCGGATTTAAGAAGCACAGCGCGCAGGGGGCGGCGACCATCGCCCCAGAAGAGATGAGTGACGGCAGTTGGGCGCTTCACAGAGGAGGCTTCAGACCTGCCTCCAGGTACAAAGACAGGTATTTATGGAAAATTATAAAACGTTTTATTGAGGGAATAACAAAAGCAAAAACTAAAAGAGCCACCTTGTTAGACTGCAGCATTACTGCTGCACAAGGTGGCTCTTTTAGTTTATAACGGCTGGAGGGGGTGACAGTGGCCCTTTAAGGATTGCTTCAAAGCGAACCACACGTACATAAATTAATAAAATTAGTTTATACCCTATTGACACAACACACTTTTAGAATCTGATGTACTCTGCATATCTTACACATAATACCACATTATAAATTCATACACCAGGAAAACCAAAAGCATAATCATTACTATAAGACTATACTTCTAGATAAATTCCTTCAGGGGTGTAGTTTCCAAAATGGGGTCACTTGTGAGGGATTTCCACTGTTAAGGCACATGAGGGGCTCTGCAAACGCAACATGATGCCCGCAGACCATTCCATCAGTCTGCAATCCAAAATGTCACTCCTTCCATTCTGAGCCCCGATGTGTACCCAAACAGTGGTTTTCCCCCACATATGGGGTATTGGCGTACTCGAGAGAAATTGCACAACTTTTTTGGTCTATTTTCTCCTATTACCCTTGTAAAAATAAAAAAATCGGGGCTAAAAGATTATTTTTGTAGAAAAAATGTGTTTTGTTTTTTATTTTCACGACTCAACGTTATAATTTTCTGTGAGGCACTTGGAGGTTCCCGGTGCTCAGCACATATCTAAATAAATTCCTTGTGAGGTCTAGTTTCCAAAATGGTGTTACTTGTGGGAGATTTCCACTGTTTAAGCACAGCAGCAGCTCTTCAAACGCAACATGACGCCCGCAGACCATTTCATGAAAGTATGCAATCCAAAACATCACTACTTCCCTTCCGAGCTCTGCCGTGCACCCAAACAGTGGTTTTCCCCCACATATGGGGTATTGGTGTACTCAGGAGACATTGCGCAACAAATTTAGCGGACCATTTTCTCCTGTTAAGGTACCTTCACACTAAACGACTTTGCAACGATAACGATAGCTGTCATGTCCCACGACTTGGGAAATCATTCACTGTTTGCATTGCTTGTGTTCTATCCTTCTTTCTAGGCAGAAGTTTGCTTTTCCCTGTATTTTGTCCCAACTCTCTCACTGTAGTCCTGTGATGTATGTTTGTTCACGCCCTTATTCTCCATTTTGTCATCATCCCCATATCTGTATGCATCCTATTACATGTCCTCTGTTGAATATTCCTTTTTACCTGCTACTTTCATCATAATACAAGAATTTCGGTTAAAGCAATCCTCTTTTCCTGGAGTCTTCTTACATGAGAACGTGGCTGAGTTAAGCTATCTGATAAATCGGTATGAACGTGAGTACAGGTCAATACGGAAGCGCCCAAAAGAATAGGTCTATCCAGGCACCACTGCGTTCTACATATCCATGAGTCAGAATAGTAAAAAGGAATAACCTGCCTTCAGAGACAGTAACTCAAGGTCTGTGCTGAACCTCAGTGGAAAAGGACATTTCCCAGATACACAGTAACCCAGTTCCCAGCCAGACCCCAGCGTGCATAGAAGCACACACTGCAGATAAACAGTGAGAAGTATAACCCTCATCATCCACTCTTCCTGCCTGCAAACAAATCATGTCTGAAGCGAGGTATACAATGTCCCTACCAGACTTACAGACACAGGAAAGAGACCTAGATCCCCATCCACCAGCTAGTGAAAGGGGAAAACGTACAGTTAAACCTACATGGAAAGTCATGGAGAATTTAGAGACTGAAAAAGGTGTTGTATATCGTGATGTGTCTTCACTATGGGAGAAAGTGCTGAGTCACATAGACACTGTATCAAGGCCTGCTTCTCATGAGTTACCACTAGAGGGAGTCCTAGAACAATTATGCACAGCATACCAAAGGTATATGGAGAAGACTGACCAATACATTACTCTCCTGAAAAAACTGAATCTGCCAGAGACTTTAAAAGAATTGCAAAGTTTCCAGCAACTTAATTCTGAAAGGGACTACACCGTACGCGACATTAAGACAAAGATAGAGGCTAAAATTGCACGGACACCAGATGCATCATCTCGCTCATCCAAATCGTCTAAGCACTCAAAACGCTCATCTAGGTCAAGTTCATCAAAATATTCCACTCTCAGCCAGCAGCTTATAAGGGCACGTGCTAAGGCAGAAACGTCTAAGATACAAGCAGCCTTTGCGCAAAGGAGAGCAGATATGGACGCAGCCACAGCACAAAAGAGAGCAGAAATGGATGCAGCACAAAAGAGAGCAGAAATGGATGCAGCACAAAGGAGAGCAGACATGGATGCGGATGCAGCACGCAAGGAAGCTCTGGAGAAGGAATGTGAGCACGCAACAGCCATGGCGGAGTTAAGGATCCTGGAGCGAGCTATCAGTGGGAGTCAAAGAGACAGCATCAGTTTGTGTGAAGTGGAGGCAGAGGACCCTATTGAACGCACAAGAGACTACGTGCTAAGCCAAAATGGCGAACCGCAGATCATCACTAACACTCCTGATGGCGTTCATGCTTCTCCAGGGCACCAGGATGCCTATCCACTTACAGAACCCTACACTCAAGGTCAGTACAATGCTCCCGAACTTGAACTTCCTTCGTATTCCGGTATGCGCCAAGACCCTGCATCTCATCAAACTCCACAGGCTATTATCTACACGCAACCCAATATACCGGCAGGTCATTATACTCTCGACAACCGCATAGTGCCAGCTCCGCATGTAGCAGAGACTATACCCACCAAACCGGTTGCTGGACTAAATGCATATGCCACTCCATACTTACCCACGTTTCAAGGCCAAGACGTCTCCACTCCTATGTACAACACCGCTCAGCCCACATTCGTGCATCCTAAGTCAGAAAGAACAGACATGTCTGACTTCGCAAGGTACATGATTCGCCGCAAACTTACTAAAACCGGTCTCACAAGGTTTGACGACCAACCTGAAAATTACAGAGGTTGGAAAAATGCCTTTAGAACCGTAACTAGTGACCTCGGCATCACTGCTGCCGAAGAGCTGGACCTGCTAATCAGATGGCTAGGACCACAATCCACAGAGCGTGTCAAGAGACTCAGGTCTGTACATATCAGTAATCCAATGGCTGGTCTCATGGCTGCATGGGAAAGACTAGAGAAAAACTTTGGCAGTCCAGAAGCCATAGAGGATGCACTGTTCAAGCGTCTACAGAGTTTTCCAAAGATAGCAAGCAAAGACAGTTCAAAGTTCCTGGAGCTCAGTGACTTGCTGTTAGAGCTCCATCTGGCCAAGGCAGACACCCACCTACCTGGCCTCAGCTATCTGGACACTGCTCGTGGAGTAAATCCCATTATCTCCAAGCTACCGTACAACGTGCAAGAAAGGTGGACTACACTAGGGTCAAAATACAAGAAAGACCATCAAGTGTCATTTCCTCCATTCTCCTACTTCTGTGAGTTTATAAAAGATGTGGCAGAACGCAAGAACGACCCAAGCTTTTCCTACCAAGAATCCAGTGGCCCAGCTTCACCTCCTTCTAAATACGTCAGCGCACGCTCGAACGACAGAAACCGCAGGGGTCCAGTGTCAGTGAAGAAGACGGATATTCTTCCCATACCAACATCAGCCCCAGGCAAGAGTAACAAAAGTGAAAAGATAGAGAACCCAAATCGTGAGTGTCCCATCCACAAGAAGCCACATCCCTTAAAAAAGTGCATCGGCTTCAGGAAGAAACCGCTCCTAGAACGCAAGGAGCTTCTAAAGAAGTTCGGGGTATGCTACAGATGTTGTGCTTCTACTGAACACCTTGCTAAAGACTGTAAAACTACAATTAAGTGCATGGAGTGTGACAGTGAGGACCACGTACAAGCACTCCACCCATTCCGTCCTGACTCTACACTTACTCCTTCCCCCACCACGAGCCATGGCGGGGAGGACGCAGCTCAAACTGCAAGCCATACCACAATATCTTCTTCATGCACAGAAGTCTGCGGAGAAGACCTCTGGGACAAGTCCTGTGCGAAGATTTGCCTGGTGAACGTATATCCCAATGGTCACCCAGAGAAAGCCGTGAAGGTGTACGTCCTTCTGGATGATCAGAGCAACCGATCACTTGCAAGGTCAGAACTCTTTGATATGTTTAACTTAAAGGGAAATGCCTACCCTTACACCTTAGGTACCTGCAGTGGTGTTACAGAGGTTTATGGGAGAAGGGCCAGTGGTCTTACAGCGACATCTCTCGAGAACACCGTCGAGATACCGTTACCTACACTGGTCGAGTGCAACCAGATTCCATCCAATCGAGAAGAGATCCCAACGCCAGAGGCTGCTCTTCATCACCAACATCTCAAGGGGATAGCAAACAAGATACCAGCCCTCAACAACAGTGCAGATATCCTGATTCTGCTTGGCAGAGACATTCTCCGGCTGCACAAGGTGCGTCAGCAAATTAATGGACCACACGATGCACCATTTGCCCAACGCTTAGATCTAGGCTGGGTAATCATAGGCAATGTTTGCATACACAAGATGAAGAGACCCAACAACATCTCCTCTTACAAGACACACATCTTGTCAAATGGTCGCAGCACCCATTTCCAACCATGCCCACATCACTACTGGGTGAAAGAGAAAGTGAGCAACACCAAGTGGCAACAGGAATCCTTCAACAACATGAACACACTCCAGTCCTGGGAAGAAAACCTCGGGTCATCAGTGTTCGATTCCACAAGTAATGACAACAAGTTGGCACCCACAAGGGAAGATAAAGAATTTATAAAGGTTATGGATAAAGAATTTGTTCAAGACGACTCCAACAGTTGGGTAGCTCCTTTACCCTTTCGTTTCCCAAGAGTGAGGTTGCCGAACAACCTGCAGCAAGCAACTGCAAGGTTCTCATCCTTAAAGCGTACCCTAAAGAGAAAACCAGAGATGGAGAAGCATTTCATTGACTTTATGCAGAACATCTTTGACAGAAATCATGCTGAACCTGCGCCACCACTGAGGGAGGGAGAAGAATGTTGGTATCTTCCATCCTTTGGTGTCTATCACCCTCGCAAGCCTAATCAGATCAGAGTGGTGTTTGACTCCAGTGCTCAGTTTGAAGGCCTCTCTCTCAATAACCTGCTCCTAACTGGGCCCAACCTGAACAACAGCCTCCTTGGAGTATTGATCCGCTTCAGACAAGAACCTGTTGCCATAATGGCCGACATTCAGCAGATGTTTCATTGCTTCATTGTGAAAGAAGACAACAGAAACTATCTTAGGTTCCTATGGCACAAGGACAACAACGTCAACAATCAGGTCATAGACTACCGGATGAAGGTCCATGTCTTCGGCAACAGTCCCTCACCTGCTGTGGCGATCTATGGACTGAGACGGACAGCCCAGGAAGGTGAGAGAGAGTACGGTTCCGATGCTCGGCAATTTGTAGAGAAGAACTTCTACGTGGACGATGGGCTCAAGTCCTTGCCCACAAGCGAAGATGCAATTGACCTACTCTCCAGGACACAGGAAATGCTATCCACATCAAACCTCAGACTCCACAAGATTATCTCTAACAGTCAAGAGGTAATGAACGCGTTTCCATCTGAGGACCGTGCCTCAAACCTAAAGGACCTCAACTTGGGTTCCGATGTTCCTCCAACACAGCGCAGCCTTGGTCTACTGTGGGATATCAAACGGGACACCTTCACTTTCCAAGTGTCACCCTATGACAAACCCTTTACCAAACGAGGAGTCCTATCTGTCATAAATAGCATCTATGATCCTCTCGGGTTTGTAGCACCCATCACTATTCAAGGCAAGATACTGTTAAGACAGCTTACGGCCGAGAACACGGATTGGGACACCCCGCTCCCAACTCAGAAACAGCAAAGGTGGGAGGCGTGGAAGAAGTCTCTGAAGTTCTTAGAGCAACTCCAAGTCCCACGTTGTTATTCTCCAAGATCACCTTTGACTGCAATCAGAAGAGAAGTCCATATTTTCTCTGACGCATCTACAGAAGCCATAGCCGCAGTAGCTTATCTGATGACCTTAGGAGCTAACAAGGCACATTGTGGTTTCATCCTGGGTAAAGCCAAATTAACTCCAAAGCCTGCACACTCTGTACCCAGACTCGAGCTTTGCGCTGCGGTATTGGCAGTAGAAATTGCTGAAGTTGTACAAGACGAAATGGACATTACAATTGATTCCTTTACCTTCTACACCGACAGCAGGGTGGTACTCGGGTACATTCACAACCAAACAAAGCAGTTCTATACATATGTGAGCAACAGAGTAGAGCGCATCAGAAGTTTTTCTACCCCTGAGCAGTGGCATCACATCTCCACCGATTTAAACCCAGCCGACCGAGGTACAAGACTCGCAGCTGCTTCTAAGCTTGATGACAACATGTGGTTAACGCCTCCCAGTCTCCTGTACGAAGATTTCTGTGCGAACAACACCAAAAATGCTTATGAGCTGGTGGAACCAGAATCTGACAAGGAGATAAGACAAACTATCTCTGCTCACTATACTTCAATGACATCTAGGCAAGGTTTGAAGTCTCATCGTTTTGAACGCTTTTCAAGCTGGTCCTCCGTTGTACGAACTGTAGCTCGTCTCATTCACATTGCTCGCTGTTTTACAAAGGACAAGCCCTCAGGGTGCCATGGTTGGCACGTGTGTAAGAGTCGTCTTACTGCCGACGACATAGACCATGCCGAACAAGTTATCATCAGGTGTGTGCAACAAGAAGAATATTCACATGAGATTGGCAGTATTACCAAGGGAGTCAGCGTGTCCAAAAACAGCACTCTACTCGACTTGAATCCAGTAGTCGATCATCTCAAGTTTCTAAGAGTGGGAGGACGTTTAAGTAAATCAGACCTATACGATAAGGAGCAGAACCCTTTCATCATTCCAGGTCGACATCACGTCACTACTCTGTTGATTCGACACTATCACGAACGAGTACAGCACCAAGGCAGACATCTTACTGAAGGTGCCATCAGGTCTGCTGGTCTGTGGATCATGGGAATGAAGAGGTGCGTCTCTTCAGTTCTCCATAGATGTGTCAAGTACCGAAGGTTACGAGGAAAACACCAACAACAACAAATGGCGAACCTCCCAGCAGATCGACTGAGCATGGACCAACCGTTTTCATATGTTGGTGTAGACGTCTTCGGGCCATGGTCAGTTGTTACCAGGAAAACCCGTGGAGGAGCCGCGAACAGTAAGCGATGGGCTGTCCTATTCACCTGTCTCAGTATCCGTGCAGTTCACATCGAGGTTATTGAATCCATGGATACCTCCAGCTTCATCAATGCCCTAAGAAGATTCTTTTCCATCCGGGGACCTGCCAAACAACTCCGGTCCGACTGCGGCACAAACTTTGTAGGAGCCTGCAAGGAACTGCAGTTTGACAACTTCTTGTCCGACAATGGATGCACTTGGGTATTCAACCCTCCACACTCTTCACACATGGGTGGATCTTGGGAACGCATGATTGGTGTTGCACGAAGGATCCTCGACTCCATGTTGCTGGACCATAAACTTCCCCTTACTCATGAAGTTCTGGTTACCTTCCTCGCAGAAGTGTCAGCCATAATAAATGCTAGACCTTTGGTTCCAGTATCATCCGACCCCGATGCTCCAACGATACTTACTCCAGCTACACTCCTTACACAGAAGATTGGAGCCGCTACAGTCCCACCTGGGAATTTCGATAACAAGGACATTTACAAACGTCAGTGGAGACAAGTTCAACACCTGGCTAATGTGTTTTGGCATCGCTGGAAGACCGAATATTTGCACTTGCTTCAAAACCGTCACAAATGGCAGACGCCCAGTCCCAATCTCCAAGAAGGAGACCTTGTTCTCTTAAAGGACAAAGAGGCTCATCGTAATGACTGGCCAATGGGACTTATCACCAAGGTCCTACCCGGTGAGGACGGAAAGACTCGTAAGGTAGAAGTTAAGGTGACAAAAGGGGGCTCTACCCGAACCTTCTTCCGCCCGGTCACTGAACTCGTGCTGCTTCTACGAAAGGAGGACATCACATGAACTGAACATGCTCCTGGACGTTGTTCACGGCGGGGAGCATTCCTCCTCATTCCCCAGTTTATTGAATGTTGACATTTTCCATTGGATTGAACCCTTAACATTCCCATTGGATTCTGGGTTGGTGGAAGAGTTTGCATGTTTGCGGCTTCCTCAATCTGAAGATGGGTTTTATATACTTGAACTTATCTTTCGGTGTGATCTACGGGTCAACAACAACGAGTTGGACTTAAAAATCTTTTATGTTTATTATTGCATGCATGTTTTCTTCCTCTTGTTTTTTCAGGTTTGAACGACTTCGAAAAATTACGGACATCGTGAAATCCAAGGATTTCAGACGGGGAGTGTCATGTCCCACGACTTGGGAAATCATTCACTGTTTGCATTGCTTGTGTTCTATCCTTCTTTCTAGGCAGAAGTTTGCTTTTCCCTGTATTTTGTCCCAACTCTCTCACTGTAGTCCTGTGATGTATGTTTGTTCACGCCCTTATTCTCCATTTTGTCATCATCCCCATATCTGTATGCATCCTATTACATGTCCTCTGTTGAATATTCCTTTTTACCTGCTACTTTCATCATAATACAAGAATTTCGGTTAAAGCAATCCTCTTTTCCTGGAGTCTTCTTACATGAGAACGTGGCTGAGTTAAGCTATCTGATAAATCGGTATGAACGTGAGTACAGGTCAATACGGAAGCGCCCAAAAGAATAGGTCTATCCAGGCACCACTGCGTTCTACATATCCATGAGTCAGAATAATAGCGATCCGTGACGTTGCAGCGTCCTGGATAGCGATATCGTTGTGTTTGACACGCAGCAGCGATCAGGATCCCGCTGTGATATCGCTGGTCGTTGCTGAAAGTCCAGAACTTTATTTGGTCGTCAGATCGGCGTGTATCGTCGTGTTTGACAGCAAAAGCAACGATGCCAGCGATGTTTTACAATGGTAACCAGGGTAAATATCGGGTTACTAAGCGCAGGGCCGCGCTTAGTAACCCGATATTTACCCTGGTTACCATTGTAAAAGTAAAAAAAAAACACTACATACTCACCCTCTGATGTCTGTCACGTCCCCCGGTGTCCGCGCTGCTGCTCAGACCTTCCTGCACTGAATGTGTCAGTGCCGGCCGTAAAGCAAAGCACAGTGGTGACGTCACCGCTGTGCTTTAGGGCCGGCGCTTACACAGTGCAGGGAAGCTGAAGGCGAGGGATGCGACAGACACGGCAATGTAAGTATGTAGTGTTTGGGTTTTTTTACATTTACACTGGTAACCAGGGTAAACATCGGGTTACTAAGTGCGGCCCTGCGCTTAGTAACCCGATGTTTACCCTGGTTACCCGGGGACTTCGGCATCGTTGGTCGCTGGAGAGCTGTCTGTGTGACAGCTCTCCAGCGACCACACAGCGATCGGCATCGTTGTCGATATCGCTGCAGCGTCGCTTAATGTGACGGTACCTTTACCCTTGTGAAAATAAAGATTGTTGCTAGTGATGAGCGAGTGTACTCGTTGCTCGGGTGGTCTCTGAGTATTTGTTAGTGTTCAGAGATTAAGTTTTCATTGCCGCAGCTGAATCATTTACAGCTACTAGACAGCTTGATTACGTGTGGGGATTCCCTAGCAACCAGGCAACCCCCACATGTACTCAGCCTGGCTAATAGCTGTAAATCATTCAGCTGCGGCGATGAAAACTTAATCTCCGAACACTAACAAATACTTGGAGATCACTAATTGTTGCTAAAAGGTCATTTTTGTGGAAAAAATTAGATTTTTTGTTTTCACAGCTCTACGTTATAAACTTCTGTGTAGCACCTGGGCGATCAAAGTGCTGACGAGACAGCTGCACAAGTTCCTTGAAGGGTTTAGTTTCCAAAATGGGGTCACTTGTGGGGGGTTTCCAATGTTTCAAATGTTCCAAAGTACATCAGGGGCTCTTCAAACGCGACATGGCATCCGCTCTCAATTCCAGCCAATTTTACGTTCAAAAAGTCACAAGGTGCTCCTTCCCTTCCAAACCCTGCCGTGCGCCCAAACAGGGGTTTTCCTCTCCATATGGGTTATCAGGGTAGAATGCTGTAGAGAAGCCCGGAAGGCAGTGGTCGCATCTTATAGCGGCAAAATCTGCTGACAGGTTCCCTCTAAAATCGCACTGCATTCGGATGTAAGGCCGGGGTCACACATGCGAGTGTGATGTGAGAAACATGCGCCTCAATACTCGGCACTGCCGCCGGCACGCTGTATTCCTATGCAGCTGAGCGCTCCGGTCCTGAGTTCCAGCGGCAGTGCCGAGTATTGATGATCGAGTTCCTCGCATCACACTCGCACGTGTGACCCCGGCCTAAATGGGGTGCTAGGTGTGAAAACTCGGATTGCACTCGCACGACACTCGTCCTACTTTGCAGGAACAAAACCGGACCGATTTTAAAATGGCTAGTGTGACTCCGGCCCATACATTCAGCATTTCCAGCTCTTTGTATATTTTTGTGCTCAGGCTCATCTGCCCAATGTCTGCTCCTCTGCCCCTGCTCCCCACTGCCTGGGCTGCAGAGCTGGGATGCTGCTATGGATCATGCAGCTCCAGGATCACTTTCAATTATGCTGGCTATAGCTCCACATCGCCCCCTGCTGCTGCATAGTAAGTAATGCATAGGAAGGGCTTTACACAAGCTCGTGCAGTTTTATAGGAAGAACAAGTGTGCTGAACTAGAACTACCCAATACCCAGATTTCTGCATAGTGGCCATGTCAGCGTCCAATCACAGCTCTCGTCTCATTCCGTGACGTAGTGATTTCTGGTGTAAGCCGCGCTACTACTGGTAGCCTCTTCCTGGGAGGCGGTGCCGGGCTTCTGGGAAGTGGTGCAGCAGAGCTTCCGGTACCTTTATGTCCGGAGCCGGCTGTCAGCGGCAGGTATGCGGGGGAGGGCTGTGCTTCCTGCCTGGTGCTGAGGGGTCGGTACGTGGACCGCTTCTCCGCACCCGGCAGGTGTCGTCCTGAGGCGGTCCGGCTATGTGTGCGGTGCACGCTATACCCTGCCATATTAGGTTCCTGTAGTGTCATGCATGAGACCCGGTGAATTACACTGCACGAGGTTCCCCAAGTTTAATAACAAGCAGACGTGACCACAATGATAAAGGAAATCGCAGGACGGTGCCTGGGCGGGAACGGTTCAAAATGTAAAAGTACGACAAAAATGGGCACTGATGGGTATTGTGTAAAGGGTTAAATGACTTCAGGCCGCTGATCACTCACACTGCGGAATCGGGGGTCACCCTAGCATGCCCCAATGGGTTCTGGGCACCAGATCTGGCATTATATTGGCCCATTTTCACAGAGTCGCCTAGGTAACTGGTGTTTATAAAGGGTTAAATGCCTTCAGGGCGTAAGACCGGTGAAGACCTCCTCATGGCTTTGCCCCTGTGGTCTCCAGGTGGAGACGGGAGGCTGGAATGGTCTCCATAGGTGAAACCCGCATTTGTCTTGGCCTGGTGACTGCATGAGCAATACCTTCGAAGGGAGGGCCTCCCCAGGGGAACATTGCTCCTACTCCCAGGATTATAGTGTGGGCTGGCATCATGTATGGTAGCCGGACCCCTCTAACACTCATTCTAAACATGATAGCCGGACCCCTCTAACACTCATTCTAAACATGATAGCCGGACCCCTCTAAGGGTATGTCTCCACGTTCAGGATTGCATCAGTCTTTGGTCAGGATTTTATGCAAGTAAAATCCTGACCAAAACTGCACCTGAGGTCACTGGCAGGTCACCTGTGGTGTGCCTGCGTGTTTTGCTCATTGTAGCAACATGCTGCGTTTTGAAAAAACGCACAACGCATGCGTTTTCGCGGCAAAAACGCATGCGTTTTTAAACGCATAGTGGAGTCTGGATTTCATAAAATCCCATCCACTATGCTGTAACATCTGGACGCTGCGTTTTTGACGCAGCAGAAAAACGCAGCGTCAAAAACGCAGCGTTTCCTGAACGTGGAAACATACCCTTATACTCATTGTAAAGATATGGTAGCCGGACCCCTCTAATACTCTAATGATATGGTAGCCGGACCCCTCTAATACTCATTCTAAACATATGATAGCCGGACCCCTCTAATACTCATTGTAAAGATATGGTAGCCGGACCCCTCTAATACTCATTGTAAAGATATGGTAGCCGGACCCCTCTAATACTCATTCTAAACATATGATAGCCGGACCCCTCTAATACTCATTGTAAAGATATGGTAGCCGGACCCCTCTAATACTCATTGTAAAGATATGGTAGCCGGACCCCTCTAATACTCATTCTAAACATATGATAGCCGGACCCCTCTAATACTCATTGTAAAGATATGGTAGCCGGACCCCTCTAATACTCATTGTAAAGATATGGTAGCCGGACCCCTCTAATACTCATTGTAAAGATATGGTAGCCGGACCCCTCTAATACTCATTCTAAACATATGATAGCCGGACCCCTCTAATACTCATTGTAAAGATATGGTAGCCGGACCCCTCTAATACTCATTGTAAAGATATGGTAGCCGGACCCCTCTAATACTCATTCTAAAGATATGGTAGCCGGACCCCTCTAATACTCATTGTAAAGATATGGTAGCCGGACCCCTCTAATACTCATTGTAAAGATATGGTAGCCGGACCCCTCTAATACTCATTCTAAACATATGATAGCCGGACCCCTCTAATACTCATTGTAAAGATATGGTAGCCGGACCCCTCTAATACTCATTCTAAAGATATGGTAGCCGGACCCCTCTAATACTCATTGTAAAGATATGGTAGCCGGACCCCTCTAATACTCATTGTAAAGATATGGTAGCCGGACCCCTCTAATACTCATTGTAAAGATATGGTAGCCGGACCCCTCTAATACTCATTCTAAAGACACATTGATTTGGTCACTGGAGCCAGTGGTAGGGCCATTTCTCCAGTGTCCTAGATGCCGCTTTCCAACATGCTGATGCTAGACCACATGTTGCTCGTTCTATTGTTAGCAGCCTGTGTGGCCTATGTGTGCTACCATGGCACATCTGGGACGTTATTAATCAGCAATTGCATAGGGAGCTGCCAACAGTGGATCTTGATGATTTGCATTTTTAAGTGCATTCAGCATGGCAGAACGTTTCTCAGACAACCATTAGTAACCTCAGTGAAGCATGCCAAGGCGTGAAAGTGCGTATATTTCTGCATGTGTCACTCATACTTGATCTTGAATAAATCAAGATGTTTTGAAAATGTTCAACATTTTTTTCATTTACATATCCTCATCTGCAAGGCTACGTTCACATTTGCGTTGCGTCGGCGACGCATCGGCGACGCAACGCATGCAAAACGCATTGTTTTGTGACGCATGCGTCCTTTTTTGGCATGTTTTTTGACGCACAAAAAAATGCAACTTGCTGCGTCCTCTGCGCCCTGATGCTTGCGCCAAAAAAACGCATGCGTCACAAAACGCAACACAAGGCATGACCATGCCCCCCCCCCATGTTAAATATAGGGGCGCATGACGCATGCGTCGCCGCGGCTGCGCCCGATGCAACGCAAATGTGAACGTAGCCTAAGTCTTAACAAGGTTCAAATTATGATGTGTAGGTGACTGGGTCACGGTGGCTCAGTGGTCAGCACTGCAGCCTTGCAGCGCTGGGGTCCTGGGTTCAAATCCCACCAAGGACAACATCTGCAAGGAGTTTGTATGTTCTGACAGTGTTTGCGTGGGTTTCCTCCGGGTTCTCCGGTTTTCTCCCACATTCCAAAGACATACTGATAGGGAATCTAGATTGTGAGCCCCATCAGGGACAGCGATGATAATGTGTGCAAACTGTAAAGCGCTGCGGAATATGTTAGTGCTATATAAAAATAAAGATTATTATTATAAATATCTCTATAACAGCAGGTCCTAGTCCGTCTGGTATGATACAACAGAACAGCTATTGTAGCTCAGTTTGTTGAAAAAAGTAAAGTAGCAGTCTGAGGTTATCAATATATATTCCATCTGTAGTATGCTTCTTCAATATGAGACCGGTGGGGTCACCTGGCAACCCTATCGATCAGCTGATACCTAACCCAACATTAGTCGGATGTAAGCAATGTAGCGGACCCCCAGAGCCTTGTACATTGTCTAGTGGCCCCTGCCGAGTACTATGGCTGTTCCTATATAAGGTATTGTCTTGGTCTCCAATCTTTCCATGTCTCAATTCAGTCCGTTGGGTGCTCTGTCAATAAAAGTCCAGTACAAGACCTGCGCTCAGCGGGTCAGAAATGTTTTGGAGGAATTGGGAGCATAAACAATATTTACAACAGGAGTGTAAAGGCAACATGTCATGTAAAATAATGCTCTTAACCCCTTCACAACCTTTGATGTACACATACGTCAAAAGTCGTATCCATTCCTTTGATGTGGGTGGGCACGCATGCCGAGCCTGCATATTTCTTGGCAGATCATGGCTGATTTCCTCATGTGCCTTAACAGCTACGGATGGAGCAGCGTTCCCACCACAGCTATTAACCTGTTGAATCCCATTGTCAATCTCTGACAGCGGCATTTAACACCTGCTGGCGGGGGGGCGTCATTGTGGGGTTCTGATGGATTGTCATGACAGCCAGGGGTCTACAGATGATCCCTGTGCCTGTTATTACAATTCTCTTGTGAAAAACAAGTTTAGCTGGTGTTCACAGATTGTGATTTCAGCTATACAAGTCCCCTAAGGGACTTTTAAATACAATAAAAAGTATATAAAAAAAAAATAATACAAAGTTTAACCCCTTAGTGACGGAGCCAAATTTTTGAAATCTGACCAGTGTCAATTTATGTGGTAATAACTCTGGAACGCTTCAACAAATCCCAGTGATTTTGAGATAGTTTTTTCATGACACATTATACTTTATGATAATGGTAAATTTAGGTTGATATGTTTGGTGTTTATTTATAAAAAAAATCAGAAATTTGAGAAAAATGTAAAAAAATTAGCAATTTTCAAACTTTATCTGGAGTAAAGGGATAATCATTCAGTCATACAGCAGCAAAACATTAATAAATAACATTTCCCACATGTCGGCTTTACATCAGCACCATTTATAAAATGTTCTTTTATTTTGTTAGCATTTTAGGAGGTTTAAAAATGTAGCAGTAATTTTTTATTTTTTCAAGGAAATTTAAAAAATTTATTTTTTACGGACTTATCCATGTTTGAAGTAACTTTAGGAGTCCCATATATTGGAACACCCCCAAAAGTGATACCATTTTAGAAACAGCACCCTCTGACATATTGAAAACTGCAGTCAGGTAGTTTATTAACCCTTCAGGTGCTTTTCAGGAATTAATGCAAAGTGGCAAGACAGAAATGAAAATGTGTATTTTTACCACCTAAATGCCTCTAACTTCTGAACAAATTACTATAGCCGACAGACTCTAAGGTCACTATTTGGTCATGAATTGCCTTGGCAAACATCAGGATCACAAAATCATGATCTGAGGGCACCGATTGGGATAAAGAGGAAGCCCTCACACTCTATTAACCATTTATAATGATGTAGTCACTAATGACAGCAGCATCTAAGGGGTTAAACAGATTTGGACGGTGCAAACATTGATCATGGCTGATGCAGCAAGTCAGCTATAGTGTACAGCTGACAGCTGCTGGATTGTCACCTGTATGGGGAGGCTATTCTCAAATATCTCAGGTCAGTTAAAAGACATATTGGCTGTCATTAAGGGGTTAAATTACAGGGGATACTTTGCCCCGTTTAAAAATTAAACCATAAAAAATAAAATACTGAATACTGGGTCGAAAAAGTCAATCTATCAAAATATTAAATAAGTTAATCTGTTCATTAATGAGAGATGATTAAAACATCGGATTTACCCCAAAATGGTATCAGTTTAAAAAAAAAACAGCTCAGGGCTCTTAACCCCTTAAGCCCCAAGAGTGGTTTGCACGTTAATGACCGGGCCAATTTTTACAATTCTGACCACTGTCCCTTTATGAGGTTATAACTCTGGAACGCTTCAACCGATCCTGATGATTCTGACATTGTTTTCTCGTGAAAATTTCTTTGATAAGACTTGCGTTTTAAAACGGACATTTCGTGAAAATTTTGAAAATTTCACAATTTTCCAACTTTGAATTTTTATGCCCTTAAATCACAGAGATATGTCACACAAAATACTTAATAAGTAACATTTCCCACATGTCTACTTTACATCAGCACAATTTTGGAAACAACATTTTTTTTTTGTTAGGGAGTTATAAGGGTTAAAAGTTGACCAGCAATTTCTCATTTTTACAACACCATTTTTTTTTAGGGACCACATCTCATTTGAAGTCATTTTGAGGGGTCTATATGATAGAAAATAACCAAGTGTGACACCATTCTAAAAACTGCACCCCTCAAGGTGCTCAAAACCACATTCAAGAAGTTTATTAACCCTTCAGGTGTTTCACAGGAATTTTTGGAATGTTTAAATAAAAATGAACATTTAACTTTTTTTCACACAAAATTTACTTCAGCTCCAATTTTATTTATTTTACCAAGGGTAACAGGAGAAAATGGACCCCAAAAGTTGTTGTACAATTTATCCTGAGTACGCCGATATGTGGGGGTAAACCACTGTTTGGGCGCATGGCTGAGCTCGGAAGGGAAGGAGCGCTATTTGACTATTCAATGCAAAATTGACAGGAATTGAGATGGGACGCCATGTTGCGTTTGGAGAGCCACTGATGTGCCTAAACATTGAAAGCCCCCACAAGTGACACCATTTTGGAAAGTAGACTCCCTAAGGAACTTATCTAGATGTGTGGTGAGCACTTTGACCCGCCAAGTGCTTCACAGAAGTTTATAATGCAGAGCCGTAAAAATAAAAAATCATATTTTTTCACAAAAATGATCTTTTTGCCCCCAATTTTTTATTTTCCCAAGGGTAAGAGAAGAAATTGGACACCAAAAGTTGTTGTGCAATTTGTCCTGAGTACGCTGATACCCCATATGTGGGGGTAAACCACTGTTTGGGCGCATGGCAGAGCACGGAAGGGAAGGAGCGCCGTTTGACTTTTCAATGCAAAATTGACTGGAATTGTGATGGGATGCCATGTTGCTTTTGTAGAGCCACTGATGTGCCTAAACATTGAAACCCCCAAAAGTGACACAGTTTTGGAAAGTAGACCACCTAAGGAACTTATCTAGATGTGTTGTGAGAGCTTTGAACCCCCAAGTGTTTCACTACAGTTTATAACGCAGAGCCATGAAAATAAAAATGATTTTTTTCCCACAAAAATTTTTTTTTATCCCCCAGTTTTGTATTTTCCCAAGGGTAACAGGAGAAATTGGACCCCAAAAGTTGTCCAATTTGTCCTGAGTACGCTGATACCCCATATGTGGGGGGGCCACCTTTTGGGCGCATGGCAGAGCTCGGAAGGGACGGAGCGCCATTTGGAATGCAGAGTTAGATGGAATGGTCTGCAGGCGTCACATTGCGTTTGCAGAGCCCCTAATGTACCTAAACAGTAGAAACCCCCCACAAATGACCCCATATTGGAAACAAGACCCCCCAAGGAACTTATCTAGATGTGTTGTGAGAACTTTGAACCCCCAAGTGTTTCACTACAGTTTATAACGCAGAGCCGTGAAAATAAAAAATCTTTTTTTTCCCACAAAAATGTTTTTCTTAGTCCCCAAAATTTTTATTTTTTCAAGGGTAACAAGAGAAATTGCACCCCAAAAGTTGTTGTCCAATTTGTCCTGAGTACGCTGATACCCCATATGTTGGGGTAAACCCCTGTTTGGGCTCACGGGAGAGCTCTGAAGGGAAGGAGCACTGTTTTACTTTTTCAACGCAGAATTGGCTGGAATTGAGATCGGACACCATGTCGCGTTTGGAGAGCCCCTGATGTGCCTGAACAGTGAAAACCCCCAATTCTAACTGAAACCCTAATCCAAACACATCCCTAACCCTAATCCCAACGGTAACCCTGACACACCCCTAACTCTAATCCCAACCCTAATCCCAACCGTAAATGTAATCCAAACCCTAACTTTAGCTCCAGCCCTAACCCTAACTGTAGCCCTAACCCAAGCTCCAACCCTAACCCTGGCCCTAGTCCTAACCCTAGCCCTAACTCTAATGGGAAAATGGAAATAAATAAATTTTTTTAATTTTATTATTTTTCCCTAACTAAGGGGGTGATGAAGGGGAGTTTGATTTACTATTTATAGCGGGTTTTTTTTTTCTGATTTTTATGATTGACAGCCATCACAGACTAAAAGATGCTTTTTATTGCAAAAAATAGTTTTTGTGTCTCCACATTTTTAGAGCAATAATTTTTCCATATTTCGGTCCACAGAGTCATGTGAGGTCTTGTTTTTTGCGGGACGAGTTGACGTTTTTATTGGTAAAATTTTCGGGCACGTGACATTTTTTGATCGCTTTTTATTCCGATTTTTGTGAATCCGAATGACCAAAAACCAGCTATTCATGAATTTCTTTTTTTTTTGGGGGGGGGGGTCCGTTTATACCGTTTCACGTTTGGTAAAATTGATAAATCAGTTTTATTCTTCGGGTCAGTACGATTACAGTGATACCTCATTTATATCATTTTTTTATGTTTTGGCGATTTTATACGATAAAAACTATTTTATAGAAAAATAATTATTTTTGCATCGCTTTATTCTGAGGACTATAACTTTTTTCTTTTTTCGCTGAAGATGCTGTTTGGCCGCTCGTTTTTTGCGGGACAAGATGATGTTTTCAGCGGTACCATGGTTTTTTATATACGTCTTTTTGATCGCGTGCTATTCCTCTTTTTGTTTGGCAGTATGATAATGCGTTGTCTTTTGCCTCGTTTTTGTTTTGTTTGTTTTTTACCGCGTTCCCTGAAGGGGTTAACTAGCGGGACAGTTTTATAGGTGGGGTCGTTACGGACGTGTCGATACTAAATATGTGTACTTTTATTTATTTTTTATTATTTAGATAAAGAAATGTATTTATGGGAACTATATATATATTTTTTTTCTTTATTTAGGAATTTTTTTTTTTTTACACATGTGAATATATTTTTATTTTACTTTGTAACATTGCCCGGGGGGGGGGGGAATCATGTTATAGGGTCAGATTGCTGATCCGACACTTTGCAGAGCACCGTGTCAGATCAGCGATCTGACATGAAGGGCTGCAGGCTTACCAGCGCTTGCTCTGAGCAGGCGCTGGTAAGCCACCACCCTGCAGGACCCGGATGTAGCCCCGTGGCCATTTTGGATCCGGGGCCTGCAGGGAGGAGACGCTCGGTACAAAGTGAGCACATCGCCTTGTAACGAGGGTCTCAGGGAAGCACGCGCGATGCTTCCCTGTACCGCCGGAACGCTGCGATCATGTTTGATCGCAGTGTTCCGGGGGTTAATGTGCCAGGGGCGGTTCGTGACCGCTCCTGGCACATAGTGCCGGATGTCAGCTGCGATAGTCAGCTGACACCCGGCCGCTCTCCCCCCTTGAGCGTGGCCGATCGCATATGACATACTATCCCGTCACTGGGAATTAAGTCCCAGGTCACCTCGACTGGATAGTACGTCATATGGGATTAAGGGGTTAAAATTAGCGATCACAGAGCACTTTATCACGAAAAATGAAAACGATACAGGTCTCAGAAAATGGCAACGAGCAACATTTAAAAAAACAAAACTATACATGTTTGGTCTCTGCGTAATCGTACTGACCTGTAGAATCATTTTGCCAGGTCAGATTAACCATATAGTGAACATGCTAAATTTAAAAAAAAAAAAAAACATTGTGAAATAGCACTATTTTTTGCAACTTCAACACACTTGGAATTTTTTACCCATTTCCCAGTACACTGTGATAAAATGAATGGGGTCATTCAAACGTGCAACTCGTCCCACAAAAAAAAAAGCCCTCAGTCGGCAATGTGGATGGAAAAATAAAAGTTATGGGTCTTGGATGAAGAGTTGGAAAAAAAATTGCTTTGGGGTGAAGGGTTTAGCCCGCAGATACTGTATGTGGTTAATAGCGTGCTGACATAGTGCAGTTCCTTTACTTTAGGCCCCACTGCTGGGAGGAAGTGATCTTTATACTCCCTGGCATTTTTCGACTTCCAGTTATAGGTGCTGCCAGCACTGTTTCACTCACCGCTCTTTGCATAAATAACAGTGGCTATAATTAGAGATGAGCAAACATGTTCGGAAAATATTCGCCAATCTCAAATTCGGCACGAACTTAGCAGATTCGGATCTGTGTTCCCTTACATGAGCATTTTTACTCAAAGTCATCAAAATTCGGCCTAAATTCGGTAAATCATCACGTTTCCAATAATGCTTTTGTTATTACTTTGACTAGGATAGTGGTGCTGTATGATGAGCGGGATGGGGAAGGGGGATGTGTTTTATGAGGGGAGGGGGTGTGCAGTGGTTAGAGGAGCATGTGAAGACATTGTAGGAGCTGCGTGTGCTTTTTTTTTCTTAACTTTGTGTGTTGATTCCGGCAACCAATCAGGGCCCGGAAACCAACCACAATTTCATGGTTTTCTGTGGTTGACTGCTGAAGTCATATGTCCCTGGCCATGTAAAAAGTGGACATCTTGTTTTGCTGGTGTCATTTGCTCAGTGTCACAGTGCAGAGAGGGCGCTCCTTCACTAGTGCTGGTGCTGAAAGTGAACATGTCAGTGAAATAGATAGGATCCTGTCCTGTGTGAAATCGATCTTCCAGCATCGAAGTAGATTGTGCAAAGACTGTCGGGCAGTCTCCGGAAGCCCCATTTGCTACTCCAAATCATTTGATCTAAAACTGTGTTTCAGTGGCAAATCAGAAGGCCAGATTTCCACGTAAAAAATTGTTAGGCATAACAGTCTTGTTCAGGCACACTAAGAAAATAAATAGTGATTGTTCATTTATTGACAGGTGACTGACAGCTGTGGGTCTAAGGTTGTGAGGCAGCAGGGTACAAGAGGGGAAGGCTGCTTTCAACATGAGTGGGAGAGGTCGTGGTGGAAGGGGGAATAGGCTTGGTGTTCGACGTGTACGTGGGTTAGGTGTTAATGTGAATGAAAGCTCAACTGAAAAAACACAATCTCGTCCTATCCAAAGATCACTCACAACATCAGTTACTGGCCGGGCTACTCAACTCCCTTTCTTTGGCAGCTACACAGAGGTACGCCTTGTAGATGAAACTCAGAAAGAGCATGTGCTACAGTGGATGGGCAAGCGCTGCATCAAGTGGCCTCTTCCTCCACCTTAACATCACAGACAGTACAATCTTCAGAGGTGGCACCCCAATCTCCCTTGTTTCCTCTGCGTCAAAAATTTCCAAACCCCCAACTGACTGTGGGGAACCACAGATGGGCCATTCTGAAGAGCTGTTCACACATTGTATTCCATGGGTATCAGAGGTCTTCTCCGAAGAATCACAGAATCCAGAGGAGGAAAGCATCTGCACTGACGCCCCAAATTTTTTCATGTTGGATCCGGGGCCGGACGAAGTAGGGTCCGAGCAGAATTCAGATCCTCTGAGAACAGAGAGGATGATGATAAGGTTGTAGATCCCACTGGGTGTGAACCCAGAGGTACGCAGCTGAGTAGCTCAGCAGAGGAGAAACATGAAGAAGTTACATTGCGCCTTCCCACACAGACACGAAGTGATGCAACCACGACAAGCACTGCATACTCGGCCCCATCTCTGGCTGTGGCCAGCACCTGTCACGAGTATGCAGTTTGCAGGGGCAGCAAGGGTTGCCTAGTTTTTTGAGACATGTTATCTGTCACATTTGCAAAAAAAAAACTCAGAGGCAAACATTGCAATAATTTGACAACCACATACATGAACCGGCACATGCGCGATCAACATGCCTTAGTGTGGGAATCTCTCCCCTAAAATGCGGACTGGTGGGCCTCACCAACACACTGGCCATCCCATCAACCCCATTTGCTGCTTCCTCCTCCATCACCATTCCAAGTCTTCTCACATAGGTCTCCAGCGCAGAAACTACAATTGTTTTCCCACCACATTCTTGGTGAGTGAGAGTCGGACAGCTATTACAGAAGTAGACATGTCTGCTGTTTTTGTCTCAACTAGCACAATGCATCTTTCACAGTCCACCATAACATCTCCTCCTGCACCTCACTCACAGTCCAGCAGTTTGTCCTGTTCTCCATACTCCAGTAAATGGTGACTGAGAGCCCGTCGTCAGCTGTAACAGAAGTGGACATGCTTGCTGTTTTTGACCTATATCGGAGAACTAGCACACCACAACTTTATCAATCCACCGTAACATCTCCGCATGCACCTCCCTCACAGTCCAGTAGTTTGTCCGATTCACCGTACTCCACCTTCTCTCAGCACAGCAGCAAGCCCTCGGTCCTGCAGTTGTGGTCACGTAAAAGAATGTTTCCTTTTACACATGGCAAAGCTAAGAGCTTGAACTCCACCATCTCCAATCTGATGGCCACGGAAATGCTGCCTTTCTGCTTGGTGTATACAGACAGTTTCCGAAAGTTGATGGCCGTCGCAGTCCCCCAGTACCAGTTGTCCAGTCGCCATTACTTCTCTAAGACAGCTGTGCCTGCAACAACACTCGTTCCCTGAAAAAATCTATGTCTGCCAGGGTGCATTTCACCACTGACACCTGGACGAGCAAACATGGGCGAGGGCATTACATCTCGCTGACTGGCCACTGGGTGACTGGCAGACTGTCAAGGGGCTGCTCCACAAGTCTTGGAGTCCCCAAGGCTTGCGGGACAAACCTCTGTATTGAACACTTCCTCCACTGCTTCTGCCTCCCCCACCTCCTTTAGGGCCTCCACCTGTGCCCTCAACCTCTCCCTTAATCAGACATGCGTTCCAACAGTGCAGAGAGAATCCCCCCACTTCCGTACTGCACAGCCATGGCTCACTTCAATCAGTCAGTAATATAAAATAAGTAATAATAAATAATAATATATAATTAATAAATTAATATGACTTGGAGATCACAGTCACACAGCTCAAGAGTTGTGGACAGGTATCCAGGCCGGCAATCTCACACACGTGCCTTCCATGACTCACGTCCTCAACCTGGTGGCGCTGCTATTTCTCTGCCACTATACAGGCCTTGATGTGCTGCTGCCGAAAGCTGTGTGTGCTCACTTCCAACAATCGCATCCCGCAGGTCATCGACTTGCATCGCTACAGAGGTCTTTCAGCCTACCGGTTAACCGTTTGATTAGCGATGTTCCAACACAGTGGAATTCCACTCAGTACATGTTGCTGTGGCAGCAGCGATGAGCCCTGGTGCATTATTTGCTTTTGAATAGCCTGGGCCAATGCAGTCCGGATTGTAGTGAGGAGGTGATGGTCCCAGCAGAAGAGTTGGAATCAGAGGAGGATACGGAAGGGAGAATAATATCTCAAATTTCCAGACTGTCGCACAGCATGCCATGGGAGGGTGGCTTACAGCGATCAAGGAGGGCTCGTGGTACCAGACAAACTTAGTGAAGATGCAGGAGCCGGGAAACAAATGGAGGAGGATGAGGTGATGGACGCACAACAGGAGAAGAAGAGGATAATTATCTGCTCTATGTTGTCCATGGTTGTCGGAAGGGGATGGAGGAAGCAACCTTGAGTGTTACCCTGGCACCAACACAGCATGAACATGGGCCTCATGGAAGCGTCCGACACATGAGTGACTTTTTGCTGCGCTATCTTCAAAACGATGACCGTATTCTTAGGGTTAGAAATAGTGCTGACTACTGGGTTGCCAGTCCGTTAGATACATGGTACAAGAGTAAATTTAGCTAGATGCTTCCCCCCGTTGAAAGGGATGTGCGCATGCTGGAGTATCGAAACATGCTTGTAGACAGCAGTGAGGCACACAGTGTGCATCCCGTTTCTAGACGTCCAACTCCTGGGAATGTCAAGGCGTTATCGCAAAAACAATAGCAATTTCTGTGAGTCACTTAACACATATTTTAGCCCAGCCCCTGCACCAGCAGAACAGAGTACAGGTCTGACACGTTGTGAACGGCTGGAGAGGATGGTGCAGGAGTATCTGGAGCTCAATATCAATGCTATCGCTGTTGTTTGAGGTGTCAGGTCTCCCATCTTAGAAGGCTTACACCGCTCACTTAACCACCAGGTCCTCAATTCCTCACGCATGGCCCATGGCTGACTTCTGCTGTGCTATTTGCAAATTTCTACTGTGAGTCAATTGATGCCAGATTTTTTATGGTGTCTACCCCTAATTTTACCTGTTTGGGAAGCTGTTTTTGTCACCCCTTAAGGTGTTGTGTATATGTTTGGTTTTGCCTTCTATTGAATCTAATGGCATTCGGGTACTTTTGTCAAACCGTTCATCGAACATGTTCTAATCATTCGGCCAATCGAACCAAACCTTGAGGTTCTCTCATCTCTATCTTTAACTGCTCCCCCGACACTGGCTGACAGCAGGATCAGCATTATAGTCTGCTGTCAGTCAGTACATGGGGTGCGGTTACTTGCTCTCTATACACAGAGCGGTGAGTGAAACAGTGCTGGCGGCACCCCTATGACTGAAAGCCGAACACTGCCAGGAGGAATAAAATGAATTCCCTCCTGGCAGAGGGGCTCTCGGTGCCAGCACCGCACAGTATCCGAATGCTATTTTCCTACAGATTAAGCCTGTATCTACTGTTTACATAGTAACATAGTTATTAAGGTTGAAGGAAGACTTTAAGTCCATCTAGTTCAACCCATAGCTTAACCTAACATGCCCTAACATGTTGATCCAGAGGAAGGCAAAAAAAAAACCATGTGGCAAAGAGTAAGCTCCACACTGGGGAAAAAAATTCCTTCCCGACTCCACATATGGCAGTCAGACCAGTCCCCTGGATCCACGCCCTATCAAGGAATCTAGTATATACCCTGTAACATTATACTTTTCAAGAAAGGCATCCAGTCCCCTCTTAAATTTAAGTAATGAATCACTCATTACAACATCATACGGCAGAGAGTTCCATAGTCTCACTGCTCTTACAGTAAAGAATCCGCGTCTGTTATTATGCTTAAACCTTCTTTCCTCCAGACGTAGAGGATGCCCCCTTGTCCCTGTCTCAGGTCTATGATTAAAAAGATAATCAGAAAGGTCTTTGTACTGTTTCCTCATATATTTATACATTAACATAAGATCACCCCTTAGTCTTCGTTTTTCCAAACTAAATAGCCCCAAGTGTAATAACCTATCTTGGTATTGCAGACCCCCCAGTCCTCTAATAACCTTGGTCGCTCTTCTCTGCATCCGCTCTAGTTCAGCCATGTCTTTCTTATACACCGGAGACCAGAACTGTACACAGTATTCTAAGTGTGTTCGCACTAGTGACTTGTATAGAGGTAAAATTATGTTCTCCTCATGAGCATCTATGCCTCTTTTAATGCATCCCATTATTTTATTTGCCTTTGTAGCAGCGCCTGACACTGGCCACTAAATGTGAGTTTGTCATCCACCCATACTCCCAGGTCTTTTTCATTGACGGTTTTGCCCAGAGTTTTAGAATTAAGCACATAGTTATACATCTTATTACTTCTACCCAAGTGCATGACCTTACATTAAAGCTCATTTGCCATTTATCAGCCCAAGCTTCTAGTTTACATAAATCATCCTGTAATATAAAATTGTCCTCCTCTGTATTGATTACCCTGCAGAGTTTAGTGTCATCTGCAAATATTGAAATTCTACTCTGTATGCCCCCTACAAGATCATTAATAAATATGTTAAAAAGAAGAGGGCCCAATACTGACCCCTGTGGTACCCCACTGCTAACCGCGACCCAGTCCGAGTGTGCTCCATTAATAACCACCCTTTGTTTCCTATCCCTGAGCCAGCTCTTAACCCACTTACACATATTTTCCCCTATCCCCATTCTCATTTTATGTATCAACCTTTTGTGTGGCACCGTATCAAAAGCTTTTGAAAAGTCCATATACACTATATCCACTGGGTTACCTTGGTCCAGTCCGGAACTTACCTCTTCATAGAAATTGATCAGATTAGCCTGACAGGAACGGTCCCTAGTAAACCCATGTCGATATTGGGTCATGAGGTTATTCTTCTTCAGATACTCCAGCATAGCATCCCTTAGAATGCCCTCCAGGATTTTACCCACAGTAGAGGTTAAGCTTACTGGCCTATAATTTCCGAGTTCAGTTTTTGTCCCCTTTTTGAATATTGGCACCACATTTGCTATACGCCAGTCCTGTGGTACAGACCCTGTTATTATGGACTCTTTAAAGATTAAAAATAATGGTCTATCAATGACTGTACTTAAAGGGAACCTATCACCCCGTTTTTTAAAGATTAGATAAAAATAGTGTGAAATAGGGGCAGAGCTGGGCTTTACATTACTGCCTTTTTGGTGCCTTTACACCCCCGTTATGCTGCCGAAATACCTTTGTGAAGTGGCCGTTTTCTGCTGTCACTCAAGTTGGTCAGGTCGGATGGGCGTGGTCACAGCGCTGTTTCTCCCCCAGATCAGGCTCATCATTACGTTGGTGGCGTAGTGGTGTGCGCATGTCCAAAGAGAAGATCCACTGCCCAGGAGATTCAAAACAGCGCGGTCTTCGCTATTCGCCGTTTACCGGTGGGCGCGGCCATCTTTCCTGTGGCCGCGCGTGCGCAGATGGAGCGCTCTGCTGTCCGGGGCTTCAGGAAAATGGCCGCCGCGATCTCCATCTGCGCACGCGCGGAATCCCGCGGCCATTTTCCTGAAGCCCCGGGCAGCAGAGCGCTCCATCTGCGCACGCGCGGCCACAGGAAAGATGGCCGCGCCCACCGGTAAACGGCGAATAGCGAAGACCGTGCTGTTTTGAATCTCCTGGGCAGTGGATCTTCTCTTTGGACATGCGCACACCACTACGCCACCAACGTAATGATGAGCCTGATCTGGGGGAGAAACAGCGCTGTGACCACGCCCATCCGACCTGACCAACTTGAGTGACAGCAGAAAACGGCCACTTCACAAAGGTATTTCGGCAGCATAACGGGGGTGTAAAGGCACCAAAAAGGCAGTAATGTAAAGCCCAGCTCTGCCCCTATTTCACACTATTTTTATCTAATCTTTAAAAAACGGGGTGATAGGTTCCCTTTAATTCCTGCAGTACTCGAGAGTGTATCCCATCCGGGCCCGGAGATTTGTCAATTTTAATGATTTTTAGACACCGCCGTACTTCCTGCTGGGTTAAGCAGGTGACACTTAATGGGGAATTTTTGTTATCACTGGCCATATTGGCTGCCATGGGATTTTCTTTTGTAAATACTGATGAAAAAAAGTCATTTAGCATATTGGCTTTTTCCTCATCCTCATCCACCATTTCACCCAGACTATTTTTAAGGGGGCCTACAATATCATTTTTTAGTTTCTTACTATTTCCGTACTTAAAGAATATTTTGGGATTATTTTTACTCTCTCTGGCAATGAGTCTCTCTGTCTCAATCTTTGCTGCCTTGATTTGCTTTTTACAGAATTTATTTAATTTTCTGTATTTATTTAATGCCTCCTCACTACCTACTTCCTTTAATTCTCTAAATGCTTTCTTTTTGTCCCTTATTGCGCCCCTTACAGCTCTATTTAGCCATATTGGTTTCCTCCTATTTCTAGTATGTTTATTCCCATACGGTATATACTGTGCACAGGTCCTATCCAGGGTGCTAATAAACGTCTCCCATTTTCTTAGTGTATTTTTATGTCTCAGGATATCGTCCCAGTTAATTGCACCAAGATCATCTCTCATCCGTTGGAAATTTGCCCTCCTGAAGTTTAGTGTCCGTGTAACCCCTCTACTACACATCTTATTAAAGGATACATGAAAACTTATTATTTTGTGATCACTATTCCCCAAGTGACCCCCAACCCTTATATTTGCTATGCGGTCTGGCCTGTTGGTTAATATTAGGTCTAGCAGTGCCCCCCTTCTTGTTGAGTCCTGAACCAGTTGTAAAAGGTAATTATCTCTCATAGTTGTCAAAAACCGATTACCTTTGCTGGAACTGCAGGTTTCTGTTCCCCAATCTATTTCAGGGTAGTTGAAGTCCCCCACAATAATGACTTCTCCTTGAGTCGCAGCTTCATCTATTTGCTTTACGAGGATATTCTCCATTGCTTCCATTATTTTTGGAGACTTATAACAAACCCCTATCAGTAATTTATTATTTTTTCCCCCTCCCCTTATCTCCACCCACAGGGACTCTACATTTTCATTAGATTCACCTATATTATCACGCAGGATGGGTTTTAAGGATGATTTAATAGCATTATTTTACATTACATGTTCCCTTTTAATGTTTTGGCTAATCAGTACTTATCATATCGCACTTCTGACTCCTGTTTTGTTTTTGTGTTTTAATTTTTGAATGTTAACCCAAGCAATCAATACTTGGGATCATGAGGGGAAAAATTAGCTTTTCTTAGGGTAGATTGATTCATGCATTGATTCATGCAGAACACCTTCTGTTTATCACCTCCCATCTATCAGATGAACTTGATGGATGTGTGTCTTAGGTTGTTTCAGCTGTACTAACTGTGATTCTAGTATTGTAGTTGTGCAATACTGCATACATGTAATCTTTAAGTGATTCTTATGACTGACCAATTTTCAATTATTGCAGATCTGCTGTCCCTGTTCCTAGACACAATGGTAAGTCCAAATTATCCTGCACTATGAGAGAGAGCGTTTTATTTATTTAAAAAAAAAATCATCCTCCAAAAATGTACTCAATTGAAGTTACCAGAATCAGGGCCCCCTCCCTGTTTTGGTGATGCCATGTCTTTCTTCCTGTCCCGTGCACTTGTGGCCTTGCCTGTTCAGAAGTATGTTGGTTCACTTAACAGTCGGTGTAGACTGCATGTTAGAGTACTTGTAGGGCATAAAATGAAGCAAATATATGCACATTATTTTATAGCTTCTGGCCAGGCCAAGCTGAGCTATAGTACTCAACAATGAGCATTATACAGTGTATGGAGCTGTGGTGATGGTCGCACATGTCCAATAGCTTTGCTCCATCAATGAAGTTATCTTGATTAGTGGTGATTCCTTCTATTGTGCCGACCTGACTGTAGGAGTCAGCTTCGATTTGCCATCACTGTACTCATTAGGTGTCGGGGTTTCTACTTTTGCTGAATTTTAAGATTAAAGTAGTTCTCAACATATGTTCAATATAAGGGCAATATAGTAAATGAACAGGTCTGCTCTCGTAATGGCCAAAACAGCAAAAATATTGTCATTGGCTAAAAGGAACCATGAAAAATGAACTCCTAATTATGCCTACAGTGTCTATAGGGGAGTGCTCCAGACCTTCCTGTCAGTGTATATCCAGCAGCCTGTCGGTCACCACTGAGATGGGTGGGAGAGGATAATGCTTCGCTCATGCACACAGCATAATCGGAACATGTGCTTACTGTATTGAGAAAAATTGTGCCTTTTTAACCAGTAAGAGAAGAGACCTTTCCTGGTACTAAAAAAAAAAAAAAAAAAATCAAAGAGGAAGAATAAATGATGCAAACACTTTTGTATTGGGATATTTATAACACGTTTGGGTGATTTATATTTTCTAAATATCTATCCTTATGCCCTTACCACTTTTGTAATTAGCTTTATTACACAATGCCCTACTTTTCCCTATATAATCCCTAAATGTGTGTTTTGTTTTTTGTTTACTGTACTTCCTGTTTCAGTTCGTTTGAGAGGAGTCTCGAACACGACATCAGCGGAGGCTGGGGCTGCACTCACTCCCCACAGCGTCTATCACCCCTCCTGGAACAGGACATCATCAAGGTTCAGCGATACAGTTACTTACTAGTTTCCTGCATCATGGCCCCTGAGAAGACATCCTGGGTGATGGACGAGTGAGTCTAGCACCGGCTTTCTGCTTCTATTGCCACAGTAGCGTCTGTGAAAGAATACATCAGGTGGTGGAGAAATAAGAAGTGAGTGACACTAGTGCTGCCCCACAGTTTCTAGCACCACCCTCGAATCATCAAGAGGCAGCGTTGGTGTCACTCACTGCTTCTAGCGGTGGCAGCGGAGATGGAAGAAAATTGCTGGTGCTGCACTCACATTGTCAATCATCCAGGACATCTTCAGAGGGGGTGGCGATGCAAGGAGCTAGTAAGCAGTGCTGCTTCCTGGTGGCCTCCTGTTCCAAGAGTGGTAATGGACACTGCGGAGAGTGAGTGCAGCCCCAGCCTCCTGTAACATCACATTTGAGACGTCTCTCAAACGAAAAGTCACAGGAAATTCTGTGTTAATAAAAACCCCCCACAGGGATTAGTGTTGTGTGATACAGCCAATTACAAAAGTGGTTAGGGTGTAAGGATAGATATTTAGAAAATGCATTTTAAAGGGAACCTGTCACCCCCAAAATCGAAGTTGAGCTAAGCCCACCAGCATCAGGGGCTTATCTACAGCATTCTGGAATGCTGTAGATAAGCCCCCGATGTATCCTGAAAGAAGAGAAAAAGAGGTTAGATTATACTCACCCAGGGGCGGTCCCGCTGCTGTCCGGTCCGATGGGCGTCGCGGTCCAGTCCGGCTCCTCCCATCTTACGATGAAGTCCTCTTCTTGTCTTCACGCTGCGGCTCCGGCGCAGGCGTACTTTGTTTGCCCTGTTGAGGGCAGAGCAAGTACTGCAGTGCGCAGGCGCCGGGAAAGGTCAGAGAGGCCCAGCCCCTGCGCACTGCAGTACTTTGCTCTGCCCTCAACAGGGCAGACAAAGTATGCCGGAGCCGCAGCGTGAAGACAAGAAGAGGACTTCATCGTAAGAAAATGGGAGGCCCCGAACCGGACTGCGACGCCCACCGCAGCGTGTCCGCCCCTGGGTGAGTATAATCTAACCTCTTTTTCTCATCTTTCAGGATACATCGGGGGCTTATCTACAGCATTCCAGAATGCTGTAGATAAGCCCCTGATGCTGGTGGGCTTAGTTCACCTTCGATTTTGGGGGTGACAGGTTACCTTGAAGTGCCCGACTACCCCTCTAGCACCCTTCATCTGATTAAAATAGACTGTTACTACATTAGCCACAGATCAATTTAAATAGTCAAAATGGCGTCCATTGTGGTGTGAATGGATTAACAATATATTGGTATATGGTGACCAAATACAGATTAAATTAAGAATTACCATGTCAAGTGTCTTGCAGCATTGAGTAATGCTTACAAATAGAACATTATGTATACCATTCTAGGAAAACTGTAATCACGATTACTTCAGAGGATATAGAGGCGCCATAATGCTGTCTCTTAAATGGCAACAACAATTGAGGAAACTGAATTCGAATCATTGGCACAAGAGGCCAGGAAATCTTCATGATACTTTGCCACTACATAGCTCTATAGTACATAGTATAGCTTAGTCAAAAATCACTTTTATTATATACTGGGGTTTTTGCAGCTGTAGATGAGAACAAATATTGTTGTGCCAGGGAAAAATCTAATCTTTGGATAATGTATTTGTACTGCGACATATCACTTGTGACTTGTGAAGTCTCAGTCTCCTATGCAAGTAACATTGCGATTGGGAAAATGTATTTGGTTTTTACATTTAGCTTTGGAGACTTTTTGTTTTTTTGATAGTCTACGCCATACATCAGTATGAAAATACGATAACATTATTTCCCATGTGATATTAAGAAAAACTGATTGCAGTATCTACGTTCTTGAATTCACAAAGCCATATCCTATATTCTGTGTTTAGCACGGGCGGATTAAAGTGAAGACTACGTTGGAGCAACAGGAGGCAAAGCGTAAGGAGAGAGAGAGAAAATTACAACTCTATGTTAGTGCCACACAGGCAGCCTTCAATAAGGTAACTGAAGCGGTCATTGGTGCTGGCTTTTCCACTAATATGCTTCCAATTTTCCATTGAGTCTAAAGAGTTTTCCAAAATCTGTAGAAGAGTAGGGATCTTTTTTAAAACCAAGAAATAATCCTTACTTACCAGTTAAATACCACACTGCTCCGGTGGACCTCATCAGTCCTACTTCATTCACCTGACCTCTGTAGCCAATTGCTGGCTTCAACGGTGCTGCCTATGAAACCCTCACATGGCCAGTGAGTTGCTACAGAGGTCAGATGAATGATGTTTGAATCGTCATTATTGCTGGACTAGTGATCACTGGAGCCGGAATCCGGAATTAGCAGCACTTCGGATGCAGTGCATGTCCGCTGTGTCCAAAGCGCTGCCTTCTGTTGAACACAGGTGAATCCACATGTGTTCACTGAAATTGACAGGCTGCGGTCTTGAAAGACGCCCCTCATGTCGGTGTTCGCAGGTGATCCATAGGTACACATGCACACATACTAGACATGGGATTTCTAGAAATCCCATCCATTATACTGCAACATCTGGCCACTGCGGTTTGTACGCTGCATAAATAAACAGCATCGAAACCGCAGCAAATTCCTGATGGTAGGCACATACCCTGACTCTCAGCTGGTAAGTAATGCTTTTAGCATATTCTATAGTCTTATGTAGTAATGGTTTTTATTTTGTTTATTTAAATCCTGAAAAATCCTTTAAGGGTATGTTTCCACGTGCCGGATTACATCAGGATTTTCTGCGGATTGGACACTGCTTTCAGCCGCAGCGTCCAATCCACAGCATCCAGATGTTACAGAATAGTGGAGGGAATTTTATGAACTCTCGTCTCCACTATGTGCGCACTGCCGCATCCGGCGGCCCTGCGTATCCGGACAGGCGGCATGTCTTTATAGACTGCAGCATGACTATTTATCTTGCGGCGACGCTCCATCTCCGCAAGATAAATAACTTAGCCTATGTATAGGATGCGGTGATTCCGCCTGTGTTCAATGAACACATCCGGAATCACCGCGCGTAAAGAAGGGGGCAGCACTTTGGGCGGAGCGGGGTATCCGCTGTGTCTAAAGCACAGAGCTTCCGGAACGTGGAGACATAGCCTTAATCAGTATTTCGATTAAATCTAGAAATTGACAAGTAACCATTTATGTTTACGGAGATTCGATTAGGTACAATGTATGTGCAGATGTATTGGATTTTATCTGTATTAACCCCTTTTTTGACATATGTACATTATAATGGGTAAGGAGATGCCCCATTATGACATGATAATGTCTTAGGCTACTTTCACACTGGCGTTTTCTGCAGTACGTCTCAATGCGTCGTTTTGCTGAAAAAACGCATCCTGCAAAAGTGTTTGCAGGATGCGTTTTTTTTTTGCATTGACTTACATTAGCGACGCATTTGCGACGCATTGCCACACGTCGCAACCGTCGTGCGACGGTTGCGCCGTGTTGTGGCGGACCGTCTGGACCAAAAAACGTTACATGTAACGTTTTTTGATCCCGACGGTCCGCTTTTTCCGACCGCGCATGCGCGTCCGGAACTCCGCCCCCACCTCCACGCACTTCCCCGCACCTCACAATGGGGCAGTGGATGCGCTGGAAAAATGCATCCGCTGCCCCCGTTGTGCGGCGGAGACAACACTAGCGTCGGCGACCTCGGCCCGACGCACTGCGACGGACCGAGCCTGACGCTAGTGTGAAAGAAGCCTTAGTGATTTATGGGGGCAATAAGAGCTGGCTTCACTATCCGCACCTTCAGATCAGGAAGTGAGAGCTGTAGCTGCACTCTCACTTCCTCTTGATTACTTATACGTCTGAAAGAGGGGATAGTGAAGCCGACACTGATGGGCAAACGGCTCACATTACATAAAAGCCTCAAGTTATTACACCAGTGATCAAACTAAAATGTTCAAGTCTCATAGAAGGACTAAATAAAAAGTTAGCAAAAATTTAAAATAAGCAACATAAAAAACACAACATTTCCTGCAATTTAAATAAATGTATAATACATTTGGTATTAGTATTATGTAAAATTGTCACATTACTTAACCCCCTACAGTGAACATAACAAATATATAAAACCCACTTTTTGACTTCATTTTTAATTATTCCGCTGCATAAAAAGTAGAACAAAATGCAATAAAAAAAAGCATATGTATCTGAGAATATAGCTGAAAACATTGGAGTAAAGGAGAAAGGGTCGGAGAGCTTCAAACAGTGGGGTGCTTTTTTGAATTTACCAAATGGATGAAACAAAGAGTAAAAAATGTAAAGGGGTCTGAATACTTTCCGTACCCACTGTATATTATTCAAGGTTTTTTATCCTTTGTTATTACATATTTAAATTAGGCCGTTGGATTAAATGCTTTTTCCTGCTCTTACATAACCTATTTTATTCTAAGATCTATTAATTAAAACATACTTTGTTCTTGGGACAACCACTTTAAGTTTATTTCCATATGAAAAAGTTCATCGTTACATTTCAAAAGGAAAAACTTCCTTAATTGTAGACATTTTTTAAAAATAAATGTCAAGGTTGGCCCGCGACTTTGTCCAAGCTTTTAATAATTGCGTTTGACATCCCTGATTTAACCCAGCCATTTTCTCTCCTCAGTGAAACATGAACGGACCATCGACATAAATTTGACAATATTCTTCTGTGCCTGCTTTAGAATCTACATTTGTCCGTAGTATCAACCTTCTGTGCTATGAAGGCTTATTTTTGTTTTTTTTTCCAGCGAAAAGGTGGACAGTTGGATAAAGAAGCCTTGGAAATAGCAGCTCAAATATTGGCTTTAAATCCAGACTTTGCCTCATTATGGAACTTGAGACGAGAGGTTTTTCTTGCACTTGGATCTGACAGGTGACTTTTCTTTTCGCTGTAGGACTCTGATATTGTACAAATTGTGAAAAGGTGTAGTGTTAGCATGTATGGTCAAATAGAAATGATCCTTTAATGATCACATGCATTCAGACGGTTTGCTAGAAGTGGTGCTTGGTGACAGATGGAAGGGGGGTACACGTAGGATCAGACTACTCACTGATTTGTTTGTAGTCTCTAACCATGGAAATGCGTAGATATGCAAAGTAGCTGTACAATACTGAAAGATATTTTTGACATTTTCAAACGTGTGCATATTCATTCAGAAAAGCTACCCAATTAAAGGTACAAGTGGGTAAAATGTAAGTGGTCAGTTGTTAAGCACATAAATATTACACTTTCCTTTCTTTTTGTATTTGAGGTCCGATGAAGAGATGCGCTCTCTATATTTGTCAGAGCTCTCCTTTCTACAGAATTGTCTACAAGTCAACCCTAAATCCTATGGCACTTGGTATCATCGTTGTTGGATCATGAAACATATGCCGGAGCCAGATTGGGCTAGAGAGCTAACACTTTGTAATCAATTTCTGGAGATTGATGAGAGGAACTGTAAGTGCAATCTAAATAGAGTCCACTCTCGCGCAATATTGTGAAGTTAATCATATTTATTTTCCTCCTCGTCTGGTATACAGTTCATTGCTGGGGTTACAGAAGATTTGTAGCACAATCATTTCATGTGCCTCCCTCTGATGAGCTTGAATATACTAGCGACCTTATCACCAAAAATTTCTCCAATTACTCATCTTGGCATTATCGGAGCAAGCTTCTTCCCCAGATTCATCCAGACCCACAGCATCTAGGCCGAGCAACCGAAAAAGTCTTGCTCTCAGGTGGGAAAACAAAGATTACTTAAGAAATGTCACAATTCTATCCATATTTCATGCAGGAACCCTTGGAGAAGGGATTCTGAACTTTAGGGTAGGTTCACACGTTATTCTATAGGGACAGCTCTCCAAGCAAACATATGGACATGTGACCAGACGCTTAAAAAGGAACCTGTCAGGTCAGATAACTCTATTATCCTGCAGATGTGGGTTTATCTGCAGGTTAAGATAATTAGAAAAGTGCCTGGCCAGTGTACTGGAAGTGCGGCACCCAGGAGAAAGTCAATTTTATTCCTCCTGGGAGCTGCTGGCTTTGTCAGGCAGGCAGGCGTGTCAGTGTGGCTAAAGTCATTGCTCCCTATACTGTGACTGACTGATAGCTGGGCTCTGCAGTGCCTCCATGCAGAGCTGGCTGTCAGTCAAAGTGCCGGAGCGTGCTTACAGCCACCTCACAGTATATAGTGAGTAGCGACTAGCCGTACTGGCACACCTGGCAGGTCCCGGGAACCTGGAATAATAAAATTCACTGTCTTCTGGGTGCTGCTTTTCCAGTATGGCAGCCAGGCACCTTTTCTAATGCTATTAACCTACAGATATCTGAGGTGACAGGTTCCCATTTAATATAAGACAATTGACAATTTCCATGCTGAGACTCTGTAAATTAGTCTAGTTAATTTAAATTTGCCAATCATAGTGATCAGCCTACTCTACTTGATTGACAGGTCTTATTTATTTTTTTACTTCAAATTTTTAGTGTTCTGTCACACATTTGTAACTTTTCCATGTGTATAATGTGTTCTGTAATAAATAGCATTTTGATTTGTATTTTCTGCTAGAACTGGAGCTTGTACAGAATGCCTTCTTCACAGACCCAAATGATCAGAGCGCCTGGTTTTACCATCGATGGCTTCTTGGAAGAGGTGGGTATCTCCTAGGATGTCTTTCCTCCTTTTACACAATTACAGGCTTATAGTGATGATGGTATGTGGATGATTGATCTTTGGTAGTTCCTTAAACTCCTGTGATCATTGATGGAAAGCTATTACTGTTAAAAGGCGAATCCTTGCTAATAATACTAAATCAAGAAATTGCTGTTTCTAAATTTCCATCATATTTGTTACACCAGCCTCAATGTAACTTTTGTACATTTCTGCATTTCTGTAAAATTTGTCTTTTTCTTCCAGCTGATCTTCCTCTGTCTATCAGATGTATCTCTGTTGATGTGGCTGGCTCCTGGATATCAATAACCTTTTCTCAACCAGTTTTAGTAGGTGTACAGAAGTGAATTTCATGTTATCTTGTTTTGATGTACTACTGATTAAGGTAACATTATTTGGCTAAAGGTACCTTCACACTGAACAACTTAACAACGATAACGATAGCGATCCGTGACGTTGCAGCGTCCTGGATAGCGATATCGTTGTGTTTGACACGCAGCAGCGATCAGGATCCTGCTGTGACATCATTGGTCGGAGCTAGAAGGCCAGCATTTTATTTCGTTGCTGGGTCACCCGCTGACATCGCTGAGTCGGTGTGTGTGACGCCGATTCAGCGATGTCTTCACTGGTAACCAGGGTAAACATCGGGTTACTAAGCGCAGGGCCGCGTTTACCCTGGTTACCCGGGGACTTCGGCATCGTTGGTCGCTGGAGAGCTGTCTGTGTGACAGCTCTCCAGCGACCACACAACGACGAAACAGCGACGCTGCAGCGATCGGCATCGTTGTCTATATCGCTGCAGCGTCGCTTAATGTGATGGTACCTTAAACCAAAACCTGATCTCATTTTAAAGGCTTATAAGCTCCATACACAATAGCTGTCATTCGTCCATTGATTGTTTGCTGGCAGCTATCTCTCCCAACTCCTCCATAAACAGGCATTAGCAATCTGTCAAGCTCTCCTGTACTTTCTACAAGGTAGCCACTGCCAGCCTCCTCTAGCTGTGGCTTAATTCACTGAGCACAAAAGGATCAGTAGTCCCAAATCAAACATGCTGGATCCATATGCCCCCTGCCATCTGTCAGGGAATCTTGTTATTCTCAAACACATTAGGGCTCTTTCAGACATCAGTGTGTCCCGTACATGTGGTGACAGTTTTCACACGCACCGGAGACACTTACACAGGTAGATCCATACAAGTGAATGGGTCTGTGCACATGTCAGTGTGTTTCCACGGACCGTGAGTGCAAAACACGCTGACATCCTGCACACTGAGACAAGGATGACATCCGTGTGTCTGTCAGTGTGACACGTACCGGTGCCTGGCAATCATCTGTACTGTTAGCGCTGTTCCCTGGCGCCGAGTGCTGAAAACAACTCTCCTCATTCTCCCATGCTTGCGTAGTGATCAGCGCTAGCATGGGACAATGTTGAGAGTTGTATTAAGCTGATAACAGTGAGAGCAGGCGGCAGCTGATGAGAGTATTCATCAGCCTCCACCTGCTCTATAAATAAATAAAAAATTTTGTGGGGTTCCCTTGCATTTTTGATAACCAGCCAGGCAAAACTGATAGCTGTGGGCTGCAACCGTCAGCTTTATCAAGGCTAGTTATCAAGAATATAGGAGTCCCCATACTGTACTTTTATTCTTGTTAACTAGCCTTGCTAAAGCTGACAGCTGAGAGTTGCAGCCTACAGCTGTCAGTTTTGCCTGGCTGGTTATCAAAAATACAGCGAAACCCCATGTCATTATTTATAGCGCAGTCGGTGGCTGATGAATACTCCCATCAGCCGTCACCTGCTGTCTCTGTTAACAGTTGAATACAACTCTCAACATTGTCCCCTGCTCGTGCTGCGAGCAGGGGACAGTGATGTTAGCTGTCTTCAGCACACAACGTCGGGAAACAGAGCGAAGAGTACCACTGATTCCTAGATGCCGGTACGTGTGATACTGAGGCGGCACATGGTTACCACACACATTAAAACACATAGACACTGATATCTCCGGTACTGTTTTTTCCAGTATCAGAAATATCAGGACTTGTGAAGGAGCCCTTAGACTGTTGGCCGAGCCTGCCGACACTTGTGCTGCAGACACTTGTGCTGCAGACATTCTTCTAAAGTGTATGGAGGCCTTAGCTCTTATAGCCGAATCATGGCGTTTTGTATCAAAATATTATAGGCCTGTCACAGAGGTACATGGAATTTCTACTCTATCCAAATTTGAGAAAAAAATGTACAAACTCTTTCTTGCACATACACGCTTATAGATTTTAATAGGAGAGCAGAACACCTTTTTGTCTTAAAGGGAATGTGTCATCAAAAAAAGTAAAAAAAAAAAATTGAAACCTTTAAAACCTTAATGTTTACACTGTTAAGATATGCAAAAATTTAAAGTATAGGATCTGAAAAAATGACTAAGAAAAGTTTTGATATTTTCAGCTTATAAACACTAGGAGGAGCAGCTGCTCATGTTTGATATTAACACAAAGCGTAATTCTAGCTTGTATTATGATTGCAGTAAGTGTGGACTGAATCTGCTAGCATGTGTCTGACTTTACTTCTCGCCTACTCTTATGGGTGTCTGCAAAAGGAGAAGGGAAGATAATTTTGTAGGTGACTGTCCACTTCAATATCACATTACAGTGCCACAGATGACTGCAGACAGTGCCGATCCTAGCTTACCTGCTAACTGAGGCAAAAATTGACATAGCGTCCCACTTCACAGGGCGCAATGTCACAATTTGTTGTGAATTAGTCAAGAGGTGCTTATTTTTCACACTTATTAAAGCAACAAGATCTGCTTGTTTCTTTCCCAAGACCATTGTTGCTATCAATATGTAAAAAGCCAAATAAAGATCTGAAAGTAATGAATACTAGCAGTCTAATACTCTAAGAAAGCAGCTTTGAATAATAAAGTGAAATGTCAGTGAGACAACTGAAATGGTATTTTCCTACTACCCTTTGTCATTCTTCACTTCCCTTTCTACAGAATTTTCCACATTGGCCATGTCCTAAATACAGGAGGGAAACATTTGCTGTTTGATATTAACCCCTTAAGCCCCAAGGGTGGTTTGCACATTAATGACCAGGCCAATTTTTACAATTCTGACCACTGTCCCTTTATGAGGTTATAACTCTGGAATGCTTCAATGGATCTTGATAATTCTGACATTTTCTCGTGACATATTGTACTTCATGATAGTGGTAAAATTTCTTTGATAAGACTTGCGTTTATTTGTGAAAAAAATGAAAATTTTGAAAATTTCGCAGTTTTCCAACTTTGAATTTTTATGCCCTTAAATCACAGAGATATGTCACACAAAGTACTTACCCGTATTTCGCGGACTATAAGACGCACCGGACCATAAGACGCACCCCAAATTTGGGGTGAAAATTGCAGAAAAAAAGATTTTTTATAAGATGGGGGTCCGTCTTATTGTCCGAATTTACAGTATCTTACCTGTGGGCTGGTGGTGGCAGAGCAGGGTCCCAGGAGGCATGGTGTCGGCAGAGGTGGGGTGAGGCGGTACGGCGTGCACCTGAGCAGGGTCCCTTCCTGCTTAGGTGGGCGACGCCACGGCCTGGTGTCCATGGGAGGGTGGCAGCAGTGGTTACCGGCAGAGGTGTTGGGATGAGGAGGCACAGTGAGAGGGGTGCGGGTGAATCCTGTTGTTACCGTGGTGGCAGAGGTGTGGAGACGAGGAGGCGCAGTGAGCGGGGTCCCTTTCCCTGGTGAGGTGATGCAGCAGCCCCGGTAATGCAGCAGAGCAGGGTGAATCCTGTGGTTACCGTGGTGGCAGAGGTGTGGAGATGAGGAGGCGCAGTGAGCGGGGTCCCTTTCCCCGGAGAGGTGATGCAGCAGCCCCGGTAATGCAGCAGGGCCGGGTGAATCCTGTTGTTATCGGTGCGCGCGGCCATCTTCCTGAGGCCGCGCGTTCGCAGATGGAGCTCTGCTGCCCGGGGCTTCAGGAAAATGGCCGGCGCGATCCCCATCTGCGCACACGCGGCATCCCGCGGCCATTTTCCTGAAGCCCCGGGCAGCAGAGCTCCATCTGCGAATGCGCGGCCTCAGGAAGATGGCCGCGCGCACCGATAACAACAGGATTCACCCGGCCCTGCTGCATTACCGGGGCTGCTGCATCACCTCACCGGGGAAAGGGACCCCGCTCACTGCGCCTCCTCATCTCCACACCTCTGCCACCGCACCTCTGCCGCCGCACCTCTGCCGCCGCACCTCTGCCGCCACGGTCCACGGTAAGCCTGCATTGCGAATATAAGACGCACCCCCCATTTTCCCCCCTTTTTTGGGGGGGAAAAAGTGCGTCTTATATGCCAAAAAATACGGTAATAAGTAACATTTCCCACATATCTACTTTACATCAGCACAATTTTGGAACCAAATTTTTTTTTTGTTAGGGAGTTATAAGGGTTAAAAGTTGACCAGCAATTTCTCATTTTTACAACACCATTTTTTTTTAGGGACCACATCACATTTGAAGTCATTTTGAGGGGTCTATATGATAGAAAATACCCAAGTGTGACACCATTCTAAAAACTGCTCCCCTCAAGGTGCTCAAAACCACATTCAAGAAGTTTATTAACCCTTCAGGTGTTTCACAGGAATTTTTAGAATGTTTAAATAAAAATGAACATTTAACTTTTTTTCACACAAAATTTACTTCAGCTCCAATTTTATTTATTTTACCAAGGGTAATAGGAGAAAATGGACCCCAAAAGTTGTTGAGCACTTTGACCCACCAAGAGCTTCATAGAAGTTTATAATGCAGAGCCATAAAAATAAAAAATCATATTTTTTCACAAAAAATGATCTTTTCGCCCCCAATTTTTCATTTTTCCAAGGGTAAGAGAAGAAATTGGACCCCAAAAGTTGTTGTACAATTTGTCCTGAATACGCTGATACTCCATATGTGGGGGTAAACCACTGTTTGGGCGCATGACAGAGCTCGGAATGGAAGGAGCGCCGTTTGACTTTTCAATGCAAAATTGACAGGAACTGAGATGGGACACCATGTTGCGTTTGGAGAGCCACTGATGTGCCTAAACATTGAAACCCCCCACAAGTGACACCATTTTGGAAAGTAGACCCCCTAAGGAACTTATCTAGATGTGTTCTGAGAGCTTTGAACCACTTGGGGGTAGTGTTTCACTACAGTTTATAACGCAGAGCCGTGAAAATAAAAATTATTTTTTTCCCACAAAAATTATTTTTTTGCCCCCAGTTTTGTATTTTCCCAAGGGTAACAGGAGAAATTGGACCCCAAAAGTTGTTGTCCAATTTGTCCTGAGTACGCTGATACCCCATATGTGGAGGGGAACCACCGTTTGGGTGCATGGCAGAGCTTGGAAGGGAAGGAGCGCCATTTGGAATGCAGACTTAGATGGATTGGTCTGCAGGCGTCACATTGCGTTTGCAGAGCCCCTAATGTACCTAAACAGTAGAAATCCCCCACAATTGACCCCATATTAGAAACTAGACCCCTCAACGAACTTATCTAGATGTGTTGTGAGAACTTTGAACCCCCAAGTGTTTACAACGCAGAGCCGTGAAAATAAAAAATCATTTTTTTCCCACAAAAATGTTTTTTTAGCCCCCCAAATTTTTATTTTCCCAAGGGTAACGAGAAATTGGACCCCAAAAGTTGTTGTCCAATTTGTCCTGAGTATGCTGATACCCCATATGTTGGGGTAAACCCCTGTTTGGGCGCACGGGAGAGCTCGGAAGGGAAGGAGCACTGTGTTGCTTTTTCAACGCAGAATTGGCTGGAATTGAGATCGGACGCCATGTTGCATTCTGAGAGCCCCTGATGTGCCTAAACAGTGGAAACCCCCAATTCTAACTGAAACCCTAGCCCCAACTCTAACCCTAGCCCCAACCCTAGTCCTAACTCTAGCCATACCCCTAGCCTTAACCCTAACCCTAGCCCTAACCCTAATGGGAAAATGGAAATAAATACATTTTTTTAATTTTATTATTTTTCCCTAACTAAGGGGGTGATGACGGGGGGTTTGATTTACTATTTATCGCGGGGGGGGGTTATCGGATTTTTATGATTGACAGCCGTCACAGACTAAAAGACACTTTTTACTGCTAATAATTGTTTTCGCATCTCCACATTTTGAGAGCTATAATTTTTCCATATTTTGGTCCACAAAGTCATGTGAGTTCTTGTTTTTTTGCTGGACGATTTGACGTTTTTATTGGTAACATTTTCGGGCACGTGACATTTTTTGATCGCTTTTTATTCCGGTTTTTGAGAGGCAGAATGACCAAAAACCAGCTATTCATGAATTTCTTTTTGGGGGGCGTTTATACTGTTCCACGTTTGGTAAAATTGATAAAGCAGTTTTATTCTTCGGGTCAGTACAATTACAGCGATACCTCATTTATATCATTTTTTTATGTTTTGGCGCTTTTATACGATAAAAACTATTTTATAGAAAAAATTATTATTTTTGCATCGCTTTATTCTGGGGACTATAACTTTTTTAATTTTTCGCTGATGATGCTGTATGGTGGCTCGTTATTTGCGGGACAAGATGACGTTTTCAGCGGTACCATGGTTATTTATATCCGTCTTTTTGATCGCGTGTTATTCCACTTTTTGTTCGGCGGTCTGATAATAAAGGGTTGTTTTTTGCTTCGTTTTTTTTTTTTTTAACCACGTTCACTGAAGGGGTTAACTAGTGGGACAGTTTTATAGGGGGGTCGTTACGGATGCGGCGATACTAAATATGTGTACTTTTATTGTTTTTTTTTATTTTTTAGATAAAGAAATGTATTTATTGGAACAATATATTTTTTTTTCCTTTATTTAGGAATTTTTTTTATTTTTTTTTTACACATGTGAATATTTTTTACATCCATCGAACTATTTAGCTAAAGGTGTTCTCTTCAAAGAAGTCCCTTGCCAGTTTGCCTTTCCAGGGATCTCAGCTATTTGGCTCTAAGCTGGACCAAATTATTAAAGAGGCAACCGGAGGGACGAGTTCTCTCCTTCCTCAGGCCAAATCTCGACATTCCCTTCCGAAGCGTAAGTTTCGGCCCTTTCGCCGTCTCTCATCAACGAAAGATTTTTCCCACCAAGAGAAGTCACAGGTTCGCCAGGAAAGGAAAAGCGTTTCCTTCAAACCTACCCCCTCATGGCTGAACCGCAATGCACAAGGTAAATCCGCCTGACACAGGCCTGTCAGATTTTCCTCCGCATGAAGCCTCTCCCAGGCTGGGTGGTCATCTTCTGTGTTTCAGGGAAGCCTGTCTTGCCTCAGTTGATGGCTCAGAGAGGTTGTATCTTCAGGATACAAAATTGAATTCTTTTTGCGGCCCCGAGATCGATTGTTTGTATCCCGTCATCCAAGAGATCTCCGGGGTTCCGAGGTTTTTCGCTTCCATTGCCTCTCTTCTCAGATCAGGGGTTATTGTTCCCGTCCCATCCCAGGAACGTTTCACGGGCTTTTATTCAAACCTCTTCCTGGTTCTGAAGAATGACTGTTCGGTCCGACCCAACCCATCCTGGATCTGAAATTACTGAACAAATGGGTCTGTCTGCAAAATTTCAGGATGGAATCACTTCGTTCAGAAATAGCTTCCATGGAGTTGCCAGAGTTCCTGTGCTCGATAGATATCCAAGACGCCTATCTCTATGACCCTATTTTCCTAAGGCACCAGAGAGTTCTGCGTTTTGCGGTGCGGATGGACCACCTTCAGTTTGTCGCCCTACCGTTTGGTCTTGCAACCACTCCCAGGGTATTCACGAAGTTCATGGCAGCGGTGTTGCCCCTTCTACGGTTCAGTTACCTAGTGCTCATCCCGTGCCTCAACAAAATCCTCATCAAGACTCAGTCTTTTTACCAGGCCCAGCAAAGCTTGTCCATCACTCTTGAGACCCTGTCTCGACTCGGCTGCTTAGTCAACAGGGCAAACTCCTGCTTGTATCTGCACAGCATCTGATATTCCTAGGCATGTTGTTCAAAACCCTCCAGGTAAGCGTCTTTCTTCCCAAGGAGAAGAGGGCAACCCTCCAGCGAGGGGTTCGCTCTCTGCAGGGTCCTCGGTCTCCATCTTTCTGATCAGGACTTCCATCAGATTTGCCTTTGATGGGGCAATCGGGATGTAGACCTCATGGCATCCCGGTTGAACAGGAACGTCCCATAGTTCGTCTCAAGGTCCTGCGATCCTCTTGCAGTGGGTGCCTATGCTCTGGCGATACCCTGGTCACAGTTTGCTCTTCCTATCTGTTCCCTCCTCTCCCCTCCCTCCCAGGCTGTTGAAAAAGATCAAGGTGGAAGGGGTGACGGTCATTCTAATTGCACCGGATTGGCTCAAGAGGTCTTGGTTCACAGAGGTCGTCAATCTTCTCGCAGACACCTCCTGGACAGACCAGATCTTCTTTCCTAGGGTAGGATTTTCCACCAGAATTCTCAGTTGCTCTATTTAACGGCGTGGCTGTTGAACCCGTAGTTTTAAGAACGTCCGGGTTTTCAGGACGAGTGATTCAGACGATGATCTGGGCTTGGAAGCCGTTATGATCATCTGTCTATTATCGGACTTGGAAAGCTTTTTTTCGGTTGGTGTGAGGCTGATCACATTGTTCCTATGTCCTTTTCTCTCCCTTCTATTCTGGCATTTTCATCAGGCGGGACATGATGCAGGCCTTGCTCTCAGTTCTCCAAAGGACCAAGTGTCAGCGCTTTCTATTCTTTTCCAGAAGAACTTATCCTTCTGTCCTCAGGTCAGAACATTTCTTTAGGGAGTGGCCCATGCAACCCCTCCATACCAGACACCTGTTCATCCCTGGTACCTCAGGTTAGTTCGGGGGGCCCTCAGGAGTTCCCCCTTTGAACCGTTTCCAGAAGTCTCTCTTTTTTTTCTTTCTTGGAAGGTGTTTTTTCTTGTGGCAATCACTTCCATTAGGTGCTTCTTTGAGCTGGCGGCTCTTTCCTGTCACCCCCACCTTCCTGGTTCTCCACCAAAATAAGGTGGTTTTGCGGCCAATGCGTGGTTTCCGCTTTTCATCTAAGTGAGCCCACTCCTCCAGAACCTCCATTTTATTTTGAGTGCAGACCAATTATTAACTTTCATGTAAATGAGGATAATGGATTTCTGGTTACTCACCATAAAATCTGTTTCTCTAAGCCTTCATTTGGGGACACAACACCCTTCCAAGTTTTAACAGCTCTATTAACTGTGTTATATTGTTTCAATTTGAGTTTGTGTTTTTTTTCTCTTTTACATGTTGCTTCTCCTACTGCTTTCTCACTAACTGATTAATTTAGTTCCAGTTGGTGGGGTGTACACTGCTGAGGAGGAGCTAGTTTTTTAGTGCATAGTGTCATCTTCCTAGTGGCAGCAGCATTTACAAATGGTTTCCTGTGTCCCCCAACGAAGGCTCCGATAAATAGATTTTACGGTGATTAACCAAAAATCCTGTTTTTGCCTTTGCTGGTTATTATTATTATTTTGGGGGGAGAGCCCCCCTCCCATTTTGATAACTAGCAAAGTAGACCGCTGTGAGATGATAACCATGGACCTTCCCAGCCTGTTAATATCCGGCCCTTCTCACCCTGATTCATTTTTTTTATTCTTATTATTAATGGGTTTAATAAAGATAAACACCCTTTAGTGCCACACAAAAGGGTGCTAATTTATTATACATAGGGGACTTGCGACATTAAATGTCTACTGGACATCTATGTATTCTATATATCTGTGTATAAGATTGCTTTATTAGTTAGAAAACTAGCTTTAAATTACATAGAGAATTACAGTATATAAAAGGTGTTAAATCCACTGCATATGCATGTCATATGGATACTGTGTGAGGAAAAAATTGCACACTTACATAGCATAAGTTGAACCATAAGGATTCCACCCGTCCAACTTTTCAAGAGCAACATTGGGGCTATTTTTTTATATGCTAATGTGAGAGAGCCTATTCAAACAGAATAGAAATATCCAGGTTATGTCACATTTTTGTCAAACTTGGTTTATTTCAGCATGTTAAATAATTAGTTTTTTCTTCCATATGTTTTAGGTGGAGAGTGATTTGATACTGTTCATTGATGAGAAACCAATAATGGTCACGTGGAAGACACCAAATGGAAAAGAGAAGCCAAGTTTACTCTGGGTACTGCGGTATTTTGAGTTTTGTGTTTGAGTATCTGAAGATCATATTTCTCATCTTTGCTGAGTTGGTTTTTTTCCTTCTCATTTTCATTCATTCGTCATCAACTTTCTTCGTATTAATTTGTGCATTCATTGCCAGTATTTGTTATACTTTTGTGTTTGGTACAACACAGGGATTCTGTAAAAAAAAAAATAATTTTTTTTTAAACAAAAAAGTGGAACCCTATATTTCAAGGACGTCCCTCCTGACAGCACCATGGAGGTTGTCCTTCTTATCCTTTATAGGGACAGGAAACACATAAGAGGTTAAAGGACCCCTCCCACCCACCTCCCTGATTGCTTTTTACAAGTACCACACCAGGATGGATGTAACTTATGCTTTATTGAATTGCCATTAGTGATGAGCGAGTGTGCTCGTTACTCGACTTTTCCGAGCATGCTCGGGTGTTCTCCGAGTATCTTGGGCGTGCTCGTAGATTATGTTTGTGTCCCCGCAGCTGCATGATTTGTGGCTATTAGACAACCTGAACACATGCAAGAATTACCTGTTTGTTAGGGAATCCCCATATGTATTCTGGCTGTCTAGCAGCCACATTCATGCTGCTGCAAGGACACAAACATAATTTACAAGCAGGCCCAAAATACTCGGACAACACCCGAGCATGCCCGGAAAACTTGAGTTTCGAGCACACTCGCTCATCACTAATTCCCATACAACATTAACTCACATTCGTAATAGGAAATCTTATGGGAGGGAAACTAAGCATGCTGTCAGGATGAACTCCTGGAAACATCATTACTGGTAGGTCTGCTCCCCGTTTTCCAGGACGTCCCTCCTGACAGCACCATGGAAAATACCAAAGTATTACATTCTAGGGTGGGACCACTGTCTAGAGAACCTTTCTACTAAAAGCAGTCTGTTGTCCTGACAGTACATCTAATTTATAATATTTGCAGAAAGTATTCATGCTAGTCCAAGTTGCTGCCCTGCAAATCTGTTCTACCGAGGCCCCTGCTCTTTCTGCCCAGGAGGTGGAGATTGCTCTTGTAGAGTGGGTTTTTAGGTCTCCCAGAGGAGTTACCTTTGAACTGTAGGCTAGAGATATTGTGGACCTGATCCATCTTGCTATATTGGGTTTGGAAGCCGCCTTCCCTTTATTTCTGCCCACATATTGAACGAATAGGTTGGTATCCTATCTCCAATCCCATGTGGCCTCTAGGTAAAGTCCTCTCGGCAAAGAATGACAGCCTGTCTTACATCCAATGAATGAAAGAGGTGCTCTTTTTGGTGCTTAAAGTGTTGACAAAAGGAGGGCAAGACTACTTCCTGATTCATGTTCTGGGTAGGAACTACCTTGGGCAAGAATGCTGGATCGAATTAAGGATTATTCAGTCCTTCAAGATCTGAAGGGACGGATCTTGTACCGACAAGGCCTGAATGCTGTTTTAAACGTCAGTCTGGAAATGCTTATGTCTTCTACAGTAACATAGGGGCATTTGCATAGGGTATTAAGGACTAAATTTAAATCTCATGGGTGCATTGCTTTTCTTATAGTGGGTCTAAGCCTCTCTATTGATCTAGTAAATCTGGACACCCACAGGTGGGATGCTAGGGGATGGTAAAAAAAAACAAAACTGAAGGCTGATATTTAGACTTTTAGTGTGCTTGGCCTTAGACCCTTGTTAAAATCGGTCTGTAGGAAATCTAGTGTTTCTTTCTCGCTTCATTGGGGGACACAGGTAACCATGGGTGTATGCTGCTGTCGCTAGGAGGCTGACACTATGCAAATAAAGAAGAAATAACTCCTCCCCGGCAGTATACACCCTCTGACAGGCACCAGGCAACTCAGTTTTTACTTAGTGTCTGTAGGAGGCGGACCTGGATCTAATACCAGATCCGCTTTATCTTTCCTTTTCAGGGATTTGGCATGTGTTAGTAATCATTTTCCCTTTTTCAGATACTTTTCTTAGGGTAACAGGGTGCAGTTTCTCTCACCCTGTTTTTCCATATTATACGGCCGAGAGAGCAGTGTGATTTCACCACAATGGCCCGTTCTCGGTGTCGCTGTGCAGGACTTCGTCCCATGTCACCCTTAGGGGTGTTCACGGTGACCTTCGGTGGCCAGTCCTTGCTCTTTTCCCCCCCTCATCCCTATCCTCGGAGTGGGTTGAGAGGAAGACGGTGGTCACCTGCGGTGACCTCCCCCCTTTTAAGGGGTTGACGCCGTCTTCTCCGCCGACCTGAAATGGCGCGGAAAGGAGGACTCCCTCTCCCAGGACCCTTTCTATCGTCCAAGGGCTCCTGATGCGATCCTCAACTTCAGGTAGGAAGATCTTCAATAACAACATCCCCACGCGCAGAGCTTCCCCCACTATCTTTACTGGCCGCCTGCACAAGCAGTGATCACTTAATCGTTCCAGGATGGTCGTTTAATTTTTCAAATTTCGCTCGTTCCCGCATCTGCTACTGCGCTTCTCGGACATCTTCTTCCTGGATCTCCGCACGTCGCGTGGTCACGAGGACCTCTTCCAGCGGGGGACACAGTCTCCTGCGCTGCCGCTATCGCTGGGTGTCTGGTAGGCTTTGCGCTGCTCCTCCACCTCCCGGCCTGTACTTCACTCAGCAGCATCGCTTCTGCGTCCTGCTTCGGTATTACTATTCTCTACCTATGTCCAACCCCGCAGGGGCCCCCGGCTATATCAATACGGTCATTCACTACGCTTGCGCCCGCTGTAAGAAAAAGTGGGCTTCAGGCCAGCCATCTCCTTTCTATCTGTCCTGCAGTCCTCCTATCATGTCCGTCCCTCAGGAAGCTCCTATTTCTCGAGATGAGTGCACTCCCCCTCCCCCGGAGTGGGCTGTTGCCATGTCTCAGTCAGTGTCTGACCTGACTAAAGTATCTCAGTCCCTGGTCCAGGTACTTGAACGTATTCCGCTTCTTTCTAATGCCACCAGTGCCGCGAATTCCTCACACGGAGATTCTTTCGCACCTGACGAAGACCCTCACAGGGGCAGGCTTGGGAAAAGATACAGGAAGAGGACTCTGTCTAGCTCCTCATCCGGTTCGCCTGATCACGCTACGTCAGCCGGAATAACCCTCTCTACCCGTTCCCCCTCCTCGCAGGCGGACGTCGGGTCAGACGTAACTTCTCAGTCGGAATCTGACTCGGATGCAGATCAGACCTCCGGGACGCAGGATATGGTTGATAGCCTTGTTTAGGCTATTATTCAAACACTTGAACTTAAGGAGGAAGAGACAATCTCTCAGGACATCTCCGTTTCATTTAAACGGATGAAACGTCCCTCTAGAGTTTTTCCCAATCACAAGGAGTTTGACAACACTACGTCGAGACACTGGGAGCATCCTGGTAAGCGTTTCCCGGGAAGGAAACAGCTGGACGTTTTATACCCGTTTGATTCAGACCTTGTTAACAAATGGTCCGAATCTCCTGAGGTAGACCCACCTGTGTCTAGATTGTCCTCACAGACAGTGTTGTCCATTCCTGACGCTGCATCTCTTAAGGATCCCACGGACAGACAAATCGAAGCCTTAGCCAAGTCGGCATTTGAAACTTCTGGCGCCTCTCTCTGTCCTAGTTTCGCCTCTTCATGGGTAGCGAATGCGGTATCAGCCTGGGCCAAGATCCTGCGTAGAGGCATTGTAGCTTCAACTCCTGCTGAGGAGCTGGCTGATTTAGGGGATCAGATTTCTCTAGCAGGGAAGTACCTCTTGAATGCCTCTCTGGATGCGGCTGCTTGCTCCGCAAGGGCCGACAGTAACATTATTGCCATTCGCCGAGTTATTTGGCTGAAGGCATGGAACGCAGACCCCGCTTCTAAAAAATCCCTCACTGGTCTGCCCTTCCAGGGCTCCAGGTTCTTTGGCACACAGCTGGACCAAATGATCTCGGACACCACTGGTGGTAAGAGCACTTCTTTACCTCAGTCTAGGCCCAGGCGTTCCTTCAACAAGAAGGGACCCCAGTCCTTTCGCCCCTTTCGATCCTTCTCCTCCTCAGGTGGTACCTCTCGACAGGAACGGTCTGCCACCCAAGGGGAACGTAAGGAACCTGCCTTCAGACCTACACCGCACTGCAGAGCTAAAAGCCTATCGTCTAAACCCTCCTGTTCTCACGGCCATAGATTTTCTTCAAAATGACGGGTCACCCCCACCTGGAAATATTTCCAGGGTGGGAGGAAAGCTTCTTCTGTTCACAGAGGCTTGGTTATCGGTGGTCGACGACGCCTGGGTCAGGGAGATCGTCACTTCGGGCTACAAAATAGAATTTTCTTCGCCCCCAGGAAGACTTTTCTTCCTCTCTCGTCCACCCAAACGGCCCTCCCATGTCCCAGGGCTTCTCCAGGCCTTCGCTTCACTCCTCGCCTCAGGGGAAATCATCCCAGTTCCTTACCGCGAGCGGTTTTCGGGTTTTTACTTGAATCTGTTCGTAGTTCCAAAGAAAGACGGCTCTCTCTGCCCGATTTTGGACCTCAAGCAGTTGAACCGTCACCTCCGGATTCGGCACTTCAAGATGGAGTCTCTGCGCTCGGTGTTCGCCTCCATCGAACCGGGAGAATTTCTATGCTCTGTGGACATCCAGGATGTGTACCTACACATTCCTGTTTGTGTACAGCATCAGAGGTTCCTTCGTTCCGCGATCCAAGAGCAACATTATCAATTCACAGCTCTCCCAATCGACCTGGCGTCCACCGCCAGGGTCTTTACGACGGTAATGGCGGCGGTCATGGCCATCCTTCGATCGAAGGGGATTCTTATAATCCCCTATCTCGACGACCTCCTTGTCAAGGGTCCGTCTCGCCGGGACTGCGCCCAGAGTCTCCAGATCGCAGTGGACACACTAGTCCGTCTAGGTTGGATAATCAACTACAGAAGTCCACCTTGATTCCAACCCAACGCCTAGAATTTCTGGGCATGGAATTCGACACCATTCAAGCCCAGGTCTTCCTCCCAAAGGAAAAGTTCATGTTTCTTCGGCAGGGCATCAAAGCTCTGAAGCGCTCTGCCCTTCTACCTCTACAGCTCGGCATGAGAGTTCTAGGGAAGATGGTAGCTTCCATGGAAGCAGTACCTTATGCCCAATTTCACTCTCACCCTTTCCAGCTGGCCCTTCTGTCGGCTTGGGACAGGAGCCCACTTTCCGTAGACCGCCCTGTTCGTCTCCCTCTCAATGTGAGGAAATCTCTCTCTTGGTGGTCGCTGTCCACCTCCAATCTTCGAGGGAGGTCATTTCTCCCCCTCCACTGGCAGGTCATCACCACCGGTGCCAGTCTCCAGGGGTGGGGTGCGGTCTTTCTCCATCTCACGGCCGCTGGAATGTCCAAGAGACGCGTCTCCCAATCAATCTCTTGGAGATCAGGGCAATCTTCCTGGCCCTTCTCCGCTGGCAGTCCCTCCTCACGGGAAAACCGGTCCGCATTCAGTCGGACAACGCCACAGCCGTGGCTTACATAAACCACCAGGGAGGGACTCGCAGCCAGCAGGTCATGAGGGAGGTGTCAAAGAGTCTACGGTGGGCGGAGAACCACATTCCCTCCATATCGGCCATCCACATCCCAGGAGTGGACAATTGGGAAGCCGACTTCCTCAGCCGTCGGGCGAGTGGGCTCTTCTCCCCGCCGTTTTCGACCAAATTTGTCAAAGGTGGGGCTTTCCGGATGTCGACCTAATGGCCTCCTGAACAAACCACAAGGTTCCCCAGTACGTCTCCAGGTCTCGGGATCCGATGGCTGTCAGCTGAGACGCCCTTGTGATTTCGTGGGCCTAATTTCAGATGCCTTATCTGTTTCCTCCTCTTCCCTTGATTCCAAGGGTCATAAAAAAGATAAAGTCAAAGGGGGTTCCTGTTCTCTTAGTAGCTCCAGATTGGCATCGGAGGGCCTGGTATGCAGAGCTAGTGAACATGCTATCGGACATTCCCTGGAGACTCCCAGACCGTCCGGATCACTAATCACAAGGACCCCTCTTCCACCCGAATTCTAGGTCTCTGAATTTAATGGTATGGCCGTTGAGGACGCAGGCTTTTCCCACAGCGTCATACAAACCATGATAAAAGCTAGGAAACTGGCATATTCGCGTATCTACCATAGATGTTGGAAGGCCTTTTTCCGCTGGTGCGATGACAACAGTTTTTTCCCTATGGTCCTTTCCCTTCCTTCAGTGCTTGGTTTCCTCCAAGCGGGTCTCAATTCGGGCCTTTCCCTAAGTACTTTGAAGGGTCAGGTTTCCGCTTTGTCCATCCTCTTTTCTTTCAAAGAGACCTGGCCTCCCTTCCCCAGGTGAGGACCTTCAAGGTGTCGCTCATATAGCGCCTCCTTACTATCCTCCGGTTGAGCCTTGGGATCTCAACCTCGTACTCGGCGCCCTCCAGAGTGCGCCTTTTGAACCTATTCAGGACATTTCCCTTTCTCTTCTTTCCTGGAAAGTGGCCTTCTTGGTCGCCATAACCTCAATTAGGAGAGTTTCCGAGCTGGCGGCATTGTCCTGCCGTTCTCCCTTCCTGATTCTACACCAGGATAAAGTGGTCCTGCGGCCGGTTCCTTCCTTTCTACCAAAGGTAGTTTCGGCTTTTCACATCAATGACGACATCGTCCTTCCTTCCTTGTGCCCTTCCCCAGTTCACCCTTTTGAGAAATCTCTTCACAAGCTGGATTTGGTCAGGGCCATCCAAGTCTATCTTTCCAGAACTGCTTCTTTTCGCCAGTCTGATCCTCTGTATGTCATCTCGGAAGGGGCTCCCTGCCTCTAAATCCACAATTGCTCGTTGGATCTGTTCGGCGGTTCTGGAGGCATATCGTGTCCATGACAAACAGCCTCCTCCAGGGGTGAGGGCTCACTCTACCCGGGCTGTGGGAGCTTCCTGGGCAGTTCGCCACCAAGCTTCAGCCTCGCAGATTTGCAAGGCCGCAACGTGGTTGTCCGTTCACACCTTCGTAAAGTTCTACAAGGTGCACACTTAGGCTTCTGTGGACGTCGGCCTGGGTAGGAAGATTCTGCAGGCGGCGGTTGCTCACCGGCTGACCTGAGTCTCCTTCTCTCTGCATATTATCCCCACCCTTGGGACTGCTTTTAGACGTCCCATGGTTACCTGTGTCCACCAATGAAGCGAGAAAGAAAGAGGGATTTTTGGTTCTTACCGTAAAATCTCTTTCTTGGAGCCTTCATTGGGGGACACAGCACCCTCCCTTTAGGTTGTACCGTTTTGGCCAACGTGCCGTTGTTTTGGGTTAGTACATAGGTTGAGTTGGTTTATACTTGTTCCTACTACTGCTTTTGCACCAACTGAGTTGCCTGGTGCCTGTCGGAGTGTGTATACTGCCGGGGAGGAGTTATTTCTTTATTTGCATAGTGTCAGCCTCCTAGCGACAGCAGCATACACCCATGGTTACCTGTGTCCCCCAATGAAGGCTCCAAGAAAGAGATTTTACGGTAAGAACCAAAAATCAATCTTTTAGAGATATCCGGGTGGGAAGTGTCCATGGAAGAACTGCCACATTCCAAACAGAATCTTTTCCAAATTTTGTTATAAATAGCCGATGTGTACGGCATCCTGTTTGCCTGAATTGTGGTTATCACCTGATCTGAAAGACCCCAGGATCTTAGGATGTTCCTTTCAGGATACATGCCAATAGATGAAGTCTCTACAGGTCGTGGTGAAGAACTGGACCCTGATAGATCAGATCTTCTATCAGGGGAAGTAAGACCAGTTCCTCTAAGGCCATGATTTTCAATAGAGGGAACCAACTTATTTTTGGCTAAAAGGGAACTATCAGGAGCACCTTTGCCGGATCTTCCTGGATTTTTCTGGGGACCCTTGGTATTAAGGCCGTATGAAAGAGTCCTGCTTCAAACCTGGTTTAAGGCGTCAATCCCTTTTGGATTGTCCATGGGGTTCAGGGAGTAAAACCTTCTGGCCTTTGAATTCTTCCTTGTTGCGAATAGATCGATCTGAGGAAGACCCGAGTGCTGACAACTGCTGGAAAACCACCCCTTATAACTCCCGCACGGAGGCCAGCTCTGCCTGCCTGCTTTGGTAATCCACCACCGTGTTCCGGGAAACTTCCAAATAAATTGCTGAAACTGATAGAACAGTTCTTTCTGCCCAAGCAAAGATCCTTGAGGCCAAATCCTGAAGAGTCCGGGCCTTGGGCCTCCCTGGTGGCGTAAAAAAGATACAGTTGTTATGTTGTCCGTCATAATCTTTTCGTGTCAGTATTCCAGCAATGGACGACTCTGTTTTAGAGCTTCCCAGTTACCTGTATCTCTGTAGGCCAAATCCCCTGGAATATTTTTCACTCTAGATGTGCTCTCCATCCCTTTCTACTTGCGTCGGTGGTGACTGTCACGCAGGGAGAGGAAATCCATGGAATACCCAACTGGAGGTTTTTGGGGATGGTCCACCAGACCAGAGATCTCCTTACCCCTAGGGATAAGTACATTTCCCTGCCGAGGGTTATCTGCCGCCTGTCCCAGGAGGATAGAATAGCAGTCTGAAGATCCCTCGAATGAAACTGGCTCCCTGAAGCTGGAGAAGTCTTCAAACGGAATTTATGTCTTTTTAGCCACCTTAGCAACTGGAACATCAATCTTCAAGATTTCTTCCCTAATTTTAATGTCCTCAGCCTCGAAGGGTAAACGAATCCTGAAGTAACGGGGTATGACCAGCCTTTTTTCTGCGTCTTCCCATTCTTCCAAGATCATTGCATGGATATGCTTATTCACTGGAAAAAAAACTATGTTTCTGGGATCTCAGTCCCTCAAACAATTCGTCCTGGATCGACTGCTGTTTTTGAGCTTCCTCCATTTGCATGGTATTTCTAACTGCACGTACGAGCTCGTCTGTGTCATAGGGGGAGAAGAGATATATTTTACCCTTCTCCGGGGGTTCTGAAGCTATCTCCCCTTTGTAGGGATTGTATATCTTTCTCTGAACTCATCTCCATCTCGATCTTGGTCTCTTAGCCCGTAGAACTGGTTAAGATGTCTGTGGAGAAGCGAGACTGGAGATAGAGGCCTGACCTCTTAAATGATGGACCTCATTTCCGATAGGAATGTTGGCTGTTCATCCCTAATAATCTTAGTGGTGTAGCTTTCATATAACTGCTTCCCATAAACATCAGGCAATTTCATGCTGCAGATGGGGCATCGTTTAGATTTCCCTAAGGCTTTGCCAGCCCTTCTGGGAGCAGGGACTGATGTAGCAGGAGTTCCCCTGTCCTAAATTTGCGACAAAAAATAGACACCCTAAGTATACTGGCGCATATAATGAGAGAAAAGAACCTTAATCCTTTACCCACGATTACCATGCTCTGTTCCTGAGTGTCTGCCCGGCCTGCTTCTTCCATCCCTGTCTAGATGTGTCAGCAGTGTGCCCCCATGACAAAAGGTATTGCTCTTATATTACCTTGTCTTCTTGGATTCCCGGTGTTCCACGGTGGAATGCACTCTCAGCCTGGAAGTAAGCCACTGGAGCGCCTCAATGACGTCACCGGAAATGCGCCTGTTTATCGTGCCACGTGGTCTGCCCAGAGCAGGCAGCACACCGCCGGCGGACGCTGGAGCCAAGAGCCCCCCCACTGTAGGGAAGCGGCTCGTGAGCCAGGAGCTCTTCATGCTCCACTGGTTTGTGGCTGTGGAACCCCCCGGTCGGCCACGGACCTCCTGACTGGGGGGATGGAGAGGAGGAATTCCCCCCCAATACCCCCGAGTCCGTTTAAGTAACCTCGCTTCTGAGGCTCCTTCCTGTTTCAACGTCTTCTCTCGTATCTATCCTTACAGGGACAAAAAAAACACTGAGGGAGGTGGGTGGGAGTAGTTTTTTAACCTCTCATGTGTTTCCTGTCCCTATAAGGATAAGAAGGATGACTTCCATGGTGCTGTCAGGATGGACTCCTGGAAACATCATTACGGGTGGTCTAATCCCCATTATTGCACTGTATTCGTATATAATGGAATAACTTGGTCTTCCATGTGAGTTTTGCCTAGAGAAGTCCTACAAATGTATACTTTAGGCTCCAGTGCAGTGTGAACAAAGCTTTCATACTTTCCAGTATCCTCACATGCTAGTGCATTTTGTCATGTACATATTTATGTTTTTTCCCCAGATCTCTGAATTCCCCAAGGATCGTTTCAGTGACCATTGTCAGCATAACTTTAAAGTTATCTGGAAGGATGGAGAAGCTCAAAAAGAGTGCGTCTTGTACCCAGGTGATCACTGCTGAATACAGGTTATCAGGAGATGTAAAAATGAGAATACTTCCATAATTTGATTTTCTTTTTCAATCTAGGAAAACTGAGCACATGGTTTCAAGATTCTGCAACAGAAGATAAAATCTTCAGGTGAATATTGCTTATGCATCAGAAGTGCTGCATTTGTGTAGCTCTTAGTCATTCCACAACTGCCTTTTGAGAACAGGGCCTTACACTTCTGACTAAGGTTGATGGTGGCGCGAGTACAATTGATGGCAAAACAACCGCAAACTTATTCATCTTTTTCAGTTTGGAGCTATCTGAGGGGAAAAGCAACGTATTGCAACAAGAATTGCAGTCCTGCAAGGAGCTGCAAGAGCTGGAGCCTGAGAATAAATGTAAGTTCTTGAGGAGTCTACCATGATGGTTTTCAAGTAATATTCATGGAATGTTGATCTTTTAACCCCTTTGCTGAGCCCACCTCATATAGTGCAGGTGATGACTGTGTTACATAGTCAGCAACCAACAGTAACTGCTGTCATCCAAGCTAGTTTATTTTGCAACAGTCTAATATATGAATTGCTGTTGTCAAGCATGATGGCTCACTAAAGGACATAAATTCAAAAAGTATACCAGAAAAAGAAGCCGCCTTACCAACACCAAGTCAACAAAGTTGTGATGGATACAGCCACTCACAAACCTACCAATTCATGGAGGGAGTGGCTGCCTAGTAAAAATTGTTCACAAATGAGGCTTGCATAGGATGCCAGTCACACAGATACGGCTCCCTTTACCACAGATGTAAAGGTTAAAATATTCATCACATATGGTAAACAATAAAACCAGAAAAAAATCAAAATAACCATTTTTTTTACTTTGCTTTTCTGAAAAATTATCAAAAAGTCATACGAATGCTACAGTGATATCAATAAAAACTATAGCTCACCCTAAAAACCATTTGTCTTAATGCTATCAACTAAAAATACAAAAAATATGGCTCTTAGAATATGACTAAAGTGATATTTTGTCTTGTAATTAAAAAAAAAATTGCAGTGTATCTCTGGTCATTAGTTCCCTGGTCATTTTTACAGCAAAGTGTTCCCTAAAAAAACAAAAATGGCAGGTTCCTTTTATTTTAAAGAGAACCTGTCCACATGACTTTGTAATGTAAATACACGGTTGTAATGTTGTGTTCTGCTAATTAGAATACAGTGCATATGGGCTGAGTGCTTCCCTCCCTGCCAGTGATTCCCTGCCTCCAGCCTTTCAATGACCTGCATCCTGTATTTGAAATCTGTCACTCAGAGACCAGAGGTCCCAAGGAATCAACAGGGAGGGAAAAGCTCAGCCCCTGTGCACCGAAGTCTAATTGGCAGAAAACTTCAAATGTTGATTAAAGAACCACAAAGTACGGTACATTTCTTCACCAAAGGTTTGGATTTTTATCAGTATTACAGCCTCATTACAGCAATGTCTTTACATTAGTAACTTGTGCTGACAGGTTCATTAAATTCATTCATCCTTCTATATTATTTCATAACGCTCTTTTTCGGTGATTCCTTTGTATATCCGTTCATGCTGCACCCACACACACAAATGATACACCATTTGAAATTTAAACTTGCCCCCTTCAGCAAGAAAATAGCCAAACAAACCACAAATCCACGATGTGATCACAAAATACATTTTAAACATTAATTTTCATAAAAGTGCGGTAAGGAAAAATGACCTGCAGGTGGCACCACACTACCCCAAAGCATACTAATACAAAGCTGAAACAAATCCTAGCATTTGCCTTTGGGGCTTTCCAGCTTGCCGAACTTCTTACCCAGCCGATTTCAGCCCCAATCTTCGGCGTGTCTCAGCGCTTCCACACGCTTGATGCCGACGAGGCGCAGAGAGGCTGCAGGACCTCGTGTGACGTCACTGAGGAAGAAGTCCGCCGACTTCGAAACGCGTTGGATAGCTTTTTTTCGGTACTTTGTGCAGTTTCTAGCCGCTCACGTGCAACATCACGTGATAGTGACGTCACACGAGGTCCTGCAGCCTCTCTGCGCCTCGTCGGCATCAAGCGTGTGGAAGCGCTGAGACACGCCGAAGATTGGGGCTCACTACTAATGAGGTAGGGGGTGACTGTCACCGGCCGGGACAGAACCTCCTTAATCGTTCCTCATATTTGGAGTAGAAGGAAAGAACGCAAGGACTTTGGAAGTACAGTTACCTAGTGAATCCAGACCGTGTCATACGAGGCAACCAAGGATACCAAATCAGGAGACTTGGAATGCATAAATGCCCGGTAAATATGAATATATAGATTTTTAAAGGCAATACAACAACTAATTTTGGATAATTTATGATAGAGTGCATGTTGAATGATCTATGTAAAATATTGCACTCTCATCAATAGATAGATTTCTTGTAACCTGCAGCGCGGATATACATATATTAATTGATCTCTGGTGTGTATCTACTCCAATCCGGACGTTTTTTGGTAGTTGTGTCCGTCTATCTGCAGCAGTAGGATTACTAGTGCAGCGCCCACAGTTGTTTTCTTACATACTACATACAGGAGGAGATGACATACAGGTATATACTATATACAGGAGGAGATGACACACAGGTATATACTGTATACAGGAGCAGATTACCTACAGGTATATAGTATATACAGGAGGAGATGACATACAGGTATATGCTATGTATAGGAGGAGATGACATACAGGTATATACTATATACAGGAGGAGATGACACACAGATATATACTATATATAGGTGAGATGACACACAGGTATATACTATATACAGGAGATTACATACAGGTATATCTAATATATAAAGCTGAATGTGTGTATGTATGTGTGTATGTCCGGGATTGGCATCTGCACCGTCGCAGCTACAGCCACAAAATTTTGCACAGTCACACGTTTGGACCCCGAGAGCGTCATAGGCTATGTTGTGAGGTGAAATTTTAACCCCGCGCGTTCCAATTCACCAAACAATTTTGCCCCTATCTACATAATGGGGAAAAAGTGAAGGGAAAAGTGTTGGAGGAAAATTGACAGCTGCCAGATGTGAACAATGGGGACTTAAAGAATGAGAGCGATGGCGCCAAAGAGTATATACCGTACAGTTGCTAAGGTGGGGCCCCGACATGGGATACTCACCACACACGGGGATATGAACACAAACACAAAATGCGCCACACACTACCACGTGCTTGAACACATATACGACCCTCAGCACACATTTCTCCACACACACACCAACCTCGCCACATAAAAGTCGAAACACAAAAGTCAATACTCAAAACTCGCCACGCGCAAAACTCGCTACATGCAAAACTCGCCATATGCAAAACTAGGCTCACGCAAAACTCGCCACACGTGCAAAACTCACCTCATGGAAAACTCACCTCATGCAAAACTTGCACACACAGAAAAATTGCCACATGTACAAAAGTTGCAACACATGCTAAAGTTGCCTCACACAAAACTTGCACATACTCAAAACGCACCACACATAAAACTCGCCACGCGCAAAACTCGCCATGCGCAAAACTTGCTGCACACAACTTGCTACACTAACCTGTCACATGCAACTCGACACACAAAATGTTGCTACACGCATGTCACCACACAAAACTCATCTCACAAAAGTCGCTACATGCATGTCGCCACACGCAACTCAACACACACAACTTGACACATGAAACTCGCCCTAAAACACACACAAGTCTGGTATTGTCCTTCAAAAATAAAAATCTGATTAATAAGCAGACAAACTACAAGAGCAACAAATGTACCATATAGGAATCCGGCAGCTGTCAGTCACATGACCTGTCTATTATGTGTATGTGTAAGCTAATATATACTGCCAGGGGGGAGGGCTTCCTGTTGGCTGGGGATTTATCAGGCTGCCAATAGCAACCAATCACAGCTCAGCTTCTATTTTGCTACAGTTAATTAATCTGAGCTCTGATTGGTTAATATAGGCAACAAAGACATTCTCAGTATAACAAAGCTAATATATGTTGTGAAATGCTTCTATTAGCTTAGTTTTTGCCTTTGAATAATTACATTTCTATCTATTTGTTTTGTGGTTTTTGTGTGCAGAATAAATTTTTGTTAACACATTCTATTTTGCTAACAGCAGTCATTAACCCGGGCGAAGCCAGGTAGTACAGCTAGTGCTAAATATTGCCCTAGGAAGACTGAAAAAGATGGCGTTCATCAAAATATGTATCAGAGAGCTTTAGCCAATCCTCATTATCACAGCTGTCTTTTTTCCCTGTGATCTAAGGGTAAGGTTTCTTCTTGTGGACAATGAAATGCCAGGCCTAGCATGTCAGAGTGAGGAGACGTAAAAGCCATGCATGCTCCTCTTGGAAATTTCAATATGCAAATTGTCTCTTCAGAGAAGAAGAGGACTAGAATTCTAGTGCCACCTATAGGAAGTAGCAATCCTAAAAGTCAGTATCGACCCTTTTAATGAGCCTTGCTTAGGATAAAAGCTAAATCACATGGCAAAGTTTTTGAAAGAGTCAATATTGGCTTTTAGGATTGATACTTCCAATAGGTGGCACTAGAGTTCTAGTTCTAGAGTTCAGTATTGATAAACCATCTCTGTTCTGTCCTTTCTGCACATATTGGACAATGTGAAATTTATTGAAAGAAAATGACTGGTCTTATTTAACATGATATTTTAGAGAAGACATCCCTTTAAAAGAAATGAAGTGTTCATTGTTAACCATTGCGATAGTATGAGGAAGAATTGAATGATTCTTAACTGACTATTTTTCAAGTCTGCAGTCATTTGTGGTTGTTTCTTCAGTTTCACGTCAGAGGTAACAGATATCACAACTATCAAAATACATTTATATTATGAATCAAATAATGAAATGGAGTGTTGCGTAACACTGCAAGTAACCTGTAGATGTCGCCATTTATAGGGATTGACTATTGATGTGTTTAATACTGCAGAATGAATTTCTACAGGGATCAATCAATAAAATCACACACTGAGTAACAGCACTTCTCATTCTGGCAGTGCTATTTCTAAGACTTACAGATAAAATACATTTTATAGCAACCTGGATGCTGAAGCTTCAGTAGTATCATGTTAGAATCTGAAAAATGCCGTCAAACCTGCCAATACTTTTTAAAATTCAGTTTTCGAGTGCAGATTTTGCTATATTTAGTCATAGTATATGATCCATGATGGAGATATAAGTGAAAATCCTGTTCAGGGAGTAACAGGTCATGCACAGATTTACAGTGGGTGCCACTTCCTGCAGGTACAGCCTCTGACATAAGCTAAAAATGGATCCTATTCATGTAAGCAAACAATGCATGGGGTCAGGTCTGCAAACCGCAAACGTTATCCCCACTTATACTGTCAGTGAGCATTCTCAGTAATTCTGTTATTGTCAGCTGTCACACCATTGTGCTTCATGAACTTGGATGCCAAAGAGCTAAGAAATAAGACCCTTATATGGTGTTATTATAAAGCGAAGTGTCCTTGAACATTACTGTTTGATTTGGCCAAACATTTCTTTTTTTTTTTTCCTCTGATACAGAGGAATCGGATAAGGGGCTGCCAGATAAGTCTTGTTTATCTCGCCAGGAAACATGGAACTGATCATGTTAAATTTCAGGATGTCATTCCCTTCCACTGACCCACTCCCTTTAACAGAAGTGTTACAACTGCCTTCACGCATATTGCATCGTCATCAGAACCCTCTGACATTTATCTAATGAACGACTAATGTTGCCATGCACGAGGAAACTTATTTCAGACTTTCACCCTATTGTACAATGGGAAAAACTTGAGTAAAATTGAGTGAACAATAAACTTATTTTACATGCATTATTGTAAGAGTGATTCACATATAACCCATGTATTATTGATATGGCGGCGATCCTACAGTGGATATAAAAAAGTCTGCACACCTGTGTCAGCTTATGTAAACAGCTATACCAAGAAGAACTTCTCCATCTTTTAATGTCGTCCATAATCTGTACAAGTTCATTGAGAAACAAAGTGAGATCATTTTGAGGATGGGGGGGTCGGGGTAGAGGGTATGTGTATGTATTTGTATATATATATATATATATATATATATATATATATATATATATATATATATATATATATATATATATATAATCTCTCTGCTAAAAAGCAGAAGATGAAGAGAAATTTCAGCATGACAATGAACCTAAGCATAATGAACTATAAGCCATTAAACAAATGGCTTTAACAGAAGATCAAGGTTTTGGAATAGTCCAGCCCTGAATCCAATTGTAAATCTGGCTTGACCTGAAGAGGGGTGTACACTAGAGATGCTCTCATAACCTGACAGATTTGGAGCGCAACTGCAAGGAAGATTGAGCAAAGATTTGCCAATTTTTTGCGATTTCATTCTTATAGTCTCCAATCCCCCCCAAAACCCACAATACTGTCTTAAATTCAAAGGGTAGTTTAACAAAGTATAGTATTTTTAGGACTATAAGACACACTTTTTTCCTCCAAATATGTGGAGGAAAATGGGGGGTGCATCTTATAGTCCGGATGGCCCGGCTCTGGCTGTGGTGGGGAGGTGGGGGAGCAGCAGCGGCGAGGCAGGAGGTCACAGAGGCAGGAGCCAGCTGCTGCGGCTAACTCCTGTGCCCGCTGCTAAAGAGAAATGAATAATCACTGCATTCCACGCCTATGTGCATGGAAGGCAATGAATATTAATTTCTCTTTAATAGCGTCCTGGTATGATTGGCTCCCATCCCCGTCCTGGTGTGCATGGCCCCATCCTTATCCTGGTATGATTGGCCCCCACCCCCATCCTGGCATGCATGGCCCCATCCAAAAACATTAAAAAAACAAACCATTACACTTACCTTCCCAGCGCTCCCTCGCAGCATCTTGTTCCGATGCCAGCAGCTGCTTTATGGACATCATGCGCTGCTTGAAAGCCGAAGGGCAGCTGCCGGAATACTCACCGCTCTCCATGCTGTGACTATGTGTGGAGGGCAGTGAGTATTCATTGTTCGCTCTTTAGTAGCGAGCACAGTGTCAGATGCCGGCTTCCTGCAGCTGTCAGCGGTTACGTGTGCCGCTACTTAAGAGAAATGAAAGGAAACTGACTTTTCAAAGCTATTTACACCAGAATTCTGGCAAAACAGCTTTGATGAATTGGGTTTTAGTTTTCTCCCGGTGGGCACTGTACCAGTAAGTTAGCTGGACAGGATTTTAAGTACTATTTACCCGCAGGTACCATAAATAGCATTTTGGAAGTTACCAGTTCCCTTTTAAGCACTGTGGTTGTGAATGCACAAGGCTGCAAAATGAAAGGGTTACATGGCTTACCAGCTTTCTTAAAATAAAAAGTAAACACATTTGATATGTTTGATGGAAGCAAGCTACGCAAATATGCACTATTTAAAGACAGTGCCGTGTTTCATAGCTCAAGTTAGCAAAATATATGTAAGTTATAATTCAGAACATCTCATCAATAAAGTAAAGGCCGATTTAGGCTTCTTTTACATTTGCCGTGATTTGTCTGCCCGTTTTTGTGGCCCCAATAGATTTCTATGTTGCCACAAAAACGGGCCCCAATAATTTCACGGTGCGCCGTATAGCCGTGAGGGCCGTATTTACGGCCGTGAAAAAAGATTGAGCCTTCTCGATCTTTTTCACGGCTTACGGACACAGCCCCCAGTGGAAATTAATGGGGCCACAAAAACAAAGGAAGGTTGTTCTTGCGGTGCACCGTGATTTCCGTTATTGTGGACCGCCGTTCACGCAGCAGAACGTGAAAATTGCGGCAATAACGGGCCGCAAAAAACACGTCAAGTATAAAAGAAGCCTTACATGTAACAAATATTTTTATCAATCATTTTATTTCAGTCTTCAAATTCCCTAGTGTCAATGCACAAAAGTCTATAATAAAAACTATGGTTAATTGATGGTGACTATTGATTGTCTGTTCTAACATGTGGTTCTACGTTCTCTTCCAATGTGCTGCACCTCTAACGCAAAGAATCTATAGGAATTAAGCGGTTAATATTATGTATGATTGGTATATTTCAACATTCATCTACTACTTTCAGACATGGCGAATTAGTTATTGAAAATCTAGAAAGCGTCTTTAAAACCGTATTCACTTGTAAAGGGAAACGTGTTATATTTGTATTGATTTTTAACTGGGTCTTAAAAGTGGCTATAAATATTAAAAGGGCTGTCCAGGACTTGGATACTGATGACCGGTCTGTTATAGGTCAGTAATATCAATTAGGTGAGGATCTGACATCCGGCAACCCCTCCTCCCACCACCAGTCATCTGTTTGCTGGTCCTGTGGTGGTCAGACGTGTGCAGGGCCACTACACCATAGCGCCATACACAGCTTTTCTCAGATGCGAGGGGGGTCAGATCCTATGAAAGAACCACTACTACAGTGTATTGAGCTGTGCTGTTCTCGCTTTCTTGTTTGCAGTTTCTATGGGGGCTGAAAGTAATCAGCTGATCTGTAGGGGTACTGCCTGTCAGACCCCCACTAGTCTGATATCGTAAGGATAGGTTAGCAATATTTTAGTCGTGGGCAACCCCTTTAATTTGTAAGTCAGGTGCTTGTTTGGCTGGCTCAGGCTATATTCACACGATAAGCTTTTGATGCCTTTTTTATGTAGCGTATTTTCTAAAAAAAAAATGCAAGTAACGTATTTTACTTAATGGTGCAGATACTCTGTAACAGCAAAAGCTCATCGTGGGAACATAGCCTTATGGTAATTTTATTTATAGATTTTTTTTTTTTCCTACAGTAATTTCTCCTGGCTGTTTGTTTCATTGCAGAGAGGAAAGTAAGCTCAGTGTAATGAGTAAAATGTATTTTCAAATTCTTATGTATGTGACTGACGGCTTATAAGCGGCAATACTTCCAACAATACTTTCTTTCTCATGCGGTGTCACAACTTGTTCCAAAGCTTCTCACTTGAATGCTACTTGCCCTTTACACACATGAGAATTTGGATCCCATAATCCTCAGGATTTTGGCATCCTCTGCATGAGGGGGTTTCAGCATTACACCCCTCCGGGTTGTAATTTACAGGAATTTTTGATGCCTTTCCAATTAGTTAAAGATGTTTCATAGCAAGTACAGTGTTTGTGCAATGCACATGCAAACTACATTCATTAGCATTACGCCGTAATATCTTGCAACATGAGAAATCCATATATTCGGAACGTGACCTTCTACTTCTCAGCAGTCAGCAGCAGACTGGTTATCTCACAAACTAGTACCACACTGGGCAACAATGGGGCAATCGCTGATTATAGGATCCTATTCAAAGTACTTGTTCTCACCCACAAAGCTCTCCACAGTGCGGCACCCCCTTACATCTCCTCCCTCATTTCTGTCTATCGGCCTAACCGACCTCTGTGCTCTGCAAATGACTTTCGACTAACCTCTGCACTAATCCGTTCCTCCCACTCCCGACTCCAAGACTTCTCCCGTGCTGCGCCAATCCTCTAGAATGCTCTACCCCAAGAAATTAGGACCATCCACAACTTGCATAGTTTTAGGCACTCTCTCAAAACACATTTGTTCAGAACGGCCTATCACGTTCCCTAATCAAAGTCATTTTATGTGTAAGTATGTGTGTGTAGCCCATTCACTATCTCCTCCTATCCCCCACCCCCTGAAGATGGCTGGACCATCATTGTAAATACATCATTGTAAATACACACCTGTACCTTGTATCTCCCCCACCTCATTGTAGATTGTAAGCTCTCACGAGCAGGGTCATCTTATTGTGCTTTAATTATTGTATTGCTAACGTTGTTACTTATGACTGTTGTGTTTCAAACTGTTAAACTGTAAAGCGCTGCGGAATATGTTAGCGCTATATAAAGATTATTATGTTGTGAGAAACTTTGCAAGGAATTACTTAAGGTTAGGTTGCCTTTTTGGGCATTTTTATTTCTTTTACTTCAATGATTGTATTTTGTCATAAAAAATAAACAACAGATGGGATAAACAGCCCCAGTTGTTGCTATACAGCTGACAGCTGTTGATGTTTGCCATCGTATGGACATAGTGCTGTCTGTGTGTGAGGAAACCGCACTAATGAAAGCTGCCGACGTCTTCGCCTGAGAATTCGTCAGTGAGCTCCTTCTGACAGTCTAACTGGAAAGTTTGTAACTTACTGTCTCACTTATTCATTCTCGTCTGGACTATTGTAACTCTCTACTAATCGGCCTCCCTCTTACCAAACTCTCCCCGCTCCAATCTGTCCTGAATGCTGCTGCCAGAATCATATTCCTCACCAACCGTTACACCGATGCCTCTACCTTGTGCCAGTCATTACACTGGCTACCCATCCACTCCAGAATCCAGTACAAAACTACTACCCTCATCCACAAAGCACTCCATGGCTCAGCACCACCCTACATCTCCTCTCTGGTCTCAGTCTACCACCCTACCCGTGCTCTCCGCTCCGCTAATGACCTCAGGTTAGCATCCTCAATAATCAGAACTTCCCACTCCCGTCTCCAAGACTTTACACGTGCTGCGCCGATTCTTTGGAATGCATTACCTAGGTTAATACGATTAATCCCCAATCCCCACAGTTTTAAGCGTGCCCTAAAAACTCATCTGTTCAGACTGGCCTACCGCCTCAACACATTAACCTAACTATCCCTGTGTGGCCTAAAAAAAAAAAAAAAAACATAATCCGGTTCCTCTCATCATGTTCTCATACACTTTATGCAGTTAATAGCACTCGATGTCTGTACTGCTACATACTTAGGCAGTTAACTGGTTCATGCAGCTTTACATGAACACCCGAGCCTTACACTATGGCTGGTCCAAATAACTAAAGCTATTGTTACCATCCACCTCTCGTGTCTCCCCTTTTCCTCATAGGTTGTAAGCTTGCGAGCAGGGCCCTCATTCCTACTGGTATCTGTTTTGAACTGTGATTTCTGTTATGCTGTAATGTCTATTGTCTGTACAAGTCACCTCTATAATTTGTAAAGCGCTGCGGAATATGTTGGCGCTATATAAATAAAAATAATTATTATTATTATTATATATTATTATTAACTTATGTCTGTCTCTTTGAGCTGTTACTGGCTAGTTGAATGTGAAGGAAAGCAAGCAAAACGGTAAAGTTTGTATTGAAACTCCATTGCAAAAATGATTTTAGATTATAATATGTGCATTTCAGTAATAACAATAGAGTCCCTAAAGGTGGTCAACATCCAATATCCACAAGCAGCCAGCAACATCCTCAGAGGGCATTAACTATATACCACCAATTGGGGCCGCTTAACCCCTCCTAATTCTATCTGCTTATTTGAGGGAGGGGGGCTACTTTTTTTCCCCATTTTCGCAGTGCGGTGTCGCTCGACGCCATTTATCACCCCAGGCAGAGTTGTGGCTGCAAAGTCACGAAGCTACGGTGGCCTGTAAGGTTCTCCCATGATCAGCGTAGATGGATAAACAACCCTAGTATGGGTCCTCGACTTTCACTGGTCTGATTGCTGGTCTAATACTCTGCAATGCTTATTCATTCCAAATAAATATATTATAAAAGGCATCCCTGAAAACCTCATGTTCTGCAAAAAGCAAGCCCTTATTTGGCCCTGTAAGGAAAAGTTACAGCTATTCGAATCTTGAATTGCTGTTTTTGTTCATTCTGTTTTTTGAAAATTTAGAATAAAAAGGGATTTAAAAAAAAAAAATTGCCCCCAATAGCACAAATAAAAGAGGCAAACCAGCCACTATTCAGATCTCTCAACAGAGAAACTGAAGTTTTCTATTACAAAGTAGCTCAAAGGCGCTGGAAAAGTGGCATGGCTCCCAAAATATAATTCTAGTAAAATCCACAGTATGAAAGTCTATTGGCCCCTTCTAACCACAGTTAACGTGAACATTACATGGAGTTTCTGCAGAAGGTAGAATGTGCTTCAAGGGGATTTCCAGGTCTAATCATTACTGACCCACCCAATTGATAGCTTATCAGTGGATATCAAACAGCTGGCGCGATCCCTGGAAACTGCTCCAGCAGCTGCTGGAACTAAAATGTTCGGCCAGAACATAGCAACCCTGTCCATTGCTTAGTGGTTACAGAAGTACTGCGCTCTATCTCCCATTGAAATTGTGCTGCAGTACTCCGTAGCCCCATACATTGCTTGGTGGCCACTGCCGAGTTTAGCCTGTATATTAATAAACTCGGACCACTTCCGACGTAACGTTCAGCTGATCGTGGGAGTGTCTGACCACCACCAATCTCCATATTGAGAGGAGTCCTCAATTGTTGGGTACTGACAACTTACCAATTTATTGGGCTCGTCTCATGTAGCTCAAGCTGGGCTCTCTGTATTGGGCACTAAGTGGCATATTTGCAATTTTCACTCTGCAACATCCACTGCAAACTATTGAGACAAATCTGGACTCCAAAATCCAAATGGTGTTTCTTACCTTTCAAGCCCTGCCATGTGTCTACAGAGTTTTGTATTTTGCCACATTTGGGAGAATTATTGTGGGATCCATTTTCTTATATTGTTTTTAATGTCTCAGTGTTAAACTTTTTAAGCAGCAAGCAACTATAGGTCCGAAAAGATAAATTCCTTGAGGCGTTTAGTTTCCAAAATGACTTTCCTTGTGGGGAAGTGTCTGCCATTTTGGCCCCTTGGCAAATGTTACATTGTGTCCAGAATCAGCTGGGCAGAAAAGTGCAATATTAGCTGCAAACCGATTCTGACTTCCAGTGCATTCAGTAGAAATTGCTTGGCACATTCTTTGGTGCATTTTCTTTTCATTACTTTTATTACAGGTTGTGAGAATTAAATGTGAAGCTAAAGCAACATTTTGGTTGACAAAATGTAATTTTGATTTGTTTTTTGATTCCACTGTGCATTAATTCCTTTGAAGCACCTGAAGAGTTAACACACTTCCTATATTTCGAAGTATGTACAGTACAGACCAAAAGTTTGGACACACCTTCTCATTTAAAGATTTTTCTGTATTTTCATGACTATAAAAATTGTACATTCACACTGAAGGCATCAAAACTATGAATTAACACATGTGGAATTATATACTTAACAAAAAAGTGTGAAACAACTGAAAATATATCTTATATTCTAGGTTCTTCAAAGTAGCCACCTTTTGCTTTGATGACTGCTTTGCACACTCTTGGCATTCTCTTGATGAGCTTCAAAAGGTAGTTACCGGGAATGGTTTTCACTTCACAGGTGTGCCCTATCAGGTTTAATGAGTGGGATTTCTTGCCTTATAAATGGTGTTGGGACCATCAGTTGTGTTGAGCAGAAGTCTGGTGGATACACAGCTGATAGTCCTACTGAATAGACTGTTAGAATTTCTATTATGGTAAGAAAAAAGCAGCTAAGTAAAGAAAAATGAGTGACCATCATTACTTTAAGAAATGAAGGTCAGTCAGTCCGAAAAATTGGGAAAACTTTGAAAGTGTCCCCAAGTGCAGTGGCAAAAACCATCAAGCGCTACAAAGAAACTGGCTCACATGAGGACCGCCCCAGTAAAGGAAGACCAAGAGTCACCTCTGCTTCTGAGGATAAATTTATCCGAGTCACCAGCCTCAGAAATCGCAGGTTAACAGCAGCTCAGATTAGAGACCAGGTCAATGCCACACAGAGTTCTAGCAGCAGACACATCTCTACAACAACTGTTAAGAGGAGACTTTGTGCGGCAGGCCTTCATGGTAAAATAGCTGCTAGGAAACCACTGCTAAGGACAGGCAACTAGCAGAAGAGACTTGTTTGGGCTAAAGAACACAAGGAATGGACATTAGACCAGTAGAAATCTGTGCTTTGGTCTGATGAGTCCAAATTTGAGATCTTTGGTTCCAACCACTGTGTCTTTGTGCGACGCAGAAAAGGTGAACGGATGGACTCTACATGCCTGGTTCCCACCGTGAAGCATGGAGGAAGAGGTGTGATGGTGTGGGGGTGCTTTGCTGGTGACACTGTTGGGGATTTACTCAAAATTGAAGGCATACTGATCCAGCATGGCTACCACAGCATCTTGCAGCGGCATGCTGTTCCATCTGGTTTGCGTTTTAGTTGGACCATCATTTATTTTTCAACAGGACAATGACCCCAAACACACCTCCAGGCTCCAAGGGCTATTTGACCAAGAAGGAGAGTGATGGGGTGCTACGCAGGATGACCTGGCCTCCACAGTCACCAGACCTGAACCCAATCGAGATGGTTTGGGGTGAGCTGGACCGCAGAGTGAAGGCAAAAGGGCCAACAAGTGCTAAGCATCTCTGGGAACTCCTTCAAGATTGTTGGAAGACCATTCCCAGAGACTACCTCTTGAAGCTCATCAAGAAAATGCCAAGAGTGTGCAAAGCAGTCATCAAAGCAAAAGGTGGCTACTTTGAGGAACCTAGAATATAAGACATAATTTCAGTTGTTTCACACTTTTTTGTAAAGTATGTAATTCCACATGTGTTAATTCATAGTTTTGATGCCTTCAGTGTGAATGTACAATTTTTATAGCCATGAAAATACAGAAAAATCTTTAAATGCGAAGATGAGTCCAAACTTGTGGTCTGTACTGTATGTGTGTGTGTGTATGTGTGTGTGTGTATATATATATATATATATATATATATATATATATATATATATATATATATATATATATATATATATATATATATATACATACACATATATATATATACACACACACATGTATATTGCTCCTAAATTTTTAGCCCTTCTAACTTACTAGCAAATTGCAAGAGCTTTTAAAGATGTTGATATAAAGAATTATTTATTAGCTATATTTTCTGCTAGAATTACCTGTTTTGAAAATTGCAAACTTAATAACATTTTTGCCAACTTCTGAATTATATTTTTTTCCCCTCCATAAATACATTTTCATTGATCAAAGTTTATCATTGACATGGAATTAAATGTGTGACGGAAAAATATTCTTAGAATTGTTTTGAATGGAAGTATCTTTCCAAAGTTATTAAAACCTAGTGATACAGATCAGGGCGCGGTCAGGATTTAGGGAAGAGGATTAAGAGGTAGTGCAGCATTTAGAGCAGTTTCCACAAACTGACAACTATGGACTGGTCTAGTCACATATTCCTCCATCACCGGCCATTGTATGGACACAATGGCCAATCTATAATAATAATCTTTATATAGCGCCAACATATTCCGCAGCGCTTTACAGTTTGACAGTTTCAAACACAACAGTCATAGGTAACAACGTTAACAATACAGTAATAAAGCAAACTAAGACGACCCTGCTCGTGAGAGCTTACAATCTACAATGAGGTGGGGAGATACAAAGTACAGGTGTGTATTTACAATGATGTATTTACAATGATGGTCCAGCCATCTTCAGGGGGTGGGGGGTAGATGGAGATAGTGAATTGGCTACACACACACACACAAACATAAAATGACTTTGATTAGGGAACATGATAGGCCGCTCTGAACAAATGTGTTTTGAGCGAGCGCCTAAAACTATGCAAGTTGTGGATGGTCCTAATATCTTGGGGTAGAGCATTCCAGAGGATTGGCGCAGCACGGGAGAAGTCTTGGAGTCGGGAGTGGGAGGTACGGATTAGTGCAGAGGTTAGTTGAAAGTCGTTTGCAGAGCGCAGTGGTCGGCTAGGCCGATAGACAGAAATGAGGGAGGAGATGTAAGGGGGTGCCGCAATGTGGAGAGCTTTGTGGGTGAGAACAAGTACTTTGAATTGTATCCTGTAATGAATGGGCAGCCAGTGTAACGACTGGCGAAGAGCGGACACGTCCGAGTAACGATTAGCCTGATGGACGACCCTAGCTGCCGCATTAAGGATAGACTGGAGATGAGAAAGTCGCGTGAGGGGGAGGCCAATTAATAGAGCATTGCAGTAGTCCAGGCGGGAGTGGATTAGGGCGACAGTGAGAGTTTTTGTTGTCTCCATGGTGAGAAAAGGGCGGATTCTAGAGATGTTCTTTAGGTGTAAGCGGCACGAGCGGGCAAGAGATTGTATGTGGGAGGTAAAGGAGAGATCGGAGTCAAAAATAACACCCAGACAGCGTGCCTGCTGCCGGGGCGTTATTATGGTGCCACCCACGGAGAGGGAAATGTCAGATTTAGGGAGGTTAGTAGAAGGCGGGAGCAGAAGAAGTTCAGTTTTGGAGAGGTTGAGTTTCAGATAGAGAGCGGACATGATGTTGGAGACTGCAGACAGACAGTCAGTGGCGTTCTGTAGTACAGTGGGGGTAAGGTCAGGGGATGACGTGTATAGTTGTGTGTCATCAGCTTAAAGATAATACTGAAAGCCAAATCTGCTGATGGTCTGTCCAATTGGGGCTGTGTAAAGGGAGAAGAGAAGGGGGCCAAGGACTGAGCCCTGAGGTACCCCAACAGTGAGAGGAAGAGGAGATGAAGTGGAGCCAGAGAACAGAACACTGAAGGAGCGTTCAGAAAGGTAGGAGGAGAACCAGGAGAGAGCAGTGTCCTTAATGCCTAGTGACTGGAGCCTAGAGAGTAGGAGAGGGTGGTCAACAGTGTCGAAAGCTGCAGAGAGGTCCAGGAGAATGAGCAGAGAGTGGTCACCATTACATTTTGCTGTCAGATGGTCATTGGTCACCTTGATGAGTGCAGTTTCTGTCGAATGTAGGGGGCGGAAACCGGACTGTGAAGGGTCTAGGAGGGAATGAGTGGAGAGGTAACGGGTAAGGCGGGAGTAGATCAGGCGCTCCAGGAGTTTTGAGATGAAGGGGAGATTGGAGACCGGTCTGTAGTTGTTTGTGAATGATGGGTCAAGGGTGGTTTTTTTTTTAGTAATGGAGTAATGATGGAGTGTTTGAAGGAGGAGGGGAAAATGCCAGAGGAGAGGGAGAGATTAAAAATTGTAGTTAGGTGAGTTGTGACGACTGGAGAGAGAGACTGGAGGAGGTGTGAGGGAATGGGGTCGGTGGTGCATGTAGTCGGACGAGAAGAAAAGAGGAGCTTGGAGACTTCTTCTGTGATGGGATCGAATGTGGAGAGTGAGCCAGGGGAGATGCAGGGAGGGATGGGAGTCATTGCACTTGGTGTCTGGGAGCGGATTTCCTGACGGATATTGTCTATTTTCTCTATAAAGTGGGAGGCCAGGTCATCAGCACAAATGTCTGTGATAGTGTCTTGTGCTTTTGGCCTGAGGAGGGAGTGAAAGGCGTTAAAAAGTTTCTTGGGGTTGTTGGATAGTGAGGAGATCAGGGTGGTGTAGTAGGTCTGTTTGGCGAGGTGAAGGGCAGAGTTATAGGTTCTTAACATAAATTTGAAGTGGATGAAGTCTTCTGGTCTGCGAGTTTTCCTCCATAAACGTTCAGCACACCTAGAGCATCGCTGGAGAAATCGGGTTTGCGATGTGAGCCAGGGCTGTTTCACTCTGTGTTTGGAGGTTCTGAGGGTGAGGGGAGCTACTTGGTCTAGGGTGCTTCTAAGAGTGGCGTTGTAGTGATATACAGATCAGGACAGGAAAAAGAAGAGTTTGGGGACAATGATGAGTGTAAGGAGTCTGAAAGTGTATGAGGGTTACTGGCTTGTAGATTTCTGAATGTGTGATAGGTAGGAGAGTGCTGGGGTGGGCGAGGAATTGTGAGTGTGAAGGAGAGAATGTTGTGGTCAGAGAGGGGAATCGGTGAGTTATCTAGGTAGGAGATTGAACAGAGCCGGACAAAGACCAGGTCCAGGGTGTTACCGTCTTTGTGTGTCTCAGAGGTTGAGAGCTGTGAGAGGCCTAGAGAAGTGGTTAGTGATAGAAGCTGGGATGCAGATATGGAAGTGGGGCTGTTAATAGGGATGTTGAAGTCTCCCAGGATAAGGGTTGGTAGTTCTGAGGACATGAAGTGCGGCAGCCAGGCAGAGAAGTGGTCCAGGAAGTGTGTGGGTGAGCCTGGGGGCCGGTATATGACCGCTACTCTGAGGGAGAGGGGACAGAAGAGTCTGATGGTGTGGACCTCAAAAAAAGGGAATGAGAGTGATGGAACTGGGGGTATAACCTGGAACGTGCATTGTGGGGACAAGAGTATGCCGACTCCACCACTAGGTCTGTTTGTGGGTCTTGGGGAATGGGAGAATTGAAGGCCACCATGGGGAATGGCAGCAGGGGAGACAGTGTCAGAGTCCTGGATCCAGGTTTCAGTGAGGGCCAACAGATTTAGAGAGTTGTTCAGAAAGTAGTTGTGCAGGAAAGGAAGCTTGTTACATACAGACCGTGGATTCCAAAGGGCACAATTGAAAGGGAGAGATGAGGGAGTGCAAGTAATATTAATAAGGTTAGTATGGTTTTGATATGAGGTAGGGTAGCGGTTGAGGTTGGGGAATGGGGGACCGGGGTTTGGGGAGATGTCCCCTGAAATCAGAAGGAGTAAGAAGATAAAAAGCAAGTAGTTTTTGGAAGTGTATGAAGTTTTTTTGTGCAGTGTGTTTGGGCAAGATGGGCTGAGGTTTTTCAGGAAGGTGAGAAGTGCATGGGAGCTGTACATGGGAGAGGGAAGGATTGAGGAGCTGATGTATATGAGTCGTGATGGAGGGGGTATTGGGCGGTGAATGTGAATTGCAAGGGAGCATAGGAGGATAGGAATAAAATTTCATCTCATTAAATATTGTGAGTTATCTGTGCATAATTTGACATAACTCTTCACCTCTTCTCTTGTGTATAGGGTGCCTCCTGACTATAATTCTCCTAATGCGTGCCCTTGATCCATTACTGTATGAGAACGAGTCTCTTTGTTACTTCGATACACTCAAGGTATGTGACAATGTGATAAATGCCAAGGCTCCAGAATGTCTATTCTACAGTATTCTAGTATGTTTTAGGTGTCTTATTTCATTCTTTGTACAACGTCCAATTCCCATAATTGTTAGCTTGGCAAACCATTATGTATTTCCTGACTCCTCCACACACGAATGATAGGCCTGTCCTATTTTGATCCAATTTGTGGATCAGAATCACATATTCAAGTGAATTGGCAGTTAAAAAAAAACAGATCTTGAATTACATGCAAATGGCATCCAATTGCTATCAGTTTTTAACCAATTGGGTTAGTCTCCAGGAACGTAAACATTGCTGCTGTTGACAATCCTGAAGATGGCACTCTTGGGTCCAAAATGGATTAGAGAGTCAATGTGGTCATTTAGAAACTAGGTCAAAGTGGTCATCCACTTCCTGTGAATGGCATTTTTGCACGTAGGAAAGGTATTTATGACAAGGGCCTGAGGCCGGCTGTCCATTGCAAGCACAGGTGTGCCCTCTAACAAAGCCTTCAAATTGAGAATATCGTATTACCAAACAAAAATTCATATGAAAAACATAATGGAGGTTATGTATATGGTTAACAGAATTAACTTGTTGGTAATTTTTAATGTTCAGCATTCCTCATGTCATGCACCTATTGCTTGTTGACCCCTATTAGCATGTTATCCATCTATTTGTCCAAATGGTTCCAATGTTTGTTTCTAACAATCATTGTATGGACTTGGCTATTTATTTTACTCATATTGCACTACTAATTCCACAGCACTTGAGAGATCATTAATGTCCCCATTGTGGTTCACAATCTAAGTTTTCATCTGCCACTCCTGCGCTATAAATAAATAATAAATTTAAAAGTGGCGTGGGTTCCCCCTAATTTTGATAACCAGCCAGACAAAACTCAGAGCTTCAGCAAGGCTAGTTGCCAAGAATAGAGGGGTTATCACGCTTTTTTTAAAAAAATATTTAAATAAATAATTTTAAAAAATGGCGTGGGGTCCCTCCCATTTTTGACAACCAGCCTTGCTAAAGCTCACAGCTGGGGGTTGGTATTCTCAGGCTGATAAGGGGCCATTGATATGGGACCCTAGACTAAAAATAGCAGCCCGCAGCTGCCCAGATAAGGCAAACAACCTAATAGATGCGCCAATTCCGGCGCTTTGCCTGGCTCTTCCCACTTGCCATGTAGCGGTGGCAAGCAGGGTAATGAGGGGTTAATGTCACCTTGCTGTTGTAAGGTGACATTAAGCCGGCTTAGTAATGGAGAGGCATCAATAAGACACCTATCCATTAAAAATCCAATAGCAGTTAAAGGGTTAAATAAACACACACGCAGAAAAAAGTATTTTAATGAAATAAAACACCACACAGTTTTGACCATATTTTTATTATTCTTCCATTCCAAGCATCGATCTTCTGTAATAAAAATAAAATAAAAAAGCGAAAGTATACTCCCTGATCCGTCGTAGTCCGATATATCGAGTGTTCCACGCAGAATCTGGGGGAAATAAAGCGTACTACTGGGAGCGCTGCTAATGCGACCACTCCCGGCTGTAAGCGACTGGGGAATGAATGAGCCGGAGTGGGCGCAGGCCCAGTAACTAGTGGTGACGTCACTGAGCCTGCGCCCCTCCCAGCCTGACCTGAGGTAACCTCCGGACCGTGGGAAAATGCCAGAGAAGAGGATACCGCAAGTAATGTATCTATTCTATCAATCTATCTATCCACAGGAAGTTGTTTTTTTTTCTCTTGTGTGCACTCAACATTATTGGCATGCACAAAGAGAAAAAAAACGCATGAAAAGACGCACCTAAACCTGCATTTTTGGCACAGCTAGTTTCCTGCCAAGATGAACAGGTTTTGCTGCAGAAAACAAATGCAGCAAAAACGCCCTGTGTGAAGTTACCCTTAAGCTGTACGGGAGGACATGGAAAGGAACAAGCAAGTTACAGTGAGATGTGGAGGAAAGGAGTTTGCGAGCTGCCAGGATGGATTTAATAGCTGGTGTCAGAGTGACCTCCGGTCTGCACAGACATGACAAATAAGCTGATGTGGAAAGGTTCGAAATGTGAGGATGCAACTGGGCTAACAAACTACACGGCTAGAATATGGCTAGAGATTTAGCTAGCATTATACGTACAAACAGAATTGATGGAATGTGACTTTGTCTTTGCCTTTCGATGCGGGCTCACATGCTGAACCTGCATCCTTCCCAGCAGATGGCTGATTTAATCAGCCATCGTGTACCTTTAACACAGGGGTGGGGAACCTTTTTCCGGTCGGGGGCCATTTGGAAATTTCTACCATCATCTGAGGGCCACATAAAAATGATCACCTTGAAAATTACCCTGGTATATTTAGTCAAACAATTAATTATGGTAACTCGCCCTTAATGTGACGACTGGAGCTGCTTCTCTTTGGTGTAGCTGTGTTGATAGGTGATGCTGATCATGTTTCTTCTCACAGTTGCTTTTCCAGGGGTGGCACGAAGATCATGGGGGCACAGAAATCACAAGGGGGGGTGGGGCACAAAGATCAAAGGAAGGCACAAAGCTGAGGAACACAGAGATCACGGAGGGGCACATAGCTGGGGGGCACATAGCTGGAGGGGACAGATCACATGGGAGTGCAAATATCACGGGGTACATAGCAGGGGTCACAATGCTGGGAGTCTCAGACATCACAGGGATGCACATAGCTGGGGGCACAGAGATCACAGAGGGGCACATAGCTGGAGAGGACAGATCACAGGGGGCACAAATCACATGGGAGCACAAATATTGCAGGGGGTACATAGCAAGGGGGCACAAAGCTGGGAGCCACAGAGATCACAGGGATGCACATAGCTGGGGGGCACAGATCACAGTGGGGCATATAGCTGGAGGACACAGAAATCATGGGTGGTACATAGCTGGGGGGCACAGATCACAGGGGGCATATAGCTGGAGAGGCAGAGAGATCACAAGGGGAACAGAGATCACAGGGGGGCACATAGTTGGGGGGCACAGAAATCACAGGGTGGCATATAGCTGCCGGGGCAGAGAGATCGCAGGGGGAACATATCACTGGGGGACACAGAAATCACAGGGATCACAGGAGGGGCACAGAGATGACATGGGGGCACATAGCTGGGAGGCACAGAGATCACAGGGGGCTTATAGTTGGAGGAACAAAGAGATCATATTGGGGCACATAGCAGGGGGAGGCACAGAGATCGCAGTGGGCACATAGATTAGCTGAGGGACACAGATCACCTGCAGAGCTGCCAGCACAGAGATCACTCTGGACTCTGTGGCTGCAGCAGCTTCTCTTCCGAGACAGTAGGATGGGAGAGCATTTGGCGCTGGCCCCGCCCACCCGGCGCTAACCCTGCCCACTCCGTCATTAGCCCCGCATACCCCGATGACGCCATTCATGTGCAGGGCAGGCAGCATTCTGTGATGAACCCTGTGTGCCATGCACTCGGAGTTAAAGGGCCGGCAGCCGACAGGATGTGGCTGCTGCCGGTACATTGCTGACTCCGGGGACCTTCCCGCGGGCCGCATGAAAAGCCAGTACAGGCCGCATGTGCCCGTGCGTCGGAGGTTCCCCACCCTTGCTTTAACAGAAGCAAGCTTCTCCTGCTGCTGTTAACCTGTTGAATGCCACTGTCAATCTTGACAACAGCCTTTAACAAGCATCGGCAGAGGGGCGCGTCATTTCTTGCATCCATCGGGGCTCGCAAGACATGTTTGCGGGGACGCTAGTGGGTTCCCATGAAAGCTGTGGGTCTGCTGAAATCCCCCATGCTTTTCATGACAATTCTCTTGTGGATGCTGGCATTAGATTGTGATTTAAACTATATATATATAGCACTACTTATCAGACTATCGCAGCTGCAAGTCCCCTTAGTGGACTATTAAATACAGTGTAAAAAAAAATTTTTATTGAAAATTTAAAAAACACAAGTTCAAATCATCCCCCTTTTTGACCTATTAAAAATAAAAACAAAAAAATACACATTTGGTATTGCTGCATTTGCTACAGTCTAATCTATCAAAATATAAAATTTAATCTGATTGGTAAATGGCGTAACGAGAAAAAATCTAAACGCCAGAGCCACTTTTTTGGCCACCACAACATAACAATAAATGCAATAAGAGGCAATGAAAACATTTGTATCTACCCCAAAATGGTATAGGTAAAAATGCCAACTCGGGGCACAAACAAAAGCCCTCACACAGCCCCATAGCCTGAAAATGGAAAGTGTTATGGGTCTCGGATAACGGCAACACAAGCAAAGTTGTGGTGTGTGGTTTTCAAAACAAATTTACAGGGGAAAAATTTTCACCACTTACAGAAAAAAAACACCTATGCACATTTAATATGTGCATAATTGTACTTACCTGGAGAATCATATTGCGAGGTCAACTATTTAGTGCACAAAAGAGTGCAATTTCACAATTTTATTTCAGCTAACTTGGAACTTTTTCCCGCTTTCCAGTGGATCGCATGATAAAATAAATTTATTTATTTTTTATTTATTTATTTTACTCGCTTATATAGCACCATTAATTCCACAGTGCTTTACATACATTATTGGCACTTTTCCCCGTTGGGGCTCACAATCTAGATTCCTATCATTATAAGTCTTTGGAATGTGGGAGGAAACCGGAGAACCTGGAGGAAACCCACACAAACACTGGGAGAACATACAAACTTCTTGCAGATGTTGTCCTTGGTGGAATTTGAACCCAGGACCCCAGCGCTGCACGGCTGTAGTGCTAACCACTGAGCCAGGATGCATGTGTAAAATGAATGTTGTCATTTAAAAGTACAACTCGTCTCTAAAAGAAACCAACCTCTTAAATGTCTATCTGGACAGAAAAAAATAAATAAAAAGTTATGGCTCTTGGAAGAAGGGGAAGAAAAAATGAAAAGGAAAAAATTAAAATTGCCCTAGCGTGAAGGGGTTAAAGATCATTTTTACCAATGTAAGTTTTAGCATACTGTTCTGGACAGTGAGAGTTTTTTTTTTTTTTTTTACTGAAAGGGAGCCTGCTTCTTGCTATAAGTACATATGTAGAGACCTGTCAGTCATGTAGGTTGGGCAAGGAGAAGCCAGAAGGAGCTTTGGAGGGGACTTTTCTCTCCATGCCTGGGTTGTTGTTCAATCTTTGTTTTCACAAATAAAAGCCGATCTCTGTGTAATAGAGCCTGTCTAGATTATATGCAGCTCATGCTCCAGGCAGCATGAAACTGCTGACAGATTACCTTTAATAACTTAATTCTCTGCTGTTTACATGTCCCATGAATTATTTATCAGTTTTCCACGCCTGTTTATAATGATCTTGTCTGCTCACATTGGTCTATTGATCAGAGATGCAGATAGCATCCATTGCTTCTTCTAGCTACATAGTAAGCCAGATTTAACACATCCTCAAGTTTTAGGAGGAAAATGTCCAAAAAAAAAAACAAAATCAAAAACGAAACCAGATGGTTGCACTTGATTGTCAGCATTTGTGTAGCGAGAATTCTTTTCTGCTGATAGGAATAAGTGACATGACCTAGTAATAGTTTGAGGTTTCCATTGAAGTTTGTAGTTGTTGATGAGGAAACCTGACCACGGAGGTTTTATAATATTTTGGTAAGAAACTAATGGCTGATTACATAGCAAGGCCAAATAAGGGTCAAGTCTTTGTTCCACCCCGTAAAGAAAGTGTAAGAATTGTGCAGTTAACTTTTGTTCCTCATTTCATCACAGGCCGTGGACCCAATGCGTTCTGGTTACTATGATGATCTGCGCAGCAAGTTCCAGATAGAAAATGCTATTTTAAAGATGGAATATGCTGAGGCAAATGTGATCATTCTTTTAGATAAGGTAATATGTATAATATGTACAGTCATATCATTGCATCCATAGAACGATAATGTAAAGTCATTATGTAAAGTATCGCATTCTCTTCTCAGGGTCTGACACGACTGTATCACCTAGACCATATGTTGTTGGTCAGTCATATGTGTCTTTCGAATAATAAGCTTCGTGCTCTTCCCAGTGATTTGTCCATGTTGCGATATATTGAGGTATGTGTTTAGTGTTGTGTTTTTGTTTTGTTTTGTTTTAATATATCGTAGTAGGACTTTTCTGCAGAATGTAAAAAATAAAATAAATTTGGGTCTTTAGTGGAATAGTAAGATTTAGGTATGCCCAACTGTTTTACTATGGAGATACCCTTATACAGTAAGGGTAAGTGCACACAGACTTGAGACTTGCAGCATATCTATCAATTATTTTGGGTCTAGTTGTTTTTCATACACAAGAACTGAAGAGGTAAAGTGATTTGCAGTGTAAAAAATTAATGCTCTCATGTAAAAATTTTCTTTTGCGACAGAAGAAGAGGAATTGAACTCTATTTCGCCACCTGTTGGAAGCAGCAATCCAAAAGGTAGCGCTGTAGAGTACAAGTCATCGTCCTCTCTGATGATGCAATTTGCACATTAACCCTTTTTGACATCAGATGTAATAATCCGTCCATGTGACCTGGGTCTATCGGACCAAGGACGGACTATTACATCCGTGCACCGTTCTGACAGCTGACACCCGGCACTAAGTGCCAGGAGTGGTCACGCACCGTTCCCGCCATTTAAACCCCCAAATTGCTGCGATCGAACGAGCTGGCAGACGGCTGACTGCCTTTGAATCGGATACCTCTCAGCTTGACGTGGGGTCCCGATCGTTACCATGGTGACCCGTTGCCATGACGACATCCGGGTCACCAGAGCTAGGAAACTTGCAGATCATGCACAGTGCATGATCAGCAATTTTCCCTGTCAATGCAGAGCTGACAGTTTCTACAGGCCCATAGTGGGACAAAGTACGGTAATAAAAGTAGAAAAAAGAAAGTTAAACTTTTTTTAATAATTGTAAATATATACAAAATCAAAAATAATAATACAAAAATCAAAAGTTACTGTATCTATAAATGAATATTTGAATGACTTTGAATTAAAATGTTATGTAAAATGTTCCCAATAAAAGCTTCAACTCAATCCACAAAAATAAGCAAGTCTCCACTCAGGTCCGTCATCTGTTAACCGAAATATAGAGGGCTTCCACGTTACTGTTAGCACAGAGGCTCTGGAAAAGTGAAATGGCTCCTCACCCGCCAAAAGAAATTCAGCAAATTCTCCACTCCCAAATCCAAATGCCCCCCTCCCTTCTGAGCCTCACAGTGTACCAAAACCACATATAGCATCCACATTTGGCATTTCTGAAGCAAGAACCCGCCTAACTTACGGGTGCATGCCTCCAGAATCATGGGCTGGGCATAATGTACTGGTGACTGCAACACCAGTTTGCAATTTTCACTCCGCAACATTCATTGCTGCTTGTTTCTGGAAAATACCAATCTAGTCAAAATCTATTCCCCCAGGGGGGTATAGTTTCCAAAATGAGGTCACTTGGGGGGGAATCTGCTCTTGTGCTCTGTACATGGAGTGCACAAATTGTTCTAGGAAAACCTGCGCTCCAGGAGGCAAATAGCGCTCCATTCCTCCTGAGTCTCTCCATTTGGCTATGTAGTACTGTACAGCCACATATGGGGTATTGCCGCGTGCAGTAGAAATTGTTGGACACATTTTGGTGCCTTTTTTACCCACTTGTGCGAAAATGTAAAATTTGGAGGCTAAAACTAAATTTTGGTGGTAAGAAATGTAGTTATTTTTTTCTTCAGTGCCAAAAGGTATAAAATTCTGTGAGACACCTGTGGTGTCAATATGGTCACTGACCCCCTAGATAAATTAATTGAGAGGGAGTTCTGCTGTTCTGGCACCTCATTGACTCTCCCAGTGGGTCATGGCACCTGCAAACCATAACAGTAAAATGATGCCCCTTGCCTTCTGAGCTTTGCACTGTACTTGAAAAATATTTCCCGATTACATGTAGGGTATTGGTGCACTCAGGAAAAAATGGACCTCTGTTTATTGTAAACAAAATTCCTATTAGCCCTTAGAAAAATTAAAAACTGGAGGCTAAAACAACATTTTAGTGTTAAAAATGTAATTTACTCTTTCTTCACCGCTCAGTGGTATAAAATTCTGTGAGGCACATCAATATGATCACTGCATCACTAGATAAATTCATTGGGGAGTGTAGTTTGTAAAATGAGTTCACTTATGGGGGGGTTTCTGTTGTTCTGGCACCTCAGGGGCTCTGCCAATGTGACATGGCACCCTCAAACCATTCAAGCAAAATCTGAACTCTAATATGATACCTCTTCCCTTCTGAGCTTTGCATGGTGCCTCAAAAGTAGTATTCCCCCACATATGTGGTATCGGCGTACTTTGGAGAAATTGTACAACAAACTGTATGGTGCAATTTCTCCGGTTACCCTTATGAAAATGCAAAATTTGGGGCCAAAATAACATTTTTGTGGGGAAACTTAGATTTTTTTTTCACGGCTCAACGTTATAAACTTCTGTGAAGCACCTGGGGGTTCAAGGTCTCACCACGCATCAAATTACATTCCTTGAGGGGTCTGGTTTCCAAAATGGTGTCACATGTGGGGGGATTCCACTGTTTAGGCACATCAGGGGCTCTCCAAATGGGACATGACGTCCGCTAATGATTACAGAAAATTTTACATTAAAAAAGGCAAATGACGCTCCTTCCCTTGTGAGCTCTTCCATGCGCCCAAACCGTAGTTTTCTCCCTCATATGGGGTATCAGAGTACTCAGGAGTAATTGCAAAACAAATTGTCTGGTACAATATTTTATGCTAATAACATATTTGGTGGGGGAAATTTGATTTTTTCTTATTTTTATAGCTCAATGTTATAAACTTCTGTGAAGCACCTGAGGGTTCAATATGCTCACCACGCATCTGTATCAGTTCCCTGAGGGGTGTAGTTTCCAAAATGGTGTCACAGTTGGGAATTTTCATTGTTTAGGTACATCAAGGTCTCTCCAAATGTGACATGGCATCCACCAATTGTTCCAGCAAATTTTGCATTTAAAAAGTCAAATGGCGCTCCTTCCCTTCCGAGCTCTGCCGTGCGCCCAAACTGTAGTTGTCTCACTCACATGGGGTATCGGCATGCTCTGGAGAAATTACACAACAAATTTTTGGGTTCCTTTTTTTTCCTGTTACCCTTCTCAAAATAAAAAAATTGGATCTGAACGCAATTTTTTGTGAAAAAAAGTTAACCCCTTCATGACCCAGCCTATTTTGACCTTTAATGACCTGGCCGTTTTTTGCAATTCTGACCAGTGTCCCTTTATGAGGTAATAACTCTGGAACGCTTCAATAGATCCTAGCGATTCTGAGTTTGTTTTTTCATGACATATTGGGCTTCATGTTAGTGGTAAATTTAGGTCGATAATTTTTGCGTTTATTTGTGAAAAAAATGGAAATTTGGCGAAAATTTTGAAAATTTTGCAATTTTCAAATTTTGAATTTTTATTCTGTTAAACGAGAGAGTTATGTGAGACAAATAGTTAATAAATAACATTTCCCACATGTTTACTTTACATCAGTACAATTTTGGAAACAAAATTTATTTTTGCTAGGAAGTTATAAGGGTTAAAATTTGACCAGCGATTTCTCATTTTTACAACGAAATTTACAAAACCATTTTTTTTAGGGACCACCTTACATTTGAAGTCAGTTTGAGGGGTCTATATGGCTGAAAATACCCAAAAGTGACACCATTCTAAAAACTGCACCCCTCAAGGTGCTCAAAACCACATTCAAGAAGTCTATTAACACTTCAGGAGCTTCACAGCAGCAGAAGCAACATGGAAGGAAAAATTAACATTTAACTGTTTAGTCACAAAAATGATCTTTTAGCAACAATTTTTTTTATTTTCCCAAGGGTAAAAGGAGAAACTGGACCCCAAAAGTTATTGTACAATTTGTCCTGAGTACGCCGATACCCCATATGTGGGGGGGAACCACTGTTTGGGCGCACGACAGGGCTCGGAAGGGAAGGAGCACCATTTGACTTTTGAATGAAAAATTGGCTCCAATCTTTAGCGGACACCATGTCGCGTTTGGAGAGCCCCTGTGTGCCTAAACATTGGAGCTCCCCCACAAGTGACCCCATTTTGGAAACTAAACCACCCAAGGAGCTTATCTAGATGCATAATGAGCACTTTGAACCCCCGGGTGCTTCACAAATTGATCCATAAAAATTAAAAAGTACTTTTTTTTTCACAAAAAAATTATTTTAGCCTCAATTTTTTCATTTTCACATGGGCAACAGGATAAAAGGGATCCTAAAATGTGTTGGGCAATTTATCCTGAGTACACCGATACCTCATATGTGGTCACAAACCACTGTTTGTGCACACGGCAAGGCTCGGAAGGGAAGGAGCGCCATTTGACTTTTGAATGAAAAATTAGCTCCAATCGTTAGCGGACACCATGTCGCGTTTGGAGAGTCCCTGTGTGCCTAAACAATGGAGATCCCTCACAAGTGACCCCATTTTAGAAACTAGACCCCCCAAGGAACTTATCTAGATGCATAGTGAGCTCTTTGAACCCCCAGGTGCTTCACAAATTTATCTGTAAAAATGAAAAAGTACTTTTTTTTTCACAAAAGATTTCTTTTAGCCTCAATTTATTCATTTCCACATGGGCAACACAATAAAAGGGATCCTAAAATTTATTGGGCAATTTCTCCAGAGTACACTGATAGCTCACATGTGGGGGTAAACCACTGTTTGGGCACACGGCAGGGCTCGGAAGGGAAGGAGCGCCATTTGACTTTTTGAATGAAAAATTAGCTCCAATTGTTAGAGGACACCATGTGGCGTTTGGAGAGCCCCTGTGTGCCTAAACATTGGAGCTCCCCCACAAGTGACCCCATTTTTGAAACTAGACCTCAAATGGAACTAATCTAGATGTGTGGTGAGCACTTTGAACCCCCAAGTGCTTCACAGAAGTTTATAACGCAGAGCCGTGCAAATAAAAAAATAATTTTTCTTTCCTCAAAAATTATTTTTTAGCAAGCAATTTTTTATTTTCACAAGAGTAATAGGAGAAATTGGACCCCATAAGTTATTGTCCAGTTTGTACTGAGTACGCTGATACCCCATATGTGGGGGGGGGAACCACTGTTTGGGCACACGTCGGGGCTCAGAAGAGAAGTAGTGACGTTTTGGAATGCAGACTTTGATAGAATGGTCTGCGGGCATCAAGTTACGTTTGCAGAGCCCCTGATGTGCCTAAACAGTAGATACCCCCACAATTGACCCCATTTTGGAAACTAGACCCCCCAAGGAACTTATCTAGATGTATGGTGAGCACTTTGAAGCCCCAGGTGCTTCACAAATTTATCTGTAAAAATGAAAAAGTCTTTTTTTTTCACAAAAGATTTCTTTTAGCCTCAATTTATTCATTTCCACATGGGCAACACAATAAAAGGGATCCTAAAATTTATTGGGCAATTTCTCCAGAGTACACTGATAGCTCACATGTGGGGGTAAACCACTGTTTGGGCACACAGCAGGGCTCGGAAGGGAAGGAGCGCCATTTGACTTTTTGAATGAAAAATTAGCTCCAATTGTTAGAGGACACCATGTGGCGTTTGGAGAGCCCCTGTGTGCCTAAACATTGGAGCTCCCCCACAAGTGACCCCATTTTTGAAACTAGACCTCAAATGGAACTAATCTAGATGTGTGGTGAGCACTTTGAACCCCCAAGTGCTTCACAGAAGTTTATAACGCAGAGCCGTGCAAATAAAAAAATAATTTTTCTTTCCTCAAAAATTATTTTTTAGCAAGCAATTTTTTATTTTCACAAGAGTAATAGGAGAAATTGGACCCCATAAGTTATTGTCCAGTTTGTACTGAGTACGCTGATACCCCATATGTGGGGGGGGGAACCACTGTTTGGGCACACGTCGGGGCTCAGAAGAGAAGTAGTGACGTTTTGGAATGCAGACTTTGATAGAATGGTCTGCGGGCATCAAGTTACGTTTGCAGAGCCCCTGATGTGCCTAAACAGTAGATACCCCCACAATTGACCCCATTTTGGAAACTAGACCCCCCAAGGAACTTATCTAGATGTATGGTGAGCACTTTGAAGCCCCAAGTGCTTCACAGAAGTTTACAACGCAGAGCTGTGAAAATAAAAAATCATTTTTCTTTCCTCAAATTATGTTTTAGCAAGCATTTTTTTATTTTCCCAAGGGTAACAGGAGAAATTAGACCACCAAAGTTGTTGTGCAATTTTTCCTGAGTACGGCGATAACCCATATGTTTGGGTAAACCATTGTTTGAGCGCACGTTGGGGCTCGGAAGGGAGGGAGCACCATTTGACTTTTTGAACACAAGATTGGCTGAAAATCAATGGTGGCGCCATGTCGCGTTTGGAGACCCCTGATGTGCCTAAACAGTGGAAACCCCTCAATTCTAACTCCAACACTAGCCGCAACACACCCCTAACCATAACCCTAACCACAAGCCTAACCCTAACCCCAACACACCCCGAACCTTAATCTTAACCGTATTTCCAACCCTAACCCTAATTCCAACCCTAACTCTAGTTCCAACCCTAATGCTAAGGCAATGTGCCCATGTTGCGGATTCGTGTGAGGATTTTTCCGCACAGTTTTTGAAAAATCAGCAGGTAAAGCGCACTGCATTTTACCTGCGGATTTACCATGGATTTCCAGTGCTTTTTGTGCGGATTTCACCTGCGGATTCCTATTGAGGAACAGGTGTAAAACTCTGCGGAATCCGCACAAAGAATTGAGTGCAGAAATTCCATGCAGCGTTTCCGCGTGGTATTTTCCGCACCATGGGCCCAGCGGATTTGGTTTTCCATAGGTTTACAAGGGTACTGTAAACGTGATGGAAAACTGCTACAAATCTGCAGCGGCCAATCCGCTGCGGATCCGCAGCCAAATCCGCACAGTGTGCACATAGCCTAATTCTAACCCTAATTCTATCCCTAACCCTAGCCCTAACCCTAAGGCTATTTTCACACTAGCGTCGGTCCGTTGTGAAATAAATGCACAACGGGGACAGTGGATGCAGTTTTTCAAAGCATCCACTGTGGGGGGCAGATAGCGATCTCCAGCCATGGCTGATGCTATTGCAGCATCGGCCATGGCTGGATTGTAATATTTCACTAATTTTCATTGGTGAAATATTACTATCGCTCTGATTGAAAGTGAAAGTGAAACGTCACTTTCAACAGCCAATCAGAGCGATCATAGCCACGGGGGGGGGGGGCGAAGCCACCCCCCCTGGGCTCAAGTACCACTCCCCCTGTCCCTGCAGGTCGGGTGAAATTACAGTTAACCCTTTCACCCGGCCTGCAGGAGCGCGATCCGACCATGACACATATGCTGCGTCACAGGTCGGATTGGCACAGGTTTTCATGACTCATACGCTGTGTCAAAGGTCGGGAAGGGGTTAAATGTAAGGGTATGTGCACACGTCAGGATTTCTTGCAGAAATTTCCTGAAGAAAACCGGAAATTTTCTGCAAGAAATCCGCTTTTTTTTTTTTTGCGTTTTTCCGCGATTTTTTTTAGCATTTTGCAAGCGAAATTAGCTTGCAGAATGCTAAAGTTTTCCAAGCGATCTGTAGCATCGCTTGGAAAACTGACTGACAAGTTGGTCACACTTGTCAAACATAGTGCTTGAAAAGTTTGACCAACTTTTTACTATAGATGCAGCCTATGCAGCATCAATAGTAAAAGATAGAATGTTTAAAAGTAATAAAAAAAATTAAAAAAATGGTTATACTCACCTGCAGACAGCCGATCTCCTCAGTGGCGTCCGTTCCTATAGATGATGTGTGTGTGCAGGACCTTCGATGACGTCGCGGTCACGTGAGCGGTCACATGACCGGTCTCGCGACCAATCACAAGACCGCGACGTCATCGCAGGTCCTTCACCACATACCAGCTATAGGAACTGAAGCGGCAGCATGCACCGCTGAGACTCCGGGGCCATCAGAGGGTGAGTATATCACTATTTTTTATTTTAATTCTTTTTTTTTTTACCAATTATATGGTGCCCAGTCCGTGGAGGAGAGTCTCCTCTCCTCCACCCTGGGTACCAACCGCACATAATCTGCTTACTTCCCGCATGGTGTGCACAGCCCCGTGCGGGAAGTAAGCAGATCAATGCATTCCTAGGTGTGCGGAACCCCGCAATTCCGCAAATTTAATGAACATGTTGCTTTTTTTTCCGCGATGCGATTTTTTCGCGGAAAAAAATGCAACATTTGCACAAAAAATGCGGAATACCCTGAAAATAATGGTAGGCATATGTTAGCGTTTTTTTCGCGTTTTTTTCGCGTTTTTATAGCAAAAAACGCAAAAAAAACGCAAAAAATACTGAACGTGTGCACATGGCCTTAATTTAAATTTTTTTTTTCAAAAAAGTCCTGTGAAGCACCTGGTTTAAGGGCATGAAAATTCAAAGTTGGAAAAAAACAAAATTTTCCAAATTTTTGCGAAATTTCAGTTTTTTTCACAAATTCAAGTTGTACTGAAGAAATGTTACCACTATCATGAAGTACAATATGTCACAAGAAAATATTCTCAGAATCACTGGGATCTGTTGAAGCATTCCAGAGTTATTACCTCATAAAGTGACAGTGGTAAGAATTGTAAAAATTGGGCCGGTCATTAACGTGCAAACCACATTCGGGGGGTAAAGGGGTTAAATTTCCCAGAGAAACATTGCATCAGCAAATAAGCCTCCTAACCCTGGAATGCCAGAGTCGGTATGTCACTCTCCACACGGAGAAACGTTACCCCTTAGACCTTTTACGAAAATTCTGTTTTTCATTGCATTTTTGTTTGCAGATTTCTGATTCTTTATCACTTGCATTTGAATTTAGCCTTATTACTTGAATTATCCTTCAGATTGGCTTCTTGCATCATATTCTTGAAGTCAGCAGCCACCTATATGTTAATTTATTCTCTGATACCTCTCAATTATGGTTATTAATTTCAGAACGCATTCCACCATTCAGACCTAGAGATTCTGCTCAATGACCAGATTTTAGAAGGATGTACATGTGAAAGTTTCCAAAGAAATCGTTAATGATCTCGAGCCTTTTGCATTGTACTTTGTGAATTGCATCCTCTATGAACCGCTGCTCTCATTTGTACTAGTTTTCATGTATTCTTTTTTAAGGTTTCTTATTTATTCTTCCTTTTTAAAGGTGCTGGAAGTGGACAATAATGAAATTTCACATCTAGAAGGCGTGTGGAATTTACCGAAGCTGGAAGAGTTGTCTTTGAAGTGTAATAGTATCCTTTAGAATTAATTGTTTTCGGTAAAATTAGTTATCGTGTCCTTAGTTGCTATCTTCTAATAATGCAGCAATTTAATTCTGGCTACTTGTAATTCTTTGGATTTTTTTTGTTCTCCATGATTTTAAATCCAGTATATATGCTTAAAAAAGTTGCCAGACTCTTGACTGCCTATGGAGAAATTTGTACTGTTCTTAATCATTAGCAGTCCTTCAAGTTTTCTCATGAAGCTTCCTAATGAGTTTCTGCAGCTGCTTTGCATAAGGCCTCTAAGCATAGGAGCTCACTGGTAATGAGTAATGCGGTGCATGAGAACCGAGAAAGGGAGCCATCGGATGCAAAGTGGAGCAGGGGAAAAAAGGTTTGGCACAGAAGGGATCTTGGGAGGGACGGTGATGTATATATTTAATTTACGGAAGAAGTTAATTGGAACTTGGCTGCTAATCAAGCCAAAAGGGTGGTTTAAATACTAGAAGCTGGAATGATGACCACAGATTTGATTGTTGTATACTTGGGTCTCTGAGGAAAGAGTTGAGCCTGGTTCCACCTCTTAGATAAAAAATGGCTCAGAGACCAATTGAAATGTTTTCCTTTTTTTAGTCCCTCTGCTGGACTTGAACCTGTGATATTTGGATTGCTTATACTATACACTTCAATACTAATTAGTTGCAATAAATAGTGAAATCGACCAATGGCTGATGGTACTCACACAAGTACCAAAATAGCAATGACAGCGGCCTTCAGCAGGATACAACTGTAACCCTTCAGTTCCCGGCTATTGGCACAGGGGCTCCAGTTACTGCACATGCCATCTGTTACATAGCTGCATCTGCCTGATATGTAGCAGGCTCAGCTCATGAGCCGGTGTCATTTTCCTTAATGACCCAAGACCTACATTTTCATCATAGGGCATTAGGAGTTAAACCAAGCCAAAAGTGTATACACCAGAATGGAAAAGTAGAAGTCCTTACTTTGCGATAGATATACAGTGGGTATGGAAAGTAACATAGTTAGCAAGGCTGAAAAAAGACATTTGTCCAACCAGTTCAGCCTATATTCCGTCAGATTAAATCCCCAGATCTAAGTCCTTCTAAAGAACCTAATAACCAAGAAGACATCCAGGCCTCTCTTAAACCCCTCGACTGAGTTCACCATCAGCACCTCCTCAGGCAAGGAACACCAGTGTCATGATCCGATTCCAGGGTTTAATCCTGGCTGCCTTTTTTCCAGGCGGATCATGCAAAGGGTTAACTTTGCTCTGCCTTATTCTGGGTTCATGTTCACTATTTAGCTCCGATTCATCTTGCTGGAGGTGTCAGCTATAGTTCTGCCTTCGGCGTGTGAACCTGTCACTGGTAGCCCTTGATTTGTCCTGCTGTGATCCCTGACTTGCCCCGTGTCTGTTGACTCCCTCTGTCTGCCCTTTTCCTAGCGTTTCCCTGTTTGTTGGTTTGATTCTCTGGTTTGTGACTTGGCTTGTATTCGGGCTCGCTTCTGCCTTCTGTCTTTGTCTTATCCGCTTCTGACCGTTGCTGAACCTCCTGGCTTGTTCCTGACCACGTGTACTGCTGATACCTTTTGTACTTCTGCCTCTGATTGTTTTTTGACTCAGCTTGTCTGATGTTATGATCCTGGTGGTTAGAACACATGAACTGACCTGATAAGTATACCCAAAAATAAGGACAAGCTCTGGGAATGTGGGAACTTTACTGACCGCAATTCTGATCCTATAAAACCACACTATAGGCAGCCGTGGAGCGTTCCTAACTCGGCCTAGACGCCTCGTTCACAGCCTGAGAAACTAGCTACCCCTAGAGAGAAACAAAGCCTCACTTGCCTCAGAGAAATTTTCCCCAAAGTGTAAGCAGCCCCCCACAAATAATAACGGTGAGTTTAAGGGGAAAACACAAACATAGAAATGAAAATAGGTTTTAGCAAATGAGGCCCGCTAATAACTAAATAGTCAGAAGATAGCCAGGAATCTGTGCGGTCAGTATAAAATACTACAAAAGTATCCATGCAGAGAATACAAAAAGACCCCCACACCGACTCACGATGTGAGGGGCGCAACTCCGCACCCCAGAGCTTCCAGCTAGCAATCAAATAGCATATAAGCAAGCTGGACTGAACTCATAACATACTGAGAAACATTTTCAAATAGAAATGAGCAAAAAAGGACTAGCATGACTTAGCTTCTCCACGAGGAGACAGGTCACAAGGGAAGTCCCAGAGAGATCTGAACCAGTACTGAATACAACGACAGCAGGCAACAAGTAAAGGTCCAGATGGAGTTAAATAGGCAGCAGGCCTAGCAGGAAACGAGGCAGCTGGGGTCCAGCTACAGACCAGCAGTAACACTAAAAGCCACCAGAGGGAGCCCATAAACAGAACTCACAAAGTACCACTCATGACCACTCAGGACCCAAGAACGGAATTCACAACAGTACCCCCCCCTTGAGGAGGGGTCACCGAACCCTCACCAGAGCCCCCAGGCCGATCAGGACGAGCCAAATGAAAGGCACGAACCAAATCGGCAGCATGGACATCAGAGGCAACAACCCAGGAATTATCCTCCTGACCATAGCCCTTCCATTTAACCAAGTACTGAAGTTTCCGTCTCGAAATACGAGAATCCAAGATCTTCTCCACCACATACTCCAATTCTCCCTCGACCAACACCGGAGCAGGAGGGTCAACAGACGAAACCACAGGCACCACATACCTCCGCAACAATGACCTATGGAACACATTATGAATGGCAAAAGATGCTGGGAGGTCCAAACGAAATGACACCGGATTGAGGATTTCCAAAATCTTATAAGGACCGATGAAACGAGGTTTGAACTTAGGAGAGGAAACCTTCATAGGAACATAACGAGATGACAACCATACCAAATCCCCCACACGAAGTCGGGGACCCACACAGCGACGGCGATTAGCAAAGCGCTGAGCCTTCTCCTGTGACAACGTCAAATTGTCCACTACGTGGTTCCAAATCTGCTGCAACCTATCCACCACAGAATCCACCCCAGGACAGTCAGAAGGTTCAACCTGACCTGAGGAAAAACGAGGATGAAAACCAGAATTACAAAAAAAAGGCAAAACCAAAGTAGCGGAACTAGCCCGATTATTGAGGGCGAACTCAGCCAATGGCAAAAAAGTCACCCAATCATCCTGATCAGCAGAAACAAAACATCTCAGATAAGTCTCCAAGGTCTGATTCGTACGTTCGGTTTGGCCATTCGTCTGAGGATGGAAGGCCGAAGAAAAAGACAAATCAATGCCCATCTTAGCACAAAAGGACCGCCAAAATCTGGACACAAACTGGGACCCTCTGTCAGACACAATGTTCTCCGGAATACCTTGCAAACGGACCACATTCTGAAAAAACAGCGGAACCAAATCAGAGGAGGAGGGTAACTTAGGCAAAGGCACCAAATGGACCATTTTAGAAAAACGATCACAAACCACCCAGATGACAGACATCCTCAGAGACTGGAAGATCCGAAATAAAATCCATGGAAATATGCGTCCAAGGCCTCTTCGGGACAGGCAAAGGCAAAAGCAATCCACTGGCACGAGAACAGCAAGGCTTGGCCTGAGCACAAATCCCACAGAACTGCACAAAGGAACGCACATCCCGCGACAAAGAAGGCCACCAAAAGGACCTAGCCACCAAATCCCTGGTACCAAAGATCCCAGGGTGACCCGCTAACACTGAAGAATGAACCTCGGAAATAACTCTACTGGTCCATCTATCCGGGACAAACAGTCTCCCTGGTGGACAACGGTCAGGTCTATCGGCCTGAAACTCCTGCAGCACCCGCCGCAAATCAGGGGAGATGGCAGACAAGATCACCCCCTCTCTGAGGATACCAGCCGGCTCAGAAACTCCCGGAGAGTCAGGCACAAAACTCCTAGAAAGGGCATCAGCCTTCACATTCTTTGAGCCCGGAAGGTATGAAACCACGAAATCAAAACGGGAGAAAAACCGACCATCGAGCTTGTCTATGATTTAACCGCTTGGCAGACTCGAGATAAATCAAATTCTTGTGATCCGTCAAGACCACCACGCGATGCTTGGCTCCCTCAAGCCAATGTCGCCACTCCTCGAATGCCCACTTCATTGCCAACAACTCCCGATTACCAACATCATAATTCCGCTCGGCAGGCGAAAACTTTCTAGAAAAGAAAGCACATGGTCTCATCACCAAGCCATCAGAGCTTCTCTGTGACAAGACAGCCCCTGCTCCAATCTCAGAAGCATCAACCTCGACCTGAAAGGGAAGAGAGACATCAGGCTGACGCAAGACAGGAGCCGAAGAAAACCAACGTTTCAGCTCCTGAAAGGCCTCAACGGCTGCAGAAGACCAATTAGTCACATCAGCACCCTTTCTAGTCAAATCCGTCAAAGGCTTAACCACACTAGAGAAATTAGTGATGAAACGCCGGTAAAAATTAGCAAAGCCCAAGAGCTTCTGAAGGCTCTTCACCGATGTAGGTTTAGTCCAGTCATAGATGGCCTGGACTTTAACTGGATCCATCTCGATAGTAGAAAGGGAAAAAATAAAGCCCAAAAAGGTAACCTTCTGGACTCCAAAGAGACATTTAGAGCCCTTCACAAACAAGGCATTGGCACGCAGGACCTGAAACACCATCCTGACCTGCTTCACATGAGACTCCCAAACATCAGAAAAGACCAAAATATCATCCAGGTACACAATCATGAATCTATCCAGATACTCTCGGAAGATGTCGTGCATGAAGGACTGAAACACGGAAGGGGCATTAGAAAGCCCAAAAGGCATCACCAAGTACTCAAAATGACCTTCGGGCGTATTAAATGCTGTCTTCCATTCATGGCCCTGCTTTATACGCACAAGATTATAAGCTCCTCGAAGATCTATCTTGGTGAACCAACTAGCCCCCCTAATCCGAGCAAACAGATCGGACAGCAGAGGCAAAGGGTACTGAAATTTGACCGTGATTTTATTTAGAAGGCGATAATCTATACAGGGTCTCAGAGAACCATCCTTCTTGGCCACAAAAAAGAACCCTGCACCCAAAGGTGAGGAGGACGGACGAATATGCCCTTTCTCCAAAGACTCCTTTATATAGCTCCGCATAGCGGTATGTTCTGGTACAGATAAATTAAAAAGTCGACCCTTAGGGAACTTACTACCAGGAATCAAATTTATGGCACAATCACAATCCCTATGAGGAGGTAGGGCACTGGATTTGGGCTCATCAAATACATCCTGGTAATCCGACAAAAATTCAGGGACTTCAGAAGGAGTAGAAGAAGCAATTGACACCAAAGGAGCATCGCCATGAATCCCTTGACAACCCCAACTTGACACAGACATTGCTTTCCAATCCAGGACTGGATTATGAACCTGCAGCCATGGCAGACCCAACACGACAACATCATGCAAATTATGTAACACCAGAAAGCGAATAACCTGATGTGCAGGAGTCATGCACATAGTCACTTGAGTCCAGTACTGAGGCTTATTCTTGGCCGATGGCGTAGCATCAATTCCCTTTAGTGGAATAGGGAATTGCAATGGCTCCAAGATAAAACCACAGCGCCTGGCAAATGACAAATCCATCAAATTCAGGGCATCGTCTGAATCCACAAAAGCCATAACAGAGTAGGATGACAGAGAGCAAATCAAAGTAACAGACAAAATGAATTTAGGCTGTACAGTACCAATGGTGACAGACTTAGCGAACCTCTTTGTGCGCTTAGAACAATCAGAGATGACATGAGCGGAGTCACCACAGTAAAAGCACAACCCATTCTGACGTCTGTGATTTTGCCGTTCAATTCTGGTCAGAATCCTGTCACATTGCATAGACTCAGGCTTCTGTTCAGAAAACACCGCCAGATGGTGCACAGGTTTGCGCTCCCGCAAACGCCGATCAATTTGAATGGCCAAAGACATTGACTCATTCAGACCCGCAGGCGTGGGGAACCCCACCATAACATCCTTAAGGGCTTCAGAAAGACCCTTTCTGAAAATCGCTGCCAGGGCACACTCATTCCATTGAGTGAGCACAGACCACTTCCTAAACTTCTGACAGTAAACCTCTGCTTCATCCTGACCCTGAGAGCCAGCAAAATCTTTTCTGCCTGGTCTACTAGATTAGGTTCCTCATAAAGCAATCCAAGCGCCAGAAATAACGCATCCACATTTAACACTGCAGGATCTCCTGGCGCCAGGGAGAATGCTCAATCTTGAGGGTCACCACATAACAAAGAAATAATAATTTTAACTTGCTGAGCAGGGTCACCAGAGGAATGAGGTCTCAGAGAAAGAAACAATTTGCAATTATTTTTGAAATTCAAAAACCTAGATCTATCTCCAGAGAACAGCTCAGGAATTGGTATTTTAGGTTCTGACATAGGACTGCGAACTACATAATCCTGAATGCTTTGTATCCTTGTAGCAAGCTGATCCACACAAGAGGACAGACCTTGAATGTCCATATCTGCAGCTGAGTCCTGAACCACCCAGAGATTAAGGGGAGGAGAGAGGCTAAACACACTGCAGAGGAAAAAAAAAACCTCAGAGCTTCTCTTATCCCTCTTTTGACCTGATAAGTATACCCAAAAATAAGGACAAGCTCTGGGAATGTGGGAACTTTACTGACCGCAATTCTGATCCTATAAAACCACACTATAGGCAGCCGTGGAGCGTTCCTAACTCGGCCTAGACGCCTCGTTCACAGCCTGAGAAACTAGCTACCCCTAGAGAGAAACAAAGCCTCACTTGCCTCAGAGAAATTTTCCCCAAAGTGTAAGCAGCCCCCCACAAATAATAACGGTGAGTTTAAGGGGAAAACACAAACATAGAAATGAAAATAGGTTTTAGCAAATGAGGCCCGCTAATAACTAAATAGTCAGAAGATAGCCAGGAATCTGTGCGGTCAGTATAAAATACTACAAAAGTATCCACGCAGAGAATACAAAAAGACCCCCACACCGACTCACGATGTGAGGGGCGCAACTCCGCACCCCAGAGCTTCCAGCTAGCAATCAAATAGCATATAAGCAAGCTGGACTGAACTCATAACATACTGAGAAACATTTTCAAATAGAAATGAGCAAAAAAGGACTAGCATGACTTAGCTTCTCCACGAGGAGACAGGTCACAAGGGAAGTCCCAGAGAGATCTGAACCAGTACTGAATACAATGACAGCAGGCAACAAGTAAAGGTCCAGATGGAGTTAAATAGGCAGCAGGCCTAGCAGGAAACGAGGCAGCTGGGGTCCAGCTACAGACCAGCAGTAACACTAAAAGCCACCAGAGGGAGCCCATGAACAGAACTCACAAAGTACCACTCATGACCATAGGAGGGAGCCCGAGAACGGAATTCACAACAGTCTGACCACTTTCTCGCCACTTGGTGGCGCCTGTGCTGCTGCTCTTTGGTGCTACTCTGTATACGCAGGCTCACTTCCCTCTCAAGCTCCCTCTGGTGGAGGTTGCGCTATACTGCACTGCAGCAGCATGACATCCAGATTCCCAATGCCCTAACAGTAAAGAATCCTCTTCTATATTGGTGGAAAAACCTTCTCTCCTCCAGACTCAGAGAATGCCCCCTTGTGACCGTCACCTTCCTTGGTATAAACAGATCCTCGGAGATATATTTGTATTGTCCCTTTATATACTTATGGTTATTAGATCGCGCCTCAGTCATCTTTTTTCTAGACTAAATAATTCTAATTTTGCTAATGTCTCTGGGTATTGTAGTTCCCCCATCCCCTTTATTAATTTTGGTGCCCTTCTTCGTACTCGCTCTATTTCCATAATATCCTTCCTGAGCACTGGTGCCCAAAACTGTACACAGTACTCCATGTGCGGTCTAACCAGGGATTTGTACAGAGGCAGTATAATGCTCTCATCATGTGTTTCCAGACCTCTTTTAATGCACCCCATGATCCTGTTTGCCTTGGCAGCCGCTGTCTGGCATTGGCTGCTCCAGGTAAGTTTAGGATTCCCAAGTCATCTCCATGTCAGATTTACCCAGTGGTTTCCCATTCAGTGTGTAATGGTGATATCGATTCCTTCTTACCATGTCTATAACCTCACATTTATAATTGTTAAACCGCATCTTCCACCTCTCGGCCCAAGTTTCCAACTTATCCAGATCCATATGTAGCAGAATACTATCTTCTCTTGTATTTATTGCTTTACATAGTTTTGTATCATCTGCAAATATCGATATTTAACTGTGTAAACCTTCTACCAGATCGTTAATAAATATGTTGAAGAGAATAGGTCCCAACACCGACCCCTGCGGTACCCCACTGGTCACAGCCACCCAGTTAGAGAATATACCATTTATAATCACCCTGTGCTTTCTATCACTACGCCAGTTACTTACCCATTTACACACATTTTCCCCCAGCCCCAACATTCTCATTTTGTGTACCAACCTCTTGTGTGGCTCGGTATCAAACGCTTTGGAAAAATCAATACATACCACTTCCAATCTATAGCTTACCTCTTCATAAAACTGATTAGATTGGTTTGACAGGAGTAATTCCTCATAAACCCATGCAGATATGGGGTTAAACAGTTATTTTCATTGAAATAATCCAGAATAACATCCCTCAGAAACCCATCAAATATTTTACCATCAATAGAGGTTAGACTTACTGGCCTATAATTTCCAGGTTTAGTTTTAGAGCCCTTTTTGAATATTGGTACCACATTTGCTATGCGCCAGTCCTGTGGAAAAGACCCCGTCGCTATAGAGTCCCTAAATGTAAGAAATAATGGTTTGTCTATTACATTACTTAGTTCTCTTAGCACTCGTGGGTGTATGCCATCCGGACCCAGAGATTTATCTATTTTAATCTTATTTAGCCGTTTGCGCACCTCTTCTTGGGTTAGATTGGTGACCCTTAATATAGAGTTTTCTTTGTCTCTCGGCATTTCACCTAGCATTTTATTTTCCACCGTGAATACTGTGGAGAAGAAGGTGTTTAATATGTTAGCTTTTTCCTCATCATCTACAGCCATTCTTCCCTCACAGTTTTTTAAGGGGCCTACACTTTCACTTTTGATTCTTTTACTATTGATATAGTTGAAGAACAGTTTGGGATTAGTTTTACTATCCTTAGCAATGTGCTTCTCTATTTCCTTTTTGGCAGCTTTAATTAGTTTTTAAGATAAAGTATTTTTCTCCCTATAGTTCTTTAGAGCTTCAATGGTGCCATCCTGCTTCAGTATTTTAAATGCTTTCTTTCTACTGTTAATTGCCCCTCTTCTTTGTTTAGCCACATTGGGTTTTTCCTATTTCTTGTCCTTTTATTCCCACAAGGTATAAACTGCTTACAGTGCCTATTTAGGATGTTCTTAAACATTTCCCATTTATCTGTATTCTTATTTCTGAGGACATTGTCCCAGTCAACCAGATTAAGGGCATCTCTAAGCTGGTCAAACTTTGCCTTCCTAAAGTTCAGTGTTTTTGTGACTCCCTGACAAGATCCCCTAGCGAAAGACAAGTGAAACTGTACAATATTGTGGTCGCTATTTCCGAGACATCCGACGACCTGCAGATTTGTTATTCTGTCAGGCCTATTAGATAGTATTAGGTCTAAAAGTGCTGCTACTCTGGTTGGATTCTGCACCAATTGTGAAAGATAATTTTTCTTGGTTACTAGCAGAAGCCTGTTGCCTTTATGGGTTTCGCAGGTCTCTGTTTCCCAGTTAATATCCGGGTAGTTAAAGTCCCCCATAACAAGGACCTCATTATGGGTTGCAGCTTTATCTATCTGCCTTAGTAGTAGAATTCAGACCCCTTTACATTTTTCACTCTCTGTTTCATTGCTATTTGGTAAATTCAAAAAAGTTCATTTTTTTCTCATTAATGTACACTCTGCACCCCATATTGACTGGAAAAAAAACAGAAATGTAGACATTTTTGCATATTTATTAAAAAATAAACCTGAAATATCACATGGTCATAAGTATTCAGACCCTTTGATCGGACACTCATATTTAAGTCACATCCTGTCCATTTCCTTGTGTTCCTCCTTGAGATGGTTTTACTCCTTCATTGGAGTCCAGCTGTGTTTAATTAAACTGATAGGACTTGATTTGGAAAGGCACACACCTGTCTATATAAGACCTCACAGTGCATGTTAGAACAAGTGAGAATCATGAGGTCAAAGGAACTGGCTAAGGAGCTTAGAGACAGAATTGTGGCCAGGCACAGATCTCGCCAAGATTACAAAAGAATTTCTGCAGTACTCAAGGTGTTATGATCTGGTGGCCTAAGAGCAGCGTGAGACGTACTCTGGAGAAGGTGGTACCTGTACTGACCGCAGACCCTAAACCTAACACCGCAACTAGAAGTAGCCGTGGAATGTACCTAGCGCTCCCTGGACATCTCGACACAGCCGAAGGACTAATTACCCCTAAAGATAGAAAAGGGAAAACTATCTTGCCTCAGAGAAAATTCCCTAAGGATAGGCAGCCCCCCACAAATATTGACTGTGAGAGGAGAGGGAAAAAACATACACAGACTGAAATCAGAATTTAGCAAAGGAGGCCACTTCTAGCTAAATAGAAAGGATAGGACAGAGTACTATGCGGTCAGTATTAAAACACTAGAAAATATCCACCACAGAAAATACAAAAACGCCACAGCTAACTAAAGATATGGAGGGTATATCTGCATCTCCAGAGATACCAGCTTGGCTAAACAAATCCTTATACAGACCAAGCTGGACAAGACAAAAAAAACATGGAAAAGAACTGAACAATAAGGCCACAGCATGTGGACAGCAAAAAATCAAGGCCAGAACTTATCTTTGTTGAAAAGAACTGCAAAGCAGGAGAGACCAGGCAGAGATGTGAATCCTCCAGGAACAATGGACAACTGGCACTGACTAAAGGGTGAAGCAAGACTAAATAGCCCAGTCAGATTTGCAAAAAGTGAACACACCTGACAAATGCTGCGACTCAGAGAGAGCAGCGCTACCACTTACATCTACCGGAGGGAGCCCAAGAGCAGAATTCACAACATCAAGGTTCCTAAGAGCACAGTGGCCTCCATAATCCTTAAATGGAAGAAGTTTGAGACCATCAGAAGTCTTCCTAGACCTGACCGCCCAGCCAAACTGAGCAATCGTGGGAGAAGAGCCTTGGTGAGAGAGGTAAAGAAGAACACAGTGGCTGAGCTCCAGAGATGCAGTAGGGAAATGGGAGAAAGTTCCACAAAGTCAACTATCACTGCAGCCCTCCAGTAGTCAGGCCTTTATGGCCGAGTGTCCCGACAGAAGCCTCTCCTCAGTGCAAGACATATGAAAACCGGCATGGAGTTTGCTAAAAAACACATGAAGGACTCCCAGACTATGAGAAATAAGATTCTCTGGTTGGATGAGACAAAGATTGACCTTTTTGGTAATAATTCTAAGCGATATGTGTGGAGAAAACCAGGCACTGCTCATCACCTGTCCAATACAATCCCAACAGTGAAACTTGGTGGCAGCATCATGCTATGGGGGTGTTTTTCAGCTGCAGGGACAGGATGACTGGTTGCCATTGAAGGAAACATGAAAACAGCCAAGTACAGAGATTTTCTGGACGAAAACCTCTTCCAGAGTGCTCTGGACCTCAAACTTGGCCGAAGGTTCACCTTCCAACAAGACAATGACCCTAAGCACACAGCTAAAATAACAAATGAGTGGCTTCAGAACAACTCTGTGATAATTCTTGACTGGCCCAGCCAGAGCCCTGACCGAAACCCAATTGAGCATCTCTGTAGACACCTGAAAATGGCTGTCCACCAATGTTCATCATCCAACCTGATGAACTGGAGAGGATCTGCAAGGAGGAATGGCAGAGGATCCCCAAATCCAGGTGTGAAAAACTTGTTACATCATTCCCAAGAATCTACACCTCCCCCATTAGAAAAAAGAGGGGGTCCATTCAAAAAAAATAAAATAATAAGTATTTATTTCAAATATTAAAACAGATTTAAAAGTTCAAGCAGGACTAACATACAGTGACACATACCAATCAAAAAAAATCATGTATAATTAATCCTAGTGGACATAAGCTCATAGGTTTAATGAAAAATATCATATATCGCTCCTAGTCCTTTTTAGTGTGTCTAGGTACCGCCCATAATTACCATATAAAATGCATGTGCAAAGCAGTGATAGGGCTTTCTTGTGCCTAACACTACACAATAACAGAGAGATTTGCACTCGCTGAACAGAACCGAAATGAAACACACAGTACTTGTAGATACTCACATAAAGTGCCTGGGAGCCAATGAGGTAAAAGATTCAAGTGTCACCACCCTGACGACGCTGTTTCGCCAGATGCTTCTTCATTCCCAAGAAGACTCATGGCTGTACTAGCTCAAAAGGGTGCTTCAACTCAATACTGAGCAAAAGGTCTGAATATTTATGACCATGTTATATTTCAGTTTTTCTTTTTTAATACATTTGCAAAAATGTCTACATTTCTGTTGACCAAAGTGGATACCAATAATCTGATTATAAAAGACAGCAAGCATTGTTGTTGTGATGTTTGAATACATAAATGTACTATGCAGGTGGGAAAGAATTCCTATTTTACACAGCCTGTGTTCTGCTGAGGGTATTGCAGGGAAGCAAGATTCCTGTGATTCCCCTGGTGTTCGGGGGAAATGTACTTACCGTATATACACGAGTATAAGCCGACCCCCCTAATTTTGCCACAAAAAACTGGGAAAACTTAATGACTCAAGTATAAGCCTAGGGTGGAAAATGCAGCAGCTACCGGTAAATGTCAAAAGTAAAAATAGATACCAATAAAAGTAAAATTAATTGAGACATCAGTAGGTTAAGTGTTTTTGAATATCCATATTGAATCAGGAGCCCCATATAATGCTCCATAAAGTTTGATGGCCCCCATAAGATGCTCCATATTAAAATATGCCCCATATAATCCTGCATAAAGGTTAATAATGGCCCCATAAGATGCTCCATAGACACATTTTCCCAATATAATGCTGCACAAACATTAATTATGGCCCCATAAGATGCTTCATAAAGATATTTGCCCCATATAGTGCTGCACAAACGTTATGGCCCCATAAGATGCTCCATACAGACATTTGCCCAATATAATGCCTCACAAACGTTAATTATGGCCCCATAAGATGCTCCATAAAGATATTTGCCCCATATAGTGCTGCACAAACGTTGATTATGGCCCCATAAGATGCTCCATACAGACACTTGCCCCATATAGTGCTGCACAAACGTTATGGCCCCATACAGACACTTGCCCCATATAGTGCTGCACAAACGTTATGGCCCCATACAGACACTTGTCCCTTATAGTGCTGCACAAACGTTATGGCCCCATATGATCGCGCAGCGCTCCCCTCCCCGTCATACTCACCTGCTCCTGGTGCTGTGCAGTCCCTGCTTCCCGGCACTGCAGCTTCTTCCTGTAATGAGCGGTCACCGTTACCGCTCATTACAGTAATGAATATGCGGCTCCACCCCTATGGGAGGTGGAGCTGCATATTCATTACTGTAATGAGCGGTACCATGTGACCGCTCAGTACAGGAAGAAGCTGCCGGCGCCATTGAAGCAGAGACCTGCAGGGGCCGCGCCAGGAGCAGGTGAGTATAATTAGACAGCCCCCGCTCCCCTGCCAACCCCTGGGTATGACTCGAGTATAAACCGAGAGGGGGACTTTCAGCCGAAAAAAATGGGCTGAAAATCTCGGCCTATACTCGAGTATATACGGTAAATATTTTGTTATTTGCGGACCGCTTGGGACTCTTCTGATAAGTCCTGATTGACTATACTAGTGTGAACTCTCTTAACATCAATAATTTTGATTGGAAATATATATTTATACTATAAAATGGATTTCAATCAAGGTCACAAGAAAAACACTTGTTTTTGTACTTAATGACAGGCCTCGATCCATCAAGAGTGACCATCAAGTTGCACTAAAATTTAGCAACTTTTTATAGCTTTCACCATTTTTTGGGGTTAAAGCTTTGATGAATCGTTTAGCAATGTATTAAATTCTATATGACAGTTACTGATCTTCTATACGGGACCACTAAACCTCCATGGGACCATGCTGTATTTTTAAAGCTTGAATAATATATAAAGAATTAGCATTTATTGATAAATTATTTGTCAAATTTCACCTTGCTTTTCCTAAACTACATGTCTTAGAAATAGAAAATGTCTTGAACCTACAATCTCTTTGTAGCTGTCCTCGACTATCAGTGCTACATTTACAAGGAAATCCCATCTGTGAAACAGTAGATACCGAAGATCAGCTAAAATCTCTTCTACCACATGTCACCCTTATTGAGATGTGACATTATTTATTATGATTTATTATTATTGTCACGTTATAAATCAACGATTCCTGTTGTAATATTGGATTTTGTTTTCCTGATAAAAATAAAGAACTTTACACTTCAGGAGTGTTAATGTCATGGGGTTACCGCTACAGTGTGGAGCCATAAAACTGCAACGTCTGATTGCTCCTACTGCGGCGCTGAGAAGAAGCACTTCTTTGTTTTAATGGTGTTTATTCCTTTTGGCAGAACAGGGGTTAATCGGCCATGATTGAAATCTCTGAACTCTCAGCTGAGCTCAGTTAGCCACTCCCTTCCCCTTTATAATCTGGGTTCTGATGCAGATCCATGTCAGAGCTAGCATTTGCTGCATGGCTTCAGGAGGAAGAGGTGTTCATACGAGAAGGAATGTTGGAGGAGTTATCTATGCCTGCTGTGTGGTTTCTAAGTGTGGTAATTCCCTTCCCTTCTCTACTTTTGTTTATTCCCCTACCTCCACTCCCCGGTGCATTCCTCTGTTATTTGTGAGTGAATATTTTGTATGCCTGGAGTTTTCAGTTAACCCTTGTTTGTGTAGCCTTGTTTGTCGGGTTGGTGTACTGCGGTTCACAGTAGCACCCCTCTTCCCTGTGTGGTGGAAGAGAACAGATGGAGGGCTAACTCGGATAAGACAAGGATGGCGGCCCCAGCATATTCACCTTCATAAGTATCCAGGGAAATAGGGCTAGCTAGGGCATCCCCTAGTGATAGGGTCAGGGAAGGAGTGCCTGGTCACCCAACAGCTGTGCCATGACACTTATGTTATTCTGCCAACAAAAAACCTGGGAGTGTTAATCTAAAAGAATTTTGTCTCCCCTATATATAGGAAAAATTCTACTAGGTCTAAACCTTGACCACCCACCCTGGAGATTTGTTTAATATCATTCCTGTTTGATTTAATATTGGAAAGTTGATTGAGAAACAACAAGTTAGGGGCACAGTTACCACCATGAAGTTTGCTCGCATCTGAACATGTACAGTGATGCTTCAAGGTTTGTAAACCCTTCAAATTTATTTAGAAATGTGGAAAATTCTTACCTAAAACTACATCAGATTTTCACACAAATTGTAAAAGTAGATAAAAATAACTAAATCAAATATGTTAATCAATAATATATTTCTTTGGACAGTTTTAAAAAATAGAAAGAAAAACTTGCATCTGTAAGTGGCAAAAGGATGTGAACCTTTTCAGATTAGGAAATAATTTGAAGGTGAAATTGAAGTCTGGTTTTCAATCAGTGGGATAATGATACATTTCTATTTTAAGTCTGAACATCACAACATGTTTGTAGAAGTGTACTATGGTAAAAACAAAAGATTTCTGAGGATCTTAAGAGTTGTTGATAACATCAGGCTGGAAAAAGTTACAAAACCATCTCCTAAGAGTTTTAATTCCACCAGTAGTGTCACACAGATTGGTGTACAAATGAAGCACGTTCAAGACCAATGTTACCCTTCCAACTAGTCGAACAACAAAATATTACTCCAACATCAAGGTGTATACTGGTCTGCAAGGTCACAAAAGTAAACTAAGGAATCTTTTAAGCAATTAAAGGCTTCTCACATGAGATCATGAGTCCACCATCAGAAGAGACACTCAACAAAAAGTGTACATGGCATGATTGCCACTGCTCTTCAAAAGAAATATTGCTGCCTGTCAGCTGTTTGCTAAAGATCACCTGGACAAGCTAGAAGACTGCTGACATAGTGTTTTGTAAATGGATGAGACCAAAATAGAGCTTTTTGGTTTAAATGTGAAGTGTAATGCTTAGAGAAAGAAACACTGCATTACGGCATAGAGACTAAAGACAGGATACAGATTCCAAACACACAGCAGGACTTTCAGATTCCCGGGACATTCACATGTTCCTCTTCCAATGTGGTGTACTTAATTCTGTGCACTATACGTCCTATTGGGGGTCTCTATGTGGGAGAAACAGGACATAAATTGAGAACAAGGATGAGGTCCCATCACCATATGATTACAGATTTAAAAAAAAACAAATTACCGGTGGAAAAACATTTCTGTGGTCCAAGACACAGCATAAATAATATGAAAGTTGTCATATTAAAAGGCAACTTCAAACCACAAAAACATTGAAGGGTCTGGGAATTCAAACTTATTACAGTCTGCGACTCCCTCCACACAGGACTAAATCTGTTACGCTACGTTCACATTTGCGATGTTGGGCGCAGCGTCGGCAACGCGACGCAACCAACAACGCATGTACACAACGCAGCGTTTTGCGACGCATGCGTTGTCATAAGATCCTACAGATCGGGACTTTCGGCGCAGGGAAAACGCTACAAGTAGCGTCCCCTGCGCCCTGTCTTGTGCGTCTATATGACGCATGCGTCGTAAAACGCAGTACAACACATACCGGCGCATGTCCATGCACCCCCCATGTTAAAGATAGGGGCGCATGACGTATGCGTCGACGCTGCGCCCAACAACGCAAATGTGAACGTAGTCTTAGAAGGATTTATTACTCTTTACAAACTCTCAGAAATCTGCTCCAGAGACAGTGAGGGCACCAAACCTCTGATCTTACATGGATATTGGGACTATAAAACTTTAACACATCTAATCTAATCCAATTAAGGATTCATTCTCTGAGCTCAGTTGGTTTATTTAAATGTATAAATATTATGCCATACCTGTTTTTGTGTATATATTTGTGTTTCTTCAGATACTTTGTTTTACCATGCCTGAAGAAGAGAACCAAGAAGTCTTAAAAGCTTTCTTTGTAACATCACTTTTTTTATTTTTGTTAGTCATTAAAAAGTATCATAACTACAAGATTATCTTGTTTTTCCTACTGAGAGCAATCTTTTTTTAACTGTCTAATATGGTACCAAACTTTTTTTTTATATAGGCGCATAAAAAGCTTGTGCCATCTGTGAAACACTGTGATGGTGGTAGTATCATTACTTGGACTCCCGACTTTTCACGTGCTGCATCAATTCTTTGGAATACACTACCCAGGTTAATACGATTAATCCCCAATCCCCACTGTTTTAAGCGTGCCCTAAAAACGCATTTGTTCAGACTGGCCTACCGCCTCAACGCATTAACTCCTGGAGCAGCACGTCCATGCTGAACTTTCCTCCCACCTCTCATCTAACTTGCTCTTTGACAATCTACAATCTGGTTTCCGCCCCATCACTCAACTGAGACAGCCCTGACCAAAATCGCTAATGACCTACTTACAGCCAAAGCTAACGGACAATTCTCTGTACTCCTCCTTCTAGACCTGTCCTCTGCTTTCGACACAGTTGACCACTGCCTCCTACTACAGATTCTCTCCTCCTTTGGCATCAAAGACCTCGCCCTATCCTGGATCTCCTCATACCTTTCCAACCGAACATTCAGCGTCTCCCACTCCCACACTACCTCCTCATCCCACCCTCTCTCTGTTGGAGTCCCCCAAGGCTCTGTTCTAGGACCCCTACTCTTCTCAATCTACACACTTGGCCTGGGACAACTCATAAAGTCCCATGGATGCTGATGACACTCAGATTTACCTTTCTGGCCCAGACGTCACCTCTCTGCTGTCCAGAATCCCGGAGTGTCTATCAGCCATATCCTCCTTCTCCTCTCGCTTCCTCAAACTCAAGGTGGACAAATCTGAATTAATCATCTTTCCTCCATCTCATAGATCTTTCATACCTGACCTATGTATCGCAATTAACGACATCACGTTTTCCCCCGTATCGGAAGTCCGCTGCCTTGGAGTAACCCTTGACTCTACCCTGTCCTTCAAACCGCACATCCAAGCTCTTTCCACCTTCTGTCGCCTCCAGCTCAAAAATATCTCCAGAATCCGTCCTTTCCTCAACCGTCAATCTACTAAAATGCTTGTGCATACCCTCATCATCTCCTTCCTTGACTACTGCAACATCCTTTTCTGCGGCCTCCCTGCTAACACCATTGCACCTCTCCAGTCCATCCTTAACTCTGCTGCCCGACTAATTCATCTCCTCTCTACTCCTCTGCTTCCTCTCTCTGCAAATCTCATCACTGGCTCCCATTCCCTCAGCGTATCCAGTTCAAATTACTAATACTGACCTACAAAGGCATCCATAACCTGTCTCCTCCATATATCTCTGAACTAATCTCCCGATATCTTCCCTCACGTAAACTCCGGTCCTCCCAAGACCTCCTTCTCTCCTCCACACTTATCCGCTGTTCACCCAACCGACTTCTCCAGAATATCCCCCATCCTTTGGAATTCTTTGCCCCAACACATCCGACTATCAACCACATTCGTATCCTTCAGATGGAACCTGAAAACCCACCTCTTCAGGAAAGCCTACAGCCTGCGCTGACCTCGCTGCCTCCTCACCACTACTGAAGCTACCACCTCACCAACATCGGAGCTCCTACAACCCTCAACCTATTGTCTCCATCCCCACCATCCTGTAGAATATAAGCCCGCAAGGGCAGGGTCGTCACCCCTCTGTATCAGTCTGTAATTGTTAGTTTGCTTACTGTAAGTGATATCTGTAATTTGTATGTAACCCCTTCTCATGTACAGCACCATGGAATCAATGGTGCTATGTAAATAAATCATAATAATAATAATTAACCTAACTATCCCTGTGTGGCCCATGGCCCATTCAAAATACTTAAACTATAATCAGGTTCCTCGTATCATGTTCTCATACGCTTTATGCATTTAATAGCCCTCTGTGTCTGTACTGTTACATATTTAGGCTGTTAACCGGTTCATGCAGCTTTACATGAACACCTGATTCTTACACTATGGCTGGTCCGAACAACGAAAGCAATTGTTACCATCTACCTCTCCTGTCTCCCCTTTTTCCTCATAGATTGTAAGCTTGCGAGCAGGGCCCTCATTCCTCTTGGTATCTGTTTTTATCTGTGTTTATTGTTATGCTGTAATGTTTATTGTCTGTACAAGTCCCCTCTATAATGTAAAGTGCTGCCGTATATAAAGAAAAAAATTATTATTATTTTGCTACATTTGTATCTGGACAGTTTGCCATCCTTGATGGAACAATGAATTCTGAATTATTATAAGTTGGAAGAGACATCCTCGGTCATCTGGTTCAACCCCCTGCTAAATGCAAGATTCACAAAATCATCCCAGACATATTTGTCCAGCCTCTGTTTGAAGACTTCCATTGAAGGAGAACTCGCCACCTCTCGTGGCAGCCTGTTCCACTCGTTGTTCACCCTCACTGTAAAAAAAAGTTTTTTTCAAATATCTAATCCATGTCTCCTCCCATTCAGTTTCATCCCATTGCTTCTCTTGTTTCCTTGTGCAAATGAGAATAAAGCTGATCTCTCTACAGTGTGACAGCCCTTGAGATATTTGTACACAGCTATGAAGTCTCCTCTCAGTCTTCTCTTTTGCAAGCTAAACATTCCCAGATCCTTTAACCGTTCCTCGTAGGACATAGTTTTCAGTTCCTTCACCATTCTGGTCGCTCTTCTCTGAACTTGCTCCAGATTGTTCATGTATTTTTTTAAAATGTGGTTCCCAAAACTGTACTGTACTCCTCTCTTGTCAGACCTCTCCTGGAATAGAGGGGGATAATTACTTCACATGACCTAGACCGTATGCTTCTTTTAATGCAACCCTGAATTGTATTTGCCTTTTTTGCTGCTGCATCACTCTGTTGACTCAGGTTCAGTCTGTGATCTATTAATATACCCAATTTTTTTTCACATGTGCTGTTGCTTAGCCCTATTCCTCCCATTCTATATGTTTTTATTTTTATTTTTCTTACCCAGATGTAGGACTTTGCATTTCTTCCTGTTAAAAAAAAACATTCTGTTAGTTGCTGCCCACAGTTCCAGTTCTTTTTGAATCCTTCGTCTCTCTTCTCTAATGTTAGCTATCCCTCATAGCTTTGTGTCATCAGCAAATTTAATCAGTTTATCCTCCGTTCCTTCATCTAAATCATCAATAAAGATGTTGAACAACAAGGGGCCCAGGGCCCTGTTGTACCCCCCTTGAGTCATTGTGGATGTGCAGCCATTTATTACCACTCTTTTGGTCGGATCACTATGCCAAATATGAATCAAAAGAACAGTTGCCTTGTCTGTCCATACTTGGTCTTTTTTTCAATAAGGATGGTATGAGATACTTTGTCAAATGCATTGCTGAAGTCAAGATATACTAAGTCTACTGCATTTCCCTGGTATAACCAGTCAGTGATTCTGTCAGAAAAGGAAGTTAAGTTAATCTAACATGTCTTATTAGTTACAAACCCATGCTGGCTCTGGTTAATCACTTAATTTTCATCCAGGTACTTGCATACATGTTGTTTAACTCCTTAACGCCCAGAGCTTTTTTCAGTTTTCGTTTTTCTCGCCCATCCTTCCCAGAGCCATAACTATTTTATTTTTCCACCAATATGGCCATGTGAGGGCTTATTTTTTGTGGGACGAGTTGTACTTTTGAACTACACCATTTCTTTTACCATGTTGTGTACTAGAAAATGGGGAAAAAATTCCAAGTGCGGTGAAATTGCAAAAAAAGTGCAATCCCACACTTATTTTTTGTTCGGCTTTTTTGCTAGGTTCACTAAATGCTAAAACTGATCTGCCAATATGGTTCTCCAGGTCATTTCCAAGTTCATATGAAAAAGTAGACGTGTGCACAGCCGTAAAGAGGTGCCAGAGTAGGTTCCCAAACCGTAATATATAGCAAAAATTCGGCACTCAACATAAGACAGGTGATTTAATGGTGTCCACAAAATAACAAACGTTTCGGTCCTACATCCGGACCTTCATCAGTCCCAGTTGATAAATGTGAGGGAACGAGTGCACCCACAGAATTGCTGATTGTGGAATGAAATCACACTTGTGTGTGAGCGCTGCCTGTATGTGGGCAGTATATCCCCAAATTAAGCAATATACCTTAAAATATCAGAACATAAGTGCCGTGCCTGTGTGTGACGCGGAATTCACCCAAGTCCATGTGTGATTTTATTCCACAATCATCAATTCTGTGGGTCCACTCGCTCCCTCACATTTATCAACTGGGACTGATAAAGGTCCTAATGTAGGCCTGAAACGTTTCTGTTATTTTGTGGACACCATTAAATCACCAGTCATACGTTCGGTTGAGTGCCGAATTTTTGCTATATAGGACCGAAATATTACATATCTATATATATAATTGTCTAAGGGTTTTTCTGTCTGTCCTGGAAATCCCGCGTCTCTGATTGGTTGAGGCCGCCAGGCCTCGACCAATCAGCGATGGGCACAGCATGGCAACGATGATGTCATAAAGGTTGCCTCGACCAATCAGCGACGGGCACAGTCTGCCGCAAATTCGCCTCGACCAATCAGCGACGGGCACAGTATCGACGTAGATGTCATAATGGTTGCCATGGCGACGATGATGCCATAAAGGTTGCCTCGACCAATCAGTGACGGGTACGCATCGGGTATTCTAGAATATGCATGTCCCCGTAGTATATGGACAATGATGATTCCAGAATTCGCGGCAGACTGTGCCCGTCGCTGATTGGTCGAGGCAACCTTTATGACATCATCGTCGCCATGACATGCATATTCTAGAATACCCGTTGCCTCGACCAATCAGCGATGGGCAGTCTGCCGCGAATTCTGGAATCATCATTGTCCATATACTACGGGGACATGCATATTCTAGAATACCCGATACGTTAGAATCGGGCCACAATCTAGTATTATATATATATATATATATGTATATATAATATAGAGTCTGCCTATGGGGGGGTGCATTATACAATACAGTGTCTAGATATGGAGAGTGCATTATACCATAGAGGCCTATGAGTGCATTATACAATGCCGAGTCTGCCTCTGGGGGTGCATTATACTATAGAGGCCTATGGGGGTGCATTGTACAATACTACAGAGTCTGCCTATGGGGGTGCATTATAGTATAGAGGCCTATGGGGGTGCATTATGCAATACAGAGTCTGCCTATGGGGAGTGCATTATACTATATAGAGTCTTCATATGGGGGTACAATATACAATAGAGTCTGCCTATGGGGCTGCAGTATACAATATGAAGTCTGTCTATGGGGGTACATTATACAATATAGAGTCTGCTTATGGGAGTGCAGTATTCAATATGGAGTCTGACTATGGGGGGTACATTATACAATATAGAGTCTGCCTATGGGGGTGCATTATACAATATAGAGTCTACCTATGAGGTGCATTATACAATATAGAGGCCTAAGGGGAGTGCATTATAATATAGAGGCCTATGGAAATGCAGTATACAATATAGAGTCTGAATACAGTGAATGCATTATACTATATTGCGGACTATCTGGCGCATTATACTCTATTGAGAACTATCTAGGGGGACATCATACAGTGTGTAGATTACAGTGAAAGGGCTGTCTACAGTGTTGGAGCCATCAAACAGATTGGGGGCTACTAAGGGGTCAGTATACTGTGTGGGTGGTACTATACAGTGAGGGGCATCATACTGTGTATAAGAGAGCATCCCCTATCATACTGTGTATAGGGGAGATGTACAGAGGTAGACTTGGGACAGTTTTAAATGTAAAGTGGGCACTTATTGTTATAGGGGAACTGAGGTTACTGTGACTGTCAAAGTGGCACACGGGGCATTATTATTTTCTAGGGGACAAAATGTGGGGACTTGCTCCTGGCATTACTATACTCTAGAGGGTTGCTTTAGAATTTAGAGGGCACAGAGAACCACACAGCAGGTGCAGTAATAGGGACACATACTGCAGCAGTGGCTCAGCATTGGGGTATCAGCAGGATGAGGAGTTTGTACAGGTTGGAAATAGATCGGGATGGTGCTAAAAATATGAGACGTGAAACGTGTCTTTGTTGTATTCTCTGCAGCTGAGTCCTGGCTGAAAGAAATTGTCATGTCAGTCTAGGCCAGTTGGAAAAGATGGGAAAAGTGAACGATTCCATCAGAAAGAAAGTCAGCAGTAAGTCACCATCTACAGCTGTGCTGTAATCTCTTAAATGTTCCATAGGACTGGTATCTACCACTGACCATATGGCATAATATCCATGTTGGTCTTTGTATAGAGATTATTTTCAGCAATAGCACGGTCATCTGCTGAGGTTCTCCTACATCCACTATTAGGGTGTGTCACCCAGTTGTAATAAAGGTTACCTAGGTTATCTAGTTAGGAGCCCACTCAGAGGTTTTGCCCTTTCCCCGAACCAAAACCCTAGCTACGCCTCTGCCTACGCCACATCCACAGTACCCACATTATCCCTGACATCCGAGTATTGTGAAGAGTCTGTGTGTATATACACAGCTCAAAAAATAAAGGGAACACTTAAACAACAGAATATAGCTCAGAGTAAATCAAACTTCTGTGAAATCAAACTGTCCACTTAGGAAGCAACACTGTTTGACAATCAATTTCACATGCTGTTGTGCAAATGGAATAGACAACAGATGGAAATTATTGGCAATTATCAAGACACTCAATAAAGGAGTGATTCTGCATGTGGGGACTACAGGCCACATCTCAGTACCAATAATTTCTGGCTGATGTTTTGGTCACTTGAATGTTGGTTGTGCTTTCACACTCGAGGTAGCATGAGACGGACTGTACAACCCACACAAGTGGCTCAGGTAGTGCAGCTCATCTATGATGGCACATCAATGCAAGCTGTGGCAAGAAGGTTTGCTATGTCTGTCCGCGTACTGTCCAAAGGCTGGAGGCGCTACCAGGAGACAAGCCAGTACACCAGGAGACATGGAGGGGGCCATAGGAGGGCAACAACCCAGCAGCAGGACCGCTCAGCCTTTGTGCAAGGAGGAACAGGAGGAGCACTGCCAGAGCCCTGCAAAATGACCTCCAGCAGGCCACAAATGTGCAAGTGTCTGCACAAACGGTTAGAAACCGACTCCATGAGGATGGTCTGAGCGCCCGTCGTCCACAGATGGGGGTTGTGCTCACAGCCCAACACCGTGCAGGATGCTTGGCATTTGCCACAGAACACCAGAATTGGTAAATTCACCACAGGTGCCCTGTGCTCTTCACAGATGAAAGCAGGTTTACACTGAGCACATGTGACAGAGTCTGGAGACGCTGTGGAGAGCGATCTATTACCTGCAACATCCTTCAGCATGACCGGTTTGGCAGTGGGTCAGTAATGGTGTGGGGTGGCAGTTCTGTGGAGGGCCGCACAGCCCTCCATGTGCTCGCCAGAGGTAGCCTGACTGCCATTAGGTACCTAGATGAGATCTTCAAACCCCTTATGAGACCATGTGCTGGTGCGGTTGGCCCTAGGTTCCTCCTAATGCAGGACAATGCCAGACCTTATGTGGCTGGAGTGTGTCTGTAGTTCCTGCAAGATGAAGGTATTGAAGCTATGAACTGGCCCTCCCGTTCCCCAGACCTGAATCCGATTGAACACATCTGGGACATCATGTCTCTCACCATCCACCAACGTCACGTTGCACAACAGATTGTCCAGGAGTTGACGGATGCTTTAGTCCAGGTCTGGGAGGAAATGCCTCAGGAGACCATCCGCCGCCTCATCAGGAGCATGCCTAGGTATTGTAGGAAGGTCATACAGGCACGTGGAGGCCACACACACTACTGAGCATCATTTCCTTGTCTTGAGGCATTTGCACTGAAGTTGGATCAGCCTGTAACTTCATTTTCCACTTTGATTTTGAGCATCATTCCAACTCCAGACCGTGGGATATTAGTTGTGATTTACGTTAATAATTTTTAGGCTTTATTGTTCTCAACACATTCCACTATATATTGAATAAATATTTACAACTGGAATATTTCATTCAGTGATATCTAGGATGTGGGATTTTTATGTCCCCTTTAATTTTTTGAGCAGTGTATATGTATAATATGTATTTGTATATGTTTTTCTCCTGAGCACCTACTTTGAAGCAGTGAAAGGGGTGTTCTCTTTTTCCATTTTAATATGTATTTGTGTTTATTTGTACTGTATGTATACATGTGTACACAGTTGTGCTCAAAAGTTTACATACCTGGCAGAATTTTTGCTTTCTTGGCCTTTTTTCAGAGAATATTAATGATAACACCAACATTTTTTCTCCATTCTTGGATAGTGGTTGGGTGAAGCCATTTACTGTCAAACTACTGTGTTTTCTCTTTTTAAATCATCGCAATGTCCTGATGGTCTCCATGGAGACCCCTGGCCTCAAGATAGCCGCAGGGTCCTTCAGGGTCTTGCAGGGAAGGTGGCTTTTGAGCGCCTGCTGAGAACAGGTGCTAACATGCCTCCTTCCATGCCTGTCAAATGCTGATGTGATACTCCACAGTGCAGAAGCATTTCAGAGTATCAGATTAGCGATCTGACACTATACAGTGATGTCCCATGATGGAACAATGTAAAAAAGTAAATATATATATATATATATATATATATATATATATATATATATATATTAAAAAGTGTAAAAATATATTACAAAAAAAACCTAAATATTGAAATAAATATTTTTCCAATAAATACATTTATTTATGTAAATAAAAGATAAACAATAAAAGTACACATATTTGTTATCGCCGCGTCCATAACGACCCGATCTATAAAACTCTTCCACTAGTTAACCCCTTGTTATGATCCTGGTGGTAGGATCTCAAACTGACCTGACAAATATACCCTGAGTATATAGGACAAGTTCTGGGGATGTGGAAGCTATACTGACCGCAATCCTGATCCTATCCAAACACACTAAAGGCAGCTGTGGAACGTTACCTGAAAACCTAGACGTCTCGTCACAGCCTGAGAAACTGACTACCCCTAGAGAGAAAGCAAAGACCTCACTTGCCTCAGAGAAATGTACCCCAAAGTTTTAGATAGCCCCCCACAAATAATAACGGTGAGTCAAGGGGAAAACACAAACGTAGAGATGAAACAGATTTAGCAAATGAGGCCCGCTAATACTAGATAGGCAGAAAATAGATAGGTGTCTGTGCGGTCAGTACAAAAACTATCAAAAGTAAACCATGCAGAAAATACAAGAACCCCCACACCGACTCACGATGTGAGGGGCGCACTCTGCACCCCAGAACTAACCAGCAAGCAAAAAATCACATAAAAGCAAGCTGGGCTGAACTCATAATATAATGAGAAACGTTTTCAAGGAAATAATGAGAAACTGAACAAGCAAACTTAGCTTCTCATAGCAGGAGACTGGTCACAAGGAATATTCAGGAGAACACAGGATCAGGACTGAATACACCGACAGCAGGCGACAAGTAAAGGTCCAGGTGAATTAAATAGGCCCAGCCTAGCAGGAGATGAAACAGCTGAGCCCAGCCAAGACCAGCCATACCGCTAAAGGCCACCAGAGGGAGCCCAAGAACAAACTCACACAGTACCACTCATGACCACAGGAGGGAGCCCGAGAACGGAATTCACAACACCCCTTCAGTGAGCACCGTTAAAAAAAAACAATGCTTCATCATCATATCACCGAATTTAAAGTGCAATAAATGCAATCAAAAATACTCCTGTAAATAAAAATTTTACCTCAGAAAATGTCATCTTGTCCTGCAGAAAACAAGCCACCATACAGCTCAATCAGCAGAAAAATGTAAAAGTTATATCTCTCAAAATAAAGTGATGCAAAAATTATTTTTTCTGTAAAAGTTTTTGTGTAAAACTGCCAAAACATAAAAAATATATAAACTAGGTAGCGCTGTACGAACTAATCCGAAGAATAAAGCTGCCTTACTGATTTTACCACACATAGAACGGTATAAAAATAAACCCCAAAAAGCAACTCCTGAATTGCTGGTTTTTGGTAATTCTGTCTCCCAAAAATCAGAATAGAAAACGATCAAAAAATATCATGTGCCCGAAAATGGTACCAAAAAATACGTCAGCTTGTCCCACAAAAAAGCAAGCCATAACATGACTCTTATCGGCTGAAATATAGAAAAATTATACCTCAAAATATGGTGATGCAAAAACTAGTTTTCACAATAAAAAACGTCTTTTAGTGTGTGACAGCAGCCAAACAAAAACCCGATATAAATGTGGTATCACTGTAATCATACCGAACCGGAGGATAATCACTTATACTGCACGAGGTATGGCGTAAAAAATAAAAAAAATGAATTCTTCACATGCTGTTGATTTTTTCATTCTGCTTCCCAAAAATCACAGTAAGGTGCACATTTATCCTGCGCTTTATGCTGAGCGCTTACACCGGGGTTTTCATTTAAATCTTTGATTCAGACAACCCCCAGCTGATCATTCCCTATAATGAGGCAGATGGAGGCACTGTGGATGCCATAGGACATGTGATCTGGCGGTGTCTGTCTTTTTAGGATTGCATAAAATTACCGTAGGCCACAGTTTTGTGCACTTCTGAAAAGAAGGAAACTGCTGAGCAGAGGCCAGACGGAATCCAGAGTAATTCTGCTGCTTCATTACAGTGAATGGCTCCATCAGGGGTTTCATCTGTCATGTCACTCGGAGATTTACAAGAAGTCCTGTCCACGTAGGCGCACGTGTGATGCGACCGGAGTCACTGGGTAAAAGGCGCCATTTACCCAGTGACTCCGGTCGCATCACACGTGCGCCTACGTGGACAGGACTTCTGGCTGCATCCAGTATATTTGTTCTGATGAAGGTCCGGATGTGGACCGAAAACGTTCGACTTGCCTTTATGGATGCACATCAATAAACCTTTTGCATATGATAATTATTCATCTAGAGTGCCAATTTTTTTCAGATTTGGATTTGTTGGGCTGGATACCCTACTTGAGCACCTACTCTATACACTACTACGAGTGCCGTGTTGTTCTATTATTACTTAGTTTCCAAAATGGTGTCACTTGGTGGTTTCCACTATTTAGGCGCATCAGGGGCTTTCCAAACTTGACATGGCGTCCACTAATTATGCCAGCAAATTTTACATTCAAAAAGTGAAATATCACTCCTTCCCTTATGAGCCCTGCCGTGTGCTCACAGTAGATTTCCCCCACATATGGGGTATTGGCATGCTCAGGAGAAATTGCACAACAAATTGTATGGTCCATTTTCTCCTGTTACCTTTGTGAAATAAAAGTAAGTGTTTATTTTTTCCTTCCACATTCCAAAAATTCCTTTGAAGCACCTAAAGGGTTAATACACTTCTTGAATGTGGTTTTGAGTACTATGAGGAGTGCAGTTTTTAGAATGGCATCACTTTGGGGTATTTTCTGTCATATAGGCCCCTCAAAGTTACTTCAAATGTGAGGTGGTCCCTAAAAAAATGGTTTTGCAATTTTTGAAATCGCTGGTTAACGTTTAACACTTATAACTTCCTAACAAAAAAAATATGTTTTAACAATTGTACTGATGTAAAGTAGACATGTAGGAAATGTTATTTATTAACTATTTTTTGCGATATGACTCTCTGATTTAAGGGTATAAAGATTAAAATTTTGAAAATTACAAAATGTTCTACATTTTCACCAAATTTCCATTTTTTTCACAAATAAACACAAGTGATCTAAAGTAAATTTTACCACTATCATGAAGTATAATATGTAACAAGAAAACGTTCTCAGAATCAGTGGGATCAATTGAAGCTTTTCAGCATTATGACCTCATAAAGTGACAGTGGTCAGAATTGTAAAAATTGGCATGGTCAGGAAGGTGAAAACAGGCTTTGGGGTGAAGGGGTTAAACATATTAATTTTTACATTATTACATCATTACATTAGGAGCGACTTTTAGGATTCTACATATTACATACCTAAGTGACCCCATTTTAAAAACTGCACCCTTCATGGCATTCAAAACCACATTTAAGAAGTTTAACCTTTTTAGGTGCTTCACATTAGTTAAAGAAAAATGGAAACAAATTAAAAATTAGTTACTTCCTTTCTATGGATTATAAGATGCTCTCGCATACCCCCTTCCCCCCACTATATATGGGGGGCAATGGTGGTGCGTCTTATATTTTGCAAAATACAGTATTTTGTACAAAAATGTTGCTTCAGCAACATTTTCCCGAGGGTAACTGGAGAAAATGGATTATACAATTTGTTGTGCAATTTCTCCTGAGCAAGATATTCCATATATGGTCAGAAACTACTGTTTGGGTGCATAGCAGAGCTTGGAAGGAAAGGAGCGCTATTTGAAGTTTGGAGTACAATTTTGGCTGCAAAAAAGTGTGCACATTATCACAATTGCTGATCCTCTGATGTTCCAAAACAGGATTCACGAAAGTGACCCCATTTTGGAAACTACACACACCAAAAAATTCAACAAGGGGTGTGGTGAGAATATTGAACCCACAGGTGACTCACAGAATTTTATAATATTGGGATGTGAAAGTGAAAAATTGCATTCCCCCTCCCTTATCTCCCTACATATTGCTTTTGCTCCAAATACTTCATTTTCACACGAGAAACTAGAGTAATTGGACCACATAATTTGTTGAGCAATTTCTCCTGAGTACAATAATACCTCATTTGTGGTCGGAAACTGTTTGGGCACACGGCAGGGCTCGGAATGAAGGAGCGCTACTTGAATTTTGGAGTGCCAATTTGGCTGGAATAGTTTGTGGATGCCATGTCACATTTGAAGAGCCCCGGACATGCTAAAAGAGAAGAAAAATCCACAACCTATTTTGGAAATTGCTCCTCTCAAAGAATTCATCTAAGTGTCTAGTCAGCATTTTTAACCCTGAGGTGATTCACAGAAATGTTTAACATTGGGCTAAGTAAATACAAAATTGCCATTTCCCCCCCCCCCCCCACTAAAATGTTGCTTAGGTCCCAAGTTTTTAATTTTTAAAATGACCAGTAGGAGAAAACAATTTGTTAAACAATTTCTCCTAAGTATGCTAATACCCCATATGTGGGAGAAAACTGCTTTTGAGGCACCGTGCAAAGCTCAGTAGGGAAGGAGCGCCATATTGTGGTTCAGATTTTGTTGAAATAGTTTACATTGGCAGAGACCCTTACATGCCATAAAAACAGATACACTAGCCCCACTCTCATAAGGGACCCTATTTTACAAACTACACATCTCAATAAATTAATCTAGTGCTACAGTGAACATATTGACACCATAGGTGTCACAAAATTTTATACCATTGCCAACAGACTACATGTTATACACAGTGGAAAGCTCAGAAGGAAAGAAGCGCCATATTATAGTGCAGATTTTGCTGTTATGGCTTGCAGGTGCCGTGACCCACTGGGCGAGCCCCTGAGGTGCCAGAACAGCAGGAACTCCTCAGAAGTGACCCCATTTTACAATTACCTCTCAATGAATTAATCTAAGATTGCAGTAGTCATATTGACACCACAGAATTGTCACTAAATTTTATACCAGTGGGCGTTGAAGAAAAAATAATTTACATTTTTACCACAAAAAATTGTTTTACATGGGGAATTTTGTAAAAATGGCACCAAAATTTGTCCCACAATTTTTGCTGAATGTAGAAAAATTCCCCACATGTGGCTGTACAGTACTGCTTAGCCATACGCGAGACTTGGGCGGGAAGGACAGATTTTTGTAGGATAGTTTGCGGACTCCATATGCAGAGCCCCTGAGTGCCAGAAGAGCAGAACTTACCCCTTCAAGTGACCCCATTTTGGAAATTACACCCCTTTGAGAATTCATCTACCGGTGTAGTGACTATTTTGAGCCCACAGGTGTTTTCCAGAAACATGTAGCAATGGAAGTTGCTGAATGAAAATTGCAAATTTGCCATTGTAGTGCCCAGCTCGTGCTTTTGGAGTCACTCACCCTATAAATTAAGCAGGCTATCATTGGTGTATTACTGGTAGCGATCGGGTGGGAGAGGGAGCCCCCTCCCTCTCCCTGCCTTCTAAATGCTGCGATCATAGAGGGTTCACTAGCCACACGCAGTGCAGGCACCGGCCTTGGCTGTTACAGCCGGAGGTCAGCTATCACTTAAGCTGAGCTACCGTCGGCAATCGTGTGGGAGCAGCTCCTATGCCCAGATAATCGCAATGACGTACCAGTATATCATATATGGGCAAGTCACTGCAAAATATGACGTACCAGTATGTCATTTTGGAAAGAGGTTTAAGTCAAATGTATGCATAAATATTTAAAATTCTGACGGGTTCCCAAACATTTAAGCACCAGTGTATAAAAAATAATTTACCAGAAATATAACAATGTTAAGATCTTGAAAATTAAACCGAGGATCATAAAACTACTTGTAGAATGCACCCTCCTAACTGTGGATATGTTGCATAATAGACTCTTACATCATGATTATTTTCTTCTGTTCAGAACCTGTCCACCCTTTCCTCCAGTTGACTACATGAAATGATGAGGTAGCAGAGCAGGTTTTACTGTTTCTTCTATGTTTTGGTGTCATTTTAGCTCACACTCGATGTATCACGAGTTCTCGTTCTTCTACACGTATATGGGAGTGTATATTGCTGTAGTTTTATCTGGCACATTTTCAAAAGTTTTGAGGGTAGGGTTTTGGCTAGTAAATGTTGATTGGGAGTAGCCGAGACTGGGTATAACCCATCATTATAAAGCAATTATACTGTCCATGGACCAACCTAAGAATGAAGAGGGTGGTGTTCATTCTCAGTCCTGCTCTTGTTCCACCTGTTTGGAACTTGGAAGTAACACACCCAAGGGAAAACTTCTTCGTGAATCAGCACTTACTAACAAGTATCTGGTTGTACATGCAGCAAGAAGTAGGATGTGGTGCTTTATATGCAAGCACACGTGTTGAAATGCAAATCATATTCAGGCTGTTGTCTTTTGCTCTGTTTATGATAATTGTATATACTGCGCTGATCTTTCAGCAAGATCAACAGTAACATAATCTCAATGGGCCTCATCATGCATAATGTGAGTTTATTTTTCTCTGACGTAACCAGTGACAATAAGAATGTGCGTAAAAACTTAGGACTTGGTGCCTAAATTGCTTATCTAATTTTGGGCAGCACTTTCTTTTTTTTTTTTTAACAAATTAAGGTAAACTCAAGAAAAATGTATAATTTGTGTCCTTTTTATTTGTGGTTTCATGACAGGTCTAGAACAGGAAATGGTGATATTCTGCACATTAGTTATATTTACATTATATTTCACATTTACTTTTTAATGTGATCACCTAAAAAAACAGCAAACAACATCACTGCAGCAAAGACAGATTTTGGACATAGTGAGATTAGTAGCAACTGCCATCTCCTAAGAAAGCGGCACTCTGCTACCATCAAACGCGCGTCAGGGTCTCATTATCCGGTCTTGGTCGGCCCTCAAACCCACCGGTAAGCTCTGCCTCTTTGCACAGTTTTTTGTCATGTTATTGGCTTATGCATGCCTCTTTGTGGGGCCCTTGTTTGAGCTTACTGGTGACTGATATTCCCGATATTCCCTTTATACTGATCACTTGATACATATTGGAACATTTGTACTCTTTTTCTTTGTTTGGTGACCTTGATTTTCTCTGCATTGCCTTGGTGTTTTTGTCACTGTGTTATGTGAGCTTTTTACCTTTATATGATGACTAATAAAATTTACCTCTGATTTTACTATATTTCACCTTTTGCTCCTAGTCCTTCTTTTGCTCTCAAGATTACTGGAGTTGGTGTTGTTTTCTTGGGGATGGGTCATGATATTTTTCGCCACCCTGGCATCTAATATGTACCTGGGATTCTTGTTACCCTAAGATTCCATGTAAATGTGAGAAGGGAGGGAGTCTGTCTCTACTTTCTCAAGATAAGCTTTTGATGTGTTTTTGACATAGCGTCTTGCAGTTCCATCAAAGTGACTGGGACTATAGAAATCTCAGGTCCGCTGGGCTTCTTTATAACACAGCATAAACTCGCCTGCAGTGCGTATTTCAAATCCACAACATGTCGATTTCCTCTTGCGGATACTCTGAGTCTTCTGTGTGGAATGTCCCCATAGACTTACAGTAGGTGCAGAAATTCTGCAGGTAAGAAACGCATCAAAAATTCATATAATCCACACCTAAGTATGTTATTAATGTTTTGTCAAAGCCAAATATCAAGAGGTATCAAAATAAAGCTTTATTTAAAGCATGACACACCAACAAGAGACAAACCTTAGCGTCAAAAACATGATAACAATGCTTGTTAAACTGCACACAAAGACTCAATTAAGAAAAATGCAAGTAACCTAATTGAAATAATAGGTGTATAAATGGTGAAGAAATTCTGCAAAATCAAAAGATCATTTTGGGAATATAGCCTTACTCATCCCTTCTCCCGCACCTCCCATCTACATAGAATATCATTAATAGTAACTTTCATCTCCGGACTCATTAACCCCTTCACCACCAAGGGTGGTTTGCACGTTAATGACCGGGCCAATTTTTACAATTCTGACCACTGTCCCTTTATGAGGTTATAACTCTGGAACGCTTCAACGGATCTTGGCGATTCTGACATTGTTTTCTCGTGACATATTGTACTTCATGATAGTGGTAAAATTTCTTCGATATAACTTGCATTTATTTGTGAAAAAAAACGAATATTTGGCGAAAATTTTGAAAATTTCGCAATTTTCCAACTTTTAATTTTTATGCCCTTAAATCACAGACATATGTCACGCAAAATACTTAATAAGTAACATTTCCCACATGTCTACTTTACATCAGCACAATTTTGGAACCAAATTTTTTTTTGTGACGGAGTTATAAGGGTTAAAAGTTGACCAGCAATTTCTCATTTTTACAACACCATTTTTTTTTAGGGACCACATCTCATTTGAAGTCATTTTGAGGGGTCTATATGATAGAAAATACCCAAGTGTGACACCATTCTAAAAACTGCACCCCTCAAGGTACTCAAAACCACTTTCAAGAAGTTTATTAACCCTTCAGGTGTTTCACAGGAATTTTTGGAATGTTTAAATAAAAATGAACATTTAACTTTTTTTCACACAAAATTTATTTCAGATCCAATTTGTTTTATTTTACCAAGGGTAACAGGAGAAAATAGACCCCAAAATTTGTTGTACAATTTGTCCTGAGTACGCTGATACCCCATATGTGGGGGTAATCCACTGTTTGGGCGCATGGCAGAGCTCGGAAGGAAAGGAGCGCCATTTGACTTTTCAATGCAAAATTGACTGGAATTGAGATGGGACGCCATGTTGCATTTGGAGAGCCCCTGATGTGCCTAAACATTGAAACCCCCCACAAGTGACACCATTTTGGAAAGTAGACCCCCTAAGGAACTTATCTAGATGTGTGGTGAGCACTTTGACCCAACAAGTGCTTCACAGAAGTTTATAATGCAGAGCGGTAAAAATAAAAAATCATATTTTTTCACAAAAATGATCTTTTCGCCCCCAATTTTTTATTTTCCCAAGGGTAAGAGAAGAAATTGGACCCCAAAAATTGTTGTGCAATTTGTCCTGAGTACGCTGATACCCCATATGTGGGTGTAAACCATTGTTTGGGCGCAGGGCAGAGCTCGGAAGGGAAGGAGCGCCATTTGACTTTTCAATGCAAAATTGACTGGAATTGAGATGGGACGCCATGTTGCATTTGGAGAGCCCCTGATGTGCCTAAACATTGAAACCCCCCACAAGTGACACCATTTTGGAAAGTAGACCCCCTAAGGAACTTATCTAGATGTGTGGTGAGCACTTTGACCCAACAAGTGCTTCACAGAAGTTTATAATGCAGAGCGGTAAAAATAAAAAATCATATTTTTTCACAAAAATGATCTTTTCGCCCCCAATTTTTTATTTTCCCAAGGGTAAGAGAAGAAATTGGACCCCAAAAATTGTTGTGCAATTTGTCCTGAGTACGCTGATACCCCATATGTGGGTGTAAACCATTGTTTGGGCGCAGGGCAGAGCTCGGAAGGGAAGGAGCGCCATTTGACTTTTCAATGCAAAATTGACTGGAATTGAGATGGGACGCCATGTTGCATTTGGAGAGCCCCTGATGTGCCTAAACATTGAAACCCCCCACAAGTGACACCATTTTGGAAAGTAGACCCCCTTAGGAACTTATCGAGATGTGTGTTGAGCACTTTGACCCAACAAGTGCTTCACAGAAGTTTATAATGCAGAGCCGTAAAAATAAAAAATCATATTTTTTCACAAAAATGATCTTTTCGCCCCAATTTTTTTATTTCCCCAAGGGTAAGAGAAGAAATTAGAGCACAAAAGTTGTTGTGCAATTTGTCCTGAGTACGACGATACCCCATATGTGGGGGTAAACCACTGTTTGGGCGCATAGCAGAGCTCGGAAGGGAAGGAGCGCTATTTTACTTTTCAATGCAAAATTGACTGGAATTAAGATGGGATGCCATGTTGCATTTGCAGAGCCCCTGATGTGCTTAAACATTAAAAACCCCCACAAGTGACACCATTTTGGAAAGTAGACCCCCTAAGGAACTTATCTAGATGTGTTTTGAGAGCTTTGAACCCCCAAGTGTTTCACTACAGTTTATAACGCAGAGCCGTGAAAATAAAAATTCTTTTTTTTTCACAAAAATGATTTTTTAGCCCCCAGTTTTGTATTTTCACAAGGGTATCAGGATAAATTGGACCTCAAAAGTTGTTGTCCAATTTGTCCTGAGTATGATGATACCCCATATGTGGGGGGGAACCACTGTTTGAGCGCATGACAGAGCTCGGAAGGGAAGGAGCGCCATTTGGAATGCAGACTTAAATGGATTGGTCTGCAGGCGTCACGTTGCATTTGCAGAGCCCCTGATGTACCCAAACAGTACAAACCCCCCACAAGTGACCCCATATTGGAAACTAGACCCCCCAAGGAACTTATCTAGATGTGTTGTGAGAACTTTGAACCCCCAAGTGTTTCACTACAGTTTATAACGCAGAGCCGTGAAAATAAATTCTTTTTTTTTTTTTCACAAAAATGATTTTGTAGCCCCCCAGTTTTGTATTTTCACAAGGGTATCAGGACAAATTGGACCCCAAAATTTGTTGTCCAATTTGTCCTGAGTATGCTGATACCTGACATGTGGGGGGGAACCACTGTTTGGGCGCATGACAGAGCTCGGAAGGGAAGGAGCGCCATTTGGAATGCAGACTTAAATGGATTGGTCTGCAGGCGTCACGTTGCATTTGCAGAGCCCCTGATGTACCCAAACAGTACAAACCCCCCAGAAGTGACCCCATATTGGAAACTAGACCCCCCAAGGAACTTATCTAGATGTGTTGTGAGAACTTTGAACCCCAAGTGTTTCACTACAGTTTATAACGCAGAGCCGTGAAAATAAAAATTCTTTTTTTTTTTTCACAAAAATGATTTTTTAGCCCCCAGTTTTGTATTTTCACAAGGGTATCAGGATAAATTGGACCCCAAAATTTGTTGTCCAATTTGTCCTGAGTATGCTGATACCCCATATGTGGGGGGGAACCACTGTTTGGGCGCATGACAGAGCTCGGAAGGGAAGGAGCGCCATTTGGAATGCAGACTTAAATGGATTGGTCTGCAGGCGTCACGTTGCATTTGCAGAGCCCCTGATGTACCCAAACAGTACAAACCCCCCACAAGTGACCCCATATCGGAAACTAGACCCCCCAAGGAACTTATCTAGATGTGTTGTGAGAACTTTGAACCCCCAAGTGTTTCACTACAGTTTACAACGCAGAGCCGTGAAAATAAAAAATCCTTTTTTTTCCCACAAAACTTATTTTTTGGCCCCCAGTTTTGTATTTTCCCAAGGGTAGCAGGAGAAATTGGACCCCAAAAGATGATGTCCAATTTGTCCTGAGTACGCTGATACCCCATATGTTGGGGTAAACCCCTGTTTGGGCACACGGGAGAGCTCGGAAGGGAAGGAGCACTGTTTTCCTTTTTCAACGCAGAATTGGCTGGAATTCAGATCGGATGCCATATCCCGTTTGGAAAGCCCCTGATGTGCCTAAACAGTGGAAACCCCCCAATTATAACTGAAACCCTAATCCAAACACACCTCTTACCCTAATCCCAACAGTAACCCTAACCACTCCTCTAACCCAGACACACCCAACCCTATTCCCAACCGTAAATGTAATCCAAACCCTAACCCTATCTTTAGCCCCAACCCTAACTGTAGCCCCAACCCTAGCCCCAACTCTAGCCCTAACCCTAGCAATAACCCTAGCCCTATCACTAGCCCTAAAACTAGCCGTAACACTAGCCGTAACACTAGCCGTAACACTAGCCCTAACCCTTGCCCTAACCCTAACCCTAGCCCTAACTCTAGTCCAAACTCTAGCCCTAACCCTAACCGGAAAATGGAAATAAATACATTTTTTTATTTTTTTATTTTTCCCTAACTAAGGGGGTGATGAAGGGGGGTTTGATTTACTTTTATAGCGGGTTTTTTAGCGGATTTTTATGATTGGCAGCCGTCACACACTGAAAGACGCTTTTCATTGCAAAAAATATTTTTTGCGTTACCACATTTTGAGAGCTGTAATTTTTCCATATTTGAGTCCACAGAGTCATGTGAGATCTTGTTTTTTGCGGGACGCGTTGACGTTTTTATTGGTAACATTTTCGGACACGTGACATTTTTTGATCACTTTTTATTCCGATTTTTGTGAGGCAGAGTGATCAAAAGCCAGCTATTCATGAATTTCTTTTGGGGGAGGCGTTTATACCGTTCCGCGTTTGGTAAAACTGATAAAGCAGTTTTATTCGTCGGGTCAGTACGATTACAGCGATATCTCATTTATATCATTTTTTTTATGTTTTGGCGCTTTTATACGATAAAAACTATTTTATAGAAAAAATAATTATTTTGGTATCGCTTTATTCTCAGGACTATAACTTTTTTATTTTTTTGCTGATGATGCTGTATGGCAGCTCGTTTTTTGCGGGACAAGATGACGTTTTCAGCGGTACTATGGTTATTTATAGCAGTCTTTTTGATCGCGTGTTATTCCACTTTTTGTTCGGCAGTATGATAATAAAGCGTTGTTTTTTGCCTCGTTTTTTTTTTTTTTTTTCTTACGGTGTTTACTGAAGGGGTTAACTAGTGGGCCAGTTTTATAGGTCGGGTCGTTACGGACGCGGCGATACTAAATATGTGTACTTTTATTGTTTTTTTTTTTATTATTTAGATAAAGAAATGTATTTATGGGAATAATTTTTTTTTTTTTTTCATTATTTTGGAATTTTTTTTTTTTTTTTTTTACACATTTGGAAATATTTTTTTTAACTTTTTTACTTTGCCCCAGGGGGGGACAATACAGATCGGTGATCTGCCAGTTTGCATAGCACTCTGACAGATCACCGATCTGCGAGAAGTGCAGGCTGCTTCACAGTGCCTGCTCTGAGCAGGCTTCTGTGAAGCCACCTCCCTCCCTGCAGGACCCGGATCCGCGGCCATCTTGGATCCGGGTCTGGAGCAGGCAGGGAGGGAGGTAAGACCCTCGCAGCAACGCGATCACATCGCGTTGCTGCGGGGGGCTCAGGGAAGCCCGCAGGGAGCCCCCTCCCTGCGCGATGCTTCCCTGCACCGCCGGCACATCGCGATCATGTTTGATCGCGGTGTGCCGGGGGTTAATGTGCCGGGGGCGGTCCGTGACTGCTCCTGGCACATAGTGCCGGATGTCAGCTGCGATATGCAGCTGACACCCGGCCGCGATCGGCCGCGCTCCCCCCGTGAGCGCGGCCGATCGCGTATGACGTACTATCCCGTCGGCGGTCATACGGGCCCACCCCACCTCGACGGGATAGTACGTCAAATGTCGGGAAGGGGTTAATGCACAAATCCATTTTCACTGAAGACAGATTTTACCCGTGAATTGAGAATTTTGAAAATAATCAGTCCAAGAGGAGAAAACAGGTAATTTTTCTGATAAGATGTTTTACTAATTTCCGTGTACTATTTATTTATGACACAGAAATTAACTGGCAGTTACTCTTTAAGGCTATGTGCACACGTTGGGGATTTTGATGCGGATCCGCAGCGTTTTTGGACATGCGGAATTGCATCAAATCCGCAGTGTAGTTCACAGCCAATGTTATTCTATGTGAAATGAAGAATTGTTGTGCACATTCTTTTTGTGGATCTGCATTGTTCTGCACCCATTGACTTCCATTGAGTCAGGCATATCCGCAGCAAAACCGCAGGTGTAAAAGTGATCTGCAGATTTGCTGCGGATGTGGGTGTGAAAAACGTTACAGATCGGGAGGAGGGAAGTTTGTGGACGGAGTGTGGGTGGAGACTGTGTGTGTGTGTGTCTGGGTGTATGCGTGTGCCCCTGTGTGTGTGTGGGACTGTGTAAGCAGCCATTGTCTGATGGGACTACTGCTCCCATCCGGCTATGAATGCTCACAGTGACAGCATTGCCGATGATGGGAAAGTAGTCCCATCAGACAATGCATGTGTTCAGTATTAAAAAACAAAACGAAACATACAGAACATACAGCAGACATACAGGACATACATTTCTGACAGCACATATAACATACAGTACATACTCACCAATCACCTAGTCCCCGAAGCCTTCGATCTAATAAAAATAACATAATAAACCAACCTATACTTACCTTTCCGCCATAGTCCAGGTAATAATGAGTGTCCCACGACGATCTCCCGTGTAGAACAGTGCTCTACAGGGCCTCCGCGATGTATCCCTCTGCCGCTGCCGGGAGAGAGGTCACCCGAGTTCATTCACCGGCAGCGCTGTGTGAGAAAATTCCCATGCAGCATTGCCGTAAAGTGAGCCTGAACTCAGGTATCCTAATCAGCGATTCACTGCAGGAGCCATTATCTCCTGTCAGTGCATCATGGGAGGCCCTGTAGAGCAGTGACATCACCCAATGTCACTGTTCTATAGGAGAGATCGTCGTGAGATACTCGTTATTAATTGGACAGTGTTGGAACAGGGAGTATACTGTTAGTTTATTATTTTTTTTATTTTTTTGCAGGTAATTGATGGCTTCGGGGAATTAGGCATGGTTGTAAGTATGGTGAAATTAAGAATATTAAAATACTTTTTTTCTGGCTGTGTCTTTATTTAACTCTTTCACTACTATAGGATTAGTAATGGATAGGTGTCTTATTGATGCCTCTCCATTACTAACCTGGCTTAATGTCACCTTACAATCAAAGCTGACATTCACCCCTTATTACCCCTTATGCCACTGCCACAGGGCAGTGGGAAGAGAGAGGCTAAGTGCCAGCATTGGCGCATCTTACAGATGCGTCATTTCTGGGGCGGCTGGGGTCTGGTATTTGTAGCCGGGGGGCAATGTCCATGGCCCCTTTCTACGCTATGAATATCAGGCCGCAGCTCTCTGCATAGCATTTCTGGCTATTAATTGTAGGGGGACCCCACGTCATTTTTTTGAGGGGGTCTCCTATTTAAATAACCAATAAAGGCTAAATATACAGCTGCAGGCTGAGATTCATAGCCTGGTAAGCTCCATGAGTATTAACCCATCCCAGGCTGGAAACATTGGCCCCCAGCCGTCGGCTTTCCCTCTCTGGTGCAGAAAATTGCACTGGAGCCCACACCATTTTTTCCCTTTTTTTAAATTAAAGATATTGCGTGTAGATATTGTGTGTGTGTCTTTATTTAACTATGTACCATTTTATTAGGTTCATTACTGAACATCGGCCTTGGTATTATCTATCTATTATCTATCTATCCTCTATCTGTCTATCTGTCTGTGTGTGTGTAAAAATTATTCTTCAATGGAGTATGTAACATAAGAGGTTGGACAAAGAAATGACATCACAATTCTTTTTTTTGTTACATAATAGATCTTTTGTACAGGTTACAAAAATGCAGACAAATTCGCATGAAAATCCGCACAAAAAAATCATCAAAACCATAACAAAAACGTGCGGATTTTTACCTGCGTTTTCTGCCAAGAGATGCAGATTCTGTGCAGAAAATTCTGCAGACAAATCTGCAACATGTGCAGACCTCAAAGACCTCATTCGGACGACTGTTTTTCACTTGTGTGTTCTGTGTTTTTCACTGATAAAACACATACCATTATAGTCTATGGGGCAATTCACAAACTCATGTGTTTTCGCAGACTGCCTGTCTGCAAAAAATCATGGAGACCTGTCTTATTTTGATTCGCATCAGGTATGCCATCCATGTGCTGTCCGTTTTTAACATTGAAATGGGTAATATTTTTTTTTCTATAGCGCCAACATATTCCGCAGTACGTTACAATTCAAAGGTACTTGTACAAACAAGATCAGACTTTATAGAGTAACACATAGTTCAACATATAGCAAGAGAAGTGAGGGCCCTGCTCACAAGCTTATGATCTATGAGGAAATAGAGGGGTCACTAAAGGTAAAAATGGGTGCTTGTCGTCTATGGGTAAGCCATCAATATAATTTATGGCGTCGTTCAAATAAAGCTGCATGAACCAGTCACCGGCCAGTCTCTGTTAAAGTACAGAAACAAAGTGCTATTGAGTGCATGGAAAGGAAAACAGGGAATAGTTAGTTTAGATTAATGATGTAACATGATAGATCAGTCTGAAAAAATGTGCTTTTAGGGCGTGCTTCGTACTATGGATACTGTGAATTAACAGGATTGTCTAGGGTAGTGCATTCCAAAAAACTGTTGCAGCATGAGAGAAATCCTGTAGTCTGGAATGGGAGGTTCAGAATATAGAGGATGTTTTGTTTTTCTTTTCAGAAAAAAAAATCACTGATGAAAATTTGACTTTTATTTTGTTTATGAGAAAAGTCACTGACAGCTGAATGAGACCCAATGGTGTATTTCTTGATCTAAAATATTGATGGCCTATCCTCTAAGGGCTGTATACCTTTATTTATTTAATCTGATACAGTGGCTTTTCCAAATCAAGCACAGCTCAGTCTCATTCAACTCTTGAGTACCGTGTTCTCTCCATTCTGCTGATGGAAGGGGGTCAGATCCAAACTTGATAAACATTGATTGACTACCCTAAAGAAAAATGTGGTACTTAGGTCTTAGAAAAACATGTAAAAAGTTAATTTTCAAAAATCTAAACTGCTTTAATAAGTCCTACATGAGAACCATTTATGGTTATAGTTCTACTTTTAGTATATGTATGTATTTATAAAGTGTTCATTGCTTCCGCTGTCTATAATTTAGTTGACGTTTTGATAATGACAGTGTTATTGTAGATGGAGGAATGTAGCCGAGAATGACATACTGTACAAGTGCGATCATCTCATAGGTATTAGAAGCATTTCAGTAGTGGAGCGCACCAGCTTCTGATTTTAAATGCCTATTTTGTACAACTGACATCATTTTCTAAGTAGCCTATTAAAGTAATGGAAATAAAAGCCGGTCGGCATAAACTATTCTTTACACATATAGTTTGTCATTTTATATTTAAGTATTGATGGGTGACAGATCTTCAGATTTAGGTTCATGTAAGAAAATGTTGAAATTTTGTAAAAATGTAGGATAATTTAACTCCAAAAGGGCATCATACCTAACCTGCTACCTTATTTTTATGTAATATTTCTTGTTTGAAAAAAAATATACTAGATGGCATTTGTTCCACATTACAATTTTTTCAGTGTGATTTGCCATTTCTGTTTTGTATACGGTATTTAAAATAACTTGAAACTAAAATAAAATAGGCTATGATCCACACGCTTTGCATTCCCTGTGTGAACACTGCTGCAGATTATTTGTTTACACTGGTGTGCCAAATGGGCAATCCCTGATTGAAGGCTGGCTGTCTCATTGGTATTATCACACCTGGACCCGCTGCACCATGATAGTACATTTGATTCAACGCCTAGACAGGTAAGCACCTTTGCCTGTTTTTCTGGTGTTTTTTCTAAAATAATATTCTGTTACAGTGTTCTCTGGCTCCCATGCTAATGGAGAGTTGATTTATGGAGGTGCATTCCAATAGTTGGAACTATAAGGGGGGGAATATATATATATCATTATTATTTATTCAGTGTCACTCTTTGCATTCTTGTATGGATCATGCATTGTTAAGACAAAATGGGAATTTTTTACTTCTAGTCTGATATGATAGGCAAGCCCCATGTCTCCTAAAAAGATGTGTGGAAGACTAAAAATATTTATTGACTACTTCAATTCTGTTTGTTACATTTAGTTTTTGTCATTAAGGCCTCAAAGACTCCTGGACATGATAAGACATAAAGGAATCTGACAGTCTCAGGCTACGCTTAGTTCCAGACAGCTCGTAAAGTACATGACTTTTGGATATGGGACCGACCCCCACTCCATCCTAAATCAACCATCACTACAGTAAACCTAGACACTGGAATACTTACTCAAAACACATTATTTTGGTTGTCAAAATGGCCACAGCTTTATTTAAAACACAGGATTAAAACAATCACAGTAGGAGTCAGGTGAAGTGCTAGTACATTGAGGTTTTTTACCTCCTCTATTAGTTAAAATTAGACCACCTTAACTTGTCCACAACTTCCACCTGACTTAAGGAGACTAAACTTGGCAAACCTCTGACTCACAGAGTCATCCTACAGCACTCAGGAGAGGAAAAACCCCTGTGGAGGAAACCTATAGGGAACCATGGCTGAAGGATTGCCCATCCCTAGGGCTTAGAAGGTTAATGCTAATGTTAACTATTTATAGACATGATAAAACTGGATCTGGTAAAAGATATATAATGACAAATAAAAAAAAAGAAATACAATAAAGCATTCATCATTATACAAGTAATAATTAAACACTTTAGGACCGTGATTATAACAGGGCTAGAGGATGGCTGATGTTTTCTCTAATTCATCCTGTGAAAGAAAAAGGGAGATAGACAGATTTACCTCCTCTATATAAACCCCCATCCCCATCCTCCTCACAGAAAGAGACCAGCCCCCACCCTCCTCCCTCACAGAGAGAGACAGAGTTACCTCCCCAATACAAGCCTCACCCTCCTCACTATGACACACCAGGTAAAGACATACTGTGCACCTTCATCTTAAATAAACATCACTCTTGTTTAAAATCTACACCGCTATACAAACAAAAACTGCAGGAGTTCAAGATCCATCCATCTTACAGATGTGCCTTTTCTGGGGTGGCTGGGGGCAGATGTTTTTAGCCGGGGGGGCCAATAACCATGGTCCCTCTCTAGGCTATTAATATCTGCCCTCAGTCACTGTATTTCCCACTATGGCGGAGAAAATTGTGCGGGAGCCCACGTCAGTTTTTTCCTGATTTAACCCTTTATTTTAACACCTAGAGCTCCCAAATTTTGCACACACACACTACTAACATTATTAGTGAGGAATATGTCAAAATATAACGGATATGAAATGGTTTACTGTATGTAAACCATGTCTCATATCCTGTCTGGTTCAATAAGGAGATAGCAAAAGCAGGCAATTGAATTACCAGCTTTTAAGCTATCTAGCTCTGTATTAAAAAAAAATATATATATATATGTGTGTGTATGTGTGTGTCAATGACATATATATATATATATATACAGTTAGGTCCATATATATTTGGACAGAGACAACATTTTTCCAATTTTGGTTATAAACATTACCACAATGAATTTTAAACAAAACAATTCAGATGCAGTTGAAGTTCAGACTTTCAGCTTTCATTTCAGGGTATGCACATTAAAATTGGATGAAGAGTTTAGGAGTTTCAACTCCTTAACATGTGCCACCCTGTTTTTAAAGGGACCAAAAGTAATTGGACAGATTCAATAATTTTAAATAAAATGTTCATTTCTAGTACTTGGTTGAAAACCCTTTGTTGGCAATGACTGCCTGAAGTCTTGAACTCATGGACATCACCAGACGCTGTGTTTCCTCCTTTTTGATGCTCTGCCAGGCCTTCACTGCGGTGGTTTTCAGTTGCTGTTTGTTTGTGGGCCTTTCTGTCTGAAGTTTAGTCTTTAACAAGTGAAATGCATGCTCAATTGGGTTGAGATCAGGTGACTGACTTGGCCATTCAAGAATATTCCACTTCTTTGATTTAATAAACTCCTGGGTTGCTTTGGCTTTATGTTTTGGGTCATTGTCCATCTGTAGTATGAAACGACGACCAATCAGTTTGGCTGCATTTGGCTGGATCTGAGCACACAGTATGTCTCGGAATACCTCAGAATTCATTTGGCTGCTTCTGTCCTGTGTCACATCATCAATAAACACTAGTGACCCAGTGCCACTGGCAGCCATGCATGCCCAAGCCATCACACTGCCTCCGCCGTGTTTTACAGATGATGTGGTATGCTTTGGGTCATGAGCTGTACCACGCCTTCGCCATACATTTCTCTTTCCATCATTCTGGTAGAGGTTGATCTTGGTTTCATCTGTCCAAAGAATGTTCTTCCAGAACTGTGCTGGCTTTTTTAGATGTTTTTTAGCAAAGTTCAGTCTAGCCTTTTTATTCTTGATGCTTATGAGTGGCTTGCACCGTGCAGTGAACACTCTGTATTTACTTTCATGCAGTCTTCTCTTTATGGTAGATTTGGATATTGATACGCCTACCTCCTGGAGGGTGTTGTTCACTTGGTTGGCTGTTGTGAATGGATTTCTCCTCACCATGGAGATTATTCTGCGATTATCCACCACTGTTGTCTTCCGTGGGCGCCCAGGTCTTTTTGCATTGATGAGTTCACCAGTGCTTTCTTTCTTTCTCAGGATGTACCAAACTGTAGATTTTGCCACTCCTAATATTGTAGCAATTTCTCGGATGGGTTTTTTCTGTTTTCGCAGCGTAAGGATGGCTTGATTCACCTGCAAGGAGAGCTCCTTTGACCGCATGTTTACTTCACAGCAAAACCTTCCAAATGCAAGCACCACACCTCAAATCAACTCCAGACCTTTTATCTGCTTAATTGAGAATGACATAACGAAGGGATTGCCCACACCTGCCCATGAAATAGCCTTGGAGTCAATTGTCCAATTACTTTTGGTCCCTTTAAAAACAGGGTGGCACATGTTAAGGAGTTGAAACTCCTAAACCCTTCATCCGATTTTAATGTGGATACCCTCAAATGAAAGCTGAAAGTCTGAACTTCAACTGCATCTGAATTGTTTTGTTTAAAATTCATTGTGGTAATGTCTGTAACCAAAATTAGAAAACTGTTGTCTCTGTCCAAATATATATGGACCTAACTGTATATATACGCTATATCTACCTATTCTATGTGTAGACATTTATTCTATCTTTTCTATTATAACCTGTCAGTGTGATTTTACTGCACACTGCACTGAATTACCGACTATTCTATAAAACACTGGTGCATATTTCTCGCAAGTCACACACATGGTCCGTGTGTAATCTGTATTTTTCTCACCCCCATAGACTTTCATTGGCGGATTTTTTTGCGCAATACGCTGACAAACGCAGCATGCTGCGATTTTCTCAGCCCGTAAAATAAGGCAGACAAATATACGGCTGATGGGAGCTGCCCCATAGAGAAACATTGGTCCGTGTGCAATGCAATGTTTTTGCGCCTCTCCCTCATCCTTATTTCTCTCTAGCGTGACCCCGGCCTAACACAATTCCAGAACTCCAACCGAATAATTTTATCAATGCAACTCTACCAAATTATGATCTATAATACTGTAAATAAAGTAAAATAACAGTCCTGCAATGATGATCCCATAATGGGGAATGTGGAAAGTACACCATAATAAAGGTGGTAGCCACAGTCTGAATACCTGTATAATGACATCTGCCGTGCCTCAAAAACTATTATACCGCATGTATTGTAGCCAGCTCTAATAATTCACCAATTCACAGTTTTTGGTTCTAGAAACCACCATTATGTACGGTAGCTATACTGTGCAGTAATAGTTTCTTAAACCCACTTACTACTACTACCGGAAAAGTGATGAGTATATATAAAGAGATATATAAAGAGAAATATAAATAGAGTATATATAAAGAGAAAGATATTATAAATAGGGAGTAATTAAAAGCTATACACAATATAACATAAACATTAAAAAAGACCATTAAATAACTTTCATAATATTTGGACATAGTAATTGAAATAAACCTACAGTGGGCAGGGCGGCCATCAGGGCATTACTGCCCTTCCTTTTTTTTCTTCGAAAATCTCTTTTATTCATGAAAAATGTCACATACAGATATAACATTTATAACAACAATATGGATAAAGACTTGTATATTCTCATAGTTATCAATATTCATAGATACGAATGGAAAGCAAAGATGCCAAAATAGCATTGCTGGCTCGTAATATAACAAGGCAGAATTTAAGGAAAAGTGATCAAGTCTCACAACAAACTCTTCAGAGTATATGCCTTTCCAGCTAATGCAGATAACTGCCTATCAAAATTCCATAGGTATCTAATAAAAACAGAACAAAGGAACAAATAGCCTAAAAGAAGTTATTGGAAAGAAAAGAAGAGAAGAAAAGATGAAGGAGAAAAGGAAAAAGGGAGGGAAGTGGATGGGTGGTAGGGGTGATATACAATAAAGAAGGGGCCTACCGAAATCCAACTCTTGCCTGAGGACCACTAAGTCCAGGTAGGAACTAGGTCAGATCAACAATTTAAGTGGTTAAAAGACTGAAATATTCAGGAGTTTCACGAAACATAATCCACTCCTGCCATGTGCAAGTGTATTTGCGGAGCTGCGTGTCTGAGTGGGCAGAGAGTCTTTCCATCCCGCATGAAGTCCATCTCCCGGGCCCAATCAAGCACACTAGGTGCCACTGGTAGTTTCCACTTTCTTGGAATAATTGTTCTAAGTGCAGAGATGCAATGTCTAAGTAGCCACGTTTTAACTGTCTTGAATGGACCCAGGATCATGGACAGTAATCCAATCCGAGGGGAACACTCTGTCTCTTCACCTGTGACATGTTGATGGATTTGAAAAACTTCTTTCCACAAATCTAGAATCGGGGGACAAGACCACCACAGATGAACCATATAACATGCCTCATTGTTGCATCTCCAGCATAGGTCCGGTATGACCGGATATATCCTATGCAACTCCCGCAGACATTTATACCACTTAGAGACAATTTTGAAATTGGTTTCCTGTATTTTGCAAGCCAGTGGCAATTTGTGGGTACAAAGGAATGATTTGTTCCAGTCCTGCACAGAGAACTCTATGTCCAGCTCCCTTTCCCATTCCCTAGATGTTAAAATGGAATATAGACGCAAGATCAAATGAATCGGAGTTGGTTCTTGTTGCAATATCATCTCAAAGGGAGAACAGTCGCTTGTGAGAGCTGCAGAAGATGGAGAGGACGAGATATATGACCGAAGTTGCAGATATTCAAACCACAGAATCTGTAGATTAGGGAAAAGCGAGCGGAACTCTGATATAGCTGGGAGAGAGGGCGCCCCCAAGAGAGCCTGTAGGACCCTCGGCCTACTGGCTGAAGACCAGATCAGAAATTTATGTCTCCTGACCGCTGGCAGGAAATCTGGATTGTCAAAAATTGGAGTCAAAGGGCCCCAAAGCCTTGAAAGTTTAATGCTTCGATTAAGTCCAACCCAGATCACCAAGAGGTCTCACGTCAATACAGAGAAAGCTAAATTATTTGGTTGTTTGCTTTTAATAATTCATGGAAGAGAAGTCAAAGACCACTGGATCAGATGTTCTTCTATTGACACCCACTGCTTCCCACCTGCCCCACGAAACCAATCCACAATTCTTATGAGGGTAGATGTGGAATGGATATAAATGGAAGTCGGGTAGGCCGGTGCCTCCTACTCTTTTAGGTCTGGTTAGAATTCTATGGGCCAAATGAGGTTTATGTGATTTCCACACAGGCCCCTCACCTATAGCTTCCGCTCACCTGGTACTAAGCCGGCGTGCCGGGCATCAGTGCAGCCGCGCACACTCATTCCCTGCTCTTACATACTCTGCATAGTGAGGAGCAGAGCGCCGGCAGTGCGCGCGGCCGTGCAAGAGTTGCCGGCTGCAGTGGAACAGGGACACGCAGTCACACAGGCTGTGACAATACTCACCCCCGTGCCTGTAGTCAGCCCCACAGCCAGGACCTGAGCATCCAATCCCTCCCCTCCAGCAGCATCACAGCTAGCAGACTGTGAAGAGACAAGGAGGGGCAGGGCTAAATGGAGGGGGTGGAGCCACAGATAAGCAGCGAGAAGAAGGCAGAAGAAAATATAAAATTAAGAGCGGGAGAGAAAAAAAGATGGAAGAAGTGAGAAGAGAGAGACAGAAAACAACAGAAAGGCAAGACACAGGTGAGAATGCTATATATAAGACACTGGCTGCAGTGGTGGGATTCAGCGGGCTCTCACCAGTTCAGTGACACTGCTTTTAAAAATAGTAGGCGGTTGCCCGAACCGTCAAGATGCGGTGCCGCAATCTGGTTTCCTTTACCGCAATTTTCAACTAAATGTGCATCTGAGGACGCACATTCAGTTGCAATATATTGCGGTACAGAAAGCCACTGGCTTCCTGCATAGCAATAGTTACCAGCTGCCAGCCAATCACAGGCGGCTCACATGTCGCGCATCCGCACCTCAAATAAATGAGGGAGAGGGCACCGCTGGGACGCGTGCAGGTAAGCAGATTTTTTTTTTACTTTCTTTTTGTACTAAAAGCCACAGGATGGGAGCTCATATGGGGCAGGATGGGAGCTCATATGGGGGCAGTATTGGAGCTCATAAGGGGGCAGGATAGGAGCTCATATGGGGGCAGGATGGGAGCTCATATGGGGACAGGATGGGAGCTCATATGGGGGCAATATTGGAGCTCATAAGGGGGCAGCATAGGAGCTCATATGGGGGCAGGATGGGAGCTCATATGGGGGCAGGATGGGAGCTCATATGGGGACAGGATGGGAGCTCATATGAGGACAGGATGGGAGCACATATGGGGCAGGATGGGAGCTCATATGGGGCAGGATGGAAGCTCATATGGGGGCAGGATGGGAGCTCATTTGGGGCAGGATGGGAGCTCATATGGGGGCAGGTTGGGAGCTCATATGGGGGCAGGATGGGAGCTCATGGGGCAGATTGGGAGCTCATATGATGGCAGGATGGGAGCTCATATGGGGCAGGATGGGAGCTCATATGGGGAAAGGTTGGGAGCTCATATGGGGGCAGGATTTCAGCTCATATGGGGGCAGGATGGGCGCTCATGGGGGCAGGATAGAAGCTCATATGGGGGCAGGATGAGAGCTCATATGGGGCAGGATGGAAGCTCATATGGGGAAAGGTTGGGAGCTCATATGGCGGCAGGATGGGAGCTCATATGGGGCAGCATAGGAGCTCATATAGGGACAGGATGGGAGAACATAAAGGGCAGGATGGGAGCTCATATGGGCAGGATGGGAGCTCATAAGGGGACAGGATGAGAGCTCATATGGGGACAGGATGTGCGCTCATATGGGGGCAGGATGGGAGAACATATAGCTGGAGCCAGGAATGAGACACAAAGGGGGCAGGATGGGGAATATTATTACTGTAGGGGCTAATTAAGGTATATTATTACTGCAGTGATGGGGAATATTATTACTGTAGGGGCTAATTAAGGGATATTATTACTGCAGTGATGTATTTTATTTTGGGAGGATACTGTTTTCAATGGGGGGTCCTTATACTATACAGAGTGACACTATGTCGCCTTTTTTCTTCATCTGATGTAGTATAGAAGTTGGTAAAAAAATAAGTAATGTGCTCTGCAAGTGGTGCTCTGGATAAGTGTTATTTCCTGCAGAGACGAGTCCTGGCTGGAAGAAGTAAGGGCGGTCTGTGCTGGATGAAGATGAAAAGCGAAGATTGAGGACTTCACCTAGAGACGTCACTGGTGAGTTAGTGTAATACACGTACATGCACAGTTTACACTGTATATTGTATACAGAGCTCCTGTGTATAATGTCACCAGTGATCACTGTATCACCTGTACACTGACACTATACACAGAGCTTCTGTGTGCAATGTCACCAGTGATCACTGTATTACCTGTCCACTGACACTATATACAGAGCTCATGTGTATAATGTCACTGGTGATCACTGTATTACCAGTACACTGACACTATATACAGAGCTCCTGTGCATAATGTGACCAGTGATCACTGTATTACCAGTATTACCTGTACACGGACACTGTATTCTAAGTACAGATCTCCTGTGTATAATGGCACTTATGGTGATATTAGTATCGTGTTTTTTTAATTAATGATCAGTATTGTAGTATTCGGTCACTTTGTGGTGGCAATATGTGATCTAGTCATGGTGTGGTGGTATTTGTTCCTTGTATGTGCTATTATTCGGTCACTATGTGGTGGTAATATGTGATCTGGTCATAGCGTGGTGATATTATTTGTTACTTGTATGTGATATTATTGGTCACCATGTGGTGGTAATATGTGATTCGGTCATGGTGCGGTGGCATTTGTCCCTTGCATGTGATATTATTGGTCATTTTAAAAATGGAAAAATAAATAAAAATATATCTAAATTGTATTTGATATTTTAACAAATGTTTAATAAGTTATAGTAGAGTAGAGCCCGGCCAAAAGAGTCTACAAAAGCTGCTGGCTATGTATGTGATCTAGTGATGGGAGCTGTTAATGTGTGATTGGTGGGGACATAGTGCAGAAGTTGAGTTTTTCCAAGAGAGGGCGGTGAGACTGTGGAAGGTTCGAGGGGTGGAGGCGGAGATAGGGTTAAGCCTGGGTGGAGTCTCAAGTGGGCCCCAAAAATGTTGACAGTATGGGGCCCTGAAATTCCTAGTGGCAGCCCTGACAGTGGGTACGGAAAGTATTCAGACCCTTTAAAATTGTTAACTCTTTATTTCATTGCAGCCATTTGGTAAATTCAAAAAAGTTCATTTTTTTTTCATTAATGCACACTCTGCACCCAATCTTGAATGAAAAAACAGAAATGTAGTAATTTTTGCAAATTTATTAAAAAAGAAAAACTGAATTATCACATGGTCATAAGTATTCAGACGCTTTGCTCAGGATTGAGTAGAAGCACCCTTTTGAGCTAGTACAGCCATGAGTCTTCTTGGGAATGATGCAACAAGTTTTTCACACCTGGATTTGGGGATGCTCTGCCATTCTTCCTTGCAGATCCTCTCCAGTTCCATCAGGTTGGATGGTGAACATTGGTGGACAGCCATTTTCAGGTCTCTCCAGAGATGCTCAATTGGGCTTAGGTCACGGCTCTGGCTGGGCCAGTCAAGAATGGTCACAGAGTTGTTCTCAAGCTACTCCTTTGTTATTTTAGCTGTGTGCTTAGGGTAATTGTATTGTTGGAAGGTGAACCTTCGGCCAAGTCTGAGGTCCAGAGCACTCTGGAAGAGGTTTTTATCCAGGATATCTCTGTACTTGGCTGTATTCATGTTTTCTTCAATGACAACCAGTCATCCTGTCCCTGCAGCTGAAAAACACCCCATAGCATGATGTTGCCACCACCATGTTTCACTGTTGGGATTGTATTGGGCAGGTGATGAGTAGTGCCTGGTTTTCTCCACACATACCACTTAGAATTATCACCAAAAAGGTCTATCTTCGTCTCATCCGAAAAGAGAATCTTATTTCTCATTGTCTGGAAGTCCTTCATGTGTTTTTTAGCAAATTATACGCAGGCTTTCAGATGTCTTGCACTGAGGAGAGGCTTCCGTATGGCCATTCTGCCATAAAGGCTCGACTGGTGGAGGGCTGCAGTGATAGTTGACTTTGTGGAACTTTCTCCCATCTCCCTACTGCATTTCTGGAGCTCAGCCACAGTGATCTTGGGGTTCTTCTTTACCTCTCTCACCAAGGCTCTTCTCCCACAATTGCTCAGTTTGGCTGGACGGCCAATTCTAGGAAGACTTCTGGTGGTTCCAAACTTCTTCCATTTAAGGATTATGGAGGTCACTGTGTTCTTAGGAACCTTGAGTACTGCAGAAATTCTGTTGTAACCTTGGCCAGATCAGTGCCTTGCCACAATTCTGTCTCTGAGGTCCTTGGCCAGTTCCTTTGACCACATGATTCTCATTTGGTCTCTCATGCACTGTGAGCTGTGAGGTCTTATATAGACAGGAGTGTGCCTTTCCAAATCAAGTCCTATCAGTTTAATTAAACACATCTGGACTCCAATGAAGGAGTAGAACCATCTCAAGGAGGATTACAAGAAAATGGACAGCATGTGACTTAAATATCTGTGTCTGAGCAAAGGGTCTGAATACTTATGACCATGTGACATTTCATTTTTCCTTTTTTATTAAATTTGCAAAAATTTCTACATTTCTGTTTTTTTCAGACAAGATGGCGTACAGAGTGTACATTAATGTGAAAAAAAATAACTTTTTTGAATTTACCAAATGGCTGCAATGAAAGAGTGAAAAATTTAACGGGGTCGGAATACTTTCCGTACCCACTGTATGTTAATTGTTTTTAATGCACTTGATGACATTCACTGTTAACCTCTCCAACTGGGTCAAAGTCATCAGGAATAGGCATCTTGCCCTTCACGTTGATGCACTTAATTACTTTACCCTTAGCCGTTCCCCCTGGGTCAAGGGCTTCGGGAATAGGCATATTGTCCTTTGTGATAATGCACATGATTTTACTCTTAGGTTACTTTCACACATCCGTTTTTTGCCGTCAGGCACAATCTGGCAAATTTAAAAAAAAACGGATCTGTCACAACTTGTGAAAAACTGATGCAATGGATCAGTTTTTTGCTGGTTCTGACTAGCTTATGCGGGGAGGAGAGAGAGACCGACCAGAATGGAAAATGCATGCTTTGTTTAAAAAAACAGAATCCGTTGCTGGATTCCATCATTTGACGGATCCGGCGCCCATAGGGTTCCATTACAGCAAACGACAGATGGCAACTGATCCGTTGCGGTCCGTTTTTTCGACGGACACAAAAACATTCCTATGTCCGTTTTCTCCGGCCGCCGGAAAACAATGCTTCTATGGATCCGGCGAATGGATGAAACGTGAGGCCATCCGGCGCTAATACAAATCTATGAGAAAAAAACTCGACGCATTGTGCCTGACGGCAAAAAACTGATGTGTGAAAGCAGCCTTAGCTACTCCCACCATCTCAAGGGCACCAGGAATAGTCATATTGCCCTTCATGACTTTACCCTTAGTCACTCCCCACTGACTCAAGGGCACCCAGATTAGGTAAACTGCAGTTCAGTTTAATGCACTAGATTACTGCTTTGTCCAGAAGACAATCTTAAAAAAGTTGGGCAATATAAACAATCAAGATCTGTGCCTCAGGATTCACAAGTCACATCAACTAAAAGAGAGGGTCCTTGAAGCTACAGAATGTATTGAAAAGCATGGCTACCTTTTTATCTTCTCCTCTCCAGCTGCTGTTTCTAGCTCGGAGGAGCCAATTTATTCTGTAGGCATGCAAAATATGATTGCCATGACCCCAGGGACTTTACCCTAACTGGGTCTTATAAGCTATAAATGCTTCTGGAAACCAGGGGGGCATACCGTGATGGTCACCCTCCACACCAGGGGGCAACACCCGAGATGGTTACTCCTCCACTGAATAACATTGAACAACTTTATCTTGATTCTGAAAAAAGAGGAGAGGAATTGAAGGTTCAACCATTTTTGAAAAAACTGCAACAAACTGCTCCACCATGCCAACCCCAGCCGCACCACAACTGGCACAGGGGGACCCAGCTGACTGTTGCCCATACCAAAAATGTCCCATTCAGACCTCTTTCAATAGGGACCCATTTTTAATTTTTAATAACAAACAGCCCCACCATGCCACCCCCAGCTGCACTGCAACTGGCCCAGGGGGACCCAGCTACTGTTGCCCATACCAAAAATGTCCCGCTGAGACCTCTCTCAGTAGGGACCCATTTTCAATTTTAATAACAGCTCCACCATGCCATCCCCAGCCGCACTGCAACCGGCCCAAGGGGACCCAACTGACTGTTGGCCATACAAAAATTTTTTCCAGCTGAGACATCTCTCAGTAGGGACCCGTTTTCAATTTTAAACACCTGCTTAACACTGATTGGAGTCACCCATCCCTGCAGTGGGCTCCCCCCATCCTCCTTTGGTGTAAGCAACCTCCTTCAAAACCCCCCTCCTTTTCCACCAAAATATGGTTACCCCTCGACACAAGGGGGCCATACCTGACATAGTTTTGAAATTGAGGGAGATTCACAAGGAGTGGACTGCTGCTGGCGTCATTGCTTCAAGAGCCACCACACACAGACATATCCAGGACATGGGCTACAAGTGTTGCATTCCTTGTGTCAAGCCACTCATGACCAATAGACAATGCTAGAAACGTCTTACCTGGGCCAAGGAGGACAAGAACTGTACTGTTGCTCAGTGGTCCAAGGTGTTTTCAGATGAAAGTAAATTTTGCATTTCATTTGGAGATCAAGGTCCCAGAGTCTATGGGGTATTGTCAAGAGGTAGATGATAGACACCAGACCCAACAATGCAGACAAGCTGAAGGCTGCTATGAAAGCAACCTGGACTTCCATAACACCTCAGTAATGGCACAGGCTGATCGCCACCATGCCATGCCGCATTGATGCAGTAATTGATGCAAAAAGAGCCCCAACCAAGTATTGAGTGCATTTACTGAACATACATTTCAGTAGGCCAACATTTCGGATTGTAAAATTATTTTTCAAGCTGGTGTTATAAAGTGTTCTAATTTACTGAGATAATTACTTTTGGGGTTTCATTGACTGTAAGTCATAATCATCAACATGAACAGAAATAAACACTTGAAATAGATTACTCTGTTTGTAATGACTCTATATAATATATGAGTTTCACTTTTTGTTTTGAAGAACTGAAATAAACTTTTTGATGATATTCTAATTTTGTGAGAAGCACCTATAGCTGTTGGACGAATGAACAGCAAAATGATAATTCGGGCTTTAGGCTTCTTTTACACTTACCGTGTTTTTTGCGGGCCGTTATTGCAGGCCTTTTTTGTGGGCCGTATTGCCGCAATTTTCACAGTCTGCCGCGATAACGGACCCCAAAAAACTTGTGGATCGTTGTTTTTTGGGTTTCCAAAATTACGGCAAAAGTATTGGAAAAAAAAACTGCGTTCCGCAAAACCGTAAGTCACGGTGCACCACAAAAACAAGCTTCCGTTGTTTTTGCGGCCCCATTGATTTTCAATGGGGGCCGTGTCCGTAAGCCGTGAAAAATATCGAGCAGGCTCAATAATTTTTCATGGACATAAATACAGCCCTCACGTCCATACAGCGTATGGCGCTCCGTGGAATTATTGTGGCCCGTTTTTGCGGCCTCATAGAAATCTATTGGGGACGCAAAACCATGGTAAGTGTAAAAGAAGCCTTAGGGTGCTTTTACGTGGGCAGATAAATCAATTGATGCTTGATTTACTTGCAGCAATTGTGAATGGCAAACTATGTGGAAAAACCATTTTTCTGCATCATGCAGTTTGAATTTTTTTGGCAGCACGTCTTTTTTTTTAAGTGCTTTCCTTTATTTTTTTATGCTTTATTTTCTTCTCTAAATAACATGAAAAACAAAACCTAGTTTAAAAGCAATCAGCAAATACCTTGCAATGAGTAATAGTAATAACGCATGAAAATAACACATGGTACTTAGTTGACTCTATTTTGATTAAAAAAAAGCGTAAAAGCCATCCCACCGTGACGGTACACCAAATCAAGATGTTCTCTAACTCTAGCTTTCACCTCGCTGTGTACCAGCAGGCCTCAAAATATACGGGCCAGAGTGGGACCTAAGCCTAACTGAAACTTGAAAAACTCCAGAAAGAAGCATGTAACAAAATGGAATAAGATAGAAATGCCTCCAAGTACGCTTTAAAAAAATCTTTAAAAATGATTGAAATTCATGTTTGAAAACACACAAAAAAGTTGTGAAGGATATCAAGTATGTTTAATATGAAGTGGAATCAAGCAATATGGCATTTATTATGCTAGAATCTAAATGGATTTTGGTGTTGGTCATATAATTAGCATGCAACTGGTAGATTGTTGCACCCGTGGCAAGAATTCAGTTTGATTCCCCCCACCCCTGCATGCACATATGCGGTTTGCTCACTTAAGGTACCGTCACACTAGGCGATATCGCCAGCGATCCGTGACGTTGCAGCGACCTGGATAGCGATATCGCTGTATTTGACACGCAGCAGCGATCTGGATCCCGCTGTGAAATTGCTGGTCGCTGCTAGAAGGTCTGCACTTTATTTGGTCGCTAGGTCGCCGTGTATCGCCGTGTTTGACAGCAAAAGCAAGGATACCAGCGATATTTTACACTGGTAACCAGGGTAAACATCGGGTTACTAAGCGCAGGGCCGCGCTTAGTAACCCGATGTTTACCCTGGTTACCAGCGTAAAAGTTAAAAAAACAAACAGCACATACTCACCAGCGCTTCCCCCAGCCTCTGCTTCCTGACACTGACTGAGCGCCGGCCCTAAACTGAAAGTGAAAGCACAGCGGTGACGTCACCGCTGTGCTGTTAGGGCCGGAGCTCAGTCAGTGTCAGGAAGCAGAGGCTGGGGGACGCGCAGGTGAGTGTGTGCTGTTTGTTTTTTTAACTTTTACGCTGGTAACCAGGGTAAACATCGGGTTACTAAGCGCGGCCCTGCGCTTAGCAACCCGATGCTTACCCTGGTTACCCGGGGACCTCGGCATCGTTGGTCGCTGGAGAGCGGTCTGTGTGACAGCTCTCCAGCGACCAAACAGTGACGCTGCAGCGATCGGGATCGCTGTCGCTATCGCTGCAGCGTCGCTTAATGTGACGGTACCTTTAGTCATTTGCCGATGAGCTGCTCTCCCTAATTCTCTAATGTTTAGCAAAAAAAACTGAGAGAAGGAGAAAGAAAGAAAGGCTCATTATCACTGTGAAGAAACCAGATTGTATCTTAATTTCCCAGACAACCATGTTTTTGCAAACCAAAAAGAACTGACTTTTTATCTGTATATTGGCTTGTGGATTTAAGTGTTTATGTTTGGTGAGTCAAGAAGACAGACTTGCAAACTGATATACTATTTAACATACTGTGTAAGTCTGTAATAGTGATTTGTACATAGCGTGTGTTTAGCTTTGTTTATTGATGTGTGTTGATATGCTAATAGTGCATTATATTCTGGAACCAGCTTGTTGACTTTGAAAGCAGAGAGGGAAAGACTGTGCAAATAGATTGAATGGTCAAGTAGTGCTACTTGATCTCATCACTGATGTTTACCTCTTCTTGATGTTGGACTGAAGGACACAGGACTGCTCTCGGATATCTCCCTACGCTTGGCATTACCTCCTCTCTGCGTGCATGCCACAGATGGAGTAGCGACCCTGGGAGCTCTGACATAACATCTACCATTATCTCGGCGAGTCAGCGGAAGGGTGAGGCCTTGTAATGTGCACCATCTTGGGGTGATTGCTGAGAGTGTTCTGTTTGCTATTGTGTGTTGTGGTTCAATAAAGTATTGCCACACTGTTTTACCTTAACCCTGTGTTGTCTGTGTAGTGTATTGCCCACCGAGAGCTAGAGCGGGTGTTCAGTGGTATGAGCCCTGGTCCATGCAGTCTTGCTAAAGACAGCCGGGCCAGCAGACGAAAGCACCCACTGACCCTGTTTCTCCACAGTTACGTAGACGTAAGTATGAAAATCGCATATGAGTGAAGCAGCCATGTGATGACTTCTGGAAGTAGCAAGCAGAGCTGAATTCTGACAGTGAGTATATTACATGTTGTTAGGATTGTCTACAGGGCTTCATTTTATAATTAAAGGGCTTGTCCAGATTTGAGAAAGTCTAGGTGCCTGCAGGCTTCTGAATTCTCACAGCACATGCACTGCACACTTTTAGGATTTAATGCTCCTAACAAATGAAAATTAGTCAGTATCGCCAAAAAAAACATTTATATACAGGTACCAGATAGATGACTTTGTCTCTGATTGGAGTAGTTCTCTTTATTTTCTTAATCTTGTCCAGACATCATGATGACTTTTCTCATTTACAGCTCATCTATGTAGACTTCCATCTTGTCTGGTCTTGTGCAGCACATTCCCACACGATGCGCTTAAAAATAAGAGTGATATTATAATGCTTCTGAATAAAAATATCTGCCCTACACTGAGCCCCTGAATAAATAATCGCCTCTCACTATGTTCTCACTTTTCAATACTGGGCCTCCTCTTCACACTGTCCTCTCACAATTTGTCCCACCTATAGGGCCCACCAGTGTGTATACTATCCCGCTCATCGCACTTCCACTCCTTGGCATACTGTCCCCCCATACTATCCCCCCACACTACTCAGTCTCTATTCTGTGCCAACTTACACTTTCTCCCCTATACTGTCTCCTCACTCTATTCCCCTCAATAGTCTGCTCACACATTTTGCCCTCCCTCCTCATACTGTTTTCTGTCACATCCCCCTGCTACCCTGTCTCCTCCTCATTTACCCCCTCGCTTTCCATACTGCCTCCTCACACATTCCTCCGACTCCCCATACTGTGTGCACACATCCCATCACCCTCACTCCCCATACTGTGTGCACACATCCCATCAGCCTCGCTCCCCATACTGTGCACACATCCCATCATCCTCGCTCCCCATACTATGTTTGCATACATTTTTCCCCTTGCTACTCATACTGTGTCCACACCCATCCCTCCACTCACCATACTGTGACTGCACCCATACCCCCACATGCTGCTCATACTGTGCATACATTCTCCCCTTCACTCCACATACTGCAATCACACACATCCTCCCCATTCTGTGTCCTCACCAATCCACCCACTTACTATACTGTGTCTGCACTCATCCCCGTCATGCATTCCCCCCTCACTCCTCATACTGGGATTCCAACCCATCCCCCCACTCACCATACTGTGTCCGCACCATTCCCCCATTCAAAATACTGTGTCCGCACCCATCCCTGACTCACCATATTGTGTCTGCACCCATCCCCCATAATGCTTCCTCATGCCCCCATCTCCCCGCTTGCTCCTCATACAGTGTCTTCAAATTTCTCAAACTCTCCATATTGTGTCTGCACCTGTCCCTTCCTTTCTCCAAAAACTGTGTCCTCAAATCTTCCCCCGTTTGTTACACTAAATCTTCTCCACCTCTCCCACACATATTAAATCTCTCCCCACACACACTAAATTTCTCTCCCAACACACACTAAATTCCTTCACCCTAAATCTCCCTCACACAATAAATAGTTCATTGTTGCACTGAATCTTCGGTGTCTTCAGCTCTGGAGCACTTACCACCAATGCGCGCCTCTGCAGCACCCGCGAGTGATATCAGCAGCATGATCACATGACCTGATCATGCTGCTGATGTCGCTCTGACCTAGTAGTCAGAGCTTCAATTTAACTTGTGTCTGTTAACTGGGAAGCCTGCACGCTGCACCATCTGTGAGTGACTCAGAGAATGGTTGACTCCCAGGCTGGGGGATGGCAAAATGCAGCCCAAGGGTGCCCCACTATGCCCCCTTTAGGTATGCCTCTGCATGTGTAAGGAGGAAGACCGGGCTATGGGTACCTGTATTGAGCCGGGTCCAGAACTGTTAAGGCTGTGTCACATGTTGCCTCGAGGGAAGGAATAGGGGACCTGACAGGTCACATGACTTGGGAAGAGGAGGCATGTTTAAGCCAGAATCAGAGCAAAAAGTGCGCAAAGTAAGTTAGTTTTCCGCCAGCAGCGCAAGCAGAAGCAGGCATGCGGCATGCTCCGCAGCGTGACAGCCGCGGCAGAGATTAAGTGAGCGCTCCAGACAGACAGTGAGTGTGTAGAGCACCGTGCGCCCGGCTAGGCAGAGGGCTGTGCTCATGAGGAGGGGTGCGTCTCCTTTATCGATAGACGAGCAGCAGCACACGTGTTTGACAGAGACTCCTGCAGCGCCTACTTTGGCTGCACAGTTTTATGGTCTAGGGGCTCAACGAGTAAAACCGGTGACCGCCTGTTGTCGCCAGAAGCTGGACCGTGATTCGCTGGATCCACCTAAGGATGCCACACCAGCCATTGCCAGTACTAAAACTCCCATCAGACTGTGTTCGAAAGAGGACCAGAGAAGACCACGATAAGTGCCATTTACATATCAGACTGTCACGTTAACCCTTTGTTTACTTTCCTTGTTACTATCCATTGGTTAATGTTATTAGCTCCCCGCGAGGAGACCACTGCTACCCTTTTCTTTGTTAGCCAATTAAATAACCTTGTTATACAGCCTGGTTCAGCAATCCCTGAGTTATTGCATTCCCGCACCTGCTTACACATATATGGATAAATTAAATATATTTTTGAGTGACAGAATTTTATACAACTGAAATATTGGTACTTTTTTATAAAGAGTAAACTTGGGTCTCGGTCAGTGGCGTAACTACAAAGTTATGGGCCCCGGTGCGAACTTCCAAATGGGGCCCCCCCCCTACCCCCCCTACCCCCCCACCTTCCCCCGCCCCCGCAACCCCCCCACCTTCCCCCGCCCCGCTTCCCCTAGATACGCCTCGGACTGTTGCAGGAATCTCCTGCACTGCAACATGGTGTTGGGTGCCAGCACAGCCCGCACAGTGGTATATCCAGCACAGCCCGCACAGTGGTATATCCAGCACAGACCGCACAGTGGTATATCCAGCACAGACCGCACAGTGGTATATCCAGCACAGACCGCACAGTGGTATATCCAGCACAGCCCTCACAGTGGTATATCCAGCACAGACCGCACAGTGGTATATACAGCACAGCCCGCACAGGGGTATATACAGCACAGCCCGCACAGTGGTATATCCAGCACAGACCGCACAGTGGTATATCCAGCACAGACCGCACAGTGGTATATCCAGCACAGACCGCACAGTGGTATATCCAGCACAGACCGCACAGTGGTATATCCAGCACAGACCGCACAGTGGTATATCCAGCACAGCCCGCACAGTGGTATATCCAGCACAGCCCGCACAGTGGTATATACAGCACAGCCCGCACAGGGGTATATACAGCACAGCCCGCACAGTGGTATATCCAGCACAGACCGCACAGTGGTATATCCAGCACAGACCGCACAGTGGTATATCCAGCACAGACCGCACAGTGGTATATCCAGCACAGACCGCACAGTGGTATATCCAGCACAGCCCGCACAGTGGTATATCCAGCACAGACCGCACAGTGGTATATACAGCACAGCCCGCACAGGGGTATATACAGCACAGCCCGCACAGTGGTATATCCAGCACAGACCGCACAGTGGTATATCCAGCACAGACCGCACAGTGGTATATCCAGCACAGACCGCACAGTGGTATATCCAGCACAGACCGCACAGTGGTATATCCAGCACAGACCGCACAGTGGTATATCCAGCACAGACCGCACAGTGGTATATCCAGCACAGACCGCACAGTGGTATATCCAGCACAGACCGCACAGTGGTATATCCAGCACAGCCCTCACAGTGGTATATCCAGCACAGACAGCACAGTGGTATATCCAGCACAGACCGCACAGTGGTATATCCAGCAGAGCCCGCACAGTGGTATATAGAGCACAGCCCGCACAGTGTTATATACAGCAGAGCCCGCACAGTGGTATATACAGCAGAGCCCGCACAGTGGTATATACAGCAGAGCCCGCACAGTGGTATATACAGCAGAGCCCGCACAGGGATATATACAGCAGAGCCCGCACAGGGATATATACAGCACAGCCCCCACAGGGGTATATACAGCAGAGCCCGCACAGGGATATATACAGCACAGCCCCACAGGGGTATATACAGCAGAGCCCGCACAGGGATATATACAGCACAGCCCCACAGGGGTATATACAGCAGAGCCCGCACAGGGATATATACAGCACAGCCCACATCTCATCTCATCTCATCCCCCCCGATAATGGCCCCACAGTCCGGTTAAAAAGAAAAAAAAAAAAAAACTCTCCTCACCCTTCCTTTTGCCCGCGCTGCTCCTGGCGGCTGCAGTCTGCCCAGGACACTGCAGGTGCGCGATGATATGACGTCATCGCGCACCCGCAGTGTACTGTCAGAGGCAGAGCGGGGAATGATGGGAGAGGAAGCGTCAGGTGACGCTCTCTCCTCCCATCATTGCATTGAACTATACCGGTGTCATAGACGCCGGTATAGTTAAATGCGGCGGCGGCGGCGGCGGCACTGGGGGGGTTCCGGGGGAGGAACAGTGCAGCGGCCCACTACTGGCATCGGCTCTTCTGGCATTTGCCAGAAGTGCCCGATGGCCAGCCTGGCCCTGCTCAGACCTGCCGGCCCGGGGCCCCTGACCTGCGGGGCCCGGTCGCAATGGCGACCGCTGCGACCGCGGTAGTTACGCCCCTGGTCTCGGTCAACCCACTCGAGAGTCATTAAATGTGTAGTTGACCCAGAGCCCTGCAGGCATTTTCTGCTTTTCTCAGAGCAGTGTAAAGTTTGTATTCAGTCCCTTTACAGGAACGCAAATTGCTTCTTCAGCATTTGTACAATATGTTATTGAAAGGAATGTTGTAGGTTGTCTGAGCTTCTTCAAATTGTATGTGACCACTCCTTTATGCCTAGCTGATCAGCTACATATTGCTCAATATTCAGTATAAAGAACAGTTCTTCTGTTTCTTCTCAGCTGACTGAATTCTCTCCGTCTATATACAATGTACATACTAATCTTTCTGATAAAATTACTTACAGTCCTATGTTGTGATAATAATTTAGGAAAAACAGAGTTATACAAATGTTCTCAGGGCAGGTTCACGTTGGAAATATGATTCTATTTTACAAATTCACATATTATAGCACATAACAGTTTTTTCAAATGACAGCATATCTGATCCCTGGTATCTGATTACATTGTTTCGCTATTGACCTGAAATAAAGCATATGAATAAACACCTAGTGTAAAAACCTCAACAGCTACTTTTAGTAGAAGTTGCTCTTGAACACTAGGGAGGACCTGTCACCTCTCGGGAAAGATCATAAAGGTACCGTCATATTAAGCGACGCTGCAGCGATATCGACAACGATGCCGATCGCTGCAGCGTCGCTGTGTGGTCGCTGGAGAGCTGTCACACAGACAGCTCTCCAGCGACCAACGATGCCGAAGTCCCCGGGTAACCAGGGTAAACATCGGGTTACTAAGCGCAGGGCCGCGCTTAGTAACCCGATGTTTACTCTGGTTACCAGTGTAAATGTAAAAAAAACCAAACACTACATATTTACATTGCCGTGTCTGTCGCGTCCCCCGGCGTCCGCTTCCCTGCACTGTGTAAGCGCCGGCCCTAAAGCAGAGCGGTGACGTCACCGCTGTGCTCTGCTTTACGGCCGGCACTGACACATTCAGTGCAGGAAGCTCTGAGCAGCAGCGCGGACGCCGGGGGAAGTGACAGACATCAGAGGGTGAGTATGTAGTGTTTTTTTTTTACTTTTGCAATGGTAACCAGGGTAAATATCGGGTTACTAAGCGCGGCCCTGCGCTTAGTAACCCGATATTTACCCTGGTTACCATTGTAAAACATTGCTGGCATCGTTGCTTTTGCTGTCAAACACGACGATACACGCCGATCTGACGACCAAATAAAGTTCTGGACTTTCAGCAACGACCAGCGATATCACAGCAGGATCCTGATCGCTGCTGCCTGTCAAACACAACGATATCGCTATCCAGGACGCTGCAACGTCACGGATCGTTGTCGTTCTCATTGCAAAGTCGCTTAGTGTGAAGGTACCTTAAGGCTAGGACTAGGTACACATGCAGTTTTTTGCTTTATTTTTGTCATCCAAATTAAAAGCTGCTTTTTACAGTACCGTCAAAAGCTGTGAGATTTCAGAAATCTCATGCACACAGCTATTTTATTTATTTTTTTCAATATAAAAAGGGATTCCGGCACTCCCAGCTGTGCAAGGAGGAAAATAATGACTTTATTTGAAATGCAATACAACATATGTAATGCTTTGGTCTCCTTAATCAGCTGGATTGCTCTTAACATAGTGTGTGTGTAAATAGTGCCTTATAAAAAAGGGTAGAACCCCAAGCAAAGAGTGCTTCTTTTTTTCCAGACTGAAAATGAGAACTTCATTGTTTTGTTTTTTTAAATTTAGCATGTCAATTCTTTCAGTGCTTTTGCAACTTTTTTTTTCACCTGTAGGAAGCCATGAGAAAGTGAAAAAATGTTGAAAAAAAACGCACATTATTTTTCACTGAGTTTTCACAGATTCATTCCAATGTTTTTTGGTCAATAAAAGTGACTAACTATGGTAATTTAATTAAACCTGTACTGTAGCCAAGCACAAGTGTAATCCACACCCATACAAAGCTACAAAAATGCCATGAAAATGGGCGTTTTGAAAGAAGCGGTTTTACTACCGAGAAGATTTTGTCTGCAGAAAAAAGTGCAGCAAAAATGCAGCATGTGAACACAGTCCACAGGAGACCAAAATAGGAACCGTTCTAAAATATTTCTAATTAGGAAATTTAGGAATAAAAGCTCAGGCTCTTTTCGAGAGGGATGCTGAGGTTGTGCACTTGACAGCTGTGTGATACTGCCTGCCTCTGAGTTGGGAAATACCACTGTGTGGAGCAGGAAAGTTTTTGTGTTTTGCTGATTAGCTACCAATTGGGATACATTGGTCAATAAATTTACAACGCTTACACTTCTATCTGAATTTGGCTTGCTCACTCTACCTCTCCTTACCCTTCTCCCTCACCTCACTCCATAGATTCGATAGACAGCTGTAATCTGACACTATAGTGATCTAGCAGAAAGTCTTTACACTCAAAGAGTGGTATTAAATGGTTGCACATCCAACTGGAAGAATGTTCTAAGTGGGGTACCACAAGGCTCTGTCAGGCCCAAGTTTTGTTCAACATTTTTTATAAATGCTCTATTTCAACTGATTATTTCTGTTAATGTTGATTATGGCTTACAGCCAATGAAAACCCAAAAGTCATTATCTCAGAAAATTGGAATACTTTATAACTCCAGCATGAAAAAATGATTTTAAAATCCGAAATGTTGGCCTACAGAAATGTATGTTCAGTAAATGCACTCAATACTTGGTCGGGGCTCCTTTGGCATCAATTACTGCATCAATGTGGCGTGGCATGGTAGGCAATCAGCCTGTGGCACTGCTGATGTGTTATGGAAGCCCAGGTTGCATTGATAGCAGCATTCAGCTTGTCTGCATTGTGGGGTCTGGTGTCTCTCTTATTGACACCTCTCCATTATTAACCAGGCTTAATGTCACCTTACAATAGCATGACGTAGGTGACATTAACCACTTATTACCCCATATGCCAATGCCACAGGGCAGTGAGAAGAGAGAGGCTAAGTCTCGGAATAGGCGCATCTTACAGATGCGCCTTTTTTGGGGTGGCTGGGGCAGATGCTTTTAGCCGGGGGGGGGGGCAGTAACCATGGTCCCTCTCTAGGCTATTAATATCTGCCCTCAGTCACTGGCTTTCCCTCTCTGGTGGAGAAAATTGCTCGGGAGCAAACACCATTTTTTTCTGTGAATTAATCCTTTAATTTAACCCCCACAGCTCCCAAATTTTACACACATTACTAACATTATTAGTGTTCTACAATGGTATACTGTATGTTAACCATGCCTCATATCCTGTCGGGTTCTGCAATGATTTTACAGAACTCGACAATTGAATTATCGGCTATTCTGCTACCTAACTCTCTATGAAATATAAAGATATACTGTATATACAGTGGGGCAAAAAAGTATTTAGTTATTCAGCAATAGTGCAAGTTCCACCACTTAAAAAGATGAGAGGCGTCTGTAATTTACATCATAGGTAGACCTCAACTATGGGAGACAAACTGAGAAAAAAAAATCCAGAAAATCACATTGTCTGTTTTTTTATCATTTTATTTGCATATTATGGTGGAAAATAAGTATTTGGTCAGAAACAAACAATCAAGATTTCTGGCTCTCACAGACCTGTAACTTCTTCTTTAAGAGTCTCCTCTTTCCTCCACTCATTACCTGTAGTAATGGCACCTGTTTAAACTTGTTATCAGTATAAAAAGACACCTGTGCACACCCTCAAACAGTCTGACTCCAAACTCCACTATGGTGAAGACCAAAGAGCTGTCAAAGGACACCAGAAACAAAATTGTAGCCCTGCACCAGGCTGGGAAGACTGAATCTGCAATAGCCAACCAGCTTGGAGTGAAGAAATCAACAGTGGGAGCAATAATTAGAAAAAGGAAGACATTCAAGACCACTGATAATCTCCCTCGATCTGGGGCTCCACGCAAAATCCCACCCCGTGGGGTCAGAATGATCACAAGAACGGTGAGCAAAAATACCAGAACCACGCGGGGGGACCTAGTGAATGAACTGCAGAGAGCTGGGACCAATGTAACAAGGCCTACCATAAGTAACACACTACGCCACCATGGACTCAGATCCTGCAGTGCCAGACGTGTCCCACTGCTTAAGCCAGTACATGTCCGGGCCCGTCTGAAGTTTGCTAGAGAGCATTTGGATGATCCAGAGGAGTTTTGGGAGAATGTCCTATGGTCTGAAGAAACCAAACTGGAACTGTTTGGTAGAAACACAACTTGTCGTGTTTGGAGGAAAAAGAATACTGAGTTGCATCCATCAAAAACCATACCTACTGTAAAGCATGGTGGTGGAAACATCATGCTTTGGGGCTGTTTCTCTGCAAAGGGGCCAGGACGACTGATCCGGGTACATGAAAGAATGAATGGGGCCATGTATCGTGAGATTTTGAGTGCAAACCTCCTTCCATTAGCAAGGGCATTGAAGATGAAACGTGGCTGGGTCTTTCAACATGACAATGATCCAAAGCACACCGCCAGGGCAACGAAGGAGTGGCTTCGTAAGAAGCATTTCAAGGTCCTGGAGTGGCCTAGCCAGTCTCCAGATCTCAACCCTATAGAAAACCTTTGGAGAGAGTTGAAAGTCCATGTTGCCAAGCGAAAAGCCAAAAACATCACTGCTCTAGAGGAGATCTGCATGGAGGAATGGGCCAACATACCAACAACAGTGTGTGGCAACCTTGTGAAGACTTACAGAAAACGTTTGACCTCTGTCATTGCCAACAAAGGATATAATAATAAAAAAACAGACAATGTGATTTTCTGGATTTTTTTTTCTCAGTTTGTCTCCCATAGTTGAGGTCTACCTATGATGTAAATTACAGACGCCTCTCATCTTTTTAAGTGGTGGAACTTGCACTATTGCTGAACAACTAAATACTTTTTTGCCCCACTGTATATATATATATATATATATACACTCACTGGCCACTTTATTAGGTACACCTGTCCAACTTCTTGTTAACACTTAATTTCTAATCAGCCAATCACATGGTGGCAACTCAGTGCATTTAGGCATGTAGACATGGTCAAGACAATCTCCTGCAGTTCAAACCGAGCATCAGTATGGGGAAGAAAGGTGATTTGAGTGCCTTTGAACGTGGCATGGTTGTTGGTGCCAGAAGGGCTGGTCTGAGTATTTCAGAAACTGCTGATCTACTGGGATTTTCACGCACAACCATCTCTAGGGTTTACAGAGAATGGTCCGAAAAAGAAAAAAAATCCAGTGAGCGGCAGTTCTGTGGGCGGAAATGCCTTGTTGATGCCAGAGGTCAGAGGAGAATGGGCAGACTGGTTCGAGCTGATAGAAAGGCAACAGTGACTCAAATCGCCACCCGTTACAACCAAGGTAGGCCTAAGAGCATCTCTGAACGCACAGTGCGTCGAACTTTGAGGCAGATGGGCTACAGCAGCAGAAGACCACACCGGGTACCACTCCTTTCAGCTAAGAACAGGAAACTGAGGCTACAATTTGTACAAGCTCATCGAAATTGGACAGTAGAAGATTGGAAAAACGTTGCTTGGTCTGATGAGTCTCGATTTCTGCTGCGACATTCGGATGGTAGGGTCAGAATTTGGCGTAAACAACATGAAAGCATGGATCCATCCTGCCTTGTATGGAGCATCTTTGGGATGTGCAGCCGACAAATCTGCGGCAACTGTGTGATGCCATCATGTCAATATGGACCAAAATCTCTGAGGAATGCTTCCAGCACCTTGTTGAATCTATGCCACGAAGAATTGAGGCAGTTCTGAAGGCAAAAGGGGTCCAACCCGTTACTAGCATGGTGTACCTAATAAAGTGGCCGGTGAGTGTATATATATGTGTGTGTGTGTGTCAATGACATATATATACATATATATATATATATATATATATATATATATATATACTATGCTGGGTGGGAGATCCAAATAGTGCGAGGCGAGTAGTGAAATACTCGCTATTTTCCGAGTACCACGAGTACTTCATTACTCGCCGAGTACCAAATACCCACGATTATACTCGCTGATCCCTAGCTGTAAGCCATAGTCATCAACATTAACAGAAATAAACACTTGAAATACATCACTCTATTTGTAATGACTCTAATATATGAGGTTCACTTTTTGTATTGAAGAACTAAAATAAATTAACTTATTGATGATATTCTAATTTTGTGAGATGCACCTGTACATGTGACTCTCTTCTAGGAATGGTGTTCCTGTAAGCAGCAAAAATAATGTATGATTCTTCTCCACAATACAATTGTGTTTCCAACTCCCACCCAAAATCACTTTCTGAACCCGTGCTGGATCCTGCCTAGACTTAAATCATTCTATTGAAAATAATGTCATCTTGTTTCCTGTCAAAGCCCAGTTAATTCCTGCCTTACCAGAAAGTGCTGAACATTTTGCTATCAAACTTCCCTTTTACTGTTTTCACAATTTTGTACAAGGCATGCAATGCATACTTCCAATATTTCACCCTCTGCAATAATCACAAGGTCTGAGCGTCATATCTGCAGAGACTTCTGTTTTGTTAAGGTAGCCTTTCACTGATTTGGCGAGGAACACGCCTTACACTCAATGCTACAAATAAGTCATGTGCACAGCAATGTATTTTGGAGAAGAAGCTTCTTGCTGCAGTTTTGCTAGTGAACTGGCAATAAGAATTTAATTTAGAATACTGTACAACACATTTTTACGTGTTTTATACAAATTTGGTACCTCAAGAGACAACGGTGCATAGCTTAGCCTGAAAGGCCATGGCCCAGATTCAGAGGCCTAATCTATTATCAAGGATAAGCCACAGTGATAAATCTGTTACTAAAGGTACCTTCACACTGAACAACTTTCCAACGAGAACGACAACGATCCGTGACGTTGCAGCGTCCTGGATAGCGATATCGTTGTGTTTGACACGCAGCAGCGATCTGGATCCCGTTGTGATATCGTTGGTCGGAGCTAGAAGGCCAGCACCTTATTTCGTCGTTAGGTCGGTGTGTATCGTCGTGTTTGACAGCAAAAGCAACGATGCCAGCAATGTTTTACAATGGTAACCAGGGTAAATATCGGGTTACTAAGCACAGGGCCGCGCTTAGTAACCCGATATTTACCCTGGTTACCATTGTAAAAGTAAAAAAAAAAACAGTACATACTCACCTTCTGATGTCTGTCACGTCCCCCGGCGTCCGCGCTGCTGCTCAGAGCTTCCTGCACTGAATGTGTCAGTGCCGGCCGTAAAGCCGAGCACAGCGGTGATGTCACCGCTGTGCTCTGCCGGCCCTGACACATTCAGTGAAGGAAGCTCTGAGCAGCAGCGCGTAACCCTGTGGACGCCGGGGGACGTGACAGACATCAGAAGGTGAGTATGTAGTGTTTTTTTTTTTACTTTTACATTGGTAACCAGGGTAAATATCGGGTTACTAAGCGCGGCCCTGCACTTAGTAACCCGATGTTTACCCTGGTTACCCGGGTGCTGCAGGGGGACTTCGGCATCGTTGAAGACAGTTTCAACGATGCCGAAGTCGTTCCCATGATCGTTGGTCGCTGGAGAGAGCTGTCTGTGTGACAGCTCCCCAGCGACCTAAACAGCGACGCTGCAGCGATCGGCTCGTTGTCTATATCGCTGCAGCATCGCTGAGTGTGACGGTACCTTTAGTCACTTATATGCAGTGCTTGCCATCAATGTTCATCTTCTTACAGTCATTATACGATCACGGATCAGCTATTAACATCGGTGTTTTTTTATTATCCTGATAAGACAGGATGACCAGAAATCTATGCACACAGAACGATCGTTACTAAAAGTGTTCTGTACACATAGAATATAATCATTATCAGCAGCAAAGCTTTTACTCAGGATGATTTGCTGCTGAGAACGATGACAAGAATCATAGAATGGTCCAACCCCCTGCTCAATGCAGGATTCACTAAATCATCCCAGACAGATGTCTGTCCAGCCTCTGAAGACATCCATTGAAGGAGAACTCACCACCTGTCGTGGCAGCCTGTTCCACTCATTGTTTCAGTGTCTCCCACTCACACACCACCTCCTCACCTCGCCCCCTATCTGTCGGAGTCCCGCAAGGTTCAGTCCTTGGGCCCCTGCTCTTCTCCATTTACACCTTTGGCCTGGGACAGCTCATAGAATCTCATGGCTTTCAGTATCACCTCTATGCTGATGACACACAGATCTACATCTCTGGACCAGATATCACCTCCCTACTAACCAGAATCCCTCAATGTCTGTCCACTATTTCATCCTTCTTCTCCGCTAGATTTCTGAAACTTAACATGGACAAAACAGAATTCATCATCTTTCCCCCATCTCACGCGACCCCCCCAACGAACCTAACCATTACAGTAAATGGCTGCCCACTCTCCCCAGTCCCACAAGCTCGCTGCCTCGGGGTAATCCTCGACGCTGATCTCTCCTTCAAACCACATATCCAAGCCCTTTCCACTTCCTGCCGACTTCAACTCAAAAATATTTCACGAATCCGTTCATTCCTCAACCAAGAATCTGCAAAAACCCTAGTCCATGCCCTCATCATCTCTCGCCTTGACTACTGCAACCTCCTGCTCTGTGGCCTCCCCTCGAACACTCTCGCACCCCTCCAATCTATTCTAAACTCTGCTGCCCGACTAATCCACCTGTCCCCCCGCTATTCCCCGGCCTCTCCCCTCTGTCAATCCCTCCACTGGCTCCCCATTGCCCAGAGACTCCAGTACAAAACCCTAACCATGACATACAAAGCCATCCACAACCTGTCTCCTCCATACATCTGTGACCTCATCTCCCGGTACTTACCTACACGCAACCTCCGATCCTCACAAGATCTCCTTCTCTACTCCCCTTATCTCCTCTTCCCACAATCGCATACAAGATTTCTCTCGCATATCACCCCTACTCTGGAACCATCTACCACAACACATCAGACTCTCGCCTACCATCGAAATCTTCAAAAAGAACCTGAAGACCCACCTCTTCCGACAAGCCTACAACCTGCAGTAATCACCGATCAACCAAACCGCTGCACAACGAGCTCTATCCTCGCCTACTGTATTCTCACCCATCCCTTGTAGATTGTGAGCCTTCGTGGGCAGGGTCCTCACTCCTCCTGTACCAGTTATGACTTGTATTGTTTAAGATAATTGTACTTGTTTTTATTATGTATACCCCTCCTCACATGTAAAGCGCCATGGAATAAATGGCGCTATAACAATAAATAATAATAATAATAATAATAATTGATCGCCCTCACTGTCAAAACATTTTTCGAATATCTAATCTGTGTCTCCTCTATTCAGTTTCATCCCCTTGCTTCTAGTCTTTCCTTATCCAAATGAGAATAAAGCTGATCCCTCTAAAGTAACTGTTCCTAGTAGGACATTGTTTGCAGGCTGGTCACCATTCTGGTTGCTCTTTTCTGAACATTCTCCAGTTTGTTCATGTCTTTTTTTTAAATGTGGTACCCAGACCTGGATACAGTATTCCAGATGAAGTCTGACCAAAGATCGGTAGAGGGGGATATTTACTTCACATGATCTAGAGTATATGCTTCTGTTAATGCAGCCAAGAATTGTGTTTGCCTTTTTTGCTGCTGCATCATACTGTTGACTCATGTTTAGTCTGTGATCTATTAGTATACCCAACTCTTTTTCACATGTGCTGTTCCTTAGCCCTCTTCCTCCCATTCTGTATATGCTTTTTTCATTTTTCTTGCTCAGATGTAGGACTTTGCATTTTTCCTGTTAAAAAACATTCTTTTAGTTGCTGCCCACAGTTCCAGTTTGTTTAGATCTTTTTGAATCCTCCCTCTCTCTTCCCTTGTATTAGCTATCACTCCTAGCTTTGTATCATCAGTAAATTTAATCAGTTTGTCCTCAAATCCTTCCTCTAAATCATTGATAAAGATGTTGAACAACAGAGGGCCCAGGACAGAGCCCTGTGGTACCTCACTTAAGACATTCTCCTACTGCATGTGCAGCCATTTATGACCACTCTTTGGGTCCGTTCACTAAGCCAGTTATGAATCCACCTAACAGATGCTTTGTCCATTCCATACTTGGTGATTTTTTCAATAAGTATGGTATGAGATACTTTGTCAAATGCTTTGTGTCATGATCTCTGCAGGCAGAGATCATAGCAAGCCTATAGAGGGACAAGCTCTCGGAAGATGGAACTATACTGACCATGAACTAAGCCTGCCGCGCAACTAGAAATAGCCAGGTAGCATTTCCTATTTATCGCTAGATGCCCAGCTCTGGCCTAAGACCTAAATAGCTAGCAGAGGGAAATATAAGACCTGGCTCACCTCTAGAGAAATATTCCAAAGAAGACAGTAGCCCCCCACATATAATGACGGTGAGTTCAGATGAAACAACAAACGCAGCAGGAAAATAGTCTTAGCAAATTTGAGGTCCGCTTACTAGATAGCAGAAGACAGATAGTATACTTTCATGGTCAGCAGAAAAACACTAACAAAACACCATCCAGAGATTACCTTAAACTCTGGCATTAACTCATAACGCCAGAGTAGCAATCCCTGATCAACGAGAGCTTTCCAGACACAGTAACAAAACTTCAGCTGTGAACTGGAACAAATAGGCAAAACAAAACATGGACAAAAGTCCAACTTATCTAGTAGTTGTCTAGAAGCAGGAACAAGCACTGAGAGGCATCAGATAACATTGTTGACCGGCAAGAAACCACCAGAGAAATGAGCTTAAATAGCGACACCCACTACTGATGGAACCAGGTGAAACAGGAAAGAGGATGACAAGTCCAATTCCACAAGCGGCCACCGGGGGAGCCCAGAATCCAAATTCACAACAGTACCCTCCCCTCAAGGAGGGGGCACCGAACCCTCACCAGATCCACCAGGGCGACCAGGATGAGCCCTATGGAAGGCACGAACAAGATCAGAAGCATGAACATCAGATGCATTGACCCAAGAATTATCCTCCTGGCCGTAACCCTTCCAGTTGACCAGATACTGGAGTCTCCGTCTGGAAACACGAGAGTCCAAAATTTTCTCCACAACGTACTCCAACTCACCCTCAACCAACACCGGAGCAGGAGGCTCAACTGAAGGTACAACAGGTACCTCATACCTGCGCAATAACGACCGATGAAAAACGTTATGAATGGAAAAGGACGCAGGGAGGTCCAAACGGAAAGAAACAGGATTAAGAATCTCCAATATTCTATAAGGGCCGATGAACCGAGGTTTAAACTTAGGAGAAGAGACCCTCATAGGGACAAAACGAGAAGACAACCACACCAAATCTCCAACACAAAGCCGAGAACCAACACGACGATGACGGTTGGCAAAACGCTGAGTCTTCTCCTGGGACAACTTCAAATTGTCCATAACCTGCCCCCAGATGTGATGCAATCTCTCCACCACCGCATCCACTCCAGGACAATCCGAGGATTCCACCTGACCGGAGGAAAATCGAGGGTGAAACCCCGAATTACAGAAAAACGGGGACACCAAGGTGGAAGAGCTGGCCCGATTATTGAGGGCGAACTCTGCCAATGGCAAAAAAGCAACCCAATCATCCTGGTCAGCAGAGACAAAACACCTCAGATATGTCTCCAGGGTCTGATTAGTCCGCTCGGTCTGGCCATTAGTCTGAGGGTGAAAAGCAGATGAAAAAGACAAATCTATGCCCATCCTAGCACAGAATGCCCGCCAAAATCTAGACACAAATTGGGTACCTCTGTCAGAAACAATATTCTCAGGAATACCGTGCAATCGGACAACATTCTGAAAAAACAGAGGAACCAACTCAGAAGAAGAAGGCAACTTGGGCAGAGGAACCAAATGGACCATTTTAGAGAAACGGTCACAGACCACCCAGATGACAGACATCTTCTGGGAAACAGGCAGATCTGAAATAAAATCCATCGAGATGTGTGTCCAAGGCCTCTTAGGAATAGGCAAGGGCAACAGCAGTCCGCTAGCCCGAGAACTACAAGACTTGGCCCGAGCACAAACGTCACATGACTGCACAAAGACTCGCACATCTCGTGACAGGGAAGGCCACCAGAAGGATCTTGCCACCAAATCCCTGGTACCAAAAATTCCGGGATGACCTGCCAATGCAGAAGAATGTACCTCAGAGATGACTCTGCTGGTCCAATCATCCGGAACAAACAGTCTATCAGGCGGACAACGATCCGGTCTATCCGCCTGAAACTCTTGCAAGGACCGCCGCAGATCAGGAGAAACGGCCGACAAAATAACTCCCTCCCTAAGGATACCTGTGGGTTCAGAATTACCAGGAGAGTCCGGGTCAAAACTCCTAGAAAGGGCATCTGCCTTAACATTCTTAGAACCCGGTAGGTATGACACCACAAAATTAAAGCGAGAAAAAAATAAAGACCAGCGCGCCTGTCTAGGATTCAGGCGTCTGGCAGTCTCAAGATAAATCAAATTTTTGTGGTCAGTCAATACCACCACCTGATGCCTAGCCCCCTCGAGCCAATGGCGCCACTCCTCAAACGCCCACTTCATGGCCAAAAGCTCCCGATTCCCAACATCATAATTCCGCTCTGCGGGCGAAAATTTGCGAGAAAAGAAGGCACAAGGCCTAATGACGGAGCAGTCGGAACCTTTCTGCGACAACACTGCCCCAGCTCCGATCTCCGAAGCGTCAACCTCAACCTGAAAAGGCAGATTCACATCAGGCTGACGCAACACAGGGGCAGAGGCAAAACGGCGCTTAAGCTCCTGAAAGGCCTCTACAGCATGAGGGGACCAATTAGCAACATCAGCGCCTTGTCTGGTCAAATCAGTCAGTGGTTTAACGACATCCGAAAAACCAGCAATAAATCGGCGGTAAAAGTTGGCAAAGCCCAAAAATCTCTGAAGACCCTTAAGAGAGGAGGGCTGAGTCCAGTCACAAATAGCTTGCACCTTGACGGGATCCATCTCAATGGAAGAGGGAGAAAAAATATACCCCAAAAAGGAAATTTTCTGGACCCCAAAAACGCACTTAGACCCCTTCACACATAAAGAATTAGACCGCAGAACCTGAAAAACTCTCCTGACCTGCTGGACATGAGAGTCCCAGTCATCAGAAAAAATCAGAATATCATCCAGATATATTATCATAAATTTATCCAGAAAATCGCGGAAAATATCATGCATAAAAGACTGGAAAACTGAAGGGGCATTAGAAAGACCAAAAGGCATGACCAAATACTCAAAGTGGCCCTCGGGCGTATTAAATGCGGTCTTCCACTCATCCCCCTGCCTGATCCGCACCAAATTATACGCCCCACGAAGATCAATTTTAGAGAACCACTTAGCACCCTCTATACGAGCAAACAAATCAGTAAGCAATGGCAATGGGTATTGATACTTAACAGTGATCTTATTCAAAAGCCGATAATCAATACATGGTCTCAAAGAGCCGTCTTTTTTTGAGACAAAGAAAAACCCAGCTCCCAAGGGAGAAGAAGATGGACGAATATGTCCCTTTTCCAAAGACTCCTTTATATATTCCCGCATAGCAGCATGTTCCGGCACAGACAGATTAAACAAACGACCCTTTGGATATTTACAACCCGGTATCAAATCTATGGCACAATCGCACTCACGGTGCGGAGGTAACGACCCAAGCTTGGGTTCGTCAAAGACGTCTTGATAATCAGAGAGGAACTCAGGGACTTCAGAGGGAATGGACGACGAAATAGAAACCAAAGGTAAGTCCCCATGAATACCCTTACATCCCCAGCTCAACACAGACATTGCTCTCCAGTCCAAGACTGGGTTGTGAGACTGCAACCATGGCAATCCCAGTACCAAATCGTCATGTAAATTATACAGCACCAGGAAACGAATAATCTCCTGGTGATCCGGATTGATACGCATGGTTACTTGTGTCCAGTATTGTGGTTTATTATTAGCCAATGGGGTGGAGTCAATCCCCTTCAGAGGAATAAGAGTCTCCAAAGGCTCTAAATCAAAACCACAACGATTGGCAAAGGACCAATCCATAAGACTCAGAGCGGCGCCAGAGTCAACATAGGCGTCCGTGGCAATGGATGACAAAGAGCAAATCAGGGTTACAGACAAAATAAACTTAGACTGAATGGTGCCAATGGAAACAGACTTATCAAGCTTCTTTGTACGCCTAGAGCATGCTGATATAACATGAGTAGAATCCCCACAATAGAAACACAATCCATTCTTCCGTCTAAAATTCTGTCGCTCGCTCCTGGACAGAATTCTATCACACTGCATACTTTCTGGCGTCTTTTCCATAGACACCGCCAGATGGTGCACCGGTTTGCGCTCCCGCAGACGCCTATCAATCTGAATAGCCATTGTCATGGACTCATTCAGACCTGCAGGCACAGGGAACCCCACCATAACATCCTTAACGGCATCAGAGAGACCTTCTCTGAAAGTTGCCGCCAAGGCGCACTCATTCCACTGAGTAAGCACAGACCATTTACGGAATTTTTGGCAGAAAACTTCAGCTTCGTCTTGCCCCTGAGATAGTGCCATCAAAGTTTTTTCTGCCTGAAGTTCCAAATGAGGTTCCTCATAAAGCAAGCCCAAGGCCAGAAAAAACGCATCCACATCGCGTAACGCAGGATCCCCTGCTGGCAATGAGAAGGCCCAATCTTGAGGGTCACCCCTGAGCAAGGAAATCACAATCCTAACCTGCTGAGCAGGGTCTCCAGCTGAACGAGACTTCAGGGACAAATAAAGCTTACAATTATTTCGGAAATTCTGGAAGCTAGCTCTATTCCCTGTGAAGAACTCCGGCAAAGGAATTCTCGGCTCAGATACCGGAGCATGTACCACAAAATCTTGTAAATTTTGTACTTTCGTGATGAGATTATTCAAACCCGCAGTTACACTCTGGAGATCCATTATTGTCAGGTGCACACAGAGCCATACAGAGATTAGGAGGAGAGAGAGAAAAAAGACTGCAGCAAGGCAGACTGGAGGAAAAAAAAAAAAAAAAAAATTCCAGCAGACTTCTTATAACTCTCCTTTCTCAACCTGGGTCTTTAACACTTTATTGGCCGGTCAAACTGTCATGATCTCTGCAGGCAGAGATCATAGCAAGCCTATAGAGGGACAAGCTCTCGGAAGATGGAACTATACTGACCATGAACTAAGCCTGCCGCGCAACTAGAAATAGCCAGGTAGCATTTCCTATTTATCGCTAGATGCCCAGCTCTGGCCTAAGACCTAAATAGCTAGCAGAGGGAAATATAAGACCTGGCTCACCTCTAGAGAAATATTCCAAAGAAGACAGTAGCCCCCCACATATAATGACGGTGAGTTCAGATGAAACAACAAACGCAGCAGGAAAATAGTCTTAGCAAATTTGAGGTCCGCTTACTAGATAGCAGAAGACAGATAGTATACTTTCATGGTCAGCAGAAAAACACTAACAAAACACCATCCAGAGATTACCTTAAACTCTGGCATTAACTCATAACGCCAGAGTAGCAATCCCTGATCAACGAGAGCTTTCCAGACACAGTAACAAAACTTCAGCTGTGAACTGGAACAAATAGGCAAAACAAAACATGGACAAAAGTCCAACTTATCTAGTAGTTGTCTAGAAGCAGGAACAAGCACTGAGAGGCATCAGATAACATTGTTGACCGGCAAGAAACCACCAGAGAAATGAGCTTAAATAGCGACACCCACTACTGATGGAACCAGGTGAAACAGGAAAGAGGATGACAAGTCCAATTCCACAAGCGGCCACCGGGGGAGCCCAGAATCCAAATTCACAACAGCTTTGCTGGTCAAGATATACAACATCTCCTGTATTTCCCTGATCCACCCAGTCAGTGATTCTATCATAGAAGGATATTAAGTTAATTTGTCACAACATATTAGATACAAATCCATGCTGGCTCTGGTTAATCACTTAATTCTAATCCAGGTACTTGCATACATGTTGTTCAATAATTTGTTAAAATATCTTTCCTGGTATAGAAGTCAGACTCACAGGTATTTAGTTCCCTGGGTCTACCTTCTGCCCCTTTTTGAACATAGGGACAACATTTTCTCTTCTCCAGTCTTCTGGGACCTCTCCTGTTCTCCACGAATTTTCAAAGATTATGGAGAGTGGTTCAAAAATTTCCTTTGCTATCTTCTTCAGTACCCTAGGATGTAATTCATCTGGACCTGGAGACTTAAATTAATGTAAGTATTCCCTCACTATCTCTTTGTTTATAGATACTGTGGATTCTTCTATTCTTTCAATAGTACAGTGAAGATCTGTTGATGTTACATTTACATTTACAGATGCAAAATAGGAATTTAAAAGTGCGGTCTTCTCATCATTTTTTAATACTTCATCATTTTCATCCTGTAAAAATAATATAGCATCTTTGACTTTTCTTTTACTTTTTACATACCCCCAAAATCTTTTCCTATTGCTTTTAACGCCTCTTGCAAGCCTTAATTCATTATCAGCTTTAGCTAATCTGATGCATGCACTGAAGATTCTGCAGACAACGTTATGTTCTTCTTTAGATATACCTCCCTCATTCCATTTGATAAACATTTCTTTCTTTGTTTTTAATGTGTTTAAATTCTGTGTTCATTCATCCTGGTTTCCTTAAATGATTCCTATTCTTCCCACTTTTAGAGATTGTAACCGATTGTGCTTTGAGACTCTAATTTTTCAAAATTTACCATCCTTCCTGGTCATTGGATCCCTCCTATCCTCTTTCGGAGTCACTTAAAATCTGCCTTTCTGAAATCCAACCTTGAAATTTGAGTCTTCACAGGTCTTTATCCTCTAATTAGACAAAATTCTATGATAGCATGATCGCTGCCTCCTAGGGTTCCAGTCACCCTTACCGCCTCAACCTTTTCCTCCCTGTTTATACGGATTAGATCCAAGGTTTGCATGCTAAAGTTGTCAGGAACAGAGAATAAGAATTTGCTGGATCTGTTACCCGTCAGTTGAAATTTCCCGTGACCACTATGTCATATTTTTTGGAGAACTTGCCATTTGATGCATAAAGAGTTCATCCATATCTTCAGCTTGCACAGGCGGCCTGTAGTAAATGCCTACAATGGTGTCCTTTCCGTTTTTCTCTCCTTGTATTCTTACCCAAACAGTTTCCACAGAACTCCCAGTCACTGAAGCTTCAATCTCTGGGGAGATAAACAATTTTGTAATATACAATGCGACACATCCTCCCCGATTATTAAGTCTGTTTCTTGAAAATAAATTGTATCTTTCTAGCCTTGTATTCCAATCATGTGTATCGTCCCACTAAGTTTCAGTGATGCCAATAACATCATATTTCTTTTCTTACATTAGTAGCTCCAATTCTCCTTCTTTGTTGCCCATGTTCTGTACATTTGTATAGAAACATCTTAGTTTGTGATTGGTTTCTCTTTCTCCAATATTTTATTATTCAGTTTTTTTCTTTCTTCTTCCTTTCCACTTCTAATAGCAGAGTTCTCAATAATAATAATAATATTTTTATTTATATAGCGCCAACATATTCCGCAGCACTTTACATTATAGAGGGGATTTGTACAGACAATAGACATTACAGCATAACAATAAACACAGATCAAAAACGATACCAAGAGGAATGATGGCCCTGCTCGCAAGCTTGCAATCTATGAGGAAAAGGGGAGACACGAAAGGTGGATGATAACAACTGCTTTCGTTGTTCGGGCCAGCCATAGTGGTTTCTTACACTGTGTTCATATAAAGCTGCATGAACCAGTTAACAGCCTACATATGTAGCTGTACAGACACAGAGGGCGATTAAATGCATAAAGCGTATGAGAACATGATGCGAGGAACGTGATTATGTTTTAAGTTATATGAATGGGCAACACAGTCATAGTTAGGTTAATGTGTTGAGGCGGTAGGTCATTCTGAACAAATGCGTTTTTAGGGCACGCTTAAAACCGTGGGGATTGGGAATTAATTGTATTAACCTGGGTACTGCATTCCAAAGAACTGGGCGCAGAACGTGAAAAGTCTTGGAGATGGGAGTGGGAGGTTCTGATTATTGAGGTTATTTACGTCAGGTCAGTAGCAGAACGGAGAGCATGGGTATGGTGGTAGGCTGAGACCAGGGAGGAGATGTAGGGTGGTGCTGAGCCGTGGAGTGCTTTTTGGATGAGGGTAATAAGATTGTACTGGATTCTGGAATGGATGGGTAACCAGTGTAATGACTGGCACAAGGTAGAGGCATCGGTATAACTATTGGTGAGGAATATGATCCTGGCTGCAGCATTTAGAACAGATTGGAGAGGGGAGAGTTTGGTAAAAGGGAGGCCGATTAGTGGAGAATTACAATAGTCCAGATGAGAATGAATAAGAGAAACAGTAAAAGTTTTTGCAGTGTCGACAGTCAGAAAAGGTCGAATTCTAGAAATGTTTTTGAGGTGCAGATAACAAGAGCGAGCCAGTGATCGGATGTGGTGGGTGAATGAAGGCTCAGAATCAAGTGGGCATGTTGCTTGGGAGTAATGGTGGAACCACACATGGAGATGGCAATGTCAGGCAAAGGTAGGTTAGTAGAGGGAGAAAGCACGAGGAGTTCAGTTTTTGACAGTTTCAGATGGACATGATGTTAGAGACAGCGGTAAGACAATCACTGGTATTTTCTAAAAAGGCAGGTGTGATGTCAGGAGAAGAAGTGTATAATTGGGTGTCATCTGCATAGAAATGGTACTGTAACCCAAATCTACTGATTGTTTTTCCAATATGGGCGGTATACAAAGAGAAGAGGAGGGGCCTAGGACTGATCCTTGAGGAACCCCGACAGTAAGGAGAAGATGAGAGGAAGAGGAACCAGCAAAGGATACAGTGAAAGAGCGATCAGAGAGATAGGAGGAGAACCAGGAGGGAATGGTGTCCTTGAGGCCGATGGACTGTAGCATAGTGAAGAGGAGCTGATGATCCACATTGTTGAATCCTGCAGAGAGATCCAAGAGATTTAGCATGGAGTAGTGACCATTAGATTTAGCTGTTAGTAGATCATTAGAGACTTTAGTGAGGGCAGTTTCAGTAGAGTGTAAAGAGCGGAAGCCAGATTGAAGAGGGTCGAGAAGAGAGTTATCTGAGAGATAGTGGATAAGGCTGGAGAGGGCCAGGCATTCGAGAAGTTTAGAGATGAAGGGAAGATTAGAGACAGGTCTATAGTAAGTGCCACAGTTTTGGTTGAGGGATGGCTTTCAAAGTAATGAATGTATGATGTCATGCTTAAATGAGGAGGGAAATATACAGAAAGAGAGAGAGCGGTTGAATATTTTTGTTGGCTGAGCGGTGACAGGAGGGGAAAGGGACTGGAGGAGATGTGACGGAATGGGGTCACTGGTGCAAGTGGTCCAGCGAGAAGATGCAAGGAGCCTGACTACTTCTTCTGTGACTGGTTCAAAGTCAGAGAGTGAGCTAGATGCAGTGGGGGAGGGAGGACAGTGCATGGCATGAGGGGATTGGGAGATAATTTCCTGTCAGATATGGTAAATTTTTTCTTTGAAGTAATTGGCCAGATCGTCAGCACAGAGATTCTTTGTCTGCACTCTTGGGTTGAGTAGGGAATGAAAAGTGTCAAAGAGAAGTTTAGGGTTATTGGACAATGAAGTGACGAGGGTGTTGAAATAGGTTTGTTTGGAGAGGTGAAGGGCAGAGTTGTATGTTTTAAGCATAAACTTATAATGGATGAAATCTTCTGTTAGATTAGATAGTCTCCACAGACGTTGAAGCACCACTGCAGGAAACGTGTTTGCAGCATGTGCCACGGTTGTCGCCGTCTGTGCCGTGTAGTTCTACCGGTATGTGTAGGAGGTGCAATTTCATCCAGGGCACTTTGCAGGGTTTCATTGTAATGCTTCAATGCAGAATCAGGACATGAGAGGGAGGAGAGCGGGGCCAATGATAACTGCAAGTTCTTCATAAGTTTCTGGGAGTTAATGGCCTGTTTGTTTGTATAAGTTTGGAGAGTGGGGATGACCTGAGGGGGATGGCAATTCTTGATAGAGAATGGAAGAAGGTTGTGGACAGAGAGCGGGAGAGGGGAGATTGTGAAATCATCTACTGAGCAAAGCCGAGAGAAGACCAAGTTGAGGGAGTTTCCGTCTTCACGCGATGGAGAGATAGTATGCTGTGAGAGGCCGAAAGAGGAGGCAAGAGATAAAAGGTGAGAAGCAGATGGGGAGAGGGGAAAAGCAATGGGGATGTTGAAATCACCCATGATGAGGGTGGGGATGTCACAGGAGGGAAAATGTGGAAGCCGGGTGGCAAAATGATCCAGTAACTGAAGAGAGGGGCCGGGAGGACGATACACCATCACCACTTGCATGGAGAAGCGGATGTAGAGTCTGACCGCATGGACCTCAAAAGAAGGGAAGACAAGTGAGGGTACTTGGGGAATAACTTGGAAGGTGCATTTGGTTGATAGGAGCAGACCAATGCCTCCACCTGCTCTGTTGTCCGATCTTGGGGTATGGGAAAAGTGTAGTCCACCATATGAAAGAGCAGCAGCAGCGGTGGTGTTTGACTGCTGGATCCAGTTTTCAGTAAGAAGTAAGGAAAAAGTCATGGATGAAGGGGAGTTTATTACACACGTGATCGAGAATTCCCAAGGGCACAATTGAAAGAGACAGAAGGCATGTAGGGAATATTAATAAGGTTAGAGGTGTTTCTGAGTGTAGCAGTTGGGAGGTTTGACTTGCTATAACATGGGGGGGCGGGGCGGGAGAGATCTCCTGCGACTAGGAGAAGGAGGATAGAAAGAGTGAGCAGATGTTAAGTGATTTGTGAGAGCGTCTCGTGTGTTCGATGGTGGGACTAAATGGTACTAAATGGTACTCAATAGTACTTGTTCACTGTATGACCTTCCCTGGCCTTTCACTTCCCTTCCCATAATGTTATACTTTAAAGCTCTCCTGATGAGTGTAGCCAGGCAAATTCCAAATATGCATTTTCCAGACTTGGTAAGCTGCAACCCATCTCTAGCAAGTAGTCCATCATGTAGGTAATTCTGTGATCCAAAAATCCAAATCCTTGCTGACGGCACTATTGACATAGCCAGTTGTTTACCTGTAGAATCTTGTTCCACCTCCTTGTTCCATGGCCATCCACTGGGAGGATGGATGAAAAGACGACCTGCACTCCTAGTTCTTTCACTTTTTTTGCCAAAGGCTTCAAAGTCACTGCAGATGGTTTCCAGCTCCTTTCTTGCTGTGTAATTTGTCCCCACAGGTATTAGCAGGAATGGGTAGTCATCTGTAGGTCTGAAGAGTCCTGATATCCTTTCAAACACATTTTATTTTTATATGTGGAAGACAGCACATTTCTCGTGAGGTTGTATTCGGTCTGCAGATAGCGGCCTCTGTTCCCCTCAACAGGGAGTTCCCCATGACCACCACTCTGTTTCTTCTGCAGAACATTTTTCTTTCTCCATTCAAGAGGACTCTGAGTGCTTACAAGGTTGTTCTTTGTGGTCAAAGTCTTATCTTGATGTATTTGAAAATCATTCTCCTGCGTGAGAGCCTGGTACTGGTTCCTGAGCAGTATTCGTGCTGACTGCCTCCCGATCCTCCTGCTTCTCTTGGTTACATGCTTCCAATCCTCTGTTTTTTAAGGTGCACTACAAATTTCTTCTCTTTCTATATTCTGAAGAGATTCTTCTGCTCTGCCTAAAAACTCCTCAACCTCCCTAATAATTTTCAATGTATCTATTCTCTCTTTTAGACTTTGCAACTTTTCTTCCAACAGGGACACAAGCTTGCATTTCTGGCAGGTGAAGTTTGGCTTTTCCACTGGTAAGTCTGTGAGCATGTAGCATATAGTGATGAGCGAGTGCGCTCTTTACTCGAGTTTTCCGAGCATGCTTTGGTGTTCTCCCAGTATCTTGGGCCTGCTCGTAGATTATGTTTGTGTCCCCGCAGCTGCATGATTTGAATACATGTGGAGATTCCCTAACAAACAGGCAATCCCTGCATGCATTCAGGTTGTCAAACAGACGCAAATCATGCAGCTGGTGGGGACACAAACATAATCTACAAGCACACCCAAGATACTCGGAGAACACCCGAACATGCTCGGAAAACTTGAATAATGAGCACACTTACTCATCACTAGTAGCATGCATTGCAGCTCACCAAATAGCTATTGACCTCTTCCATGTTCTTAATATTTATATGATGTCAAAGTGGTGAAGATCGTGCCAAAATTCACTCTGAAGATCGTCCCAAAAGTCATTTTAATGCCTGCATTACGATCCAATCATGGTTACACAAGCCAATAATTGGCAATCGAGTATGCTCAAGAACGCCCAATATTGATTAAATTAGCCTTCAAATCCTAAATGTAATACTTCCACTTAAATAGAACCTGTCAACACATAAAAAATAGCCATTTTTTGCTTTTATCTTATTCCTGCTGCTCCCCTGAGTATTACATTTTTTGTTTTTCAAATTTGCCATACTATTCCAGACATATGGGCCTTTGCATGTACTACTAATTTTTATGGTCTCTACCATGCTCCTGACGCCGTGACCATGCGTTCACATGAGCAAAATCCTCTGAAGATACGGCGAGGGCGGATGGATGATGCAGAGGGGCCAAAGAGATGACTGGCAAGGTGAGTATAAGGGTATGTGCACACCTACCAGTAAGTAATTGATGGAGAAATTTCTGCATGTCTTGACAGGAAAACACAGCCTACAATAGGTGCGTTTCTGCCATGTTTTTTAGTTGTGTTTTTGTGGTAGATTTTTCTAAACTTGATAGTTTGGGTGAAATCTGCAGCAAAAACCCTGAAAAAATTGACATGCTGTAGATTTAAACCTGCAAGTCAAAAATAAGCAAAGTGTGCAGGAGACTTCAGGGTTCTCATTCACTTTGCCGGCATCAGGAAATCCTTTAGGTTTTGTGACAAATCTGCGCAGACAAAAAAGGCGACAAATCTGCAATGAGTGCACAGTCCCCAATTTTTTAAATTATTATTTAACCCCTTCCCAACATGCGCCGTACATATACTACTCTGCGGGAGCTATGTTTCCACAAACAGCAGTACATGTATGGCGGCACGATCGCTCTGCCTCACGCTGAGCGCCGCGATGATCGTGTGAGGTTGTCATCTCTGTGTGAGAGCTGACACCCCGCAGCAACACCCACAATTGTGGCTAGCACCGATCGTGAGCATTTAACCCCTCTGATGCTGCTGTCAGTAATGACAGCGACATAAAGGAGAATCGTGCAGAGAACTCATGCCCTGCGCACTTCCAAATGCTGTCTCGTTGTCGTGATGGTCTCCATGGAGACCCACGGCCGCGGGGTCCTTCAGGGAAGGTACCGTGTCAATGCCTGTTCAGAGCAGGACCTGAGATGCCTCCTTCCCTGCTTGTCAGATGCAGCTCCGATGCCCTGCAGTGCAGATGCGTTGCAGAACATCGGATAAGCAATCTGATGCTATACAGTAAAGTCCCGTACTGGGACAATGTAAAAAAGTAAAATAAAGACATACCTATTAAAAAGTGTAAAAATATATTTTTTTTAAATCCCAAACAAATATTTTTCCAATGAATCCATTTATTTATGTAAATAAAAAAATAAAAACTTTATCATCATACTGCTGAATAAAAATTGATCGAAAATTGTCATGTACCTGAAAATGGTAGCAATAAAAACGTCAGCTCGTCCCGCAAAAAACAAGCTATAATATGACTTTTTCGGTCCAAATATGAAAAAATTATAGCTGTCTATGTTGATGCAAAAACTAGTTTTCACAATAAAAAGTGTCATTCCGCCTCCAAAAGATCGCAGTAAGGCTCGGCTCACATTTATCCTGCACTCTATGCTGAGCGCTTACACCAGGGTTTCCATGTAAATGTCTGTTTAGAATTGAGAGTCCTCAGTGGTTGATACATTTTAATGGCTAACTGAAAAGATGGTAACAAATTGCAAGCTTTCGAGACTACACAGGTCTCTTCATCAGGCATAGACTAATACAAATTCTGAAGAATCTCATATTTATGCACAACATAGAACAGAAAAAAAAAAACCATGGATAAGACAGGTGGCATGAAGCAGAATTACCATGAGTGATAAACAGTTATGTCCATAAATGTTGGGCCAGTTATTAGATAAGGAATGTTTTATTGTCCTGATTGGGGTCTCTGTTGTGATGACCCCTTATAGTCTGAGGGTCAAGTTCCTTAGTTGATGTAAAAAGACATAAATCCATGCGACACATTCATTCCTGCAGTGAGAGTGTCAAAGGTCGTCATCAGTTTATATTCCCAGACTTTTCTGTCTCTCTGAGTTTTGAAGTTACCTTTCAATACAAGTAATTTCATGTCCATAATGTTATGATTTGGGAGACAAAAATGTATTGCCACAGGTAGATCCATTCTTTTCTCTCTTATTGTGTAGCGGTGAGAATTCATTCTTGTTCTCAGTTTCTGCCCTGTCTCCCCTACATACAGGCTCCCAGTTGGACATTTAGTACAAATAATTAAGTACACCACATTAGAAGTGACGCAGCTGAAAGTACCTGAAAGTAAATGGGACAGTTTCCATCCAAAACACATAAAAAACTCCATTGTCTACAGCCAAGCCATCAGATACAATCGTATATGTTCCAACCCAATGGATAGGGATGAACACCTTGATCGCCTCAGAAAGACCTTTTTGAATCAGGGCTACCATCCAAGAACAATTGAAAACCAGATTACAAGAGCCACCAGAATATCAAGGAATCACCTGCTACATTACAAAGCTAAAGAAGAAAATAACCGGGTACCTCTAGTGGTCACCTACAATCCAAATCTGGAGGTGCTAAGGGGAGCTGCACGGAAATTACAACCTTTACTACAAAAAGATGCTCGATTACAATCCATTTTTCCAGACCCCCCACTACTGTGTTTTAGACAGCCCCCAAATCTAAGAAGCATCATTGTCAAGAGCTCTCTGTCCTCTCCAACAACTGCAGGTACCTTTCCCTGCAATCAGAAAAAATTTAAAATCTGTCCATTTATAATGACCACGGACAAGATAAAGATCCCCAACTCACATCAGGACTACAAGATACCAGGTACTTTCAGCTGCGACACTTCTAATGTGGTGTACCTAATTATTTGTACTAAATGTCCAACTGGGGGCCTGTATGTAAGGGAGACAGGGCAGAAACTGGAACAAGAATGAATTCTCACCGCCACGCAATACATTTTTGTCTCCCAAATCATAACATTATGGACATGAAATTACTTGTGTTAAAAGGTAACTTCAAAACTCAGAGAGACAGAAGAGTCCGGGAATATAAACTGATGACGACCTTTGACTGTCTTAGTAGTGGAATGAATGTGTCGCATGGATTTATGTCTTTTTACATCAACTAAGGAACTTGCCCTTCAGACTATAAGGGGTCATCACAACAGAGACCCCAATCAGGACATTAAAAAATTCCTTATCTAAGAACTGGCCGAACATTTATGGACATAACTGTTTATCACTCATAGTAATTCTGCTTCATGCCACCTGTCTTATCCATGGTTTTTTTTTCTGTGCTATGTTGTGCATAAATATGTGATTCTTCAGAATTTGTATTAGTCTATGCCGGATGAAGAGACCTGTGTAGTCTCGAAAGCTTGCAATTTGTTACCATCTTTTCAGTTAGCCATTAAAAGGTATCAACCACTGACGACTCTCAATTCTAAACATCTTTCTATCTACTGGCTAACACGGTACCAAGATATATATCTTTCCTGCATGTAAATCTCTGAAATACCTGATTTAGATGGAACCCCCGGCAGAAGATTCCCTATAATGAGGCAGATGGAGGCACTGCGGACGCCATGCGACCTGTGATCCGGTTGTGTCCGTCTTTTTAGGATTGCATAAAAGTGCCGTCTGCCACAGATTTGTGCATTTCTGAAAAGAAGGACACCGCTGAACAGAGGCCAGAAGAAGTCCAGAGTAACTCTCCTGCCTCATTATAGTGAATGGATCCATAGGGGTTTAATCTGTCACATCATTCGGAGATTTAGATGGAAACCCCGACGTACGTGCTCTGCGTAGAGCGCCGGATGAATGTGATCATAAATGTAATTTAAAATGTTCCCAATAAAAGCTTCAACTCAATCCACAAAAAAGCAAGTCCTCACTCAGATGTGTCATTTGTTAACAGAAATATAAGGGCTTCCAATTCAAATGTGAGGTGGTCCCTAAAAAAATGGCTTTGCAAATTTTGTTGCAAAAATGAGAAATCGTTGGTCAACTTTTAACCCTTATAATTACAAAGAAATTATGTTTCAAAAATTGTGCGAATGTAAAGTAGACATGTGGGAAATGTTATTTATTAAGTATTTTATGCAATATGATTCTCTGATTTAAGGGCATAAAAATCAAAAGTTTTAAAATTGCAAAATTTTCTAAATTTTCACCAAATTTCCATTTTTTTCACAAATAAATGCAAGTCATATCAAAATTTTTTACCACTGTCATGAAGTACAATATGTCAGAAGAACAGTCTCCGAATCAGTGGGATCCGTTGAAGCGTTCCAGAGTTATGACCTCATAAGGTGACAGTGGTCAGAATTGTAAAAATTGGCCTGGTCATGAAGGTGAAAACAGGGTTGCGGGTGAATAGGCTAATATATTTTAATATTTTCATGGCCTTTTGCGACATTTTGCTAAAATCTTCCTGGAAGTACAGTGCAAAAGATCTGCATTTGGCGAATGCTTATTTTTGTAAAATTCTATTCCACGCTAATTTATTCGCTCATCTCCAATCATTACTTTATGATCTTGGCTCTAGCACTGATAACTCATAACCATATTTTTTAGGACTCTTCACCAGCCAGTTTTTCCCAGTACGAGTACTATTTTTTCACAGATAGCACTTGTACCTATGACGTCACAGGCGAGGCGCGTGAGCGGGCACGCGCACACAGCGGAAGAATGTCAAGCGCGCAGCATCTGAGCGGCCATTGTATGTATGGGCAAAATAGTAAATACATGCCAGCGGTATCTGGAGTATGGAATAAGAATCATAGGTTGAAATGTAATTGTACTGTAGTCTTTGTAAGACATTCCCTGAGTCCCTAATGTATGAGGGTAATTCTGCTACACAAGGTTTAAGATAATAGTCGACGAATCAGCAAACTGGTTCACTCAATCCTCCACATCCGGAGACAATTCCTGGTGGATTTATTAAGTTCTTGTGAAATTCAGGTAGAAAGTATATAGTTGGTATGATCGGAAATGTAACACATAGTCCTTCCTATACCGTTTTAGTGATGCAGACCTTTTCCAACTTTTGTCTCTGGAAGGTGGCTGTGGGGTCTGAGGCCAGTTTGTTATAACAAACATCGTCACTGAGGGTACGTGTCCACTTTCAGGATGGCTGGCGGTTTGGACGGAGCAGCAAACTTGCTCCGCCCCCTTCTGGAGACGCGATGATGCCAGATGTGTTCATTGCACACATCCGGCATCATCGCACCCCACACATAGGGCCCTGTGATTTACAGTACCTTGCGGCGGCGCAGCATCGCCGCAAGGTACACGGACATGCTGCGATCTAAAAAGACGCGCCGCATGTCCGTAATCGCAGGGCCGCCGGGTGCGTGTTACCACGCATAGTGGAGACGGGATTTCATAAAATGCCCTCCACTATGCTGTAACATCTGGACGCTATGGATTGAACGCTGCGGCTCCACGCAGCGTTCAATCCGCTGCTATTCCGGATGTAAAACGGCACGTGGACACATACCCTTATCTGTTTAAATGCTTCTTTCTCATACTGTTAAACCAGCCAAACCACCACATTACCATCTTTGTCAGCTGGTTTAAATACAACCTGTTTCATATCCTTAAGCTCCTTTAATGCTTGGCGTTGCATGTATGTTAAGTTGTCATAAGGTCTTTTGATTAGTAGTTGGTAAAGTTCATTACTAGTGATGAGTGAATATACTCGTTACTCGAGATTTCCCGAGCATGCTCGGGTGACCTCCGAGTATTTTTTAGTGCTCGGAGATTTAGCTACAAATACTCAGAGGACACCCGAGCGTGCTCAGGAAATCTCGAGTAAGGAGTATATTCGCTCATCACTATTTATTACATACCATCCCAACAAATATTTCCACCAATGAGTTCAAGGTGATAGGGGGAAGTTATTAGATTTCTTTTTAATAAAATCAGGGAACTTATTCAGTTGTGGTTTTTGTTGTTCAAGAAGTAATTCCTCTAGTATATGGAGTGCTTCCAATTCTGCCTCTGTTGAGGAAGGTGTGTTAGTGGAATTTTTGTTGTGGAATTTTTTCAAAATTAGCTTGTGAGCAAAGAGAAATACATCTTTGATTACTTTTAAGTCGTAACTCTGTTTGAAGTTCTAATATTTGCTGTGTTTACGTCCATATGTCGTCTGACAGGTGTTATAACTTCTGAAGTTGGTTGATGGCTCCTTGCCACTGGTATCAGACGATATATGTGACAAACTGCTGGAAACCGAATTAATGGAACCTGATTGGGAGAGGTTACGATGTGTTTTCCATTTGTATACTCTGTTTGTTTGATCTCGCTGAAATTTATGTGTCTTAGTTTTTATGAGATCCTGTTCCCATTTACTTTAACTTTTCTTAACCCTGCTGTTCTGTTTAGATTTCACATACACTTGTACTGTTCCCGGTCATTTTTGACCGTCCTTATAAAATAATCATTTTTAGCTAATCTAAGTGGTTTTTTTAAACAGTTTTTGCATTATTATATTGCTTGTGAAGATGGTTGTTCAAATACCAGAAAAATAAATAAATACAAAGCTTGTTTTATATTTTTTTTATATCCAAAAGGGAACATGGTATTTTTTCGATTTTTGTAAAAATTGATTATTTTTGCAGATAAAAAAAAAATCTTGATCTAAATGTTAACTATAAGTAATAATATCAAACATTATGTAGATATACTTTTTTCAAAGGCAAAAAAAAAAAAAAAAAAGCTTTTTTCTCTATAAAATGGCAAAAAACGTTGTTTTTTATACACTTATACTGTTCCCGGTCATTTTTGACCGAACCTAACAAAGTTGTGATTTGTACCTAATTCAAGTGTTATTTGATTACCTGTTGCATTGTTTTACTGTATGTGAACATGGTTTTCAATAATCAGATGAAAAATTAAATCAAAAACTTTTATTTTTTGAATCAAATAAATTAACATTTTTTGCAATATTTGCTTCATATTGCACATAAAAACTTTTCTTTATTCTAAACTATATACAAACTTTTTTTTTAAAAAAAGGTTTTTTGTCTGACGTCTGAACCTCTGCTCACTCTGTGTTGTCTCCAGCTGAACTGAAACTCTACACTGCTATGTTATCTGTCTACAGATAAGATCAGAGCAGACACCACCCTGCAGCAGGAAAAAGCTCACAGTACAACACTTTAGGTGAATTCTGCTTAGGACAGCATTGCACAGTGTAATACTGTACAACCAGCAAACACATGGAAAATCAGAAAATCATGATTTACAATATGAAATGTTGACAACTGAATGGAACTAGATCTATATGAACAGCAGGGTAAATAAAAACCAGTGAAATAAATTGCGCATAGCTATACTGGAAGCGAATCCGTCGGCTGTATCGCAACTTGAAAATGTTGGTATGTGTAAATCTGTTCTGACCAAAAGTAGTCAGATACATTGATAAATAGTAGTAGATGCAATATATAGTTCAAAATGAGGTGATAGCACCTTTATTTTTGTCAAAAATTGTCTGGAGAGCTGAATAAAGGCCTATCGGTCATTTTTGACCGAACAGTACAAGTGTAAAAAAAATTGTACCAAATAAAGTAAACAAAAATTTAAAAAAAAAAAAATTCCCACAGAGAGTACCCCCCTAATGATGAAAAGTCAGGGAGCCTCAAGTCTCAGAATCACACGCTGAATTTTTATAACATTATAGAATTTCAAAAACGGTCATTTTTGACCTAACAGAACAGCAGGGTTAAGGTCTTCGTCAAAGGCAGTTAGTTCAATTGGGGGCAATTTTTCTTTGAGTCTGTCCTGTATAGAACATGTTTGACCCTCTAATGCCTCAAGTTTCTTTTGATCAAGAGAGATAAGTAACTCCAAAAAAGTTTTAGAACAATTGTGGCATGCTTCCTCCCATTTTTGTGTAATACCCACATCTTTAATTAAGAAGGAAGGAAATACTTGAACTCTCAAGCCTCATGGAATAAGCTTGTATTGCAAATATTGCACTAGTGTTTGCTATTCCACCATGTTTTGGTGGGTTTAAATAGTAAGGGTACCGTCACACATTGAAATTTTCATCGCTGCGACGGCACGATTCGTGACGTCGCGACGGCACGATTCGTGATGTCGCAGCGTCGTATAATCATCGCTCCAGCGTCGTAGACTGCGGTCACACGTTGCAATCACGGCGCTGGAGCGATGCCGAAGTCCCCGGGTAACCAGGGTAAACATCGGGTAACTAAGCGCAGGGCCGCGCTTAGTAACCCGATGTTTACCCTGGTTACCAGCGTAAACGTAAAAAAACAAACCGTACATACTCACCCGTCGGTGTCCTTCAGGTCCCTTGCCGTCTGCTTCCTGCTCTGAGTGCAGCCGTACAGTGAGAGCAGATCGCAGCACCGCTGCGCTCTGCTCTCACTTTCCGGCCGGCACTCAGAGCAGGAAGCAGACGGCAAGGGACCTGAAGGACACCGACGGGTGAGTATGTACGGTTTGTTTTTTTACGTTTACGCTTGTAACCAGGGTAAACATCGGGTTACTAAGCGCGGCCCTGCGCTTAGTTACCCGATGTTTACCCTGGTTACAAGCGAAGACATCGCTGGATCGCTGTCACACACAACGATCCAGCGATGTCAGCGGGTGATCAAGCGACGAAAGAAAGTTCCAAACGATCTGCTACGACGTACGATTCTCAGCAGGGTGTCTGATCGCAGTAGCGTGTCAGACACAGCGATATCGTAACGATATCGCTAGAACGTCACGAATCGTAACGTCGTAGCGATGGAAATTTCAATGTGTGACGGTACCCTAAATCCCTCAGTCGCTGCTTATATATCTCAAAGCTAGTATTGTTACTCTCAATAATCTTATGTGAATTGTCCCCAACAATAGTAGAGATTTGTTTAAGCCAGTTGGTGTCCCGGCTTTTATAGTCCATTGTTAAAGGGAATCTGTCACCTAATTTTGGCCCTATAAGCATTCTGTAATGCTGTAGATAAGCCCCCCCCCCATGTAACCTGAAAGATAACAAAAACAGATTATATTTTACTCACCCAGTGGCGGTCCCAGTGCAGTCCGGGTCCGATGGGCGTCGGAGGTCCGGGTACGGCGCCTCCCATCTTGATGTGATGACATCCTCTTCTTTGCTTCCTGTCGCGGCTCCTGCGCAGGCGTACTTTGTCTGCCCTGTTGAGAACATATAAACCGGACGAGTGCAATCTTATTAAAAATAGGATAGAACTCGAATCTGTATTATTCTATGGGGCAGTGTAGATCTGTGATTATTTTCTCATGCCAATTCGCTATGAGAAAATAATCGCAGTATGCTGTAGGTACATCCGACAATTGGATCACACTCACCCATACAAGTCTATGGGTGCGTGTGAAACATCTGGCTGCACTCGAATGTCATCCGAGTGTAGTGCGATTACCGTAGTCTTTCTGCCTCGTCTGCAACTGTGCTGCGATTCTGTCATGCGAGAGGATCGGAGCACAGAGCACTGACACTCTGCTCATACTCGCAGCAGAGTTTGAGTCGAGTGTCATTAGCATATTACATCTGATGCTATACGCTACTCTAGCCTTTAAAGGGACTGTGTCACCTGAATTTGGAGGGAACAATTTTTAGCCATAGGGGCGGGGTTTTCGGGTGTTTGATTCACCCTTTCCTTACCCGCTGGCTGCATGCTGGCTGCAATACTGGATTGAAGTTCATTCTCTGTCCTCCATAGTACATGCCTGCACACGGCAATCTTGCCTTACGCAGGCGTGTACTATGGAGGACAGAGAATGAACTTCAATCCAATATTGCAGCCAGCATGCAGCCAGCGGGTAAGGAAAGGGTGAATCAAACACCCGAAAACCCCACCCCTATGGCTGAAAATTGTTCCCTCCAAATTCAGATGACAGAGTCCCTTTAAAATAATGTGGAATGTGTCACAATTTTTTTATTAATAATTGGCTATAGGTTTATTTTTTTAAACAAAATAAAATGTACTATTTTAGCTTTTTTTTTCTGCAGCTACTGAGGGTTGCCATTTATATTTGATAGTATGTAAGTGTCAGACCATTACACACACCACAAATACAGCACTACAGGCCATAGGAGACTGCGATCAGCGTTTGACCCTATCTCCCATACTGCAATTATGAGCACATGTCACTTGGTGAAATCACCGTTGCATGTGTGATACGATCCACATTTGTATCTAATCCTATCATGTATAATACAATTCATTAAGTTGTGCATCTAATCCTATCATGTGTGATACAGTCTGCAAAGCTGTTTTTTTTTCTAATTCTATCATGTGAGATACAGTCCACAGAGCCAGTTATCTAATCCTATCATGTTTGATGCAAACCGTTGAGCTAATGTATCTAATGCTATTACGTGTGACTCAGTCCACTGAGCAAAATATGCAATCATATCATGTGTGATACAGTCCGCTGGGTCATGTATCACTCGTGATCCCGTGCTGTAATGCTTATATACCTTATTTTGCTTCCTCCCCTGACCAGGAAATGTGGTACTTATGAAGCTTCTAGTGATTTATTTCTGTACTGATGGTGGTTGTGATGCAGTTGTTATGTACAGCTACTGCTTCTGGTGATGTATTCCTGTATTGATGGTGGTTGTTGTGCTGTATTTCTGTACTGTTGGTGGTTCTAGTGATGTATTTCTATACTGTTATTGGTTCTGATCCTGTACATACTGTATGTTGCAATACATAACTTGCCAGATAACATAATACATGGCTATGTGAGTAAACTATTGTGCTGTCTGCCAAGTTACGAAATTACTATATCTGTATGTTAGTAGCATAATTATAACATTAAGCACTGTAGCATGCCAAAACGTAACAGAGTGTTGTATACTCACTGTCAGGATTCAGCTCTACTTGCTAGTTCCAGTGGTCATCTCATCACATGACCACTCGTATGGGATTTTCATACTTCTCTTCACGTGCCATCTAGCTTCTCTTCCTTATTCTCTCAATGAAGTAAGGGCGGTAGTTTTTCACTGAACATTGAGACAATTAGGACGATAAGCTAAATTGTTTCCATGGCACCAGAGCAATGATTCTATGTCTTTATTCATTCAAAATGCATCATAAAAGCAATATTTCGGCTAGGAAGCAGCCTTTTTCAAGCATAAACAAAATGACAAATGAAGCTAGAAAAAGGCCTCTTGTTGGCCGAAATGTTGCTTTTATGATGCATTTTGGATGAATTAAGGAATAGAATCATCTCTCTGGTGCCTTGGGAACAATTTAACCAGAGGAAAAGTACAATAGAAATACGTCCCACTTCTGTATTTATTACCCACTCCTGACCATAGACCTGCCGAGTGCCCATTGGCTCCCACAAAACAAGGTGCCAAACGCTCCAGGCCTGTGAGTACCGTGTGCATACCGCTTAAGCAAGACTGGGGGTGCTACCGTGAACTGGACCCTGACGCCCCGGTGTATGTCTGTTGAGCCACGTTAGGCTCTTTCATCGCTGTGAACTGTGTACGCCCCCTTTGCCGGACCCCGGACCAAAGAGCCCGCAAAAGACATGAGAGACTCATCTTTTGACGCCAGGACTCTGCTCATCTACGTCATCAGGACTATACTGGACTCACTGCACGCTAACCGTTGTGGACATTGCATGCTGGACGTCGCCAAGGCCAGATAAGTCACATCTTGAGCACCTTTGTTATTGTTTTATTTTATCTTGCATTTTCCACAAACTGCACATCCTATATCTCTAAATACCCCTGCTTCCCTGCCTTCCCCCTGCGTGGAGTATACACCTGTTAGTAAATACGTTAGCCCTTGCTCTGCCTCCTTTCCGTTACTGCATCCCGCAACCTGCTCGCAACCTAATACTGATTTATTTTCCAACAAAACTATATATAAATCCGCTCAGCTTCTCTTTCTCTTTACCTTTCCATACACAGATCAGACTGGCAACCGACCACATTGTTAGTAATATCCACACTATGAAGATTGAAAATCAGATTGAAATCCTATCATCCGTGACAGTAAGGAATTAACCGCCACTCATCTGACAGCTATCTTCCTGAAGTATAGACTACTAAGAAGAACTACTCTACCTGATAAAGCTAGTACTAGATAAGTATAAGGCCGGGGTCACACTAGAGAGGAATACGGACGTATGAGAGGCGCAAAAATAACGCATTGCACAAGGACCAATGTTTCTCTATGGGGCAGCTCCTATCTGCCGAATATTTCTCTGCCATATTTTACGTGCTGAGAAAATCGCAGCATGCTGCGTTTGTCAGCGTATTGCGCAAAACAATCCGCCAATGAAAGTCTATGGGGGTGAGAAAAATACGGATTACACACGGACCATCAGTGTGATTTGCGAGAAATACGCACCGGTGTTCTATAGAAAAGCCGGTAATTCAGTGCGGTGTACAGTAAAATCACACTGACAGGATAGAATAGAATAGATAAAATAAATGTCTACACATAGAATAGGTATATTTATACTGTATATATATATATATATATATATATATATATATATATATATATATATATATATACACTCACTGGCCACTTTATTAGGTACACCTGTCCAACTTCTTGTTAACACTTAATTTCTAATCAGCCAATCACATGGCGGCAACTCAGTGCATTTAGGCATGTAGACATGGTCAAGACAATCTCCTGCAGTTCAAACCGAGCATCAGTATGGGGAAGAAAGGTGATTTGAGTGCCTTTGAACGTGGCATGGTTGTTGGTGCCAGAAGGGCTGGTCTGAGTATTTCAGAAACTGCTGATCTACTGGGATTTTCACGCACAACCATCTCTAGGGTTTACAGAGAATGGTCCGAAAAAGAAAAAAAATCCAGTGAGCGGCAGTTCTGTGGGCGGAAATGCCTTGTTGATGCCAGAGGTCAGAGGAGAATGGGCAGACTGGTTCGAGCTGATAGAAAGGCAACAGTGACTCAAATCGCCACCCGTTACAACCAAGGTAGGCCTAAGAGCATCTCTGAACGCACAGTGCGTCGAACTTTGAGGCAGATGGGCTACAGCAGCAGAAGACCACACCGGGTACCACTCCTTTCAGCTAAGAACAGGAAACTGAGGCTACAATTTGTACAAGCTCATCGAAATTGGACAGTAGAAGATTGGAAAAACGTTGCTTGGTCTGATGAGTCTCGATTTCTGCTGCGACATTCGGATGGTAGGGTCAGAATTTGGCGTAAACAACATGAAAGCATGGATCCATCCTGCCTTGTATGGAGCATCTTTGGGATGTGCAGCCGACAAATCTGCGGCAACTGTGTGATGCCATCATGTCAATATGGACCAAAATCTCTGAGGAATGCTTCCAGCACCTTGTTGAATCTATGCCACGAAGAATTGAGGCAGTTCTGAAGGCAAAAGGGGGTCCAACCCGTTACTAGCATGGTGTACTGTTGTGAATTTGGATTCTGGGCTCCCCCGGTGGCTACTGGTGGAATGGAACTGGTGTCTTCATCTTCTCTGTTCACCTGTTCCCATCAAGATGTGGGAGTCGCTATATAACCTTGCTGCTCTGTTAGTTGCTTGCCGGTCAACAATGTTATCAGAAGCCTCTCTGTGCTTGTTCCTGCTCCTAGACAACTACTAGATAAGTTGGACTCTTGTCCATGTTTGTTTTTGCATTTTTGTTCCAGTTCACAGCTGTAGTTTCGTTACTGTGTCTGGAAAGCTCTTGTGAACAGGAATTGCCACTCTGGTGTTATGAGTTAATGCCAGAGTTTTAAAGTAATTTCTGGATGGTGTTTTTGATAGGGTTTTCAGCTGACCATGAAAGTGTCCTTTCTGTCTTCTGCTATGTAGTAAGTGGACCTCAAATTTGCTAAACCTATTTTCATACTACGTTTGTTATTTCATCTCAACTCACCGCCAATACATGTGGGGGGCCTCTGTCTCCTTTCGGGGTATTTCTCTAGAGGTGAGCTAGGACTAATATTTTCCTCTGCTAGCTTTATTTAGTCCTCCGGCTGGTGCTGGGCATCTAGAATCAACGTAGGCATGCTACCCGGCCACTGCTAGTTGTGCGTTAGGATTAGTTCATGGTCAGCTCAGTTCCCATCTTCCAAGAGCTAGTTCCTATATATGCTTATGCTATGTTCTCTTGCCATTGAGATCATGACAGTTTGACCGGCCCGCAAAGTGTTAATTGTTTGGGCTGAAGCAGGAGAAAAAGAAGTGTTGAAGGGAAATTTTTTTTTTTTTTTTTTTTTCCCCCTCAGAGTTTTGTTGCCTAGCCCTTAATTGCTGTCTAGCTGCTTCTTACCTCCTCTTAACCCTTGAATGGCTCTGTGTCCACCTGTTTGTAATGGATCTTCAGAGTGTAACTGCAGGTTTGAATAATCTCGCCACGAAGGTACAAAATTTGCAAGATTTTGTTTGTCATGCACCTGTATCTGAGCCGAGAATTCCTTTGCCGGAATTTTTCTCGGGGAATAGATCCGGGTTTCAGAATTTTCGAAATAATTGCAAATTATTTTTGTCCCTGAAATCTCGCTCTGCCGGAGACCCTGCACAGCAGGTCAGGATTGTGATTTCCTTGCTCCGGGGCGACCCTCAAGACTGGGCTTTTTCATTGACACCAGGGGATCCTGCGTTGCTCAATGTGGATGCGTTTTTTCTGGCCTTGGGGTTGCTTTATGACGAACCTCATTTGGAGCTTCAGGCAGAAAAAACTTTGATGTCCCTATCTCAGGGGCAAGATGAAGCGGAAATTTACTGCCAAAGATTCCGTAAATGGTCTGTGCTTACTCAGTGGAATGAGTGCGCCCTGGCGGCGACTTTCAGAGAGGGTCTCTCTGATGCCATTAAGGATGTTATGGTGGGGTTCCCTGTGCCTGCGGGTCTGAATGAGTCCATGACAATGGCTATTCAGATCGATAGGCGTTTGCGGGAGCGCAAACCAGTGCACCATCTGGCGGTGTCCACTGAGAAGTCGCCAGAGAGTATGCAGTGTGATAGAATTCTGTCCCGAAGCGAGCGGCAGAATTTTAGACGGAAAAATGGGTTGTGTTTCTATTGTGGTGATTCTACTCATGTTATATCAGCATGCTCTAAGCGCACTAAAAAGCTTGGTAAATCTGTTTCCATTTGCACCTTACCGTCTAAATTTATTCTATCTGTGACCCTGATTTGCTCTTTGTCATCTATTACCACGGACGCCTATGTCGACTCTGGCGCCGCTTTGAGTCTTATGGATTGGTCCTTTGCCAAACGCTGTGGGTATGATTTAGAGCCTTTGGAGACTCCTATTCCTCTGAAGGGGATTGACTCCACCCCATTGGCTAATAATAAACCACAATACTGGACACAAGTAACTATGCGTATTAATCCGGATCACCAGGAGATTATTCGCTTTCTGGTGCTGAATAATCTACATGATGATTTGGTGCTAGGATTGCCTTGGCTGCAATCTCACAACCCAGTCCTCGACTGGAGAGCTATGTCTGTGTTGAGCTGGGGATGTAAGGGGGCTCATGGGGATGTACCTGTGGTTTCCATTTCATCATCCATTCCCTCTGAAATTCCTGAGTTCCTGTCTGACTATCGTGACGTCTTTGAAGAATCCAAGCTTGGTTCGTTACCTCCGCACCGAGAGTGCGATTGTGCCATAGATTTAATCCCGGGTAGTAAATACCCAAAGGGTCGTTTATTTAATCTGTCTGTGCCTGAACATGCTGCTATGCGAGAATATATAAAGGAGTCCTTGGAAAAGGGACATATTCGTCCATCGTCATCTCCCTTAGGAGCCGGTTTTTTCTTTGTGTCAAAAAAAGACGGCTCTTTGAGACCATGTATTGATTATCGGCTTTTGAATAAAATCACTGTTAAATATCAATACCCATTGCCGTTGCTGACTGATTTGTTTGCTCGCATAAAGGGGGCCAAATGGTTCTCTAAGATTGACCTTCGTGGGGCGTATAATTTGGTGCGAATCAGGCAGGGGGATGAGTGGAAAACCGCATTTAATACGCCCGAGGGCCACTTTGAGTATTTAGTGATGCCTTTTGGTCTTTCTAATGCTCCGTCAGTTTTCCAGTCCTTTATGCATGATATTTTTCGCGATTATTTGGATAAATTTATGATTGTGTATCTGGATGATATTCTGATTTTTTCGGATGACTGGGACTCTCATGTCCAGCAAGTCAGGAGGGTTTTTCAGGTTTTGCGGTCTAATTCTTTGTGTGTGAAGGGTTCTAAGTGTGTTTTTGGGGTACAGAGGATTTCCTTTTTGGGATATATTTTTTCCCCCTCTTCCATTTAAATGGATCCTGTCAAGGTTCAAGCTATTTGTGATTGGACGCAGCCCTCTTCTCTTAAGAGTCTTCAGAAATTTTTGGGCTTTGCTAACTTTTATCGTCGATTTATTGCTGGTTTTTCGGATATTGCTAAGCCATTGACCGATTTGACTAAGAAGGGTGCTGATGTTGCTGATTGGTCCCCTGATGCTGTGGAGGCCTTTCGGGAGCTTAAGCGCCGTTTTTCCTCTGCCCCTGTGTTGCGTCAGCCTGATGTTGCTCTACCTTTTCAGGTTGAGGTCGACGCTTCTGAGATCGGAGCTGGGGCAGTGTTGTCGCAGAAAAGTTCTGACTGCTCCGTGATGAGGCCTTGTGCCTTCTTTTCCCGTAAATTTTCGCCCGCTGAGCGGAATTATGATGTTGGGAATCGGGAGCTTTTGGCCATGAAGTGGGCTTTTGAGGAGTGGCGCCATTGGCTTGAGGGGGCCAGACATCAGGTGGTGGTATTGACTGACCACAAAAATTTGATTTATCTTGAGACCGCCAGGCGCCTGAATCCTAGACAGGCGCGCTGGTCATTATTTTTCTCTCGGTTTAATTTTGTGGTGTCATACCTACCGGGTTCTAAGAATGTTAAGGCGGATGCCCTTTCTAGGAGTTTTGAGCCTGACTCGCCTGGTAACTCTGAGCCCACAGGTATCCTTAAGGATGGAGTGGTATTGTCAGCCGTTTCTCCAGACCTGCGGCGGGCCTTGCAGGAGTTTCAGGCGGATAGACCTGATCGTTGCCCACCTGATAAACTGTTTGTTCCTGATGATTGGACCAGTAGAGTCATCTCTGAGGTTCATTCTTCTGCGTTGGCAGGTCATCCTGGCATTTTTGGTACCAGGGATTTGGTGGCAAGGTCCTTCTGGTGGCCTTCCCTGTCACGAGATGTGCGAGGCTTTGTGCAGTCTTGTGACGTTTGTGCTCGGGCCAAGCCTTGTTGTTCTCGGGCTAGTGGATTATTGTTGCCCTTGCCTATTCCTAAGAGGCCTTGGACGCACATCTCGATGGATTTTATTTCAGATCTGCCTGTTTCTCAGAAGATGTCTGTCATCTGGGTGGTGTGTGACCGTTTTTCTAAGATGGTCCATTTGGTTCCTCTGCCCAAGTTACCTTCTTCTTCCGAGTTGGTTCCTCTGTTTTTTCAAAATGTTGTTCGTTTGCATGGTATTCCTGAGAATATCGTTTCTGACAGAGGGACCCAATTCGTGTCTAGATTTTGGCGGGCATTCTGTGCTAGGATGGGCATAGATTTATCTTTTTCGTCCGCTTTCCATCCTCAGACGAATGGCCAGACCGAGCGGATTAATCAGACCCTGGAGACATATCTGAGGTGTTTTGTGTCTGCTGACCAGGATGATTGGGTTGCTTTTTTGCCATTGGCGGAGTTCGCTCTCAATAATCGGGCCAGCTCTGCCACTTTGGTGTCCCCGTTTTTCTGTAATTCGGGGTTTCATCCTCGATTTTCCTCTGGTCAGGTGGAATCTTCGGATTGTCCTGGAGTGGATGCTGTGGTGGAGAGATTGCATCAGATCTGGGGGCAGGTGGTGGACAATTTGAGGTTGTCCCAGGAGAAGACTCAGCTTTTTGCCAACCGCCACCGTCGTGTTGGTCCTCGGCTTTCTGTTGGGGATTTGGTGTGGTTGTCTTCTCGTTTTGTCCCTATGAGGGTCTCTTCTCCTAAGTTTAAGCCTCGGTTTATCGGCCCGTATAAGATATTGGAGATTCTTAACCCTGTTTCCTTCCGTTTGGACCTCCCTGCATCTTTTTCTATTCATAACGTTTTTCATCGGTCATTATTGCGCAGGTATGAGGTACCGGTTGTGCCTTCCGTTGAGCCTCCTGCTCCGGTGTTGGTTGAGGGTGAGTTGGAGTACGTTGTGGAGAAAATCTTAGACTCTCGTGTTTCCAGACGGAGACTCCAGTATCTGGTCAAGTGGAAGGGATACGGCCAGGAGGATAATTCTTGGGTGAATGCATCTGATGTTCATGCCTCCGATCTGGTTCGTGCCTTTCATAGGGCCCATCCTGATCGCCCTGGTGGTTCTGGTGAGGGTTCGGTGCCCCCTCCTTGAGGGGGGGGTACTGTTGTGAATTTGGATTCTGGGCTCCCCCGGTGGCTACTGGTGGAATGGAACTGGTGTCTTCATCTTCTCTGTTCACCTGTTCCCATCAAGATGTGGGAGTCGCTATATAACCTTGCTGCTCTGTTAGTTGCTTGCCGGTCAACAATGTTATCAGAAGCCTCTCTGTGCTTGTTCCTGCTCCTAGACAACTACTAGATAAGTTGGACTCTTGTCCATGTTTGTTTTTGCATTTTTGTTCCAGTTCACAGCTGTAGTTTCGTTACTGTGTCTGGAAAGCTCTTGTGAACAGGAATTGCCACTCTGGTGTTATGAGTTAATGCCAGAGTTTTAAAGTAATTTCTGGATGGTGTTTTTGATAGGGTTTTCAGCTGACCATGAAAGTGTCCTTTCTGTCTTCTGCTATGTAGTAAGTGGACCTCAAATTTGCTAAACCTATTTTCATACTACGTTTGTTATTTCATCTCAACTCACCGCCAATACATGTGGGGGGCCTCTGTCTCCTTTCGGGGTATTTCTCTAGAGGTGAGCTAGGACTAATATTTTCCTCTGCTAGCTTTATTTAGTCCTCCGGCTGGTGCTGGGCATCTAGAATCAACGTAGGCATGCTACCCGGCCACTGCTAGTTGTGCGTTAGGATTAGTTCATGGTCAGCTCAGTTCCCATCTTCCAAGAGCTAGTTCCTATATATGCTTATGCTATGTTCTCTTGCCATTGAGATCATGACAGTGTACCTAATAAAGTGGCCGGTGAGTGTATATATACAGTATATGTCTTTGACATACATATATATATACCGTATATTTATTTAATACAGAGCTAGATAGCAGAAAAGCCGGTATCTCCTTACCAAACCCGACAGGATATGAGACATGGATTACATGCAGTAAACCATTTCATATCCCTTATTTTTTAACATATTCCTCACTAATAATGTTAGAAGTGTCTGTGTGCAAAATTTGGGAGCTCTAGGTGTTAAAATAAAGGATTAAATCTCGGAAAAAGCTGGCGTGGGCTCCCGCGCAATTTTCTCTGCCAGAGTGGGAAAGCCAGTGACTGAAGGCAGATATGAATAGCCTAGGGAGGGACCATGGTTATTGGCACCCCTGGCTAAAAACATTGCCCCCAGCCACCCCAGAAAAGGTACATCTGTAAGATGCGCCTATTCTGGCACTTAGCCTCTCTCTTCCCACTGCCGAGTAGTGGTGGGATATGGGGTAATAAGGGGTTAATGTCACCTTGCTAATGTAAGGTGACATTAAGCCTGGTTAATAATGGAGAGATGTCAATAAGACATGTATCCATTATTAATCCAATAGTACTAAAGGTTTAAAAAAACACTCACACATTATGAATAAAGTATTTTAATGAAATAAATACTCATGGGGTTTTAACATCTTTATTGTACGCTCAATCCAACTGACGACCCTTGTCTTCTGAAAAAAAGGGAAAATAAAAAAGCAACAATATCACATACCTGTCCGCTGTACAGTCATGTCCCATGACGTAAATCCATCTGAAGGGGTTAAATAATTTTACAACCAGGAGCCTGCTAATGCAGCCTCCCTTGGCTGTAAAAACTGGGGAATGAAAGGAATGCAGGGGAACGTAGCTTCGTAGACTTGCGGTGATGCCCCCCACTGGTGGCATAAACTCATATGAACTCTAGCGTGGGAATTTTTCTGAATATTTTCCCACACTAGAGTTCATATGAGTTTATGCCACCAGGGGGCGCATCACCGCAAGTCTAGGTAGCTACGTTCCCCTGCATTCCATTCATTCCTCAGTTTTTACAGCCAGGGGCAGCTGCATTAGTAGGCTCCTGGTTGTAAAATTATTTAACCCCTTCAGATGGATTTACATCGCAGGACATAACTGTATGGCGGACAGGTATGGGATATTGTGGCTTTTTTATTTTCCCTTTTTTTCAGAAAACAAAGGTCGTCAGTTGGATTGAGCGTACAATAAAGATGTTAAAACCCAATGTGTATTTATTTCACGGCGTTCATTGCACTCCACTGCGCATGACACAAACGCATCACCGCCTTGGAATGCAATCCTAACCAATAGGGCACTTTGTGTGGCAACTTTCTGTATGCGCATGCACAGTAGCGCAAATAGACGCCATGCTTGTTGTGGCATCATTATCACCGCACATACGATTTCAAAATAGGAAGTATCTATTATATACTCACTTGCTATTCCGGCCATATATAGAGAAATATACTTATTATATAAGAATATGACAATTTATCCATGATTAGATGATTTTAACATATATTATCCTTATTTTTTTCAGAGTCATATTATTGTCGGCCATATTATAAGTACTCATGCCGGACTGATAAGGACTGTTTAAGGTGCCACGGCATATCCTGACACCCCAGACGACACCTTGCTCAGGTTGTCTCCGAGGGCCACATAGGGTCACACTGCCACAAAGTGGTCCCTCCGGTTCAAAATGTAACAATTGCGACACCTATAAGACAGCCTGCACCATTGTCCAAGTCCATTATTAACCCTAAGATATACCTATTAAATGATATTCACATGAAATTGTTTCTTTGAATGCTTAATCTTTTTTATTTTTATTTATATTTAATCAATGATATATCAAGTTATATAGCCAAATAGCATAAAGAGCATAGATAAAGTACAAAATTATATAGAATTTTTTTTTTTTTTAAATAATACATGTAAATATAGATGACAGAATATATATAGTATAAATATCTTTATCCTCCACGGTGCCACATCTCTCCCGGGCAAGTTTCTTCACAATATTACATCTCTGGAAGGCAAAGAAAAAACATTAGGGTGTATAATGACAGAATGATTCTGTCATCAACTCAACCTCAATTATAAACATAGAACAAGGTCCGTACATACCCCTCTATAACACCGTATGAATTTTAAAGTCCGCATTTAATCCGTTTGGTTTAAGTGTTTTAAGCTCATAAATCCACTTAAGTTCCTTCCTTTTTAGAATTTGTTCTCTGTCCCCTCCCCTCCTCAAATTTGGGACCACATCTATAATTTTGCACTTAAGGTCTTTTTCAGTGTGATTATATTCCACAAAATGTTTGGGTACTGGGAGGTCCATTTTTTTCTTTCTAATCGTATAACGATGTTGGTTCATCCTGACCTTAAATGAGCATGTCGTCTCCCCAATATACCAAAGATTACAGGGACAGATCAAAAGATATATCACATGATCAGTATCACACGTGAGATATTCCTTTATATCATACACTTTGCCAGTTTTTGGGTGCTCAAACGTAGAGCCCTTTATCATGTGAATACAATTCACACAATTGAGACAAGGAAAACATCCTCTTTATATAGTATATATAGAAGTGTTGTGCTGTTCCCCTTTTTTTGCTGTATTGATGTCTGGAAATAATTGCACACTGAAAGAACTTTCTTTATTGTTATTTTTTTGTGTACTCAACATCCTTAAGCCATTTTTTGGTAACATGAATGAAAATTCTATGGAACCTGGTGTCTTCAATTATACAATTGAGGATGAGGAACGCATACTTAATGGTATCATGGGTGATGCAGTTTTCCTCAAAACACCGTCAATTATTGAAATGAAGAAAAAGTATGAGAATGATGCTAGACGTTTAATTACTCTGCAACTGCATTTAACAACATTGGGGCAATATTATAAGGAGCACAAAATCCCCAGAGGACTAAGATCTAATATTAGACCTAATCTTTTTTTGGATAATTCCACATTTTGCACGAGGTTTACTATGATATCTAATAAATATGCCATGGACGTGATGCTATTGAATATTGAATTTCTGCAAATGGAAATTAAGAAATTGCAACAGAGCATTGGAGAATGTGAAATAAAAATATAGGAAATATTAAAAGCTGAAGAATGGACTTTGTTCAAGGATAAAGTTGATAAGGATATGTCCAAGCTTCGGGGAGATCTTGAGGACGTGAAAAGAAAAAAATGGAGTAGGGATGCTGGGGATTACGAGACTGGTCATGTGTATGCTTGGCAGTTTGATAATACCAAAGTGCCCTGGAAAAAGAGAGGTCAATTGGAAAGGAGAAAAGTCGATGGGGAAATCAAAGATTCTGTGATTAATAATTTATTTACTCCCTATAGACGTTTTAGGTGGAATGGAGGACGCAAAAGGCGAGGAGGCAAACACCATTACCGGAGGCAAAAAGAAAATACTCCTATAAAAGAAGCAGAAATATAGGGGATTATCTAGTGATTGAAATCAGACATAGGGTCTTTGAAAAAGAATCCCCAATTAACATTAACGGGCAAAAAGAAAAGAGGATGTTTTCCTTGTCTCAATTGTGTGAATTGTATTCACATGATAAAGGGCTCTACGTTTGAGCACCCAAAAACTGGCAAAGTGTATGATATAAAGGAATATCTCACGTGTGATACTGATCATGTGATATATCTTTTGATCTGTCCCTGTAATCTTTGGTATATTGGGGAGACGACATGCTCATTTAAGGTCAGGATGAACCAACATCGTTATACGATTAGAAAGAAAAAAATGGACCTCCCAGTACCCAAACATTTTGTGGAACATAATCACACTGAAAAAGACCTTAAGTGCAAAATTATAGATGTGGTCCCAAATTTGAGGAGGGGAGGGGACTGAGAACAAATTCTAAAAAGGAAGGAACTTAAGTGGATATATGAGCTTAAAACAATTAAACCAAACGGATTAAATGCGGACTTTAAAATTCATACGGTGTTATAGAGGGGTATGTACGGACCTTGTTCTATGTTTATAATTGAGGTTGAGTTGATGACGGAATCATTCTGTCATTATACACCCTAATGTTTTTTATTTAAAAAAAAAAAAAAAAATTTCTTTGCCTTCCAGAGATGTAATATTGTGAAGAAACTTGCCCGGGAGAGATGTGGCACCGTGGAGGATAAAGATATTTATACTATATATATTCTGTCATCTATATTTACATGTATTATTTTTTTTTAAAAAAAAAATTTCTATATAATTTTGTACTTTATTTATGCTCTTTATGTTATTTGGCTATATAAATTGATATATCATTGATTAAATATAAATAAAAATAAAAAAGATTAAGCATTCAAAGAAACAATTTCATGTGAATATTATTTAATAGGTATATCTTAGGGTTAATAATGGACTTGGACAATGGTGCAGGCTGTCTTATAGGTGTCGCAATTGTTACATTTTGATCCGGAGGGACCACTTTGTGGCAGTGTGACCCTATGTGGCCCTCGGAGACAACCTGAGCAAGGTGTCGTCTGGGGTGTCAGGATATGCCGTGGCACCTTAAACAGTCCTTATCAGTCCGGCATGAGTAATTATAATATGGCCGACAATAATATGACTCTGAAAAAAATAAGGATAATATATGTTAAAATCATCTAATCATGGATAAATTGTCATATTCTTATATAATAAGTATATTTCTCTATATATGGCCGGAATAGCAAGTGAGTATATAATAGATACTTCCTATTTTGAAATCGTATGTGCGGTGATAATGATGCCACAACAAGCATGGCGTCTATTTGCGCTACTGTGCATGCGCATACAGAAAGTTGCCACACAAAGTGCCCTATTGGTTAGGATTGCATTCCAAGGCGGTGATGCGTTTGTGTCATGCGCAGTGGAGTGCAATGAACGCTGTTCAGCGTACATGGCGTCCTCCATGAGCCCACATGTCTCCAAGTGGTAAGTGGAAAAATGATTAATATAATCAATGCAAATAAATTGTCAATACAGCAATTGCAAGAACTAATAAGTTAGTAAGATCTGAGATCTGAGAGGCAATGAGATGATATATTTTAATATATATAAGCACCGAGCACTTTGTATATGAACACTCTAGGCAGCTATAACTGAGTACTGTATAATGCACTATTTTGTAAAACGCACTTTATTTAATGTAAATTATAATTGGGAGGAATTATTGATTGTTGAGACACGTATAAATAAGCACAAAGTAGAGATACCCACTGCTTGAGAAAGGCTCAGATGGAGCCGAAACGTCGCCCAGTGAAGTGTGTTGATTAAATCTTCCACATTTTTCACAAAAGAAATGGAGTGCTGCCTCTTTTTTGAGCTTATATATATATATATATATATATATATATATATATATATAGACTGTATATATGCTTTCACGAACATTTGAGCCCATGGATCCATTCTATGTCCATTTTGCAAGCCGATGAGAAAATCTCGCTGTACGGATGCCATACGGATGCTTTACGGAGGTTTACATGCTCAAATACGCAGCCACACCTTGCCTACGGATGATATACGGATCACTGTTCAGGGAACATTTCTGTGTAGTATTTGGTCTGTAAAAAACGCACCATATTTTTATACGTTGTGTGTGACTCCAGCCTTAGGCTGTGTGCACATGTTGAGTATTTGATTGCAGAAATTTTTGATGCATTTTTGCAAGCGGTTTTTATGCGTTTTAATACAGCAATGAATTCTTTATAGAGCTAAATAAACCTCTAATCCCATTACACCAAATGCACCAGGGCATAGGGAAGAGCCTGGGCTAAGTGCCAGAATTGGCACTTCAAATATGAAGTGCCATTTCTGGTTCAGTGGACGGCTAATATTTTTAGCCTAGGATGGCGCAAATGAGCATAAAAAAGAAGGGGTTGAACAAGAAAATTACACCACAAAACATTTTTTTTTCCTTTTTTCAAATATCTCTATTTAGCTCCAAAAAGTATTAATTGCTGTACAAAAACGCATAAAAAATGGGTGCAAAAAAACATACAAAAATGCAACATGCTGCCACAAATTCTTAGAGATGCAGAAACGTTGCAGAAATTTCTGCAATCAAATACTCAACGTGTGCGCATAGTCTTAAACTACACTATGCAGAGTAGACAAGTCTATCCAGTTGGAAGGAACATTATATTTTATCTTATTACATCTTTTACTATTTCCTATTATGTCACTTCCTTTTAGTATTAATGTCAGATTGAAAGAAAATAGCATTCACCACCTGTTAATGTTGAGCGAAGGCCATATTCTCTTCGATGTAGCGACACAGCCAAATAGACAGACAGACCTTGGTTCAGTGCCTACCCTTAACAAAATTCCAATATTTTCACAAATAAGTGCAAATCATATCGACCTAAATTTAACACTAACATAAAGTACAATGTGTCACGGAGAAACAGTCTCAGAATCAGTGGGATCTGTTAAAGCGTTCCAGAGTTATTACCTCGTAAAGTGACACTGGTCATATTTTAAAAATTTTGCTTGCTCATTAAGGTTAAAATTGGCTCAGCCAGTAAAGGGTTAAACAACCGCAGATTGCAAAAAGTGTACAGATCGCTGATCGTATCATGCAGCTGGTTGGCCAATGTAAATGGCCCCTTACACTAGATGAGTGGTTTGTCCTAATGACAGGTTCCCATGTGGAATCAATGGGAGACAATTTATATTTAATTTAATTTATATCAATTAAATACATGGCCTTGATTGGGCTGAGGTGTCTATAAACTGAATGTGGACAAAAGTCAGGAATGGATATACCATATGTCCAATCTGTTCTGCGTAGGGGCCCTACAGACAGTTCCAGAGATATTTTAGTAGATATGCAGCTGTGACAGAGAGACTTTAGTAGATCTGCTGCTGTGACAGAGAGATTTTAGTAGATATGCAGCTGTGACAGAGAGACTTTAGTAGATATGCAGCTGTGACAGAGAGACTTTAGTAGATCTGCTGCTGTGACAGAGAGATTTTAGTAGATCTGCTGCTGTGACAGAGAGATTTTAGTAGATATGCAGTTGTGACAGAGAGACTTTAGTAGATATGCTGCTGTGACATCACATGTGGACTTCTTTCAGGTGGACAACTGCGACATTGCAAATGTCTTTATTTTAGTTTATGAACTATATTATAAAAAATGGTGTAAAGTTATGTGAACTGCTCTGACATCACAGGCTTGGGAAACATAAAAGATTGTCAGATTCTATGACATCACAAGTGGGTTTCACTTAATCTATTAAATAGTAGCGACATCATAATAAATGTCTGCTGTGTTATTAAAAATAGATTTCAGTTCTGTTCTGTGAGGTCACATTGTGGTAGCTGATATGACATCATAACAGTTTCTAACAGGTAAGCTAATGTGACGTCACAAGTGGGCTTTCATTAAATAATTTGCTAAACAGTCATTTTGGAAACCATGGTTAGATTCTATGACATCACAACTCTATAGTCCGGGGAGAGAGGGAATGCTTCACATGCCACGTAAACTTGCAGTTACAGATACGTATTACAGGACTGCATTGTAACATGTTTTAACAGATTGAGAATAAAAATGATACTTATAAACTATAGAATTACTTATTACTAATATTAGAAATATAAAGAATTAGAAAAAAAAATATTTGTATGCTTTCTGCCATTCCTGTCCTTTTGTATATCATTCTTAAAGGGAACCTGTCACCTCAAACATGCTGCCCAAACCGTGGGCAGCATGAATCAGAGCCTGGCCATATGACTGCAGCCAGGAATATTTTTCTCTGAAATGCCAGAGCTTTCAGAGAAAATATATTTACCAGATCCATAGTTTGGCGGAATAAATAAAGAGACCGGTTCCCTTTAATTAGCTTGTTAGCTCTAAAATCCACATGGAAATAAACATGGTGGCTCTGTGGCTTGCACTATTGCATTGCAGCACTGTGATCTCGGGTTCAAATCCCACCAAAAACTACATTCTCCTGTGCTGGCGTGGGTTTTCTCAGGGTTTCTTGGTTTGTTCCCACATTCCAAAAGTGATGACAATATATGTGCAGGTCTTTGGAATATGTACCACAATTTTTCATCAATACATTTGTTACTGACAATAGTTATATATTGTAATTCAAGTTGCTCATAAAATTACTATATAGTAAAATAGTCAAATATAATAAGAACAAGTTCAAAAGTTTAGATTATTAGAATATTACTTATCTTTGCATGATTACAAGCATATTGATATCTAACAAGACAATACACTCCATAGATACAAAGACATTGAAAATAGACCATGACTCTTCAATGGATCAAAAATCAAATTTAAAGGGATTCTGTCAGCAGGTTTTTGCAACTCATCTGAGAGTAGCATAATGTAGGAAAAGAAACCCTGAATCCAATGATGTGTCACTTAGTTTACTGGGTGCAGCCGTTGTGACACAAACATAGTTCTTAGTTGTAGCATGAAGCATTGCTGAGAAAGCTGCCCCCCCCACTCACACACACACCAGGCTCTCTATGTATATTGTCTATTGACAGAGAGATGCTTATGACAGGAGGGGGTGGAGTCCTGTTGAAAAAATCTTCATTGTAAGTAAACAACAGCACACAGCTTGATAAGTGACACATCCCTGAATTCTGTGTTTTAAACCCTACTTTATGCTGTGTTCAGATTAAATAGCAAAACCTGCTAACACATTCCATTTAAACCAAGGGCATTCAAGTTAATATTGAGCCCATGGAGGTAGACAGGCATGCTGCACACACAGGTATTGAGAAATCACGAAGGCAGATTGGTGTCTAAACACTCCTGCAACATTTCAGGGTGGCCATATTTGTCCGTCCAATTCCCCAAAACTGCTGACATTTTGCAGGGCAGAAATTCTACTCCATTCACTTATTGAATTGCCCACATAGATTTTATGGCCCTTTTCAAAAAAGATGTGTAGCTATTGAGTTTTCACCCAAATTATGTTCTTTCTTCTTTTTTTCTAGTGTATTTTTTTATTTCATTTTTTTGTTCATATACCAGAATGGAAGAACAATGTTCATTAAACCTTTAATTTCATCAATTGGGAAGTCTAACCCACATATACTTTTCCATATGGGCAATTTAACAGGTACACTACATTACAGCTGTGGCAAGTGAAAAAAAAACATTGATTTTAACTGGTGTCCCCTTTAATAAATGTAGAAAATTTTCTCCCTTGATAATCAAAGAGCAAAGAAAAACAAGGAAAAGAACATTTTTATGTGTTTTGAAAAATATCTGTCTTGATCCTCTTTTTTCATTCTGCCTTAACTAATTGATTCCTTTGATTATCCTTATTTTAATTTTCTCCATATTTCACTTGTAATCTACATCTCCACTACAAATTATTCGAGTCTTCATCATCTGTTTTTAGGAATCCCTTTAAGGCCGGAGTCACACTAGAGAGGAATACGGATGAGTGCTGTGCGAGAAAAAAAATCACATAGCACTCGGACCAATGTTTATCTATGGGGCAGCTCCTATCACCGTATTTTTCTCGGCCGTATTATACGTGCGAGGGAAATCGCAGCATGCTGTGATTTTCACTGTATAATGGCCGAGACTCACCAATGAAAGTCTATGGGTGCGAGTAAAACTCGCACACCACACGGACCATCAGTGTGACATCCGTATGGCATCCGCATGCAATGCGATTTTAACATGAGCTTTTACATAGAGAGAACTGCTGTATGTAAAAGCTCATGTTAAAATCGCATTGCATACGGATGCCATAGGGATGTCACACTGTTACTAGATGTGAGGAAATCACATTCTCGCATTGCACACGGATTACATACGGATCACTGTTCGGGAACATTTGTGCGATTCTCGGCCGTCACAATTGGACCGATTTTTTTATACGGCAAGTGTGACTCCAGCCTAAGGCTACGATTTCTGCATCTCTTGGCAGATGTGACTGCTCTCAAGAACAGCTGACCACACACTGATACGGGAGATAATCGCTCCTGCAGTGTATAGCACTGAGCTGTGGTGAGAGAGTTCACTGGAGTTCATGAGAAAGTTCTCACGCAGCTGTGGTGCCGTAAGTGAGATCACCGGAGCTGATCAGCTGGTGAACTCAAGTGAATTCTCTCACTGCAGTTCAGCGCAATACACTGCGGAAGCAATGACGCTCCTGTCAGTGTGCAGCCGGCGGCCGGTTAGAGCAATCACATCTCCAAATGTGACTGTTCTACATGTGAGATCGCCATGGGCCACTCTGGATTATGTGGACTATGGCAGACAGGAGAGTATATGGTGGTTTATTACTTTTTATTGTTTATAGGAGACATGGGCATCACGGATTGGGTGTTAAGTTGAGTATGTTTTATTATTTTACATTTTTTATAGGAGACTAGGGCATCAGGTATTTGGTGTTAGGTGAGTATAATGTGTTTTTTATTTATTATTATTATTATTATTTATTGTTATAGTGCCATTTATTCCATGGCGCTTTACATGTGAGGAGGGGTATACATATTAAAAACAAGTACAATAATCTCAAACAATACAAGTCATAACTGGTACAGGAGGAGTGAGGACCCTGCCCGCGAAGGCTCACAATCTACAAGTTGAATATGTATTTAATTATTTTCCGTGATTTTTTTAAGTTTGAGCACAGGTGCTAGCTGATGAGAGACTACATCTCCCATCAGCGGCACCTGCTATCACTGTTATTAGTGACAGCAGACATAGCCTGATGGGAGTAGTAGTCTCTCATCAGCGAATGCCTGCTGACCTGACAGCTGACATCTGACAGCGTGACCCCGTAGCACTCTAAAGGCAGTAGCGATCTTACCTTTGGTAGCGTTACCGCCGATCAGTAGCACCGCACCAGTCTTTCCCACGCTGTCACATAGATAACAGCATGGGAAACACCATAGGAAGACAAAAAAACGCAAACAAAAACTCAGGAAATCCACAAACATTTTTATACTTGCGCTATTTCTGCGGAGTTGACTGACTCAGTTGAAGTCAATGGGTGAAAAACGCTAAAAATGCGCAAAAAAAATTGACATGCTGCAGAAAAAAATGCAATGCAAATACTGGGAATTTTTCAGAATATTTTCCCACGCTAGAGTTCATATGTGGTTATGCCAGCAGGAGGCGCAGCATCGCAAGTCTACTGTAGGTAGCTACGTTCCCCTGCATTCCATTCATTCCCCAGTTTTTACAGCCAGGGGCAGCTGCAATAGCAGGCTCCTAGTTGTAAAATTATTTAACCCCTTCAGATGGATTTACATCATGGGACATGACTGTACAGGTATGGGATCTTGTTGTTTTTTTATTTTACATTTTTTTCAGAAGACAAGGGTTGTCATTTGGATTGAGCGTATAATAAAGCTATTACAGCACCATGTGTATTTTTTTCATTAAAATACTTTTTCCTAATGTGTGTGTGTTTTTTTAACCCTTTATTAATATTGGATTAATAATGGATAGGCGTCTTATTGACACCTGTCCGTTATTAACCAGGCTTAATGTCACCTTACATTAGCAAGGTGACATTAACCCCTTATTACCCCATATCCCACCACTACAGGGGAGTGGGAAGAGAGAGGCTAAGTGCCAGAACAGGCGCATCTTACAGGCTTTCCCACTCTGGCATAGAAAATTGCGAGGGAGCCCACGCCAGTTTTTTCAGTGATTTAACCCTTTATTTTAACACCTAGAGCTCCCAAATTTTGCACACATACACTACTAACATTATTAGTGAGGAATATGTTAAAAAAATAAGGGATATGAAATGGTTAACTGTATGTAAACCATGTCTCATATCCTGTCGGGTTTGAGAAGGAGATAGCTAAAGCCGGCAATTGAATTACTGGCTTTTCTGCTATCTAGCTCTGTATTAAATATAAATATATATATATATATATATATATATATATATATATATATATATATATATATATATATATATATGTGTGTCTCACTGACATATATATATATATATATATATATATATATATATATACACTGTATATATAGACTATGTATGTTTTCACGAACATTTGAGCCCATGGATCCATTCTATGTCCATTTTGCAAGCCGGCGAGAAAATCTCGCTGTACGGATGCCATACGGATTACATACGGAGGTTTACATGCGCAAAATACGCTACCACACCCTGCCTACGGCGGACATACGGACCACTGTTCAGGGAACATTTCGGCGTATTTGGTCTGTAAAAAATGGACAGTATTTTTATACGTTGTGTGTGACTCCAGCCTAATACTGAGATTATTAGTCCAAAATCTTCAACATGTAAGCAGCTGGCGTGGTGAGCTGTATCCCCTTCTTTTTATTTTTTTATTCTAATAAAAGTTTTGAAACTTTATAAGTAAAACAGTCACACAAAATATATCTAAATGAAGCCTTAACATGTTGTGTGCCTGGTGGATATGATATCACACCAGACAGCAATGTTTTTCATATAACCATTGCTTCGGAAGCAGGAACCCTAGCTAAAATGTTATATTACCATAGGAATGAAAGTGCAATCTTGGTTGATGTAATGCCTAGATCCACTTGATTTATTTCTATGCTGAGATATGAGTGTTACAGTAATAAAGTAATTCAGCTTTACAATGTAAAGAGGTTGGCTACATATCCTAGTGTCACAACAGACGTCATACTGTTGTGTACACTGACTCGGAGCTGCAGGGTTGGAGCGACGAAAGAATGCTGAATGTTTCTTTATGTAGTGACACATGTAACCTCAGCAAACCTTCCCCAAATATCACAGTAACGTGTTAAGAAGACGTCATGTGTCTGATCATACGAATAAAACAACAGGAAATACAGAATTAACCATCACTCTCTATGACTCATACAAATCATTTCTACAACCTTTCTGTGCAGTCTTTCATGTCAAGTATGACTTTATAATTAATTCTATTCTTCCCAAAGTAATACCTTTTGCTCTGTCACCTGCTTTTTCTGTTAGTCATACTATAATGTCATATGTAAGCTTTCCTCCTTCCATTCATAATGTAAGTTGATGAAACTTCTGCTTAGTGACCACATTGCATAACATCTGATTAACAATTCTCTAGAAACTCTGAGCTTCTTGTTTTCATCTTATAAATAACTAGATGGCAGCCCGATTCTAAAGAATCGGGAGTCTAGAATCCATATATACTTTATTTATTCAAATGTAAGAATAATACAATTAATAAATAATAGTAAGAAAGAACAAAAAATGGCTGCACTCACCAGCTCTTGACAATTCTTGACAGTACGGCACATTTCTGATTGGTCGCTCGCGGCAGGCGGCAACCAATCAGAAAAGTGCCGCGCACCACGAAGGCATATATCTTTGTCCACCCTGAGCGGGTGTAGGACGCTGGTGACGTCACTTATCTCCGGACATTATCTCCGGACAAAGCCACGGAAGTTGGCACAAATTGCCGGAAGTAGTATTCTAGGCAATTATATATTAGATTTTAATGTTATCAGTGTTTACCTTTGAACGTTTATATTGTATTGTCCTGTCACCAGCCATGTGTACGATTATCGGCCGAAAGCCTCTCTGGAACCAATAATCACCCCATGTAAAGGTATCTTTATAAGTTAAAGATTCAGAATACTATGACTTTTATCATAACCTGAACAGTCAAGTTTTTTATGAACCGTTAAGGTTTTCTGGTTGAAGTAAAAAAAACTCTGAGTGTTTACAGTTTGAAACCATAAAATGTTGAAAAATTATGTCATTCTTGAGTATATCACTCAATGGTGCTCATAAACGTGTCAAATTTGATCTATAATATACTTTAATATACGTTACTTTAATCTTTAATATACTTAAGAACAGGGCCCCAGACATCACACAGGGGGTCTGAAACACCGCACAGTGGTCCAAAATATCGCTGTGCTCTGCCTGGGGCCCCATATGCTGCCTGGGGCCCCTGTGCTCTGCCTGGGGCCCCATATGCTGCCTGGGGCCCCTGTGCTCTGCCTGGGGCCCCATGTTCTGCCTGGGGCCCCTGTGCTCTGCCTGGGGCCACTGTGCTCTGCCTGGGGCCCCATATGCTGCCTGGGGCCCCTGTGCTCTGCCTGGGGCCCCATATGCTGCCTGGGGCCCCTGTGCTCTGCCTGGGGCCCCATAGGCTGCCTGGGGCCCCTGTGCTCTACCTGGGACCACTGTGCTCTGCCTGGGGCCCCTGTGCTCTGCCTGGGGCCCCTGTGCTCTGCCTGGGGCCCCATGTTCTGCCTGGGGCCACTGTGCTCTGCCTGGGGCCCCATAGGCTGCCTGGGGCCCCTGTGCTCTGCCTGGGACCACTGTGCTCTGCCTGGGGCCCCATATGCTGCCTGGGGCCTCTGTGCTCTGCCTGGGGCCACTGTGCTCTGCCTGGGGCCCCATATGCTGCCTGGGGCCACTGTGCTCTGCCTGGGGCCCCATATGCTGCCTGGGGCCCCTGTGCTCTGCCTGGGGCCCCATATGCTGCCTGGGGCCCCTGTGCTCTGCCTGGGGCCCCTGTGCTCTGCCTGGGGCCCCATGTTCTGCCTGGGGCCCCTGTGCTCTGCCTGGGGCCACTGTGCTCTGCCTGGGGCCCCTGTGCTCTGCCTGGGGCCACTGTGCTCTGCCTGGGGTCCCATATGCTGCCTGGGGCCCCTGTGCTCTGCCTGGGACCACTGTGCTCTGCCTGGGGCCCCATATGCTGCCTGGGGCCCCTGTGCTCTGCCTGGGGCCACTGTGCTCTGCCTGGGGCCCCATATGCTGCCTGGGGCCCCTGTGCTCTGCCTGGGTGTAGGACACTGGTGACGTCACTTATCTCCGGACATTAGCTCCGGACATTAGCTCCGGACATTAGCTCCGGACATTATCTCCGGACATTATCTCCGGACATTAGCTCCGGACAAAGCCACGGAAGTTGGCACAAATTGCAGGAAGTAGTATTCTAGGCAATTATATATTAGATGGGCATTTCCTGAAGGAAATACATGGTGCTTGAACAGCGCTACCAGCTTTACAGCAGCACTTTTCACACACGGGACTGGGGGCGCGCTTACTTTTGCACCCGGGGCCGGGGGCGCGCTTACTTTTGCACCTGGGGCGCACTTACTTTTGCACCTGGAGGCGCACTTACTTTTGCACCCGGGGGCGCACTTACTTTTGCACCCGGGGGCGCACTTACTTTTGCACCCGGGGGCGCACTTACTTTTGCACCCGGGGGCGCACTTACTTTTGCACCCGGAGGCGCACTTACTTTTGCACCCGGGGGCGCACTTACTTTTGCACCCGGGGGCGCACTTACTTTTGGTGGGCGGGGCTCCTCGGCCTCCGATTTGGTTGGTGGGGCCCCTCGTCCTCCGATTTGGTGGGTGGGGACCCTCGGCCTCCGATTTGGTGGGCGGGGACCGGCCTCCGATTTGGTTGGCGGGGCCCCTCGGCCTCCGATTTGGTTGGCGGGGCCCCTCGGCCTCCGATTTGGTGGGCGGGGACTCTCGGCCTCCGATTTAGTGGGCGGGGACCCTCGGCCTCCGATTTGGTGGTCGGGGACCCTCGGCCTCCGCTTTGGTGGGCGGGGCCCCTCGGCCTCCGATTTGGTGGGCGGGGTCCCTCTGCCTCCGATTTGGTGTGCGGGGACCCTCAAACTCCGCTTTGGTGGGCGGGGCCCCTCGGCCTTCAATTTGGTGGGCGGGGCCCCTCGGCCTCCGATTTGGTTGGAGTGGACCCTCGGCCTCCGATTTGGTGGGCGGGGACCCTCGGCCTCCGATTTGGTGTGCGGGGACCCTCGGCCTCCGATTTGGTGGGCGGGGACCCTCGGCCTCCGATTTGGTGGGCGGGGCCCATCGGCCTCCAATGTGGTGGGCGGGGACCCTCGGCCTCCGATTTGGTGGGCGGGGACACCCGGCCTCCGATTTGGTGGGCGGGGCCCCTCGGCCTTCGATTTGTTGGGCGGGGCTCCTCGGCCTTCGATTTGATTGGCGGGGCCCCTCGGCCTCCGATTTGGTGGGCGGGGACCCTCGGCCTCCAATTTGGTGGGCGGGGCCCATCGGCCTCCGATGTGGTGGGCGGGGCCCCTCGGCCTCCGATTTGGTGGGCGGGGACCCCCGGCCTCCTATTTGGTGGGCGGGGCCCCTCGGCCTCCGATTTGGTGGGCGGGGACCCTCGGCCTCCGATTTGGTAGGCGGGGCCCCTCGGCCTCCGATTTGGTGGGCCGGGACCCTCGGCCTCCGATTTGGTGGGCGGGGACCCTCGGCCTCCGATTTGGTGGGCGGGGCCCCTCGGCCTCCGATTTGGTGGGCGGGGCCCCTCGGCCTCCGATGTGGTGGTCGGGGCCCCTCGGCCTCCGCTTTGGTGGGCGGGGCCGGGCCCCTCGGCCTCTGCTTTGGTGGGCGGGGACCCTCGGCCTCCAATTTGGTGGGTGGGGCTCCTCGGCCTCCGATTTGGTTGGTGGGGCCCCTCGGCCTCCGATTTGGTGGGCGGGGAGCCTTGGCCTCCGATTTGGTGGGCGGGGACCCTCCGCCTCCGATTTGGTGGGCGGGGACCCTCAGCCTCCGCTTTGGTGGGTGGGGCCCGTCGGCCTCCGATTTGGTGGACGGGGCCCCTCGGCCTCCGATTTGGATGGTGTGGACCCTCGGCCTCCGATTTGGTTTGCGGGGACCCTCGGCCTCCGATTTGTTGGGCAGGGACCCTCGGCCTCCGATTCGGTGGGCGGGGCCCCTCGGCCTCCGATGTCGTGGGCGGGGACCCTCGGCCTCCGCTTTGGTGGGTGGGGCCCGTCGGCCTCCGATTTGGATGGTGTGGACCCTCGGCCTCCGATTTGGATGGTGTAGATCCTCGGCCTCCGATTTGGTGGGCGGGGACCCTCGGCCTCCGATTTGGTGGGCAGGGCCCCTCGGCCTCCGATTTGGTGGGCGGGGAGCCTTGGCCTCCGATTTGGTGGGCGGGGACCCTCGGCCTCCGATTTGGTGGGCGGGGACCCTCGGCCTCCGCTTTGGTGGGTGGGGCCCGTCGGCCTCCGATTTGGTGGACGGGGCCCCTCGGCCTCCGATTTGGATGGTGTGGACCCTCGGCCTCCGATTTGGTGGGCGGGGACCCTCGGCCTCCGATTTGGTGGGCAGGGACCCTCGGCCTCCGATTTGGTGGGCGGGGCCCCTCGGCCTCCGATGTCGTGGGCGGGGACCCTCGGCCTCCGCTTTGGTGGGTGGGGCCCGTCGGCCTCCGATTTGGATGGTGTGGACCGTCGGCCTCCGATTTGGATGGTGTGGACCCTCGGCCTCCGATTTGGTGGGCGGGGACCCTCGGCCTCCGATTTGGTGGGCGGGGACCCTCGGCCTCCGATTTGGTGGTCGGGGCCCCTCGGCCTCCGATGTCGTGGGCGGGGCCCCTCGGCCTCCGATTTGGAGGGTGGGGACCCCCGGCCTCCGATTTGGTGGGCGGGGACCCTCGGCCTCCGATTTGGTGGGCGGGGACCCTCGGCCTCCGATTTGGTGGGCGGGGACCCTCGGCCTCCGATTTGGTAGGCGGGGCCCCTCGGCCTCCGATTTGGTGGGCGGGGACCCTCGGCCTCCAATTTGGTGGGCGGGGACCCTCGGCCTCCGATTTGGTGGGCGGGGACCCTCGGCCTCCGATTTGGTGGGCGGGGACCCTCGGCCTCCGATTTGGTGGGCGGGGACCCTCGGCCTCCGATTTGGTGGGCGGTGCCCCTCGGCCTCCGATGTGGTGGTCGGGGCCCCTCGGCCTCCGCTTTGGTGGGCGGGGCCGGGCCCCTCGGCCTCCGCTTTGGTGGGCGGGGCCGCTCGGCCTTCGATTTGGTGGGCGGGGCTCCTCGGCCTCCGATTTGGTTGGCGGGGCCCCTCGGCCTCCGATTTGGTGTGTGCTCTGCCTGGGGCCACTGTGCTCTGCCTGGGGCCCCATATGCTGCCTGGGGCCCCTGTGCTCTGCCTGGGGCCCCATATGCTGCCTGGGGCCCCTGTGCTCTGCCTGGGGCCCCATGTTCTGCCTGGGGCCCCTGTGCTCTGCCTGGGGCCACTGTGCTCTGCCTGGGTGTAGGACACTGGTGACGTCACTTATCTCCGGACATTAGCTCCGGACATTAGCTACGGACATTAGCTCCGGACAATAGCTCCGGACAATAGCTCCGGACAATAGCTCCGGACAAAGCCACGGAAGTTGGCACAAATTGCAGGAAGTAGTATTCTAGGCAATTATATATTAGATTGCTTTCTATGACTTTTCATTTACTTTTTTTTATCTTAAGATGCCCACAGATACCATCTTCCACATGTACAGTTGACATTGATTGAACAAAGTTTTTATTTCTGAATGTATTTGCTTGACAATTTGTCATGCGTTCTTCTCTTACTTCAAAGCATGCGGGTAATAATAGCAATAGGGGCCCCAGAGGATGACAGAACCCATTAAGGTGGGACAGCATTTTTCTACAAAATAATAAGTTGGTGTCTTTCTACTATTTAGAACAGTGTTTCCCAAACTCCAGTCATCAAAGCCCCAACAGATCATATTTCAGGATTTCACAAGTATTGCAGAGGTGATGGAATTATTATTAAGGTATCAGAAATTGTCCCAGGTTCTCTCACCTGTGCAATACCAAGGAAATCCTGAAAATATGATCTGTTGGGGGTCATAAGCACTGGCGTTTGGGAAACACTGATTTAGAACTACTATGAGGGCTCGCTTATGTGTGGTGCTGTTAGCCATGCCTCTCTTGCTACTTATGCTACTGTTTCAGTTTCCTAATATTAGGTGATATTAGGGCTAGTGATGAGCGAGCGTGCTCGTGCACATGCTCGAGTCCCTGTTTTGCGGCTATTTTCCAGCCACTAAACATGTGGGGATTACCTGCCAATCACAGTAGTGCTGCAGCCATGTTGGCTACTGGCACTACTGTAATTGACCGGCCACATCATGTCATCAGGTCTATACGGTCCTTCTCATCGCTATTGGCACCCATGAAGTTTAAGTACAAAATGTGGAATATCTCCTGAAAAAAATGAATCAAGTGAAACAGTTTTTTTGTATAGAGCACTCGTGTTAAATACAAAAGAGCAAATGATAAACAATAATTGAAATTAAAAAACAATGGAAGGGAAAAATAGAAAAATCTAAAGCTTGCTGTGACACTGGTATTGGCACCCTTCACATTAGATTAGTATTGAAACACATTTTGAGTCGCCTGTGCTAAATTACAAATGAGAATCACCTGTGATTAATTGTTGGCCCCATGTGACATGAATTAGCCAATGAATGATGACTTCAGTGTTTTAAAAAGCCTTTGTCACAATGGTGAAGAAAAAGGAACTGTCTGAGGACATCAGAGCTGCTATTATTAGCAAACACAAGACTACCAAAGACCTTGGTATCCCAGTTTCAACAGTGTGCAATGTTATTAAGAAGTTTGCCAAGCATTGTACCATCAAGAATCTCCCTGGACGTGGGGGGGAAGAGGAAAATTGGCAAGCGATCTCTTCGAAGGTTGGTGCAAATTATGGAAAAAAACACCACGTCAAACATCTAAAGACCTGAAGGCCAACCTGGAACAGTCTGGGGTCATGGTTTCAACAAGTACCATATGCCACTTACTAAACCAAGTAGAGCTTTATGGGCGAAGGCCAAGGAAGAAACCATTTCTGAAGAAAAGACATAAAAAGAAACAACTGATTTTTGCCAAAGAGTAACTTGATAAACCACAATCCTTCTGAGAAAATGTTATGTAGACTGATGAAACAAAAATATAGTTTTTTGGCAATGCAAAGCAACAGTTTGTTTACAGACAGCGCAATGAAGCTTATAAGGAAAGGAACACTCTACCAACAGTTAAGCATGATGGATGATCCATAATGCTGTGGGGTTACTTTGCTGCATCTGTCACTGGAAGCCTTGACGGTATCACAGGAATCATGAAATCAGAGAATTATTAAGAGATTTTATAGCAAAATGTCCTAAAAAGTGTAAGAAAACGTGGTTCAACTTGATGATCATGGGTCCTCCAGCAAGACAATGACCCCAAGCACACATCCAAAGTACACAGAAATGGATGAAAAAGAAAAAATTGATGGTTTTAAAATGGCCAGCAATGAGTCCTGACCTCAATTCCATTGAAAATCTTTGGTGTGAGCTGAAATCTGCCATTGGGAAAAAGAACCCTGCAAACATTCAAGAGCTTGAACAAAATGCAAAGGAAAAGTGGAAGAAAATACCAGCTGAGAAGTGCAAGAAGCCTATTGATGACTACAAGAAACATTTGGAGACTGTCATCAGTGCCAAAGGGTGTGCAGCCAAGTATTAATTAGGGGTGTCTTTATTGCTGCACTTGCTGTTTATTCAGTTTCTTCTTTGAAATTGCAACATGTAAGTTGAAAAACAATTATTTATTGTTGCATTACTTTGGACAACTAATAAACAAATCATGAGGATGGAACTTTGATACATTTCAATTTATTTCTGAAGATATTGAACAGTCTATAAAAAAATGAAGTGGTGCCAATAATGGTGAGCAAGACTGTATAATACCCAATGACGTGATGCTCACACTGTACCTGGAAATAGTGTAGTAAGAGCTGCAGGAGAAGGGAAAGTGATCATTGCAGGCCTATATCAGGGTTTATATTGTATTACAGGCCTTGCTGCTGAAAAACCTATAACCAAATAGTCCTTTTCAGGGCTACATGTATGCTATTCAATACCGCTGCTAGCTGTACTGTTTAGGGATAGAAACTGTAGCTGCTGGAGAAGGGCTAGTAGTAGTAGGGCATTACAGGCATTACTGCGGAAAACAAAACTCCTTATCAGGGTGTCAGGACTCTGAACATTTTTTACCTTTTGTGCATTACTGCCCTTTTCCAAGATGGCGTCTTTGGTCTCATGTGCACTGTGTCTTCCTGCTATAAAACTCCACCCCAGCCTTCAGTCTGTGCTAGAGTATTCTGCCTTGCATCCAGCTCCTGACCTCTGATTACTCCCTGGCTATATACCTGCTCCTGTGAACCTGTGTGGTGATCCTGCTACTCTGCTCTGAGTTCCTGCTGCATACACAAGTTTCCAGTAATCCTCCTTCATCTGCTGTTCATTTTTACTTCCATCTGCATTTGCTGGACATGTAAGCTGTTTCTGCTTTGCAATAACCTGAGACTATTAACCAGGCCTCCCTGGTTGAGCTAAGATATGATTTGAACTGCCTAATAAGCATATCTATCTGTTATGGACCTAGTGGTTAGGAACACTTGAGATGACCTGATAGGTAAACCAGAAATATAGGACAAGCTCTGGGGACGTGGAAACTTTACTGACCGCAACCCTGATCCTATCACACACACTATAGGCAGCCGTGGAGCGTACCTAACTCTCCCTAGACGCCTCTTCACAGCCTGAGAACTAACTACCCCTAGAGAGAAACAAAAGCCTCACTTGCCTCAGAGAAATTTCCCCAAAAGTAAAGTCAGCCCCCACAAATAATGACGGTGAGTTCAGAGGAAAATACAAACATAGGAATGAAAACAGGTTTTAGCATAGGAGGCCCACTAGTACTAAATAGTAAGAAGATAGCAAGGGAACTGTGCGGTCAGTATAAAATACTACAAAAATATCCACGCAGAGAATACTAAAGACCCTCACACCGACTCACGATGTGAGGGAGCAACTCTGCTCCCCAGAGCTTCCAGCTAGCAAGAAAATAGCATATAAGCAAGCTGGACTGAACTTAACATATACTGAGAAACATTTTCCAAAAGCAGTGAGCAAAAATGAACTAGCATGAACTTAGCTTCTCCAAGAGGAGACAGGTCACACGAGAAGTCCCAGAGAGATCTGAACCAATATTGAATACAACGACAGCTGGCAACAAGTAAAGATCTAGGTGGAGTTAAATAGGCAGCAGCACAGCAGAAAACGAGGCAGCTGGAGCCCAGCTAAAGACCAGCAGTATCACTCAAAGCCACCAGAGGGAGCCCACGAACAGAACTCAACAAAGTACCATTCATGACCACAGGAGGGAGCCCGAGAACGGAATTCACAACATCTATCTGTGCCTGGACTAAGACAAGGATTTATTCGTGTCATGTATCCTCAAGAATAACTGTGCTTCATAGACTTTCTCCTTGATTGCATTTTCCTCTGAAGTTTCCTATAGACTGCTAAGCTGCGTTTATTATTTGCACCAAGTGTTGTGGACTTGAGTTTCTCTCTGCACCTGTTTGAATCACCGTGTGATAATATAGACTTTACCACTTATAAAACTGTGTCCTGTAGTTGTCTTGTTCCATGCAAAGAGTCTCCTGAGTTATCCCCTATAATTATTACAGGATACTCTAGCCTAAAAAAAAAGGGAGACTGCTGGAACAATGACTGCAGAAAGCAAACTAGAGCAGGTGTTTTCCATAATTAGATCACTGCAGAAAGATGTGGAAGGTCTGCAAAAGAAGTTTGGAAGCTTTGAACACAATCAACAAGTGTTTGGACAAACTTTGCAGGACTTGAGCAAAAGGATATCAGCCCAGGCAAACAAACTTGCTGGCATAGAGTCCCAGTATGGACGGGCTTTTCAGGACATAAGTACGCAAATAGCTGCACAAGTGACTTTACCCTCTGGGCAACCGCCACCAGCTGGCCCACCTAAGTTGCCCCCATTCAGATTTAATGGTGATCGCGACAAATTTCGTGGCGTTGTGAATCAATGTATGCTATATTTTGATGTGTATGCTGACCGTTTTCCTACTGATAGATCCAAAGTATTGTGTGTAATAATGCTACTGACCTCACGAGCGCTCGCCTGGGCAAATCCGAAGATTGAGTCTCGTGACCCACGGTTAAATGACTTGGATGATTTCTTGGCCGCTATGGCATTAATGTTTGATGACCCTAATCACCGTGCAACCGCTGAATCTGCTTTGTTGTCTTTACGCCAGGCTAAACATTCTGTTATTGAGTATGCCACTGAATTCAGGAGATTGGCGGTAGATACCAATTGGGACAGTTATGCACAATTGCCTATTTTTAAAAGGGGTCTGTCTAGTATTGTAAAAGATGAACTAGCCCGCTCTGAGTCACCACAAGAGCTAGAGACATTTATACAGCATTGTGTGCGCATAGACATTCGCCTTACTGAGCGTAGGCAGGAGAAATTTGCTGCATATAACCATGTTTCTAACTTTTCCCTTCCTTCCAAAGAGCCTGCAGGTAAAACCTCTCGGGAGGTGGAGGAGGTGCCCATGCAAATTGATTCCGTTCATAGGCGCGAGATCAATGAGCGTCGGGAGCATCGCCTTCGTGAAAGTCTATGTTTCTACTGCGGCCAGTCTGACCACTTCTTGATCAATTGTCCTAAGTGTCCTAGACGGCCTAACAAGGTGCTAGCAGCAGTAGGGGAGTATGACAACTGTGATGATGAATCTGACATCTCTGAATGTAGCCTGCCTTTAAACGCTGTATTCCATTCACTTTCTATGACTTCACCCCCCAAGGAGCTGAAGGAAAAGAACTCTCACTGTTCTCTCCCTATTAAGATCCTGTGTTCAGGACAGTGGATTTCCAGTGCAGCTATGATTGACTCTGGTGCAGGTGGCAATTTCATGGATATCGCATTTGCCAAGGAACATGGTATTAAAATTCAGCAAAGAGCCTCTCCAATTACCATGGAAACAGTGGATGGGTCACCTTTAATCTCTGGGCCTGTGGATCAGGAGACCGTACCCCTTGAAATTTGGTTGGAGCCTAATCATCAGGAACAACTTTCTTTCTTGCTAATTTCTTCTCCTAATTTTCCTGTGATTTTAGGCATTCCTTGGTTGCATTCTCAGAACCCAATTATCAACTGGGAGACCAAGGAGATTATCTTCCCAACAAGGAGCAACTCAGCGTTAACAGAAGCTGTCCCTGAGTCCACGGCTAAGGAACCACATGTACAGGTATTTTCTTTACCTCCAGCTTATAAAGAATTCTCTGACATCCGTGACAAGAAGAATGCAGATCAGCTTCCTCCACACAGGCATTATGACTGTCCCATTGAGCTGCTTCCCGGGGCAGCCATTCCTTTTGGTAACGTATACCCTTTGGCGGCACTTGATCTTCAAGCCTTAAAAGAGTATATTGATGAAAATCTGGCCAAAGGCTTCATACGTCCTTCTTCCTCACCAGCAGGGGCACCTATCTTTTTTGTAAAGAAGAAGGATGGGACCCTGAGACCCTGTGTTGACTATCGAGAACTCAATAAGATAACCGTACGAAACCGTTACCCTTTGCCTCTGATTCCCGAATTACTGGAATGAGTCCGCCATGCTAAGGTGTTCTTTAAACTGGATCTTCGTGGGGCTTATAATTTGGTGCATATTCGTCCAGGGGATGAGTGGAAGACAGCATTCAGATGCCGGTATGGACACTTTGAATCTCTTGTGATGCCCTTCGGGCTTTGTAACGCCCCTGCAACATTTCAACACCTTGCTAATGACATTTTCAGAGATTTGTTGGACCAGTTTGTAGTGATCCATTTGGACGACATACTAATCTTTTCTGACTCTCTACAGGAACATAAAGAACATGTCAAAACTGTTTTAAGACGTCTGAAAGAGAACCATCTGTATATTAAGCCGGAGAAATGCGAGTTCCATCGTTCTGAGATACAGTTCTTAGGTTATATCATCTCCCCCCAGGGGCTGAATATGGAATCTGGTAAGATTCAGGCTATCCTTGACTGGCCGGTACCCAAGAACGTTAAGGAGGTCCAACGTTTTATTGGTTTTGCAAATTTCTACAGACGCTTCATTCGAAATTTTTCTGATATTGTCTGTCCCATTACTTCCTTGACAAAGAAGGAAAAGCCCTTTAAGTGGTCATCACAGGCTCAAGAGCTTTTGATCGGCTTCAGATCTGTTTCACATCAGCACCGCTGTTGATACACCCAGATCCAACACTTCCTTTCATTGTGGAGGTGGACGCTTCTGATAATGCATTGGGGGCTATTCTCTCCCAAAGAACTGGAGAGAAGGGTCTGCTACATCCTTGTGCTTTCTTTTCCCGTAGACTAACCTCAGCAGAGAAGAATTACGACGTGGGAGACAAGGAATTGCTGGCTATTATTGCGGCTTTCAAAGAATGGAGGCATCATCTGCAAGGAGCTGCACAACAGATCATAGTGCTAACTGACCATCGCTATCTAGAGTTCCTTAGATCAGCTAGATAACTTTCTCTTCGTCAGGCTCATTGGAACTTATTTTTAAATCAATTTAACTTTGTTTTCTCGTACCGTCCAGGTTCTCGTAATGGGAAGGCTGATGCTTTATCCCGAATCCATGCTGCGGATTCCGTACCTGGAGCCCCGTCCAAGACCATTCTATCTGATGCCAATTTCATTAGAGTTATCCACGATCAGGACTTGTGGAAGGAGTGCAGGGAGGCCTATGAAGGTGATGTATTTCTGGCCAACCCACCTGTGGATATTAATCTTGTCTTTAAGGGTGGCATGTGGTTCACAGATCGACGTATCTACGTCCCAGAGGTCGTCCGTCTGCAGATCCTCAAGTTGGTACATGACTCCAAGTTGGCTGGTCACAGGGGGGTACAGAAGACACAAGACTTCCTGAGCCGATTCTTCTGGTGGCCAACTTGCCTGAAGGATACCAAGGACTATGTTCTCTCTTGCGAGGTATGTGCCCATTACAAGACTCCTCATGTGGCACCTACGGGTCTTCTACAACCATTACCTGTTCCGTCCCACCCTTGGGGGTCTATATCAATGGACTTTATTGTGGAGCTGCCTACATCGGGGGGCATGAATACAATCATGGTGGTAGTTGATCGCCTGAGTAAATCTGCTCATTTTGTTCCTTGCACCGGCCTCCCCTCAGCTAAAGATACAGTGAACTTGGTTATACAGAATGTCTTTCAGTTGCTCGGGGTTCCGGATGAGATCATCTCTGACCGTGGAGTACAGTTCACTTCAAGATTCTGGAAGGGGTTTTGCTCTGCACTCAATATTAATGTCTGTCTCTCTTCTGCTTACCATCCCCAGACAAATGGTCAGACTGAGCATACCAACCAGACACTGGAACAATATCTAAGATGTTATGTCAGCCATCTCCAGGATGATTGGTTGGAGTTGTTGCCGTTAGCCGAATTTTCATATAATAATTCTCAGAGCGCCTCCACTAAATTTACACCTTTGTTTGCCAATCTGGGTTATCATCCGTGTATCTTACCTAGGTCTCCAACTAATTCTCCGGTTCCAGCAGTGGAGGAAAGGCTGACTGCGAGGAGGCAAAATCTGGAGGTTCTGAAGGAATCCCTGACCACAGCTCAAGAACGTTATAAGAGATCGGCTGATAGATTCCGTAAACCTGCACCCATGTTCAAGGTAGGAGATTCCGTGTGGGTAGCAACTAAGAATCTGAAGTTAAGCGTTCCTTCACAAAAACTTGGACAGAAATTCATTGGCCCTTTCAAGATCAACGGTATTGTGAGCTCTGTAGCCTGCCGGCTGAAGCTGCCTAGGACAATGAAGGTACACCCAGTTTTTCATGTATCTTTACTAAAGCCTGTATCTCCTAATACCTTCCAGGGATGTGTTGTGCCACCTCCGCAGCCTGTGGTGATTGATGGGCAAGAACAATTCATGGTGGAGGAAATTATTGATTCCAGGATTCGCAGGAATCGGCTCCAATATCTGATAAGATGGCAGGGATATCCCCCTGAGGAAGACTCTTCTGAACCTGTGGAAAACATCAATGCCCAACAGAAGATTTCTCGTTTTTATCAGAGATTCCCTGAGAAACCAGGTCCAGGATCATCCTGAGGCCGCTTCTAAGGAGGGAGTAATGTCAGGACTCTGAACATTTTTTACTTTTGTGCATTACTGCCCTTTTCCAAGATGGCATCTTTGGTCTCATGTGCACTGTGTCTTCCTGCTATAAAACTCCACCCCAGCCTTCAGTCTGTGCTAGAGTATTCTGCCTTGCATCCAGCTCCTGACCCTCTGAGTACTCCCTGGCTATACACCTGCTCCTGTGAACCTGTGTGGTGATCCTGCTACTCTGCTCTGAGTTCCTGCTGCATACACAAGTTTCCAGTAATCCTCCTTCATCTGCTGTTCGTGTTTACTTCCATCTGCATTTGCTGGACATGTAAGCTGTTTCTGCTTTGCAATAACCTGAGACTATTAACCAGGCCTCCCTGGTTGAGCTAAGATATGATTTGAACTGCCTAATAAGCATATTTATCTGTGCCTGGACTAAGACAAGGATTTATTCGTGTCAAGTATCCTCAAGAATAACTGTGCTTCATAGACTTTCTGCTTGATTGCATTTTCCTCTGAAGTTTCCTATAGACTGCTAAGCTGCGTTTATTATTTGCACCAAGTGTTGTGGACTTGAGTTTCTCTCTGCACCTGTTTGAATCACCATGTGATAATATAGACTTTACCACTTATAAAACTGTGTCCTGTAGTTGTCTTGTTCCACGCAAAGAGTCTCCTGAGTTATTCCCTATAATTATTACATAGGGCTACATGTATTCTATTCAATACTTTTGTTAGCTGTACTATTGAGTGTAGGGATAGCTGCTGGAGAAGGGCTAGTAGTGGATTACAGGCAACATAAACAAAAAAACTCCATATCAGGGCTACATACAGTATATTCTATTCTATTGCCTATTAACCTGCTTTGTTTCATTTAGTGTAGAGAGAGTTGCTGGAGAAGAGCTAGCTTTGCACTCGAGGCAGGGGTTATTGCCTTCAAGTCCTTCTATAGGTGTACTGTTGCTGCAAATTAAATACAAAAGTCCTTTCATGGCTACATCTATTATTGTCCCTATTAATAGAGCCTTTACCTGCATTCAGTGTAAGGATAGCTGCTGGAGGAGGGATAGTTGTGGATTAGAGGTATATTGGCAGGGTTTAATGCAGGGGTGGGTACCCTTTTTCAGTCGGCGGCCATTTGGAAATTTCTAACATCATTTGGGGGCCACACAAAATCATCACCTTGAAAATGACCCCGGTATATTTAGTTAAAAATTAATTACGGTAACTCACCCTTAATACAATGTCACAAAAACCACATAGACCTAAGACAGTTATCAGATATAGGGAAAGAATCAGAAAATAGTTCTGACAAAAGAGAAAGGGGAATACTAAAAGAAAATGACATTATCTAGGCCTAATATTATCTAAGATAAGAAAAAGGGAGAAAATACCTGTGTGGCTTTGGTGCATAGAGCCATAAGCTCACTTTATTTGTTACAATCACACTATCTCATAACTTCGCTATCAGGTGATTGCAAGCATACCTATGCCCAGGAGAGGTGGAAATAGAATACAGTTACTAAAAGAGAAGGAGGCCTATTGGATTTATGTCCTCCAAATACTAGAACCATTTGGCCTAAATAGGGAGTATGAGGTTTTACATTGATCAATATCAGTTATTTCATGGATAATATCTAGTTATGCATTGATATCTTCTTCCGTTTTATTTACATTTATGCATCACTTTTATTTATCATTTATGTATCATTTTGTAATAATTTTATATCTTGTTTATTTCTCCACAGACTTAATGGCGGAAATCAGGTATCCACCCTTCGGCTTTTTCCCCTTTTTTTGGTGCAGGTTTATCCTATTCTGATTTAATTTCTTATATCAGAACCATATCATCAATCCTTCCATATTTCTGGTAATCATTGGACGCCACAACATAAGTGTTATTCCATGCTATCATACATGCGCCATCAGATTCTTCTACCTCAACCGTGCATGCGCGGTAGCTTTGTTTCATTATGCCCCACTTCTGGCGGCCCTTGCTTTATACCCATGCGCCACTCTCTATAAAACAGCACAGTAGGTTTGCCTTATTATGCCCCACTTCTGGCTGTTCTGGCCTTGTGCGCATGCACCGCCCATCACTTCGAACATTCACTATAGCGTCTTTTTAACATGTTTTTTCCCGAACGCCCCACTTCTGGTATCTGCAGCAGCATGACATAATCACCGTCTAGTTCCCTATATATAGGTGTCACCCATACACGGCAGACACCTGCTTCCACTACAGCGGCTAGTCCCTGATTCCTTTCTTTATCTACATGTAAGCAACATTATCTTCTTTTCTAATATGCTTAATGTTCATCATGCGGACCTTACTTACCAATACTCATTGCTACTCCCCTTTTCTTTTTCTTATGCCTTCAGAATATGGCTGCATGCACCTAAGCCACACAGGTATTTTCTCCCTTTTTCTTATCTTAGATAATATTCGGTCCAGATAATGTCATTTACTTTTGGTATTCCCTCTCTCTGTTCCCAGAACTATTCTCAGTCTGATTCTTTACCTATACCTGATAACTGCCTTTGGTATATGTGGTTTTTGTGACATTGTATTAAGTGTGTACATTATTATTGCAATTTCATAATTATATACCTTATCCTTTTGTTTTTACAGTTTCAAAATAATTGTTTTTCCATTGAAGTGATGTGGGCCCTTAATGAATGATTTAATGTGATTCATTTTGAGTCAGAACTATGTCCCCCTTTTTTTCTTTTCTTGTTGAATATGTGATATATGATTGATCCTGTAATGTTAGGGTTGGCGGAACGCACCGAATATATTTATTAGATGGGATAGGTGCGTTCGCAACCCGGGATCCACCGTGCAGGAAAGAACCTGCTGCTAAGTAAGGAGGCGAAGCAAAATAGAATAAACGAACTCTGCTGCTTCACAGAGCCCGTAGTAAAGAGAACGCTGTGCCCTGTTTAGCTCACAGGGGACACAGCTACTGTGTAGAGCCGACTGTGGTCATGCAGTCCAACCAACTTGCTGCTCCTCTCCGGTGGAGCCGGAATTCTATCGGCTATTAGCCAGCCCTGAATTCACACATAAACTCCTCGCCGGAGGTGCCAGCATTCTAGGGGCTTATTTCAGCCGGGTCCCTGACTGCATACACAAAACTCCTCGCCGGAGGTGCCAGCATTCTAGGGGCTTATTTCAGCTGGGTCCTTGACTGCATACACAAAACTCCTCGCCGGAGGTGCCAGCATTCTAGGGGCTTATTTCAGCCGGGTCCCTGACCACACACACGACCACACTGGCGCTGAGCTTGTACATATTTGACACTAGCGCATGGCCGTGCGGTCATGAGAACCTTATATAGCTGCAGCACCTACAGGACCTTCCAAGTAGGACCAATGGAAGGCTGCCACAGAACTTGATCAGGTAGGTACAGGACCTTCCTGGAGGACCAATGGAATTTGCTGCAGTACCTGAGCATGTGACCCTTGATCTCCACTGAGAGATCTTACCCTGGGCATGCTCAGTGTGTGCAAAGCAGGACTTAGTCCCAGAAAAGCCTGCTCGCCGCAGATCAGTGCAGGGTACAATAGCAGAGCCTGGAGAGGCAGCAGCAACCCTTTGCACAATATCAGACTCAGTGAGACGCTGGGACCGACGTCTCCGCTGAGCAGGCTCCACTGCGGCCGATGCAGAATGGGAGACCACAGCAGACACGGCTCGAGATTCCCCCTGTGCCGCAGCGGGAACTTGACTCCTAACACTGTAATTTCTTATTTTCTTCATTCTGCTATGTTTTAGCCAGATAAATACCTTGATAAAAGCCATATTGGCCAAAACGTTGGTGGTACTATGTGACTGATCATACCAATAAATATAATGGAACTTGATTTGATATGACTATTAGATATACAGATACATACAGAAAGATAGATATAAATATGTGAGTGAGATATATAACATATATATATATATATATACACTTCTCAAAAAAAAATAAAGGGAACACTAAAATCCCACATCCTAGATATCACTTAATGAAATATTCCAGTTGTAAATCTTTATTCATTACATAGTGGAATGTGTTGAGAACGATAAAACTTAAAAATTATCAACGTAAAATACAACAAATATCCCACAGAGGTCTGGAGTTGGAATGATGCTCAAAATCAAAGTGGAAAATGAAGTTACAGGCTGATTCAACTTCAATGGAAATGCCTCAAGACAAGGAAATGATGCTCAGTAGTGGCTGTGGCCTCCACGTGCCTGTATGACCTCCATACAATGCCTGGGCATGCTGCTGATAAGGCGGCGGATGGTCTCCTAAGGGATCTCCTCCAAGATCTGGACTAAAGTATCCACCAACTCCTGGACAGTCTGTGGTGCAACAGGACGTTGGTGGATGGTGTGAGACATGATGTCCCAGATGTGTTCAATCGGATTCAGGTCTGGGGAACGGGCCTGCCAGTCCATAGCTTCAATGCCTTCATCTTGCAGGAACTGCTGGCACACTCCACCTACATGAGGTCAGGCATTGTCCTGCATTAGGAGGAACCCAGGGCCAACCGCACCAGCATATGGTCTCACAAGGGGTCTGAGGATCTCATCTCGGTACCTAATGACAGTCAGGCTACCTCTGGCAAGCAAATGGAGGGCTTTGCAGCCCTCCAAAGAAATGTCACCCCACACCATTACTGGCCCACTGCCAAACCGGTCATGCTGAAGGATGTTGCAGGCAGCAGATCGCTCTCCACGGTGTCTCCAGACTCTGTCACATCTGTCACATGTGCTCAGCATGAACCTGCTTTCATCTGTGAAGAGCACAGGGCGCCAATGGCGAATTTGAAAATCCTGGTGTTCTGTGGCAAATTCCAAGCATCCTGCATGATGTTGGGCTTTGAGCACAACCCTCATCTGTGGACATCGGGCACTCAGACCATCCTCATGGAGTCAGTTTCTAACCGTTTGTACAGACACATGCACATTTGTGGCCTGCTGGAGGTCATTTTGCAGGGCTCTGGCAGTGTTCCTCCTGTCCCTCCTTGCACAAAGGCTGAGTTAGCGGTCCTGCTGTTGGGTTGTTGCCCTCCTACGGCCCCCTTCACATCTCCTGATGTACTGGCCTATCTCCTGGTAGCACCTCCATCCTCTGGACACTACGCTGACACAGAAAACCTTCTTGCCACAGCTCGCATTGATGTGCCATCCTGAATGAGCTGCACTACCTGAGCCACTTGTGTGGGTTGTAGAGTCCGTCTCATGCTACCACGAGTGTGAAAGCACAACCAACATTCAAAAGTGACCAAAACATCAGCCAGAAAGCATTGCTACTGAGATGTGGTCTGTGGTCCCCACCTGCAGAGCCACTCCTTTATTGAGTGTGTCTTGATAATTGGCAATAATTTCCATCTATTGTCTATTCCATTTGCACAATAGCATGTGAAATTGATTGTCAAACAGTGTTGCTTCCTGAGTGGTCAGTTTGATTTCACAGGAGTTTGTTTTACTTGGAGTTATATCCCATTGTTTAAGTGTTCCCTTTATTGTATATTGAAGAATATGTCCTTGGAAAACTATGTGTAAATGACCGAGAATGGCTCTGTATGTAAAAGCTGATGTTAAAGTCGCATTGCAATCAGGTAGCATTCACATGTAAATCAGATGTCATTCGGATGTTAGGTGATAAAAATCACATTGTACTCATATGAAAATCGCATGACACTTGTCCCACTTTTCTGGACCAAGCCATTTATCTATTTTCTATGTAAGGCTATGTGCACACGTTGCGGAATTGCCTCTGGAATTTTTTGTGCGGATTCTGCATCTCTTTGACGCATTTTTTGTGCGGATTTTGTGCGGATTTACTGCGGATTTTGTGCGGATTTCTTGCGTTTTTTACCCCTGCTGGATTTCTATAATGGAATGGGTAGAAAAACGCTGCAGATCCGCACAAAATAAGTGACATGCTACTTATTTTAATCCGCATCATTTCCGAGTGGAATTTTCCGCACCATTAGCACAGCATTTTTTTTTCATTGATTTACATTGTAGTGTAAATCACTTGCGGACCTGCAGCGTTTCTGCACGGTAAAAAACGCTGCGGATCCGCAGGAAATCCGCAATGTGTGCACATGGCCAAAGCTGTTTTTGTTTATGCACCCGTTTAGACTTGTTCTCTGTTCAGTCAGTTTACCATTACTTGCTATGTACTATTTTTTCTGACTTGAACACCCCGCCCTTCACCATGCTGTGATTTTAATTACATCCAAACACATTTGGTTCCGACCTTCCTATAAATACAGGCTTTACCATGACATTAGCCAGAGGTAAGTGTTCACAATAGGCAGTTAGGTCAGGGACCCATCCGATTCATGAGATTACCTTGACGTTGGTGGATGGGCTCACATTTTTTGGTCAAATTTTGTGATAAACATCTCATGTGTATTTTCATAGATCTCACAAGCCATTATGCTATTCAGAAAAACTAAACAAAAACTAATTTTAACCAATATCTTTATTTCAACATATTTAGGATAAATATACCAACACAACCCCTTAAAAAACCCCTTACGTATATGACAGGGTTAACTAACTGGTCACATATGTGTAAATATGGGCAAAGGGATGGGGTCACTGTCTAGGGTCTGAACCTGCACGTCCCTATGGTGTCCCCTACCTGACTGCGGAGGTTGGCACCCTCTTGAACGCAATATGGCGCCCCCGCTCGTCGACGGCTAACCCTCAATGCCCTATGAGTCCCTAGTACACAAAACAACGTTGATACCTCATACCTGCCCACTCCTAGGGCCCAAATATTACCAATACTGACCAGATATGATATTTTCACCAATACCACAATGATATATGAAATGACCGTCTCTTGTGGCTCAATCAAAAAACTTAAAAGGTTAAACCATCTATTCTAGGCCTCCTTCACTGGCTATAACGCCCTCGCGTGTCCCTGTCAGCGTTACCCTACCTCACAGCGGAGGTTGGCACCCTCTTGATCGCACTGTGGCGCCCCCGCTCCTCGGCGGCTGTCCCTGGGGTACCCTAAAAAGGTCCCTACAAAAAAAATTGGACCCGCTGCGGGAGAGTGCCTATGGGGCTGTGCTGGTGGGCTACAATATATACATTAGCTCATCATATAGGCAGGAATTGCACAGTGAATTATAACATGCTGTGTATCAGCTCTATTATTGGATTACTCACACAAAACAAAAAATAGATACAGTCTTGATTAAACCCTAAGGCCACATATATAATGATGTCTCTATTATTTCAAGATATACACATGGTGAAAAGATCAAAATAATAACGTTTAAAAAATCTGTTGCACTTATCTGTGCCCAGGTCTCGCCTCTACGCGTTTCCCCCCCATGATATGGTTCTTCAGGAGGCACATGGGAAAAGAACCGTGTGTGTCCACATCGGTGATGCGCTGTGCCTGGTTACAGGTGCCATTATGCTATTCACAATTCATCTATCACACATTCATTTGCTTTAGTACAATTGAGTGCAGCAATTTATCTATTTGCACAACCTCAAACAGTCACACTCCAAACTCCACTATGGTGAAGACCAAAGTTCTATCGAAAGACACCAGAAACAAAATTGTAGGCCTGCAACAGGCTGGGAAGACTGAAATTGGAATAGGCAAGCAACTTGGTGTGATGAAATCAACTGTGGGAGCAATAATAAGAAAATGGAAGACATACAAGACCACTGATAATCTCCCTCGATCTGGGGATCCACTCAAGATCTCACCCCGTCGGGTCTATACGATCACAAGAACGGTGAGAAAAAATCTCAGAACCACACGGGGGGACTAAATGAATGACCTACATAGAGCTGGGACCACCGTAAAAAAGGCTACCATCAGTAACACACTACACCGCCAGGGACTCAGATCCTGCAGTGCCAGATGTGTCCCCTTGCTTAAGCCAGTGCATGTCTGGGCCCATCTGAAGTTTGCTAGAGAGCATTTGGATATCCAGAAGAGTATTGGGAGAATGCCATATGGTTTGATGAAACCAAAGTAGAACTGTTTGGTGGAAACAAAACTCGTCATGTTTGGAAGAGACAGAATGCTGAGTTGCATCTAAACAATGCCATACCTACTGTGAAGCATGGGGGTGGAAACATCATGCTTTAGGGCAGTTTCTCTGCAAAAGGGATTGATCCGTGTACATGAAAAAATGAATGGAGCCATGTATCGTGAGATTTTGAGTGCAAACCTCCTTCCACCAGCAAGGGCATTGAAGATGAAGTGTGGATGGGTCTTTCAGCATGATAATGATCCCAAGCACACTGCCAGGGCAACGAAGGAGTGGCTTCGTAAGAAGCAAGCGAAGGTCCTGGAGTGGCCTAGCCAGTCTCCAAAATCTCAACCCAATAGAAAACCTTTGGAGAGAGTTGAAAATCTGTGTTGCCCTGCGAAAGGCCCAAAACATCACTGCTCTAGAGGAGATCTGCATGGAGGAATTGGCCAACATACCATCAACAGTGTGTGCCAACCTTGTGAAGACTTACAGAAAACTTTTGACCACTGTCATTGCCAACAAAGGATATATAAGAAAATATTAAGATAAACTTTTGTTAATGACCAAATACTTATTTTCCACAACTTATTTTCCATAATTTGCTAAATAAATCTTGCAAAATCAGACAAGGTGATTTTCTGGATTTGTTTTCTCATTTTAACTCTCATAGTTGTGGTCTACCTATGATGTCAATTACAGGCGTCTCTCATTTTTTTTTAAATGGGAGAATTTGCACAATTGGTGGCTGACTAAATACTTTTTCCCCATCTGATTTTATAATAATATATAATAATAATAATTTTTATTTATATAGCGCCAACATATTCCGCAGTGCTTAACAACTTATAGAGGGGACTTGTACAGACAATAGACATTACAGCATAACAGAAATCACAGTTCAAAATAGATACCAGGAGGAATGAGGGCCCTGCTCGAAAGCTTACAAACTATGAGGAAAAGGGGAGACACGAGAGGTGGATGGTAACAATTGCTTTAGTTATTTGGACCAGCCATAGTGTAGGGCTTGGGTGTTCATGTAAAGCTGCATGAACCAGTTAACAGCCTAAGTATGTAGCAGTACAGACACAGAGTGCTATTAACTGCATAAAGTGTATGAGAACACGATGCAAGGAACCTGATTATGTGTTTTTTTTTTTTGTTTTTTTTTCTATTTTTAATAGGCCACACAGGGATAGTTAGGTTAATGCATTGAGGCGGTAGGACAGTCTGAACAAATGCGTTTTTAGGGCACGCTTAAATCTGTGGGGATTGGGGATTAATCGTATTAACCTAGGTAGTGCATTCCAAAGAATCGGCGCAGCACGTGTAAAGTCTTGGAGACGGGAGTGGGAGGTTCTGATTATTGAGGATGCTAACCTGAGGTCATTAGCGGAGCGGAGGGCACGGGTAGGGTGGTAGACTGAGACCAGAGAGGAGATGTAGGGTGGTGCTGAGCCATGGAGTGCTTTGTGGATGAGGGTAGTAGTTTTGTACTGGATTCTGGAGTGGATGGGTAGCCAGTGTAATGACTGGCACAAGATTTTATTATTTTACACGCTGCAATTGTTTGGGCACCACTTTTTAAAAGTGGGAAAATCCCTTTAATATTTTGGGTAAAAGAATTTTCAAATATTCCACATACAAAATAATCCATGATCAAGTCAAGGTTGCCTACCTGACTTTTCTTTTTTTCTGGACAACTTAAAGAATCACTGACAGTCAGTATGTGATAAAGATTTTAAGTAATATATATCTAAATCAATATCTAATATGAAGACTTTACCAGCATTTACTGTGTGCTATAACTAGTGTTGAGCATTCCGATACCGCAAGTATTGGGTATCGGCCGATACTTGTGGTATCGGAATTCCGATACCGAGATCCGATATTTTTGTGATATCGGAAATCGGAATCGGAAGTTCCCAGTGTATGGTTCCCAGGGTCTGGAGGAGAGGAAACTCTCCTTCAGGCCCTGGGATCCATATTCATGTGTAAAATAAAGAATAAAAATAAAAAATAGGGATATACTCACACTCTGACGCGCCCTGGTTGTAAACGCTGCAACCGGCAGCCTCCGTTCCTAAGAATGAGCGAGTGAAGGACCTTCGATGACGTCGCGGCTTGTGATTGGTCGCGTGAGCGGTCACGTGACCGCTCACGCGACCAATCACAAGCTGCGACGTCATCGCAGGTCTTTCACTCCCTGCATTCTTATGAACGGAGTGTTGTGAACTCTATTTCTGGGCTCCCTCTTGTGGTCACAAGTGGTACTGTGTGAGTGCTGTCTTTCTGCAGGTTTGTGACTGGCTTCAGCTGTCTCGTTATCTGTGGTCTGGTTTTCTATTTAAGCTCACTTGGACTCTCAGTTCATGCCTGCTGTCGTTGTATTCAGTGCTATTCTGATTGCTCCTGTCTACATCCGTTATCAGTCTCTCCAAGAGAAGCTAAGTTTTGTTTGCTTATTTTTGCTCATCTGTGTTCAAGATGTGTCCTAGTATATGATTTGTTTATTCCAGCTTGCTAATATGTGATTTCCCTGCTTGCTGGTGCTCTGGGGTGCTGAGTTGCTCCCCCCACATTGTTAGTTGGTGTGGGGGTTCTCGCATTCTCTGCGTGGATATTTTTCCATAGGGTTTTTTACTGACCGCACAGATCCCTTGCTATTTTCTGCTATCTAGCGTTAGCGGACCTCATTTGCTTAATCTGTTTCATCTCTGCGTTTGTCTTTTCCTCTTAACTCACCGTTATTATTTGTGGGGGCTTCTATATCTTTGGGGTTATTTCTCTGAGGCAAGTGAGGTCTGTACTTTCTCTTTAGGGGTAGTCAGTTTCTCAGGCCGTGAAGAGACGTCTAGGATTTCAGGATACGTTCCACGGCTACCTTTAGTGTGTTTGGTTAGGATCAGGTTTTGCGGTCAGTCCAGTTACCACATCCCCAGAGCTCGTCCTATTATCTCTCACTTAGCTGGTTAGATTTGTGATCCTAAGCCACTGGGATCATAACAGTACAGCAGGCCGAAAAGTGTTTAATGCATCGCAGAAGTGGGATAAGAGAAGTCCAGAGTACAATTTTTTTTTTTTTCCTCTCCCTTTGCTGCAGTCTGTCCAGCTTCTCTCATCCCCTTAATCTCTGGGTGGCTTTGAGTTCAGCTGCAGACATGGATATTCAGAGTCTGACTTCTAGTGTGGATCATCTTGCTGCAAGGGTGCAAAGCATTCAGGATTTTGTTGTTCACAGTCCTATGTCTGAGCCAAAAGTACCTATTCCTGAGTTGTTTTCTGGAGATAGATCTAGGTTTCTGAATTTTAAGAATAATTGTAAATTATTTCTTTCTTTGAGACCTCGTTCCTCTGGTGATTCCGCTCAGCAAGTTAGAATTGTTATCTCCCTGTTACGTGGCGACCCGCAAGATTGGGCTTTCTCCCTGGCGCCGGGAGATCCTGCATTGCTGAATGTGGATGCGTTTTTTCTGGCGCTTGGATTGCTTTATGAGGAACCTAATCTTGAGAACCAGGCAGAAAAGGCCTTGCTAGCTCTCTCTCAGGGCCAGGATGAAGCTGAGGTATATTGTCAAAAATTTCGGAAATGGTCGGTGCTTACTCAATGGAATGAGTGTGCCCTGGCTGCAAATTTGAGAGAAGGTCTGTCTGAAGCCATTAAGAATGTTATGGTGGGGTTCCCCACGCCTGCAAGTCTGAATGACTCAATGGCTTTGGCCATTCAGATTGATCGGCGTTTGCAGGAGCGCAAATCTGCGCACCATCTGGCGGTGTTTTCTGAACAGAGACCTGAGTCTATGCAATGTGACCGAATTCTGACCAAATTGAGCGGCAAAATCATAGACGTCAAAATGGGTTGTGCTTTTACTGTGGTGATTCAACTCATGTTATCTCAGCATGCTCTAAGCGCGTAAAAAAAAATCGCTAAATCTGTCACCGTTGGTACTATACAGCCTAAATTCATTTTGTCTGTTACTTTAATTTGTTCTTTGTCATCCTACTCGGTTATGGCTTTTGTGGATTCAGGTGCTGCCCTGAACCTGATGGATTTGTCGTTTGCCAGGCGCTGTGGTTTTGTCCTGGAGCCTTTGGAATTCCCTATTCCACTGAGGGGTATTGATGCTACACCATTGGCTGAGAATAAGCCTCAGTATTGGACTCAAGTGACCATGTGCATGACTCCTGTACATCAGGAGGTGATTCGCTTTCTTGTGCTGCATAATCTGCATGATGTGGTCGTTTTGGGTCTGCCATGGCTGCAGGCCCATAATCCAGTTCTGGATTGGAAAGCTATGTCTGTTTCAAGTTGGGGTTGCCAGGGGATTCATGGCGATGCTCCTTTGGTGTCAATTGCTTCTTCCACTCCTTCTGAGGTCCCTGAGTTTTTGTCGGACTACCAGGATGTATTTGATGAGCCCAGATCCGGTGCCCTGCCTCCTCACAGGGATTGTGATTGTGCTATAAATTTGATTCCTGGTAGTAAGTTCCCTAAGGGACGACTTTTTAATTTGTCTGTACCAGAACATGCCGCAATGCGGAGTTATATAAAGGAGTCTTTAGAGAAGGGACATATTCGCCCGTCCTCCTCCCCTCTTGGTGCAGGATTCTTTTTTGTGGCCAAGAAGGATGGTTCTCTGAGACCTTGTATAGATTATCGTCTTCTAAATAAAATCACGGTCAAATTTCAGTATCCTTTGCCATTATTATCTGATCTGTTTGCTCGGATTAAGGGGTCCAGTTGGTTCACCAAGATAGATCTTCGCGGTGCGTATAACCTTGTGCGTATTAAGCAGGGGGATGAATGGAAAACAGCATTTAATACGCCCGAAGGCCATTTTGAGTACTTGGTGATGCCTTTTGGACTCTCTAATGCTCCTTCTGTGTTCCAGTCCTTCATGCATGACATCTTCCGAGAATATCTGGATAAATTTATGATTGTGTATCTGGATGACATTTTGGTCTTTTGTGAGGACTGGGAGTCCCATGTGAAGCAGGTCAGGATGGTATTTCAGGTCCTGCGTGCTAATGCCTTATTTGTGAAGGGCTCAAAATGTCTCTTCGGAGTACAGAAGGTTTCATTTTTGGGTTTTATTTTTTCTCCTTCTACTATTGAGATGGACCCAGTCAAGGTCCAGGCTATTCATGACTGGACTCAGCCTACATCTGTTAAGAGTCTTCAGAAGTTCTTGGGTTTTGCTAATTTTTACCGTCGCTTCATTGCTAATTTTTCTGGCGTGGTTAAACCCTTGACGGATTTGACCAAGAAGGGTTCTGATGTGACTAATTGGTCTCCTGCGGCAGTGGAAGCCTTTCGGGAGCTGAAGCGCCGGTTTTCTTCAGCTCCAGTCTTATGTCAGCCTGATATCTCTCTTCCTTTCCAGGTCGAGGTGGATGCTTCTGAGATTGGAGCAGGGGCTGTTTTGTCGCAGAGAAGCTCTGATGGCTCTGTGATGAAGCCTTGTGCCTTCTTTTCAAGAAAGTTTTCGCCTGCCGAGCGGAATTATGATGTTGGTAATCGGGAGTTGTTGGCTATGAAGTGGGCATTTGAGGAGTGGCGACATTGGCTCGAGGGAGCTAGGCATCGTGTGGTGGTCTTGACTGATCACAAAAATCTGATTTATCTCGAGTCTGCCAAGCGCCTGAATCCTAGACAGGCTCGTTGGTCGTTGTTTTTCTCCCGTTTCAATTTCGTGGTCTCGTACCTGCCTGGTTCGAAGAACGTGAAGGCTGATGCCCTTTCTAGGAGTTTTGTGCCTGACTCTCCGGGAGTTTCAGAGCCGGCTGGTATCCTCAAAGAGGGAGTGATTTTGTCTGCCATTTCCCCAGATTTGCGACGAGTGCTGCAGAAATTTCAGGCTGATAGACCTGACCGTTGCCCACCAGAGAGACTGTTTGTCCCAGATAGATGGACCAGCAGAGTTATTTCCGAGGTTCATTCTTCGGTGTTGGCAGGTCATCCTGGGATTTTTGGTACCAGAGATTTGGTGGCTAGTAGGGTTGAGCGACTTTCATTTTTTAAAGATCGAGTCGGGTTTTGTGAAACCCGACTTTGTCCAGAGTCGAGTCGAGTGCAGTCGGCCGATTATCGCTAAAAGTCGGTGATCGACCGAAACACGAAACCCAATGCAAGTCAATGGGGAAGCATAGTCGGCAGTGCGTGGAGGCCAGGAAAACACCTACAGTGCCCATTTTAATGCCAAAAACATCCATTCTTGTTTCTGAAGCTTGTCAATCTTAATTAACTTTATAATAATAGTTGGGCATAGGAAATTGGGGGTCATTTGGTAAAAGTTGTGGGGGGTAGGGCTGGTTCAAGGCTTTAGTGGGCCCAGGAAATGTGGACTCCGTCACGGCGGTGGAGCAGGGAGAGGTAAGTATTTCAATGTTGCAAGTGCTGTGATCCTGAGCAAGCAGGGGGGGCCCACTCGTTCACATTGGCACTGGCACAGGGCCCCTCAAAGTACAGCGGTGTGTTTGCATGGCGGGGGCGCCTCCCACCGGCAGCGACACTTTTACGTACTCTGAGGGGCCCTGTGCCAGTGACGTCGCCAACGAGTATGCCCCCCCCCACCTGATGAAGGAACCTGCACTTTCATCTGCACCTTCCTCTTTGTCCCTGTGTAAGGTGGTATAACATGCGGGAAGGGGAACCTTACTTTCAGCAGGGTCAGATTCTGGCTGTGTAGAGTGCAAGGGGAATGTAGTGGTCTAGGTCAATGTACCAGCAGACTCATCTAGCAGTGGCTGGGCAATGGGCAGGATGAGGAGGAAACAGATATAGGGCCAAAGAATAAAGTAGGCTAAATGCAGTTCAAAATTGGTAACATGACTAAACAGGCGGCATTGCTTTGTTCAGTGGAGTAGCAAACCCAAGAGCAGCAGACACTGTTTTAAGGGCCCAACCACACTAGTAGGCCAAATGCAGTTTAATATCTGCTACTGTAGGCCAAAAGCCAGAAGGTTGAAGCTCAGCTTTATTCAGTTGAGGACAAACAACATGGAGGGGCAGACACCGTTAGTAGGCCCTAACCACCAATTTTTAAAAACACAGCACTTAATGAGAGCCAGAAGGTTGAAGCTCAGCTGTATTCAGTTGAGGTCAGACTCAACACCAGGGAGGGGCAGACACCGTTAGTAGGCCGTAACCAAAGTTGAAGGTCAAATGCAGTTTAATATCTGATACTATAGGCCCGAAAGCCAGAAGGTTGAAGCTCAGCTGTATTCAGTTGAGGTCAGACTCAACACCAGGGAGGGGCAGACACTGTTAGTAGGCCGTAACCAAAGTTGAAGGTCAAATGCAGTTTAATATCTGATACTATAGGCTGAAAGCCAGAAGGTTGAAGCTCAGCTGTATTCAGTTGAGGACAAACACTAGGCAGGGGCAGACACCGTTAGTAGGCCCTAAACACCAATTTTTTTTTAAACAACAGCACTTAATGAGAGCCAGAAGGTTGAAGCTCAGATTTATTCATTTGAGGACAACTTGAATTAGGGACTGCAGAAAGACTTACCAGGCTGTCCCCTGTGTGGACCATGCATCCAATACATTAACCCATTGCGCCACAAAGGACACATAACCTTCCGTGGCCATGCCTACAGGTCCATGTGTCTGTTGTCAGGTGTACCTTTGGACTCACAGATTGACATAGTGCATGGACAATGCGGTCTTTTACATGCTGGTGGAGGGGTGGGATGGCTTTTCTCGCAAAAGAATTGTCAACTGGGTAGCCCATAGCGTGGTACAGCGTAGTCCATCATGGCTTTATTAATATTAAATAAAATAAAAAAATAGGCTCTATGCACTGTAAAATAGGTTCCAGGGGTAAACGGGCAGCATTGGTGTGGTCAGTGGAGGAGTAATGCAAGTAGGGACCGCAGACAGGCTATCAAAGGCCTTAAATAACAAACAATAGGCTCATGGCAGTTTTACATCGGTTACATGGATACACAGGCAGGCAGCATTGTGGTCAGTGGAGGAGTAATGCAAGTAGGGACCGCAGACAGGCCTTCAAAGGCCTAAAATAACAAACAATAGGCTCATGGCAGTTTTACATCGGTTACATGGATAAACAGGCAGGCAGCATTGTGGTCAGTGGAGGAGTAATGCAAGTAGGGACCGCAGACAGGCTATCAAAGGCCTAAAATAACAAACAATAGGCTCATGGCAGTTTTACATCGGTTACATGGATACACAGGCAGGCAGCATTGTGGTCAGTGGAGGAGTAATGCAAGTAGGGACCGCAGACAGGCTATCAAAGGCCTAAAATAACAAACAATAGGCTCATGGCAGTTTTACATCGGTTACATGGATACACAGGCAGGCAGCATTGTGGTCAGTGGAGGAGTAATGCAAGTAGGGACCGCAGACAGGCTATCAAAGGCCTAAAATAACAAACAATAGGCTCATGGCAGTTTTACATCGGTTACATGGATACACAGGCAGGCAGCATTGTGGTCAGTGGAGGAGTAATGCAAGTAGGGACCGCAGACAGGCTATCAAAGGCCTAAAATAACAAACAATAGGCTCATGGCAGTTTTACATCGGTTACATGGATGCACAGGCAGGCAGCATTGTGGTCAGTGGAGGAGTATTGCAAGGAGTGTCTGACACAGTTAGTACTCCAAAAAAATAAATAGATGTTAATGTCTCGCAAAACAACTATAAGTAAAAAAAGGGTGTCATGCTTAGGTACAGGGGTGGGCTCAACTGCAGAGTTTATGACAAAGTAATTTGGCAGTAAATTAGTATTTACTGGTGTCAATATAGGACACTGACCCAGACTACTTTAACTAGCATCATAGATGCAAACAAATTGGTATTGTTTGTCAGTGCCAGGCATTGAATGATGTCAGTGCATAGACCAGTGATGGCGAACCTATGACACGCGTGTCAGTGCTGACACGCGTAGTCATTTTCAGTGACACGCCGGCCGCGGCCCCATAGAAATTGCTTCTTTCCCAGGGTCTGAAGGAGAGGAAACTCTCCTTCAGGCCCTGGGAACCATATTAATATGTAAAATAAAGAATTAAAATAAAAAATATTGCTATACTCACCTGTCCGACACAGCCTGGACGTCCGCGAGGGAACCGGCAGCGTTGTTTGCTTAAAAATCGCGGTTTTCCTTCCTTCCTTGAAGTCCCGGCTTGTGATTGGTTGCGTGCCGCCCATGTGACCGAGACGCGACCAATCACAGCAAGCCGTGACGTAATTTTAGGTCCTTCAGGATTTTAAAATTACGTTCCGGCGTTGTGATTGGTTGCGTCGCCCATGTGACCGCACGCAACCAATCACAACGCCGGAACGTAATTTTAAAATCCTGAAGGACCTAAAATTACGTCACGGCTTGCTGTGATTGGTCGCGTCTCGGTCACATGGGCGGCACGCAACCAATCACAAGCTGGGACTTCAAGTAAGGAAGGAAAACCGCGATTTTTAAGCAAACAACGCTGCCGGTTCCCTCGCGGACGTCCAGGCTGCGTCGGAGAGGTGAGTATAGCAATATTTTTTATTTTAATTCTTTATTTTACACACATTAATGTTGTTTCGATACCGATACCCGATACCACAAAAGTATCGGATCTCGGTATCGGAATTCCGATACAGCAAATATCGGCCGATACCCGATACTTGCGGTATCGGAATACTAAACAATGGCATCCGATCCGATTTTTTATCGGATCAGATGCCATGCAGGAGGTCTGTGGGTCCAAACAACAGAGCTCCGGTGCAGAGCGTCTAGGCCTGGGACTTCCGGTAGGCCAGGCGCAGCTCCCGGAAGTCCCAGGCCTCTGCGTCGGATCTGTGTTGTTTGGGCGACATTGCGCTGCTCCCTGCTGCGCCGACCAGAAGTCCCAGGCTGCACCGACCAGAAGTCCCAGGCTGCACTTCTGAGGCCTGAGGAGATAGCTGTCTGGAGGCCCTGTGATAGCTGTCTGGACTCAGGCCCTGTGATAGCTGTCTGGAGGCCCTGTGATAGCTGTCTGGACTCAGGCCCTGTGATAGCTGTCTGGACTCAGGCCCTGTGATAGCTGTCTGGACTCAGGCCCTGTGATAGCTGTCTGGACTCAGGCCCTGTGATTGCTGTCTGGACTCAGGCCCTGTGATTGCTGTCTGGACTCAGGCCCTGTGATAGCTGTCTGGACTCAGGCCCTGTGATTGCTGTCTGGACTCAGGCCCTGTGATAGCTGTCTGGACTCAGGCCCTGTGATAGCTGTCTGGACTCAGGCCCTGTGATAGCTGTCTGGACTCAGGCCCTGTGATTGCTGTCTGGACTCAGGCCCTGTGATAGCTGTCTGGACTCAGGCCCTGTGATAGCTGTCTGGACTCAGGCCCTGTGATAGCTGTCTGGACTCAGGCCCTGTGATAGCTGTCTGGACTCAGGCCCTGTGATAGCTGTCTGGACTCAGGCCCTGTGATAGCTGTCTGGACTCAGGCCCTGTGATAGCTGTCTGGACTCAGGCCCTGTGATAGCTGTCTGGACTCAGGCCCTGTGATAGCTGTCTGGACTGAGGCCCTGTGACTACTACAGCAACCATCATCCAGTGAACTGTGGGGTGTCATTGGCCATTACTGAGATAAGTGAGAGGGAGGCATCAGTGATGGCGATCCTGTGGCAGTCCAGCTGTTGCAAAACTACAATTCCCATCATGGCTGGCCATTCAAAGCAAAGGCTTTGGCTGTAAAGACATGATGGGAATTGTAGTTTTGCAACAGCTGGAGTGCCACAGGTTCGCCATCACTGGAAGAATTCCCCCTCCCCCTCACTTATCTTAGTTCACGGCACCCCACACAAGTTAAATAATAGCAAGACCAACAAAAGAAACCAATTGACAGATGAACAAAGAAGTCACTAAGCAGGTAAGTTAATTCTAATTATACATATTTGTTATTTAAACTATACATGTCGCAAAATTATGTTTTTTTATCAAGGTGACACACCACCCAAGTTATGCTCGGTTTTTTGGCGAATTTTGACACACCGAGCTCAAAAGGTTGCCCATCACTGGCATAGACTAAACATTGGTGGAGCTGTGCGAGATAATTTTGCACGTGGTAGAGCACAGTTTGAGCTGGGGGGGAACTCTCTTGTGGCCGGCGGTACCGCCCCAGGGCCCCTCATGTTACAATGGTGTGTCTGACGTTGGGTGCGCACCACCACCGCCAGAGACACTACATTGTACTATGAGGGACCCAGTGGCAGTGCCGTCAACCAAAAGCGGGCACACCCACCTCTTCAGACAATCAGCACTGTAACGGGTGCTTGCGCCAAGTGGCGAGACAACGGCCCCGTGGGGGGATTTTTCCCATTGGGGGAGGTGTAAACATGTTGTATGCTGGACAAACAGCTGCTGCAAATTAACAGATTGGAACACTCAGTAAGACCAGTCCACAAGCAAGACCTTTTTATAGGAAAGCTAGGTGTCAGCCGGGAAAGGTGGGGCAAAATAATTTGAAATCCAGGAGTGGTTCATTTTAATGAAGGTGAGATCATCCACATTTTGGATAGCCAGACGAGTCCTTTTTTCGGTTAATATTGAACCAGCAGCACTGAATACTCTTTCTGATAGCACACTAGCTGCTGGGCAAGCAAGCTCCTGCAACGCATATTCTGCCAATTCAGGCCAGGTGTCTAATTTTGATGCCCAGTAATCAAATGGGAATGACGGTTGAGGGAGAACATCGATAAGGGAAGAAAAATAGTTAGTAACCATACTGGACAAATGTTGTCTCCTGTCACTTTGAATAGATGCAGCAGTACCTGTCCTGTCTGCGGTCATTGCGAAATCACTCCACAACCTGGTCAGAAAACCCCTCTGTCCAACGCCACTTCTGATTTGTGCACCTCTAACACCTCTGCCATGTAGCCCCCTGCAGCTTGTGTGAGACTGAGAACCATCACCGGCGCTGTGTGCTGGGAATGCCTGAATCAAACGGTCTACAAGAGTAGCTTGTTTGGTTGCTAATATTTGTTCGAGGTTCTCATGTGGCATAATATTTTGCAATTTGCCTTTATAGCGAGGGTCAAGGATGCAGGCCAACCAATAATCGTCATCGCTCATCATTTTAATAATGCGTGTGTCCCTTTTGAGGATACGTAAGGCATAATCCGCCATGTGGGCCAAAGTTCCAGTTGTCAAATCTGCGGTTGTGCTGGTTGGAGGGGCTGTTACAGGCAAATCTATGTCACTTGTCTCCCTTAAAAAAACAGAACCCAGCCTTGCAACGCCACTAATTTCTGTTGGCCCAGGAGAAGCTTCCTCATTCAAAAAGTACTCATCCCCATCATCCTCCTCGTCCTCCTCCTCCTCTTCGCCCGCTACCGCGTCCTCTACACGGCCCTGACCAGACAATGGCTGACTGTCATCAAGGCTTTCCTCTTCCTCGGCTGCAGACGCCTGCTCCTTTATGTGCGTCAAACTTTGCATCAGCAGACGCATTAGGGGGATGCTCATGCTTATTATGGCGTTGTCTGCACTAACCAGCCGTGTGCATTCCTCAAAACACTGAAGGACTTGACACAGGTCTTGTAGCTTCGACCACTGCACACCTGACAACTCCATGTCTGCCATCCAACTGCCTGCCCGTGTATGTGTATCCTCCCACAAAAACATAACAGCACGCCTCTGTTCGCACAGTCTCTGAAGCATGTGCAGTGTGGAGTTCCACCTTGTTGAAATGTCGATGATTAGGCGATGCTGGGGAAGGTTCAAAGACCGCTGATAGTTCTGCATACGGCTGGAGTGTACGAGTGAACGGCGGATATGCGAGCAAAGTCTGCGCACTTTGAGGAGCAGGTCGGGTAACCCCGGGTAACTTTTCAGGAAGCACTGCACCACCAGGTTTAAGGTGTGAGCCAGGCAAGGAATGTGTTTCAGTTGGGAAAGGGCTATGGCAGCCATTAAATTCCTTCCGTTATCACTCACAACCTTGCCTGCCTCAAGATTAAATAAATGAGCCTCAAGGCACAGTGCACAAATTACAAAGGAGGACACATGCAAGTGCAGCGCCCCAGAGTCCTGGTCGTTGCAGTATCATGGCTCAGCCACTAAGGGGGGCCATGGTGCGTTCGATGGCACTGAAGGAGTTCTCTGAGCAGGTATCACAGTCACCAATTCATTTCACAGCTGGGCCTCCGGGGGGAGCTAAGGGTGCTATTCATTAGGCCACTCCCCACCATAGTGGGTAAACTGGGGGTCAGGCAGGAAGTTAGAGAGAACGCTGACGGGATTGAACGGAGCAACACCCTGTGGCAGGGGGTGTTGTGAAGGGAGAGACTGTAGGGTCTCTGCCAGGGGTGGGATCCTGGCAGAGGCTTGGCATTGAAAGAACGTAACGGGTCCGCGCAGGCTCCTGGAAGCGGCGGGACTCAAGAAAGGACTAGAAGCGAGATAGATTGTGCTGAGTGAGAAACGAAGTCAAGCGAAAGGAGATACCAGTGAGGGTTGTGCTGAAAGAGGCAGCACCTTACTGAGGCGCACTACCGGTGGCCGGAACGCCGAGGAGGTAAAGAGTTTCAAGCCATACCTCAGACCTACGGCAGGGCAGTTAGCTTTAGGCGGACTGTCTCACGCATCACCCAGGAAGGCAAAGGGGGGTACCAACAGGAGAGGGGCGCAGATAGAGTCCCGGAAGATCTCCGAGCCTCCCCGTCATACGGGTGCGTTCCTACCATAGTATCTGGAGGGACGAGGAAGATCTTTGCGAATTAAGTTGTTGTGAGGGAACACGAGAAACAGACACAATAGTTGTGGGGTACTTTCCATAAGCACAGCAGGGAAGGACTGCAACACATAGCGCTAGAAGGAAGGCACCGATTTCCACCTGCAAGGAGAGCTCTGGAAGTGCCATTGGACCGGCCGGACTTGCGCAGCCTGGTGAGCCGTATTCTGGACTGAGGACCCAGAGAGCTTCAGTAAAGAGGTAAAGAGACTGCAACCTGGTGTCCTCGTTATTTACCGCGACCTGCACCCCACAACTGCACCGCTACACCGTTACTACACCACTTATTGCACCGGACGTCCCCCACTGACAGACAGGGCCACGGACCGGGTCTAGCCACCGTGACAACCCCAGGACTGAGACCTAGAGGCCCGGCTCCGGGTACCCCTCGGCCCTGCGGCGGTGTGGGGGCGCTCCAACTTGGCGTCACAAACAGGATCTACTTAAGCCTGAAGAATCAGGTCATGTGTGCCTAGAGACTGTGATTTACTGTGCTTTATTGCAAGATTGTGCTGCGCCATTAGCCGCCAAAAGTTCCCGCCAAAAGGCGCCGCCATTGCTACACCCCAGGAGAAGGAGGGTGTGTTATGGGCGGAGACTCCCAGTGTGGCGCGAGAAATGGCTACCGCCCCCTGCACTTCTGGCTGCAAAGAGATGACCTGCCCCAGAGCAGAAGAGAAACACCCCTTGATATGCAACGGCGAGAAGCTGGCGACGGAGAAGCTCGACCTCGGAAAAATGGCGGAGTTAGGTGCATGCACTGCCACCGACTATCAGGCAGCGATGATGAACGGCGAGTGCCTGAGCGAGGAAGAAGTGGTTCCGGCCTGCCTTTCTTCACCGGAGATGGACCGGAAGCCCGCGGACCCGACAGCAGAGCTACGTCCACCAATCCCGACCTCGGAGTTAGAGGAGGAGGAATCACAGCAAGCGGAGCCGAATCCGAGCATCCCATTGGAGGAGCCCCGGTCCGGGCTGCAGCCGACTCCAGTGTCCTCGTTAACGGACCGGAGCGACACCGATGGAACCACATTTGGCGCAGGTATGGCCGACGTCCCTGCTCCCCTCCACGAGCCCGCTTCCATGACCCACCTCCATCTCAGTAGGGAGCGACTTATCTCGGCAGGGCTAATGGTGCTATCCCCCGATGACCTAGGGAGGATGGTGCCACCGCTGTCGACTGGAGTGGGGGAACCCGTGGATGTGAGCTTAGATGGAGTAGTTCTTCGGTGGGACACCCCCTGGTTTAGAGCGGATGGATCCCGGGAGAACGGGTCCACTCTTGCGGTGCTTACATGGGAACAATATAGACAGTGCTTGATTCTGCAGTGGAAAGGACGGAAAGGAGCTGAGTCGATGGGCCCATCGAAAGTACAACAACCCCCCCCGGCATGGGATGACAGAGACGCGGTAAGGCGGGGCACTGTGTTGGCCTACCATGTAAAAAGGGGGTGGGGCCTCATACACGAGCCGGGACTGGATACTGATGTTTTTGTTGCACATTGTAATGTGAGGGCTCCCTGTTGTGGCCGAAGCGGAGAACCGTTACAAAAGGGGGATCCAGTGACCTACAGCCGCCACTTGAACCCCCTCGGGTGGTATGCACGGAATGTTCGGCGGTGTATGTCTGGAGCCGCAGCACTTGCTACCCCAGACCTGGTCCCGGGAGTACCCGATCTTGTCACCATTGCAACAGTACGCCTAGTAGCAGCCCCAGAGTTGGCCAGTCGAGTCCATCTGCATGTCCGGACCGCGGACACTGGCACCACGGCGGCTGGGTTCCAGGAACCCAAGCCACCAGAAGAAGAATAAACCTCGATACCATGAAAATGTAAATAGTTAACTGTTCATTCCTTTAACTGTTCCTGTTTGCTACTAAACCCGTCTAGGGTTAAAGGTGACCCCTTGTTGACCCGGGGCCACTATTGTTGTTCTCAAAGTTTTGCACAAGTTTAAAAAAAACTGCAGAAATCATGAACTGCGCATGATTCAAACTCTCCCTTGTAAAAAGTTGCACCTTCTTAAAGGTGCTCCCTACTGGTTTTAGCCAAAAGACACTTTGCGAAGATTCCTTCTCTACTGGTTTTAGTTAAAGACACTTTGCGAAGAAACCTTTCCTACTAGTCCTAGTTAAAGACACTTTGTGAAGATCCCGGGCTGGAACTTTGCATAAGACTGGTAGGCTGAGAAGACGAGCTACCTCAGAAAGACTTGGTCCCCTCTTAAAGGGGATGTGACGAAGTAAATTTGAAAGAGATACTGTTACCGAACAGTAATGTGATAATGATGCCTTGAAAAAGAAAATGTAACTGTTTTACATGCCGAGTTATATGTGTTGAAGTTGTTGAAATGTGAAATCTGAATAATGTTTTGTAGAAAGGAAAGATGCAGAGAGCCCGTAGGGGTAGATGTAGAAGCCTGCATAGTTGAAAGTAAAAGAAGTAATAATGAAGGTGAGGATAGAAGGTAAACCCCGCGTCCCCATTGAAAAGTTACTTTGTTACTAAGGACAGAGAGTGAACCCGTAGGGGTTAGAGAGTGAGTCCTTAAAGGAGCCGAGTAGAGCGGGCTCAGAGTTCTTTAAATGAAAGGAATGTTATGTCTATACTGTGTATAGTAGCGAAAGGCAGTAGGCCCTGGCTGAACAGGGCGGTCCTGTAAAAGAAAGGAGAGGCAGTAGGTCTGGTGCCGTAGGGACAGGCGGTCCTGCAGGTTCACAAGAAGGAGAATGTAAAGTTGAAATGCCTTATAATGTGATTATAGGAAGGCCTTTGATAGACTAAGAGTGTGAGTTTCTTAAAGGCAATGTTAAGTTATTGTTCCAAAAATTGCACTAAGTAGAATACCCGGTTGGGTAACAGAAGTTATTTATGCTCTGTAATTTATAATGTTGATTATGTTTGTAACGTTAAAAGTGTCCTCACCTCCCATAAAGGGAAGCTTACTTAAGTATACTTACTGTTATTTGCACTCAACAAAATTGTATGTCTTTTTGCTAACCTGTATTGTTGTTTTTCTTCCCAGTCCCGGAGTACTGTGTTTAACCAGGGGGGAGTGCAGCGCCCCAGAGTCCTGGTCGTTGCAGTATCATGGCTCAGCCACTAAGGGGGGCCATGGTGCGTTCGATGGCACTGAAGGAGTTCTCTGAGCAGGTATCACAGTCACCAATTCATTTCACAGCTGGGCCTCCGGGGGGAGCTAAGGGTGCTATTCATTAGGCCACTCCCCACCATAGTGGGTAAACTGGGGGTCAGGCAGGAAGTTAGAGAGAACGCTGACGGGATTGAACGGAGCAACACCCTGTGGCAGGGGGTGTTGTGAAGGGAGAGACTGTAGGGTCTCTGCCAGGGGTGGGATCCTGGCAGAGGCTTGGCATTGAAAGAACGTAACGGGTCCGCGCAGGCTCCTGGAAGCGGCGGGACTCAAGAAAGGACTAGAAGCGAGATAGATTGTGCTGAGTGAGAAACGAAGTCAAGCGAAAGGAGATACCAGTGAGGGTTGTGCTGAAAGAGGCAGCACCTTACTGAGGCGCACTACCGGTGGCCGGAACGCCGAGGAGGTAAAGAGTTTCAAGCCATACCTCAGACCTACGGCAGGGCAGTTAGCTTTAGGCGGACTGTCTCACGCATCACCCAGGAAGGCAAAGGGGGGTACCAACAGGAGAGGGGCGCAGATAGAGTCCCGGAAGATCTCCGAGCCTCCCCGTCATACGGGTGCGTTCCTACCATAGTATCTGGAGGGACGAGGAAGATCTTTGCGAATTAAGTTGTTGTGAGGGAACACGAGAAACAGACACAACAGTTGTGGGGTACTTTCCGTAAGCACAGCAGGGAAGGACTGCAACACATAGCGCTAGAAGGAAGGCACCGATTTCCACCTGCAAGGAGAGCTCTGGAAGTGCCATTGGACCGGCCGGACTTGCGCAGCCTGGTGAGCCGTATTCTGGACTGAGGACCCAGAGAGCTTCAGTAAAGAGGTAAAGAGACTGCAACCTGGTGTCCTCGTTATTTACCGCGACCTGCACCCCACAACTGCACCGCTACACCGTTACTACACCACTTATTGCACCGGACGTCCCCCACTGACAGACAGGGCCACGGACCGGGTCTAGCCACCGTGACAACCCCAGGACTGAGACCTAGAGGCCCGGCTCCGGGTACCCCTCGGCCCTGCGGCGGTGTGGGGGCGCTCCACATATATATATCAACCAATGTGCACCAATGGAAGAAAGTGATGGACAAATCCGGAATTTGAATAGCAAAACAAAGGAAACCCAGACAAAAAGGTCCAAAAATATGAAATAACAATATTTATTAGTGAATAAACAATAAGTCGGTGGTGGACTACCAAAGAGACACAAAACCAGGGACATATAAATAATGAAAATAATAATAACTAACAATGTGTGATGGTAAATATACAGGTTAATACATCATAAAAAGGGGACCATATAGCAGCATGGGGATCCAGATGGCAATATAAATATAACATAAAGTGCATATGCAAAAATGTATGTAAACAATAGACTGGCTGAAGTAACCCGAAAGATGAGTGCAAGGTCAATAGTGACCGATGCTTATAAGTAAGCAAAATGAAGGTCAAAAGAATCCAAAAGCCAAATAGATAGAAAGCAGCATAGTGGCAAGTGCCAAAATCAGATAGAGTGCTACTATAATAAAGCAACCGCGGCCATGAGTATTACCTGCTATATGGTGGATATGTCCAGGGATGTGCCTGACCCCGACGCGCGTTTCGGCGTCTGCCTTCGTCAGGGGGTGGCTACATCCAAGGAAAGCTGGGTATTTATGAAGGGGAGCGACCAATGGAGGAGGGAACGGGTGTGTGCGGCGACGCACGCTGACACAGGAGGTCATCAGGAGGCGCCGGCCTACAAGCCCACACAATCCCGGAGCCGCGGTCAGCTGACGCGACGCAGGGAAGCATGGGAAAGGGGGCGGAGCCGCCCGGGACACAGTGCCGGCGCGCGTACCACCCGACCCGCCGTCATTGGGTGAAAGGGAACATGTGATGCTAGGTCCTGGAAGGGAAATACTAATACAAGAGAAATAAGTAAATAACAAAATAAGAAAATAAATAAGAAAATAAAGAATTTATGGCTGCGGGTCCTGATTTAAGAAAATAGCGGCCGCAAGGGACTGGAAAAGAAGATGTAAGTAATAATAATAGAAAAAATGGTGGAAAACATGGTGACCAAAAAAGAACAAGATATATATATATATATATATATATATATATATATATATATATATATATATATATATATATATATATATATATATATATCAAAAAATGGATATAAAAGAAAAACGTGAACAGTGCGTGAATATATGAATATATATAGTAATAAATAATAATAATAATCAATATATATAATATATAAAGGCAAATAAGACAAATACAATAAAACCTAAAAAGATTAATACTAAATGATGAGGAAAATGTAAGTGAAGTGCGGTGAGGGAAATACGAAATACCAAATAATGAAAAAGCAAATAATATTAATTATTAACATTAATTATTTTCTTTTCTACTCTTCACAGCCAAGCCTTTTAAATCTTGACCTTCGTGGACACGGCAGACGGCACGTCTCAAGAATACTCCAGGACAAATGTAAAAAGGAAGGATACACAGCCAAACAGTCACCAGAGTGATCAGTGAAAACAAAGGTAACTATGAGAAATATACAAAAAAAGGGTAAAAGTAAAACACCAAATCAGATAACAATAAAATAATAAACACATACAGTATAAATATAATTAATATAGATATAAAATATGGAAGAATAAATATGAACAAATAAATAAAAAATAAATCAAAAAGACCAGAAAAAATAATGATGACTCAAAAGGACCAGAAAAACGAGGGAATTGGACAAAATACTATAGCTCACACTAAAACCAAAAGAATAAACACAATTTAATAATATAAATTGGGAAAAATTAAAATACAATTAAAATCATGTTAAAACCTTGGATTAACAGGTAGACAGGGAATTATCTATAAGAAAGGGACAAAGCTAATATTTTCGTTCAAACCTAGAGGATGCATAGTGTTAAGTGTCCATATCCATCTAGTTTCAGTTTGTGCTAATCTCTGACTGATGTTGCCTCCACGTAAGGATGGTATTACCCTATCGATTCCTCTGATCCTCAATAAGGTTGGGTCACAGTTATGGAATAGCTTAAAATGTCTCGGAATAGTCCTTAGAGTAGAGACATCGTCCACATTCAATGCAGCCTTAATTCCATTGACATGTTCGCGTACCCTTATTTTAAATTGTCGGGAGGTAAGGCCTATATAAATTTTTTGGCATGGACAAGTGGCATAATAGATTACTGCCTTGGTTTCACAGTTAATGAAATGGTTGATATTAAAACATTTTAGTCCAGAAGCATCGGTAAATACACTGAAATGAACCTTTCCTTTGAGTAATTTGAGAAAGAAAAGTTTGAGGTTCGTTCTGGTAGTGGCTGTCGAAATATCTTCCAAAAGAACCAAGCATCACATATCGTCGCCCGAGAAATATTCGTGACACATTGGTGAAAAGCCACTACCAGAACGAACCTCAAACTTTTCTTTCTCAAATTACCCAAAGGAAAGGTTCATTTCAGTGTGGCCATTGTATGGCATGTCCCAATATTGAAAGAACAAGTGTATTTACCGATGGTTCTGGACTAAAATGTTTTAATATCAACCATTTCATTAACTGTGAAACCAAGGCAGTAATCTATTATGCCACTTGTCCATGCCAAAAAATTTATATAGGCCTTACCTCCCGACAATTTAAAATAAGGGTACGCGAACATGTCAATGGAATTAAGGCTGCATTGAATGTGGACGATGTCTCTACTCTAAGGACTATTCCGAGACATTTTAAGCTATTCCATAACTGTGACCCAACCTTATTGAGGATCAGAGGAATCGATAGGGTAATACCATCCTTACGTGGAGGCAACATCAGTCAGAGATTAGCACAAACTGAAACTAGATGGATATGGACACTTAACACTATGCATCCTCTAGGTTTGAACGAAAATATTAGCTTTGTCCCTTTCTTATAGATAATTCCCTGTCTACCTGTTAATCCAAGGTTTTAACATGATTTTAATTGTATTTTAATTTTTCCCAATTTATATTATTAAATTGTGTTTATTCTTTTGGTTTTAGTGTGAGCTATAGTATTTTGTCCAATTCCCTCGTTTTTCTGGTCCTTTTGAGTCATCATTATTTTTTCTGGTCTTTTTGATTTATTTTTTATTTATTTGTTCATATTTATTCTTCCATATTTTATATCTATATTAATTATATTTATACTGTATGTGTTTATTATTTTATTGTTATCTGATTTGTTGTTTTACTTTTACCCTTTTTTTGTATATTTCTCATAGTTACCTTTGTTTTCACTGATCACTCTGGTGACTGTTTGGCTGTGTATCCTTCCTTTTTACATTTGTCCTGGAGTATTCTTGAGACGTGCCGTCTGCCGTGTCCACGAAGGTCAAGATTTAAAAGGCTTGGCTGTGAAGAGTAGAAAAGAAAATAATTAATGTTAATAATTAATATTATTTGCTTTTTCATTATTTGGTATTTCGTATTTCCCTCACCGCACTTCACTTACATTTTCCTCATCATTTAGTATTAATCTTTTTAGGTTTTATTGTATTTGTCTTATTTGCCTTTATATATTATATATATTGATTATTATTATTATTTATTACTATATATATTCATATATTCACGCACTGTTCACGTTTTTCTTATTATTATTATTTATTACTATATATATTCATATATTCACGCACTGTTCACGTTTTTCTTTTATATCCATTTTTTGATATATATATACTAGCTATTGAACCCGTTCTACGCCCGGGTGGCGAGCATTTATATTGGAATATGGTCTCCATCCTGGTATGTGCTGCTCCCATCCTGTCATATGCTGCTCCATCCTGCGCCCCCATTCTGTCATGTGCTGCTCCACCGTGTCATGTGCTGCTCCATCCTGTGCCCCCATCCTGTCATGTGCTGCTCCACCGTGTCATGTGCTGCTCCATCCTGCATCCCCATCCTGTCATGTGCTACTCCACCGTGTCATGTGCTGCTCCATCCTGTCATGTGCTGCTCCACCGTGTCATGTGCTGCTCCATCCTGCGCCCCCATCCTGTCATGTGCCACTCCACCGTGTCATGTGCTGCTCCATCCTCATCCCCATCCTGTCATGTGCTCCCATCCTGCGCCCCCATCCTATCACGTGCTGCTCCATCCTGCGCCCCCATCAGTGTGGGCGGCTGTGCTGAGTGCGGGCGGCTGTGCTGAGTGCGGGCGGCTGTGCTGAGTGCGGGCGGCTGTATGTGGCTGTGCTGAGTGCGGGCGGCTGTATGTGACGTGGCTGTGCTGGGTGCGGGCGGCTGTGCTGGGTGCGGCAGCTGTGCTGGGTGCAGCGGCTGTGCTAGGTGCAGCGGCTGTGCGTGGCTGTAGGCGGCTGTGCGTGGCTGTGCTGGGTGCGGCGGCTGTGCGTGGCTGTGGGCGGCTGTGCTGGGTGCGGCGGCTGTCCGTGGCTGTAGGCGGCTGTGGGCGGCTGTGCTGGGTGCGGAGGCTGTGCGTGGCTGTGGCGGCTGTGCGTGGCTGTGCTGGGTGCGGCGGCTGTGCTGGGTGCGGCGGATGTGCTGGGTGCGGCGGCTGTGCTGGGTGCGGCGGCTGTGGGTGGCTGTGCTGGGTGCAGCGGCTGTGCGTGGCTGTGGTCGGCTGTGCTGGGTGCGGCGGCTGTGCGTGGCTGTGGTCGGCTGTGCTGGGTGCGGCGGCTGTGCGTGGCTGTGGGCGGCTGTGGGCGGCTGTGCTGGGTGCGGCGGCTGTGCGTGGCTGTGGTCGGCTGTGCTGGGTGCGGCGGCTGTGCGTGGCTGTGGGCGGCTGTGCGTGGCTGTGGGCGGCTGTGCTGGGTGCGGCGGCTGTGTGTGGCTGTGGGCGGCTGTGCTGGGTGCGGCGGCTGTGCTGGGTGCGGCGGCTGTCCGTGGCTGTGGGCGGCTGTGCGTGGCTGTGGGAGGCTGTGCTGGGTGCGGCGGCTGTGCGTGGCTGTAGGCGGCTGTGCGTGGCTGTGGCGGCTGTGCGTGGCTGTGCTGGGTGCGGCGGATGTGCTGGGTGCGGCGGCTGTGCTGGGTGCGGCGGCTGTGGGTGGCTGTGCTGGGTGTGGCGGCTGAGCGTGGCTGTGCTGGGTGCGGCGGCTGTGGTCGGCTGTGCTGGGTGCGGCGGCTGTGCGTGGCTATGGGTGGCTGTGGGCGGCTGTGCTGGGTGCGGCGGCTGTGCGTGGCTGTGGTCGGCTGTGCTGGGTGCGGCGGCTGTGCGGGCGGCTGTATGTGACGTGGCTGTGCTGGGTGCGGGCGGCTGTGCTGGGTGCGGCAGCTGTGCTGGGTGCAGCGGCTGTGCTGGGTGCAGCGGCTGTGCGTGGCTGTAGGCGGCTGTGCGTGGCTGTGCTGGGTGCGGCGGCTGTGCGTGGCTGTGGGCGGCTGTGCTGGCTGTGCTGGGTGCGGCGGCTGTCCGTGGCTGTAGGCGGCTGTGGGCGGCTGTGCGTGGATGTGCTGGGTGCGGAGGCTGTGCGTGGCTGTGGCGGCTGTGCGTGGCTGTGCTGGGTGCGGCGGCTGTGCTGGGTGCGGCGGATGTGCTGGGTGCGGCGGCTGTGCTGGGTGCGGCGGCTGTGGGTGGCTGTGCTGGGTGCAGCGGCTGTGCGTGGCTGTGGTCGGCTGTGCTGGGTGCGGCGGCTGTGCGTGGCTGTGGTCGGCTGTGCTGGGTGCGGCGGCTGTGCGTGGCTGTGGGCGGCTGTGCGTGGCTGTGGGCGGCTGTGCTGGGTGCGGCGGCTGTGCGTGGCTGTGGTCGGCTGTGCTGGGTGCGGCGGCTGTGCGTGGCTGTGGCGGCTGTGCGTGGCTGTGCTGGGTGCGGCGGCTGTGCTGGGTGCGGCGGATGTGCTGGGTGCGGCGGATGTGCTGGGTGCGGCGGCTGTGGGTGGCTGTGCTTGGTGCAGCGGCTGTGCGTGGCTGTGGGCGGCTGTGCTGGGTGCGGCGGCTGTGCGTGGCTGTGGTCGGCTGTGCTGGGTGCGGCGGCTGTGCGTGGCTGTGGGCGGCTGTGCTGGGTGCGGCGGCTGTGCGTGGCTGTGGTCGGCTGTGCTGGGTGCGGCGGCTGTGCGTGGCTGTGGGCGGCTGTGCGTGGCTGTGGGCGGCTGTGCTGGGTGCGGCGGCTGTGTGTGGCTGTGGGCGGCTGTGCTGGGTGCGGCGGCTGTGCTGGGTGCGGCGGCTGTCCGTGGCTGTGGGCGGCTGTGCGTGGCTGTGGGAGGCTGTGCTGGGTGCGGCGGCTGTGCGTGGCTGTAGGCGGCTGTGCGTGGCTGTGGCGGCTGTGCGTGGCTGTGCTGGGTGCGGCGGATGTGCTGGGTGCGGCGGCTGTGCTGGGTGCGGCGGCTGTGGGTGGCTGTGCTGGGTGCGGCGGCTGAGCGTGGCTGTGCTGGGTGCGGCGGCTGTGGTCGGCTGTGCTGGGTGCGGCGGCTGTGCGTGGCTATGGGTGGCTGTGGGCGGCTGTGCTGGGTGCGGCGGCTGTGCGTGGCTGTGGTCGGCTGTGCTGGGTGCGGCGGCTGTGCTGGGTGCGGCGGCTGTGCGTGGCTGTGAGCGGCTGTGCTGGGTGCGGCGGCTGTGCGTGGCTGTGGTCGGCTGTGCTGGGTGCGGCGGCTGTGCTGGGTGCGGCGGCTGTGCGTGGCTGTGGGCGGCTGTGCTGGGTGCGGCGGCTGTCCGTGGCTGTGGGCGGCTGTGCGTGGCTGTGGGCGGCTGTGGGAGGCTGTGCTGGGTGCGGCGGCTGTGCATGGCTGTGCTGGGTGCGGCGGATGTGCTGGGTGCGGCGGCTGTGGGTGGCTGTGCTGGGTGCGGCGGCTGTGCGTGGCTGTGCTGGGTGCGGCGGCTGTGGTCGGCTGTGCTGTCGGCTGTGGGCGGCTGTGCGTGGCTGTGGGCGGCTGTGCTGGGTGCGGCGGCTGTGCGTGGCTGTGGTCGGCTGTGCTGGGTGCGGCGGCTGTGCGTGGCTGTGGGCGGCTGTGCGTGGCTGTGGGCGGCTGTGCTGGGTGCGGCGGCTGTGCGTGGCTGTGGTCGGCTGTGCTGGGTGCGGCGGCTGTGCGTGGCTATGGGTGGCTGTGCGTGGCTGTGGGCGGCTGTGCTGGGTGCGGCGGCTGTGCGTGGCTGTGGGCGCCTGTGCGTGGCTGTGGGCGCCTGTGCGTGGCTATGGTCGGCTGTGCTGGGTGCGGCGGCTGTGCGTTGCTGTGGGCGGCTGTGCTGGGTGCGGCCATTTTCTTGGTCCTGCTCCCGGAATCGGCGCCTGCGCAGTCCGCGCTTTCCGGCGCCATTTTCTTGAAGACACTGCAATGTGTCTTCAAGAAAATGGCGCCGGAAAGCGCGGACTGCGCAGGCGCCGATTCCGGGAGCAGGGGGACAGTCACGGCCCGGAAGCGCGTCGGTGGAACGGGTCAGGTAAGTATACTCACCCTCCGCCTCCTGGCTCGTCCCTGCTTGTCCGGTGGAGATCGCGGTGTGCGTTCAGCGCTTACGCATACCGCGATCTCCTGGGAGCGTCGCTCTGTGTGGTCCAGACTGCGCCGGCGCTTGCGCTTGCGCAGTCTATAGAGGCTTCGGACAGAGTGACGCTCCCAGCGTTATATTATAGATATATATATATATATATATATATATATCTTGTTCTTTTTTGGTCACCATGTTTTCCACCATTTTTTCTATTATTATTACTTACATCTTCTTTTCCAGTCCCTTGCGGCCGCTATTTTCTTAAATCAGGACCCGCAGCCATAAATTCTTTATTTTCTTATTTATTTTCTTATTTTGTTATTTACTTATTTCTCTTGTATTAGTATTTCCCTTCCAGGACCTAGCATCACATGTTCCCTTTCACCCAATGACGGCGGGTCGGGTGGTACGCGCGCCGGCACTGTGTCCCGGGCGGCTCCGCCCCCTTTCCCATGCTTCCCTGCGTCGCGTCAGCTGACCGCGGCTCCGGGATTTTGTGGGCTTGTAGGCCGGCGCCTCCTGATGACCTCCTGTGTCAGCGTGCGTCGCCGCACACACCCGTTCCCTCCTCCATTGGTCGCTCCCCTTCATAAATACCCAGCTTTCCTTGGATGTAGCCACCCCCTGATGAAGGCAGACGCCGAAACGCGCGTCGGGGTCAGGCACATCCCTGGACATATCCACCATATAGCAGGTAATACTCATGGCCGCGGTTGCTTTATTATAGTAGCACTCTATCTGATTTTGGCACTTGCCACTATGCTGCTTTCTATCTATTTGGCTTTTGGATTCTTTTGACCTTCATTTTGCTTACTTATAAGCATCGGTCACTATTGACCTTGCACTCATCTTTTGGGTTACTTCAGCCAGTCTATTGTTTACATACATTTTTGCATATGCACTTTATGTTATATTTATATTGCCATCTGGATCCCCATGCTGCTATATGGTCCCCTTTTTATGATGTATTAACCTGTATATTTACCATCACACATTGTTAGTTATTATTATTTTCATTATTTATATGTCCCTGGTTTTGTGTCTCTTTGGTAGTCCCCCACCGACTTATTGTTTATTCACTAATAAATATTGTTATTTCATATTTTTGGACCTTTTTGTCTGGGTTTCCTTTGTTTTGCTGCCTCAAGATGTACAGTGCCCAGCCATGACTGAATGACTGAGTTTCATTCTGCAAGAACTCGGACAGAACTTCCGCGGTGTGTCTGTTGTCGCCCAAACACTTCATTGCCAATACAGCCTGCTGACGCTTGCCACTAGCTGTCCCATAATGGCACACCTGGTGTGCAACAGTGGCAGCTGCGGATGGAGTGGATGTGCGACTGCGGTGTGTGGACGAGCTCTCGCTTCTGCATGAGGAGGAGGAAGAGGAGGAGGGGGGGCGAACACCTACAGCCAACTCTTTCCTTGACCGTGGACTAGGCAAAACTGTCCCAATATTGCTGTCCCCTGTGGACCCTGCATCCACCACATTCACCCAGTGTGCCGTGATGGACACGTAACGTCCCTGGCCATGCCTACTGGTCCATGCATCTGTTGTCAGGTGCACCTTTGTAGTCACAGACTGCCTGAGTGCATGGACGATGCGGTCTTTAACATGCTGTTGGAGGGCTGGGATGGCTTTTCTAGAAAAGAAGTGCCGACTGGGTAGCTCGTAGCGTGGTACAGCGTAGTCCATCAGCACTTTGAAAGCTTCGCTTTCAACTAACCGGTAGGGCATCATCTCTAATGAGATTAGTCTAGCAGTGTGGGCGTTCAAACCCTGTGTGCGCGGATGCGAGGATGAGTACTTCCTTTTCCTAACAAGAGTCTCATGTAGGGTGAGCTGGACTGGAGAGCTGGAGATCGTGGAACTAGCGGTGGTGCCGGTGGACATGGGTGAGTGAGAGAGGGTTGGAGATGGTATTCTTGCCGGTGCCCTACATGCAGTGTTTCCTACTGCAAACCTGGTGATTCCCTGACTGCTTTGGCCTGGCGACGAAAGCTGCACAGATACTGCCGGTGGTGCGGGAAATGGTGGGTTTACAGTGAGGGAAGGGATGTAGCGTTGCTGACTAGCTTCATTGGCCGAGGGTGCTGCAACCTTTAGGGACGTTTGGTAGTTAGTCCAGGCTTGCAAATGCATGGTGGATAAATGTCTATGCATGCAACTTGTATTTAGACTTTTAAGATTCTGACCTCTGCTTAAGGTAGTTGAACATTTTTGACAGATGACTTTGCGCTGATCATTTGGATGTTGTTTAAAAAAATGCCAGACTGCACTCTTTCTACTATCGGATAACTTTTCAGGCATTGCAGACTGAGCTTCTTTAACCGGATGGCCACGCTGTCCTCCAACAGGTTTTGGTTTTGCCACGCGTTTTTGGCCAGATACGGGCACGGTAGATGGAACCTGTTGTGATGTTGATGCCTGCTGCGGCTCCTCCTCCTCCGCTTCTGAACTACTGCTGCCTGCACCCTGTTCCCCCAATGGCTGCCAATCGGGGTCAACAACTGGGTCATCTATGACCTCCTCTTCTATGTCGTGTGCAACTTCGTCTGTGTCACCGTGTAAGCCGGTGGTATAGCGTTCGTGACGGGGCACCATAGTCTCCGCTGGGTTTGATTCTGCCTCAGTACACTGCGAGGGCAATGTTCTGGTCTGAGTCAAAGGAACAGCATAGTAATCTGGCTGTGGCTGTGCATCTGTGCACTCCATGTCCGATTCAACTTCTAATGGGCATGGCCTGTTAACTGTTTCGTTTCACTGTCTAACCCAGGAACGGTATGTGTAAAGAGCTCCATGGAGTAACCTGTTGTGTCGACTGACGCATCCTTCACTGTTGTTTTTAGTGAAGGACACAAGGAAGCGACTTGTTCCTGACCGGGAGCATACACTGACGATGCACTGCTCTGACATTTGGCACTTTCCGAGGAGGAGGCGAAAGAGTTAGAGGCAGAGTCAGCAATGACAGCCAATACTTGTTCCTCCTGCTCCGGCTTCAAAAGTGGTTTTCCTACTCCCAGAAAAGAGAGCGTTCGAGGCCTTGTGTAGCCAGACAACGAACCTGGCTCAACAACTCGAGACTTAGGTGCTGTACTGCTTTTACCACGACCACCTGATGCTCCACCACCACTACCATCATTACCAGCTGACAATGACCGCCCACGGCCACGACCTCTTCCACTAGACTTCCTCATTGTTTGCAAAACGTAACTAAAGTAACGCTATTTGTTACTGTAAAACAACTTATAAGGTGAACTCAAAATTCTGTAGGATTTATATATACCTTTATAGGTGCCTGACACTGAAAGGAAAATCAGGCCCAATGTTACACACTAGGCTTTCTGTGCCCCAATAATTTAGGACATATGGCACACACAGGAGCAGCACTCAAGCAGACTTGCCAATATTTATCTCCCACTAATTATTTTTTTTTTAAAAGGGAGAATTTACCCCAAAAAAAAAAGGCCCAGTATTACACAGTGTTTTCGGTGGCACACAATGAGAGACAGATACCACACTCAGCAATGGCACGGAGGCAGACTTGCCAATATTTATCTCCCACTAATTATTTTTTTTGGGAAAAGGGAGAATGTACCCCCCCAAAAAAAAATGGCCAAGTATTACACAGTGTTTTCGGTGCCACACAATGAGAGACAGATGCCACACACAGCAATGTCACGGAGGCAGACTTGCCAATATTTATCTCCCACTAATTTTTTTTTTGGAAAAGGAAGAATGTACCCCCCCCAAAAAAAAATGGCCAAGTATTGCACAGTGTTTTCGGTGGCACACAATGAGAGACAGATACCACACACAGCAATGGCACGGAGGCAGACTTGCCAATATTTATCTCCCACTAATTTTTTTTTGGGAAAAGAGAGAATTTAGCAAAAAAGAAAAAAGGGCCAAGTATTACACAGTGTTTTCGGTGGCACACAATGACAGACAGATGCCACACACAGCAATGGCACGGAGGCAGACTTGCCAATATTTATCTCCCACTAATTTTTTTTTAGGAAAAGGGAGAATTTAGCAAAAAAAAAAAAAAAATGGACAAGTATTACACAGTGTTTTCGGTGGCACACAATGAGAGACAGATACCACACACAGCAATGGCACGGAGGCAGACTTGCCAATATTTATCTGCCACTAATTTTTTTTTGGAAAAGGGAGAATTTAGCAGAAAAAAAAAAGGGCCAAGTATTACACAGTGTTTTCGGTGGCACACAATGACAGACAGATGCCACACACAGCAATGGCACGGAGGCAGACTTGCCAATATTTATCTCCCACTAATTTTTTTTTAGGAAAAGGGAGAATTTAGCAAAAAAAAAAAAAAATGGACAAGTATTACACAGTGTTTTCGGTGGCACACAATGAGAGACAGATATCACACACAGCAATGGCACGGAGGCAGACTTGCCAATATTTATCTCCCACTATTTTTTTTTGGGGAAAAGGGAGAATGTACCCCCCCCAAAAAAATGGCCAAGTATTACACAGTGTTTTCGGCGGCACACAATGAGAGACAGATACCACACACAGCAATGGCACGGAGGCAGACTTGCCAATATTTATCTCCCACTAATTTTTTTTTTGGAAAAGGGAGAATGTACCCCAAAAAAAAAAAAATGGCCAAGTATTACACAGTGTTTTCGGTGGCACACAATGAGAGACAGATACCACACACAGCAATGGCACGGAGGCAGACTTGCCAATATTTATCTCCCTGCAGTTATCTCAGAAAAGTATGGCAGGCAGCTATAAAAAGGACTGCTGCACACAAAAGTGTGGACAAACACACAAGATAGCTGTGCAGAAAGGAAGGAAAAACAGGATTTGTGCTTTGAAAAAAGCAGTTGGTTTGCACAGCGGCATACACACAGGCACAGCAACGCAGCTATCAGGGTCAGGGAGCCTTCTAGGGCAGCCCAATGAGCTACAGCGCTGAGGAAAAAAAATGTAGCTTCCACTGTCCCTGCAATCAAAAGGTGGTGTTGGACAGTGGAAATCGCTACAGCACAAGCGGTTTGTAGCTTTATGTACCCTGCCTATCACTATCCCTGCTTCTGAAGAAGCTGCAGCAACCTCTCCCTACGCTCAGATCAGCAGCAGTAAGATGGCGGTCGGCGGGAACGCCCCTTTATAGCCCCTGTGACGCCGCAGAAAGCAAGCCAATCACTGCAATGCCCTTCTCTAAGATGGTGGGGACTGAGATCTATGTCATCACGCTGCCCACACTCTGCATCCACCTTCATTGGCTGAGAAATGGCGCTTTTAGCGTCATTGAAACGCAACTTTGGCGCGAAAGTCGCGTACCGCATGGCAGACCCCACACAGGGATCGGCTCGGTTTCATGAGACGCCGACTTTGCCAAAAGTCGGCGACTTATGAAAATGAACGATCCGTTTCGCTCAACCCTAGTGGCTAGGTCCTTCTGGTGGCCTTCCTTGTCGGATTTGTGCTCGGGCTAAGCCTTGCTGTTCTCGTGCCAGCGGTTTGCTTTTGCCTTTGCCTGTCCCGAAGAGGCCTTGGACGCACATTTCCATGGATTTTATTTCAGATCTTCCAGTATCCCAGAGAATGTCTGTCATCTGGGTGGTGTGTGATCGTTTTTCCAAAATGGTCCATTTGGTGCCCTTGCCTAAGTTGCCTTCCTCCTCCGATTTGGTTCCTTTATTTTTTCAGAATGTGGTTCGCTTGCACGGCATCCCTGAAAATATTGTGTCTGACAGAGGATCCCAGTTTGTGTCCAGATTTTGGCGGATTTTTTGTGCTAAGATGGGCATTGATTTGTCTTTTTCTTCGGCCTTCCATCCTCAGACGAATGGCCAAACCGAGCGAACTAATCAGACGTTGGAAACTTATTTAAGATGTTTTGTTTCTGCTGATCAGGATGATTGGGTGACTTTTTTTCCATTGGCCGAGTTTGCCCTTAATAATTGGGCTAGTTCTGCTACTTTGGTTTCGCCTTTTTTCTGCAATTCTGGTTTTCATCCTCGTTTTTCCTCGGGTCAGGTTGAGCCTTCTGACTGTCCTGGGGTGGATTCTGTGGTGGATAGGTTGCAGCAGATTTGGAACCATGTGGTGGACAATTTGAAGTTGTCAAAGGAGAAGGCTCAGCGCTTTGCCAACCGCCGTCGCAGTGTTGGTCCCCGACTTCGTGTTGGGGATTTGGTATGGCTGTCTTCTCGGTATGTTCCTATGAAGGTTTCCTCTCCTAAATTCAAGCCTCGCTTCATCGGTCCTTATAAGATTTTGGAAATCCTTAACCCGGTGTCTTTTCGTTTGGACCTCCCAGCATCGTTTGCCATTCATAATGTGTTCCATAGGTCTTTGTTGTGGAGGTATGTGGTGCCTGTGGTTCCTTCTGTTGAGCCTCCTGCTCCGGTGCTGGTGGAGGGCGAATTGGAGTACGTGGTAGAGAAGATCTTGGATTCTCGTGTTTCCAGACGGAGGCTTCAGTATTTAGTTAAGTGGAAGGGCTATGGTCAGGAGGATAATTCCTGGGTTGTCGCCTCTGATGTTCATGCGGCCGATTTGGTCCGTGCCTTCCATGCGGCTCATCCTGATCGCCCTTCGGGTCTTGATGAGGGTTCGGTGACCCCTCCTCAAGGGGGGGTACTGTTGTGAACTCTATTTCTGGGCTCCCTCTTGTGGTCACAAGTGGTACTGTGTGAGTGCTGTCTTTCTGCAGGTTTGTGACTGGCTTCAGCTGTCTCGTTATCTGTGGTCTGGTTTTCTATTTAAGCTCACTTGGACTCTCAGTTCATGCCTGCTGTCGTTGTATTCAGTGCTATTCTGATTGCTCCTGTCTACATCCGTTATCAGTCTCTCCAAGAGAAGCTAAGTTTTGTTTGCTTATTTTTGCTCATCTGTGTTCAAGATGTGTCCTAGTATATGATTTGTTTATTCCAGCTTGCTAATATGTGATTTCCCTGCTTGCTGGTGCTCTGGGGTGCTGAGTTGCTCCCCCCACATCGTTAGTTGGTGTGGGGGTTCTCGCATTCTCTGCGTGGATATTTTTGCAAAGGGTTTTTTACTGACCGCACAGATCCCTTGCTATTTTCTGCTATCTAGCGTTAGCGGGCCTCATTTGCTTAATCTGTTTCATCTCTGCGTTTGTCTTTTCCTCTTAACTCACCGTTATTATTTGTGGGGGCTTCTATATCTTTGGGGTTATTTCTCTGAGGCAAGTGAGGTCTGTACTTTCTCTTTAGGGGTAGTCAGTTTCTCAGGCCGTGAAGAGACGTCTAGGATTTCAGGATACGTTCCACGGCTACCTTTAGTGTGTTTGGTTAGGATCAGGTTTTGCGGTCAGTCCAGTTACCACATCCCCAGAGCTCGTCCTATTATCTCTAACTTAGCTGGTTAGATTTGTGATCCTAAGCCACTGGGATCATAACACGGAGGCAGACGCTTGGACCAGTGAGAGCCGGGGCCGCCGGAGGGGTGAGTATATCAATATTTTTTATTTTTATTCTTTATTTTACACATGAATATGGATCCCAGGGCCTGAAGGAGAGTTTCCTCTCCTTCAGACCCTGGGAACCATCCAGGATACCTTCCGATACTTGTGTCCCATTGACTTGTATTGGTATCGGGTATCGGTATCGGCGATACCCGATATTTTTCAAATATCGGCAATCCGATACCGCTACTTTCAAGTATCGGAAGGTATCGCTCAACACTAGCTATAACATAATTATAAAATGATTTTAATTTTTTTTTTACTGAAACCCGAAAAAAAGGCCCCCTGTTCTTTACATAATTGACAGATCTTTGCATTTTAAATTAGCAGCATTTAGAGTTAGAGATGAAGTTCGAGTCGAATTTCCTCAAATTTGAAGGTTCACACAAAATTTGAACATTTTGCAGTTCTATTAACTATTATCGCAAAAAAAGAAATGCCCACAATCATTTAACACAATGCTGAAGACTAAGAGAAGAGGAAAATGAGGTCAGTTGAGGTTTTGCAAACTTCCCATAATGCCCTAAAGCTATAACGGATAGATAGATAGATAGATAGATAGATAGATAGATAGATAGATAGATTTTTATGAAAAAATAATTTTGTTAACCAGCAGAGGGAAAACTGAAGACTGAGGGCAGATGTTTATAGCCTGGGAAGGGGGTAATATCCATGGAGCTTCCCAG